>NC_090942.1:49230910-49855910 GCF_040807025.1 Struthio camelus
TTGAAAAATTTGAGAATTTATTTTACCAGCAAGAAAAGATACATGCATTTTATGCTCAGTCCTTTGAAGAATTATAGAAAAGACTAAACCACTGTTCTACTTTAATCCTCTAACAGGAAGATGATTTCAGTCCCTGGTTTCTGCTGCTAGGACTACAGGAAATCCTTTTCTCCTGAGGATTACAGGGTCGTCTTGGGGACTGGATGTCAAGTTGGGAGCAGTGATTGTTAGTCATTAGTCAGTAGGTTTATTAACCATTTGCATCTGAGAAAATTCTGATGTCTCTTCGCCTTAAAAAATTAAGAAATCAAAAATGAATAAAATCTTAGTGGAAATTTAAGAATATGAGAATTTAAGAATATTTTTTGGAAAAGAAGAAATTGACGTTTTGTTTCAGGATTCATTCTGTGCACTTCCTTAGTTTCTTCAAAATGGCTGAAGACGCATGTGTTGGTTCTTATATATGGAAACCAGCTATTATAGTCCTTTAAAAAAATCACAGATCTGTTACAAAATAAAGTAGTTTGTTGTTGTTGTTGAATTTGAATGATTTCAGATTTGATTTGCCATCCAGAAAAACAACCTTCAAATAAATATTTCTCAGAGCTAGACAGACAGCCCAGCACTCTCCCAAATATGAGATGACAGTGTTGCTTTTTTCAATTACAGGGTTATCAGGACAAGAGTAGAAGCTCTTTTATATCAGATGACACAAAAGTTTGCTTATATCCTCTTTTTTTCCTATCTCCTATGCCTGTTAAGATGGCTTCCCAAAGTGAATTATCAATGCTCTTCAAATTATTCAGGGGCAAAGGATGTTAGGTGCAGGCTGAAAAAGAGAAGTCTTTAATTTCTTACCACAACCGAGATATTAAAGAAATTGAACGGAAAAGAGGCCATTCCTTTCCTTTCTTGGCCCCAGAAAACTTCTTATTTCCTTCTGGAAGAACAGACAGCAGAACCTTACATTATTAATCTTACCTACTAGCCAAAAATATTTCCTAAAACATACCTCTTCCCCTCCCTACACCCAAGGCAGGATCTCAGGTCAAAACACCTTTTCTGTTTTAGCAGTTCGGTCGGATAGGATAGACGAACTTCTCTCTGGAGACGATGTCCTAGATTTTCTTGCAGTATCACCTCCATTCTTATCTACCTTCCACCTCAGTCTTTGCAGTTCTTTAGGGCTACTACACATCCAGCGTCTTTTCAAGTCCTTTAAATTACTGCTAAGAAGAAATGTGACTGATATTAAACCATATCCCTAAGCAAACTTGGGATTTAAAAGGTGTTATAAATTTTCTCTTATCTGGTTATGTATTCATACACTTCTGGTCAAGAATGAAAACAGAGGTGATTTTTTTAAAGCCTATCACAAGCCTCATGCAAAAGTTTATCCTTGTAAAATCATTTTAGGCCAATTTTACCCTTCCTAGACATCAGAGTATTACAGTACAGTATTACAGTACAAATCATCCTTTGGAGGGAGAAGGGCCCTTTTTTAAAACAAAACCCTGATATACCAACCACTTGGTAAGGATTAGCATTTTTCTCCCACCTTTGAACTGTGTAAGCACCTAATTTCTCCTCTACTCAAATAGTTTTAGACCAATTAGAAGAAATAAAACTTTCGCTTTGTTTTTTAGCTTGCCATACTAATCATCAGTTAATCCCAAGAAAGAGGTTCTCAAACTTGCATTATCATGTCCTAGGAAAAGTTAAACAGTGGTCCAAATCTCTAAAACTTGGCCTATGTTTTGGTCTACAAAGCAAAGCAGAACACCACAGAGACACCCAGGCTAGGTCAGAGTGGTCTTATGCAGGCACTACTAGAGAGTTGCATGCATCTCTACAGCGTTTCATCCAAGGAAAACAGTTGACGAGAAATAATGTACTGTGGGCTGAGTGGTACGACTATGCCATTTCCTGTATATGACCATGTATTCAGAGCTAGCTTGGATGTCTTCGTATGGTGCTGTGTTGCAGTATATATACAACTTCACAAATAACCTCTTTGGTTTGTGTAACTATTTTTCAGGTGCTAACATGTGCCATCTTTTGAATATTCTACAACTTAGCAGTTGCATCTGCAAAGCCCTGAAGGCAAATGAGATTGCGAACATAAATATTAGCACTTGTGATGATTCAGGTATTAGGTTTCTTAAAGGCTGCATGCAAGTGATAGCCTGTGTAGATCTACTTTATGCGATAAGGCATGGATGGAGGATTGTCTAAAACTGTCTAAAAAATAGGGATTGTCTAAATCCCTATATTATAAAACACGGACAGCTGTGGGGTTTACAAAAGTATACAGTGAACATGCTGCAGTGAGGTTTTCCTGAGAAGATGAAACCTGCAGCAGTTTTCATGACGTTCTTCTGATTGTCAGTTATTTCTTTGAAAATATAACACGTTTTTTCACAAAATGCTACAAGAGTTAGTCCTCTAGTCTGAAGCTGTAGAGTGACTTAAGTGCTTAGCTTCTACCTTAGGCACCTATATGCAAAATTTCATATATACCACAGCATCTAGGATCCCCAAGTCTCTGCATATAAAGTGCTCAGAGAACTTCAGCTGCTGCAAGGAGCATCAGCAGCTGGCTAGGTTAATATCTGTGATACAGCAGGATTCCTAAACTTGAGTCTCAACTTTATTACCAAGTACTTGGTCCTATAGGCTTGTTGCATCCTAATTACAGCCATGCCTCAAGAGTGGGGTGTCAGACCAAACATGAACAACAGCAGTACATTTCTTCTCCATAACAACTAGACAGTCCTTACAAATGTGATGCTACTGTGCAGGAAATCAGTGTGATCTCAAGTTTCTGAAGGGTGTTCACTTCAGTGGTGTTTGTTACTGTCTTATGCACCCACTGTAGGGGCAGCTCCATCCTTCCTATTAGCTGTGTTCACTTTGCATGATTCATGCTAAGTTATGTGATCCCCATACAAGGTTAATTGGTTTTTTCTCAGAAGATTCCTATTTTCTTTACTTTTGTAACACGCTCATTCTGTGGATCATCCATCAATATATACCTTCTGAGATAACCTGCTTGTCTGTGGACCATACGTTTGCAGATAACCTGTTCATCTATGCATTATATTTTTTCTCAGATAACCCCTTTATCTGTAGCAAGATATATTTTTTCTGCAGATATAGACCGACACTCTTTGAAGATATGGTATCTTACAGATGCTTTTCCAAGTGTGGTTCAAGATAGCTTTAATACATTCTTGGTCGTGAAGACACTCCTACTTTAGGGTTTCCATATTCTCTGGACTGCTAGATATTCAAATTTCAGACCAGTAGTAAGAGAACATATACAGAGTATAATCCATATACAGAACTGTGTGTTTGTGTGTGTCTGCATGTAACTTTCTAACCTGTTGTTAGTAATATTTATCAAATTACAGTATGTTACCAGTAGTTTGCTGTTTGATTCTGTTCTAGCTACACCAGGCACCAGGGCTGGGTGACATACAGAAGGCAGGAAGGTATAGTGAAAGACAGCTTACCCTGTTATCTTCTGGTTTGCATTTTACTTAGCATGTCAGAGATATGATTTTAAATCTTCACTAAGCCTAATTTGGAGAACTTGAATCTGAGTTTCCATATCCAGGAAAGTGAACTTAGCTCATAGACTATTGGACATAACCGATCAAATTTCTCCTATTGAGATTTGTTCTATTTTGTTTAAGAAACTGGATAATGGTAAAAAGAATGGGAAATGTGTCCTTACTGCCCTGCTTGTAGCATTCACCAGGAATATGATAGCATCAAGGCCAGGAGTAAAATAACTCTTGCAAATCAGGGAGAGCGAGAATTTACAAATTCTCTCCCTGGCTCTCCCAGCTCTTCATTGCTTACTTTCTTTCCACTGAGCTATTGAATAAAACATAGTGCTTTCCTTTCTCCTTCCTACATGATAAAGAGTAAGATGAATGACTCCAGGCAGGATTATTGCCTTCCTGAGGGGAAGTGGATATCATCTTCCAGCCTGATGTTAAGAAAACCAACAACCTTCAAGAGACAGGACTTTTGTCTACGCTGTTTTTCTCCCTGCTCAGTTTGCTCACTTACGTGAATCTCTTTCTTTATCCAGCAATTTCTTCTGCAGGTAGGGAACCAGAGTGCCTAAAAGGAAATCCTTTTGTGGACCTAGTCCGTGGTGCAATATGTAAGAACCTAAGCAGTTAGCCTTATTCTTCAGACATGCTGAAAAAATAAGCCATGGCGTCAGTAAGATTACAGGTATTTACTGATTTCCATAAATTAAAAGAACTAATAAATCCTGTGCCTTCTACTAGTAGCAACTGCCTCCCTCTTTTGACATTAACTGACATGCTGTGCAACCATAAATTGCAACTATAAGTTGTACAAATAGTATGCCTTCTAGGATAGATGTATTTCACAGCATGCCACGCAGCTCTAGGGCTCTGCTGATTCTGTTTTGAGTGTGCTAGGGGACAACTTTCACATAAGATTCCTTTCTATGGAAACGGGGAAAATGGTGCATATCCAAATCCTTCTCCATGTAAAGGAGGAGGGATGCACCTGAGATATGCACCAAGACCCTGCAGCTGGGAAACTCTTCCACATCCCATGCTGAAGGCATAGCCAAACTATATTATGGGTTGAATTATAAAATTAGTCTTTTAGAAGTTCATATTTACATGTTGTATATCAATGATATTTTAAGGACTCCACTAGCTATTTTGTACTGAATTGTATTGCATATGGAAAATCAAAAACAGGCATTAAGGAACTCATTTCACTGAGGTCCTGATGCAAATCCCATTGAAAGAAATGAAAACTCTGAGTGGGTGTATATACTACTTAACCATACTCATGTCTTATATGAGAAATAGCTAACATAGAAAGATCTTGTCTTTAATATATTTTGGTTACCATAGAGCTCTTGGCAACATGGAATGTATATTCAGGACTCAAAAAACAAGTATAGCTGTCAGTGTGAAAATCCTGCAGAGGGAAACAAAAAGAATCTCTTCTCCTCTACTTCATTTTTAGTTTATATTTAAAAAGTTAAATCAGCTTACAGTTTTTCTTTCTGTCATGTCCTTTTTCCTCATCTCTAAATACCTCTCCAGTTTTTAAATCTCTACAGGGCTCGCTCTGAAGATATAATTTTGTCACTGTTAATGTTCTTTGCACACATCCTACTAACAAAGAAATGCTTTGATCCACACAGATGACAACAGGTTTTATTCTTCCCTTCCATAAATCCAGTAAATTCTAGGTCTCCAAGTAGTCATAAATTAAATGTACATTTTAATGTTTATACAGAGAAGCTGTTGTGTTTAGAGAATGAGAATAACCAGAGTGGTCAGAGAAAACTCTGACTTAACAAATCACATGCTTCCAGTAAAGGCCTAAATCTTTATGACACAAAAATGGTGGTCTGCCCAAAGTATGGGTGCATTCTTCAGAAAATAGGAATAATATTGCTCTTTTCTAATAAAACATAAGGCATCTATCACACACATTTGCTAGTGAGCTATTGAATAAATTGTTTCTCCGAGAGTTCACATTTTCCAGTGTATTTAAAATGTACAAATGCAAAAAGATAGTCCAAAATAGTCTACTGTAAAAAGAAGGATTATTTATTAAAAAGAGACCTATTTAGTAAAGTAGATCTGTACTTACATGCAAAGGCATTTAGAAATATGCAACTTCTCTGTACTAGGTAAAAGTCGGAATACATTAAAAGAGATTGCCAGAATATTTCTTAAGAATTGGGTATGAGATAAGATTCACAGGACACCTACTCTACTAAGAGAAAAATAACTTATTCTGAAGCTATTCAACTAACAGATTTCAGGAGCACATGTCACACTGACTTGAAAATAAATTTATTGGGATATTAGATTAAAATCAACATCTAGCATCCTGTCTCTGCAAGCAGAGGTTGTCGAATATAGATGTGAAAAGGAGGTAAAGTTTTGCTTGTAAACTCTTCTGTGTTGATTCAACACATCCAATTCAATGCTTCCTAAAGCATGCATTTCACACCCTAAGGCTATTGCAGCATCATGGCAGCGACCTCTTGGATCTCACTACAAGAAATGATGATGCAACACAAGCAGGTCACAAGACTATCTGCGCATCTCACATGCCTAACACCCCAGATATTTAGTATGTCTTGTACATGGCATATATTGGCACCCACTGCTCTATTTGGGAATCCCTAATAGATCTAATCCCTCGGCCATACTTTTTTTTTTTGGGGGGGGGAGGGGGGGGGGGGGCTTTAAAATTCAATATGCCTCCCCTGCTCATCCTAAAGAAAAGTTTTCCAGGCCTAAATCGGCTCTCCGTTACGGGTCAGCTTACCGCAAACTGCTGCCGTGTCTGTTACTTTTAAGGGTGAACCTTAGCTAGTAGGCCTCTTAGTATCAACAAACTTCCACGTAAACTTTTATCTTTATTGTTGGTGTCCTGCCTGTTGACATAAAGACAAAAGCAAGACTGGTTCTTGGCTAATTTTGCTTCTCCCAGGCAAATTCTTTTTTGATTTGTGTAATTATCTGTAATCAAATCCTGTTGATGGCCCAAAATCTTTCCTGTTGACTTCACTTTTACAGGTGGATGGGTGGATACCTGCTTCTTGAAACTGTGAGGGCAAAACAGCTGATCTGTGTGTAAGCAGAGGCTTAGAAGCCCTTTTCCCTTCTTTCTAATGTCCAGGTAGCTTTTCAGCTTTTATCATGTGCAGAGGTCGAGGCAACGACCCTTGTGGAGGCAGTTCCACTCTTCCTGTCCTGACACATACCAGCCTCCCTATACAGTCAGGCATTAAGTTTTCTCAGAAAGTCCCCTTACTTTCTAGGCAGGAAAGCTGAGCACTTACTGCTGTAGACAAATGTGACCAAGTGGTGTAAAAGTTGCCCTGTTTATTTTTGTTTAAGAATACACAGAAAGCAATAAGATCCTTTAAATATTTGCATTTAAGAGTTTATCAGAGTGTGTAAGAGTTAATATTAATCTTGGTGCTACGATGGGGTGAGCACAAGAGATACTGCTATTGGTTTACACATACAGCGTTATTTCCTAAAAGAAATTGGGAAATGGGTCAGATTCTGGTCAGACTTTTCTTATCCTGAAGGAAGGACACCTTCCAAAGATAAAGTGAATATAACCACTCTAAATTGCTTCTCTTCAAACATCCACCAGAAAATGAAGGGAAATCCATATGTATATATGGAAATCCATACATATAAAACCTGCTTTTCTGTCTTTTTTAAAACATATAAGAAGTTATGTAAAATGAATCCTGAAGCAAAGGTTTATGCCTTTTAATAAGTGTTATGATTATCACGCCTTTACTTCTTGTGGTAAGCAAATATTCATTTTTAAAAATTATAACTAGATTCTTTTCTTTTCTTTAGCAGATGTCCCTAAACTGACTACTTGAGGTAAGTTGTCAGCTGGGATGTTCTGGCCAAAAATTCTTCACAATACATCAAAAACACTTTCTGCACTGACAGACCCAGTTTAAATAATTGTTCCTTTCTTTGAACATGCCCAGTTCCCCTGCTGGTCACGTAGAAAATTGGTGTCCAAAAGAACAGATAGATTAATTTGAATTCCTGAAGTTAGCTATCACTCAATTATCTGATTAGTGGAGAGAAATTGGTCTATTGTGATATTCGGAATAATGGTAAATAGTTAAATGGTAAATAGGCAATACGGTAATTAAGATGTCCTGGAACAAGTATCTCCTAGAAACAACTTTAAAAATGATTTATTTGTATTTCTTACCTGTCTTAAAATGTTTATCTGTTAGGCTATGGGCATATTCTGTCTTGGACAGACATGGACAGTAATATGTCTTGGAAAAAAATATGGATAATCATCTATGCTAGATATTATCAAGCCTGGAGGAAGGATTTTTTGACAGGAAGGGAATTCATTAGAAAAAAACAAACAACCATGTTTTACTGCGTTGATCACAGGCAAATAACACCTAAAAGACATGCCAAATTGTGTAGTGCTGAGCCATAGGAACAACCAACCTCAGGCAGAAATGATTTGGGTTTGGTTTAGTCTTGTTAAACAAATAAGAGCCCCAAATAAGTTGTGAGTTCTGGCTATTTCAAGCATGTATGGCCTGCATTTCTTAGCAACTAGAAGTCAGCTGCTTATGGCATCCTGAAGGGTCTGAAACGGGTTGCAGATTCCACAGCCAGCCCAACTGCGTGCCTGCTCGTCTCACACGGTCAAGTGCAAACAGCTGCTTCACAGCGATGGGATGCAGTTCAAAACTGTTTGGACACACCAGTGTGAGGCTTTGCCCAACCTAAGTAGCTCTGATGAGAAAAATGAAGTACTTCATTAGAGTTATCTGCTGTTCATTAGTAACGCAAGGCTTTGCCTTTAAAAGAACACACTGATTGTCATCACAAGAGAATTAGGAAGAGAAACAAATTTTATGAGCATGTGATTCTTGAATGGCAGTTCAAATGCTGTTCGTCACATCCTCCGCCACAGATAAATACTCTTTGCATTAAAATACTTTTTTGTGTTTAGCTTCTGAGTCCTCATTTTAGACAACACCCATCTGGAGCATAACATGAGGCTTTTCCCATCAGCCATAAAACCACAGATTAACCTGTAAATAAGATTAATTAAGACATAAAATAATTCTAAGTGCATATGAAAGGGACATTTAGATTACGTGAACTAATTGCTGTCCTGTTCAGTTTTGGTACATTCTAAGTGTAATTGATGCTTGTGGGACTGCTTGCTCCACTTATGGGTATAAATCTTGGCAGGCTCTGAACCCTTACTGTCTTTGATAATAGTACTCATAAATAACAGAAATATTAGGCTAGATATGGAAAGGAAATAACTACCTTGTAGCAGTTCTGTTTGTCACCAACCTTTTTAGTTTTATGTGCTTTTTCCTCCACTGGATATTATAATGCTTGAAGCTTAAGGTGGTCTTCTCTCAGCCATGTACCATCACTGCTCAAATCCTCAATGAGTTTGGACATTCACCTAAATTTTGCAAGTAGACTAACAAACAAAGTTATTAATCGTGATTTCAGTAGTATACAGCTTAGGCAAACTAGGGACAGATCAGGATTGAGCGTAAGTAATGCACAAATGCAGAGTAAAAATATTGGCAACTTCTGAAGGTAGTGACTCTCTAAGTACTGGAGCAGATATACGAGATCAACATTGACAAATCAGTGGTGATGTGGATATCAACGCAACAGAGACTTTTAAGGAGGAATTTAAAGGGGAAAAAGAAAGTAGGTTCGTGCATATTTACAGAGATTCCAAACTGGCCTTACTGTGCTGAATGAAGGTAAGAACTGATTTTTTAAGATTGAATGAGACAGGATAAGAAGAGGGGAATAGACCATCATTGTCTTGAAAAATCAAGACTTAAGCTTGTCTACTGCTACATAAATAGCTACCTTTCATGAGAAAAAAGGAAATGATAGTTTATAGAAGGAAACAAATAGAGATGTGACAAGGACAGAGAAACAGATCGAGGAAATTATTTTTGAATTAGTATTTTGTTTCTGTCATTTTGAGTAACACGAGACTATTTTTGTCAAGGACAAAGAACAAGCCATTGCAATGATTAGGAATGCCACTCTTTCACTCAAATGTATACCCTGGGTGCGTGCCCTTGGATTCTTTGGGGTCATTTGCTAGGTTCCAGCAAACATCTCCAGTATACTCCCAAGGTACTCTGCTTGATCCTCCTTCTCAAAAATGGGATTCTATAAGACAGTACCAGTTTAATCACACTTTTTCTAGGCCTCCTGTGAGGAAACCTCAGGATCATAGGATTAACCCTACAAAGGCACGTGAATGTTAACGGAAATTGATTCAGAGTTTGAAAAATATTTTAAATTAAATTTATGCCTTACTTTAAGTAGCATATAAAAGTCTGTCTATCGCTATAGCTTTGTCTCTCTACGTAGATATAAAAACATAAGAAAGATAAAACGCACTTCCATACTGATTTCTGTTTCAGTTTTCTTGACAATGCTGAGCACAGTCATCCTGGTGAACAAGCTGACCATCAGCCAGCAATGTGCCCTTGCAGCAAAGAGGGCCAACAACCTCTTGGGCCTCATGAAGAAGAGCACTGTCAGCAGGTCAAGGGAGGTGATCCTTCCCCTCAACTCAGCACTGGTGAGGACACAACTGGAGTGCTGGGTCCAGGGCTGGACTTCCCAGTATGAGAGAGACATGGATCTACTGGAGCAAGTCCAGCGAGGGGCCACAAAGATGATGAAGGGACTGGAGAACCTGACATACAGGGAGCGGCTGAGAGAGCTGGGACTGTTCAACCTGGAGAAGAGAAGGCTTGGGGGATCTTGTCTGTGTGTTTAAATACCTGATGGGGGAAGTAAAGAAGAGAGAGCCAGACTTTTCTAAGTGGTGTGCAGTGACCAGACAAGAGGCAATGGGCACAAATTGAAATACAGGAAATTTCACTTAAACAGAAGAAGAAACTATTTTATGGTGAGGGTGGTCCAACATTGAACAGGTTGCCCAGAGGGGTCTTGGAGTCCCCATCTTTAGAGGTATTCAAAATCCGACTGGAAACAACCCTGAGCAACCTGCTATAGCTGGCCCTGGTTTGAGGAAGCTGGACTAGATGATCTTCAGAGGGCCCTGCCAACCTCAACCATTCTGTGATTCTATGTATCAAAACCATCGTATCCTTCAAAGTTATTTTCAACTTGAAAAATGTCTTCTGGCATTAAGACTGGTGTGGGAGAAAGTTTAAAACAGGAAAGATGTTGTTCTGGAAACAACCTTCATATGCTGGTTTATACTAGCTAATATTTTGTTTATTTTCTCCTTTTCTCTATAATTGCTAGGTTGGGAGACAAGAGATCTCAATTCAGTCTGTTTAGATCGCAAGACTTTGCTAAGATTTCCTTTGTGCCCAGTGCACTTACAAGAATATTGGAGAAAGTTATTAAAACACATCTATTCAGACTGTATGAATAGGTTTTAAAAGCTAAAGCTATATGCATATATCTCTAAGTTGCTTATGAATTATTATTTTGTAGGAAGGGTTTGTTCAATTGTTACTACTTTTTTTTGGATATATACACAACATTTTTCCAAATCATTTAAGAGCATATTCTCTGGATGTATAGTGAATTCAGGTATGGACTTTAAAAATGAAGTCTATTCATACATACGTATTTATCTATCTATGTACATACATATATGTATATATGAAGCACATCTATACATGCTTCATAAAATAAAATGAGAAACCAATATCATGTATATTTGAATACCTATCAGTATTTAAAGACAGGTTTGCAGGACAACAGGAAGTTGCAGCTAGACCAGTGATATGCAGAGGATAGATTCACCTTTTCACTTGAAAAAGAAGCAAGGAAGCTCTAATGACTCTTCTTGGAAGATAAACAATAAAATAAGATATAGGGGAAAATATATGATGATAGCAGTACTTTTGTGAAAGATTAATTGGTGGCTTGAGAAATATGCAAATGCTTGCATGATACCAACAGTAGACAACTCATTTTTGCTGGAATCTTATAACATATCTATAAAGACAAATAGCATGATTAAAGGCTTTTGTGGTTCAGCGCACTCATAGAAAAAAGTATTAAATAATCTTGTAATCAATGACAAATTAAGAAACCCACAGTAATTATCATTGCCAAACAAAGTAGGTTTCTGTTAGCAGATGCTAGGTAAGTGTTGGTAAAGTGTCCGAAAAGTCTGAAAAGACAATTTAAGAATTAGAGGGCAGAATATAATTATCTTTGAAAACCCATAACAGTCCTGAGATATCCTGGTGCACTGCTGATACCATGTTAACACTGGCTTTATCCACTAGCGACCTGCCCTTGAAGAACTCACAACTTGCTGTTTAATTGTTCTTCAAGACAATTTTATCTACAAATTCTCTTACCTTTGGGAAAATAACCTTTTTCAAGTGCTAAGTGTATGTGTTACTTATTAAGACTCTTCTATGTTTTCAGTATCAAAGGTCATCAATTTATGCCTTATCAATTTAAGGCTTTGATGCCCAGATGGAATGGGCTACATTTAAAGAAGAGGAAAAGAGGGACTCTCGAAGGTCTGCAATTGTCTGACTGCTGCGGGATCTGAAACCATCAGCGAGAACAAAAATGTTGAAAATGGGATTTACAAGTTGGCAGAACGCTGCATTTCCAAGCAGTATCAGATACACTTGAGACTGTAACAGATGGGAGGGTCCCTTAGAACAGCTCTGACTAATCTTAACTTCATAGCTGGAAAAGTAACTATGATATTCTGGCAGGGTTTGTTACGAAAGAGCCAATAGTTATTTGAATCAAATTTTCAAGGCAAAGGAAAGATTGCTGAAATATGTAGCTTTTTCTAAGCCTAAATCTGGCACAGGCTCTATCAGCCTGCAGAAACTCACCCCTCTCCTCCACCCAACAGGTTCCTCCTCAGAACCTGTGAAATGTAGGCAATACTGTTTATGTAGCATCCCACCCCATCCCATCCAAATATGGTCAAGTAACAGAAGTTTTCTTTCTCACCAGTCATGAAACTGCTTGCTCACCTTCAGTGTTTCCTACCTTTTCCTTTTTGTCTGGTGGAGACAGTAGAGGGAACTAAAGATTTTATTGATATTTTCTCCAGCTCTCTTTCAAGTTGCCTTTTGTGCTTGGATACTTTCATGTAGTATTTAGTTTAACATAGGTCATCATTAATGGAGACTAGCCAAGGATTTCATAACGCTGCCTAATCTATCCTTGACTTCTTTGTTCCAGAGAAACCAGCCTTGTTTTTTGAAGATTGTTTAACCACTCCAAAGGCACGGATACACAGACAATCATGTAGTAATATGCTCTCAGGTAATAAATGGAGGAACTTTCTTGATAGTCTGTTTTTCTTTCTGCAGTTCTCTGTTTGTTTGGCAGTTTATTTGGCTTAGAGACACTTATGATTCTTGCACAGCAGAATCATCTGTGGGAGCTAAGGCACTTCAACTCCAGTCTTTTCTTTTAGTGTCGCTCCCTGACTCCTAAGTTATACCTGGATGTTTTCTAGTTTCCTTTTAGTGTAAATGGAGCGACAAAACAGGTTGCAAGTCTTTGATTAACCTTCTGTCTTTGCTGCTTGTTTAGGAGAACTTACCATGTCTTTAGTCAGCTGTAGAAATCTGCAAGAATGCAAATGGTGAATCCCCATGCTTTTGGGGGGCTTAGTCCCCTTATAAGGTATGGGAAAATCTGAAAGTGGCCAGGATCTTGCTGTAGAATTGTCCTTTTTCCCTACATAAGAATGAAAAGAAAAAAAAAAATCAATGTCTTAAGTTTTATTGTAACACAAAATATGGAACCTCACTAAAGTAGTTATTTACAAAGGAAAACCTCAAATCTGCTGGCCAAGGAAAACTGGAATAAAAAATTTGAAATAAACCAGTACCCTACCGGTTGTGTCCTTTCAAGGTGCATCTTTTCTTTCAGCCTTGCTGCCTGTTCCAGCAACTAGCTTCCTGAGTCTCCACAAACTCCACACAGTTCCCTCTTTCTTTCACTTCTGAGTCTTAACTTTGGACTTATACCCTGCTTCAGACAGCCCTGCCTTGCTCCTCTCAAGAGATTCCTGTTTCCCTCTATGCCTCATGCTCCGTTCTGCTCTCCATGCCTGGCTGCTTGCCCTATGCTGCCTCCCAAGGGCTGCTCCACAGCTTAGCTGCTCTCAGGAGAGGAACAAACTCTCCTTCCCTCTTCTTTCCCAGAAGAGGTGCAAATTTGTCAATAGGATGGCAGCCAGGTCAGGGAGCTTCTCTCACTGTTACCCATCCACAGTCTTGTAACAAAACATAGAATTTACATTTATACCAAACATGGTTATATCAGTTGTCACACACACACTGAAAGATTGTCTTGGTTGAATCAGGTTTCAATCACCCTAAAAACAAGAAGGAAGAGCATAGAATGTATGTGATAATGGGTACTAATAAAGGATGAGTATCAAACGATAGCACAGACATACAAGGATGCATTCAAATAGCCCAAGGCAGAAAGTCATATGAAGCTAACAAGAGACATAAGGGATAATTTGACTCAGAGAAGAAATATTGCTTACGGGGCAGGACAGAGAGCTATTAGCTGATGCTACCATGTGTTTAATTTCCTCTTCATTTTTTTTTTTTTCACTAAAAAGGTCAGCAGTAATCAGACAATTAGTACAGCTGCAGCAGTGCAAAGCTGTTTTCTCTGCTTCAATAGAAGAATGAGTTAAAGAATAGCTACATCAGTTAAAAACTTCATCCAGGTGTACCCGATAAAAGCAAGGAACTAGTGATCTCTAGGCCATTCAATTTAATTTCAATTCCAACAAAAACTGTTGAAGCAGATAAGCTAACAATTTCTAAGCATATACTTAGAAAATAACAGGAGATAAGTAGCGGTCAAGATTCACATCTCCAGATACAATATTTAGAAAAAAATTACTCCTCTTTGACTAGGTAGCAAACACTTTTTTCAGAGATGAGAATCATTAGAGGTCATTCACCTTGTTTGACACTAATTGCATGGCATTCTTACGAGGAAGAAAAGTTAGGACTAGACGAAACAGTTGCACAGCTGATTGGAAAAATTTGTCTAAGACAATAGTCATTCATCATTCGTTGTCAGACTAGGACCTAAATAAGGTAGCTGTCTATGCAAATCTGTCCTGTACGTATGAACGTTCGGTATTTTCATTAGTGACTTGAATGAAGAGGTGCAGGCATTTGTGAGGCAGTTTTAGAATGGAAAGTCATCTTGACAAATCAAAGAAATGTTCTGGAAAAATATGTTACAACTCAATAGGATAAACGTGTAATTCTTCCTTCAGGTAGAAATACTTGGCTGTGCAAATATAGCATGTAGGAGGAGGGACAAATACTTCAAAGTGGGCTGTACTGTTATAGTAAATCACAAGATGAACATGAAGCAGCACTGTCATGCTGTTATGAACAAGGCAAATACCGTACAGTAATAAGTAAATAGAAATATTTTCCATGAAATGCAAAAGTAGTTTTGTGCTATCTGGTGCTGTATGAGCAGAAGTTCAGAAAAACAATCTGCAGGGAATTGCTGAAGGAACTTGATGTATTGAATCCAGAGGAAAAAAGACTGGAAGAAGTATAATAGTATTCAGATATGTAGAAGGAAGCAATAAAAAAAATTAATTTTTTGATGTATATAAACCACAGTAAGATGCTCCAGCTCCAGCTAAGTCATAAGCAAAGAGTAACGCTGAGCAAACAGGCATTTTTGTAATAATTATAACTTCCAGATAGTTTGTGGAATATAACTTTTTTGGCTGTTATAATCCTGGTTGCCCTTTAACATACATTCAGAGCAGTTAATTAAGTTAACCTGACAAGTAGATTTCCAAATAGTTAGGTCAGCTGGGACTGGTCAATCAAAAAATGCAAGTTACTGTTTCTGATTTGCTTCAAAATTTTGTATTCCGTTAAGTCACTTAAAACTGAACCAAAATATCTAGTCATAAAGAAATGGTACAGGGAAGCATAAGAAAAAGACTGGATTTTAGAAAACAATGTTTTTAATATGACAAATGGAATCAGGGATGTACTGCTAGTAGTGATACATACAAGCCTGGTTCTGCTGTTTTAGGAAACCTTCCTTTTTTGAATAATGGCCTTGCTAATAAATGCTTTTCTTTGTAATAAAAGATATTGCCCTGTCTGCTGAACAGTGACCCATATACCAGTAAGATTTCCTTTTTACAACTTCACACTGAAGCCCTGTTAATTTGCTATGAATATTTATCTTACAGATAATTTTACTGATGAATATTGTTAATTAAGTCAATATGTGTAAGCTTCATTATTTTTTTGCTAATTATAACATATACGTCTCTAGTGACTATCTTTTGATTTCATCTCTTCCTAACAGAAATGATTCATTTTCATTCTTCCTATTCCCTGTGTATTAATGATTAAACTTTAGCATCTCTAGTGTGTAATGAGAACAGAAAAAAATGAAATTTAGCATAAATTTTATAAAGCAACTTCTTGTAACACTAGGAAAGGAATAAAAGAGCATTGCTTCCCAAGCGAACTATGTACCATACTTCTACTTAAAAGCTCTCATGGGGGTTGTTAATAATATGTTATTAGACATTTATCATATTGGAGTCCCAGTAGAGACAATTACCTTTCTGTTTCCATCAGAAAGCAAATTATTCTTTATGGCGATGAATCCTATTCCATAGTTATGTTCCCATATCAGATATAATTTTTGAATAATTCAGTTTGCGGTAAAAGTTAGGAAGAATATTCGCAGCTTTTGCACTATACTTCAGTCAGGTTGGGAAGCGCAGCGTTCCTGAGCTGCTTTGCTGAGACTACTCAAAAATTAATATTGCTAATTAATTTTGCTAACTAATATTAATAGCTTCATAAAGTCTCATAACTTACTTATAGGTTCTGTTACTTTATGTTGTTTTTTGTGCTATTATTTTTGATCAATTCCTATATTCTGCTTCTTGAAAAGGGAAATATTTTGAGATCTAATTTAACAGAATCCTAGGAAACCAGGATACCTTGGAGATAGTGATGTGAGACCATTGAGACAATGAGACAATTGTCTCGAGAGACAATTCATCTGCTCTATGGTCAATCCCCTTATCACCTGGAGCTCTTTGTAGTCCTTTTTACTGTTACGTGATTTTTAGACATGTGGCACATGCATTCACAGTCAGAGAAGGGAAGAGAGGTAGGGCAACGGAATCAGCTGTTCACCTACTACATAAGAAGTGACATGGCCCACTTTGGCTGAATGGTTTTTCATCATTGATATGAAGCAGTCTTGGCTGGGATTTCTCAAATACATCTGAGGCAGCTATTCAGCTTTGCAGGGAAATATTTGTTGAATTAGAGAAAATTTAAGAAAAAAAATATTAAAAGCAGACTTTGGAGTCCAGTTCTTCTCCTTCCCAGGTGAATGCCCTCAGGGTCTCACTCTTTCTTACATTCTCTTGTCCATGAATATTTAATTCTACCATGCAAAATGGAGCAGCTTAAATGGATGAGAATAAGCAACCTAATTCCTGAACATATAATATCTATGATTTTTACCCAACATGGCAGATAAAATCCAGATAAACCAATTCTCCCAGAAACGGGTGTTTTAAAAGTGCTGATGTAAATTTTAGTTGCTCAGGCTAAGGAACAGTGAGGAGGAGTAGGAAACAGCAGTAGCCCCGGGCAGGTAGAGGAAAGCAAGGAAGCAGAGAGGGCTGTTCTGGGAGGATTGATCAATACCAGTTTTCTTGTGTGATGCTTGGCTACAAAAAGGCTTGAGAATTGCTTGTCTGGTGATCAGAAAACTATCTGGGAGACTGTGACTGGCATTTCATGCAGAAGAAGGAGCTAACCTCTAATCTCTTGTTTTTCAAACAATGAAGAAGCTACTGGGTGCACTTTTTCTGGTTGGATATCTTAGGGTGCAGAGGCTGCCTACAGGATGTGCAAGGGAGAAGGGAAGACGAGTGACTGGTTTGCAAACTGTGGCTGGGCTTAGGCATGTCTAGCCAAGGGTGAAGTGGGTACATCACTTCTGGTCATACCCAAAGGCCGAACTTCAAGTTTCTTCCTGGAAAGAACTAAGTCTCTTCCATAGTTAGTATCCTGAGAACTGGGCAGTAACTGTAAAGTGATGGAGAGGTTTTGGACCTAGGCGCTTACTTCCCATTTTTGGAATTTACGCCTTTTGTGGCTATAATGCTGGGGCTATTGTTTGAGTGTATTTTCTTTTGCTCTAGCCCATGAGAACCAACAGATCTGTCTGTATGCCTGTAATATACTTTCAAGAGGAGCACCAAATGTGAACTCCTTTGAAACATCCAACTTGTGAGGGTTTTTGACAAATGCATTTAATTAAGCTGCTTGCCAGGCAAAAGTACGAGGAAAACAAGAAAAATATCATTTGTTATAAAATTATTTGTTGCTTTCGTTGTAGGGTACAAATTTCAGAAACCTGAAAGTCTTTCAAATAACGTTATTGTTACATCAAAACAGGGCACATCGCTTGCTTTGACAGCTACTTTCTGAGATTTACAGATCATACTGAATGTTATTAACTACCATAACATTTTCTGTAGCTTTGAAGAGATGCACATCATTACTCTAAAAAAACTTCCCCCCTCCTGCCAAATTCTTCTGTTATAAGCTAAAAACGCAAGAAAAAATACAAAGGTACTCTCACGGCGGAGGGGTGGCAACCAAAGAAAAACTGAACAGTGGTATCTTTTAATTCTTTTATTAAACTGACCCGTGTCACCTTTCAGGTTCTTTGGGGTATCTTTTGAGTAGGATTTGCTGGTGGTAAGGGTTCACAAAATAATCAAAGCACTTGACAATTATTGTAACTATACACCACTACCTTATATCTTATAATGAATATAAATAATTAACAATACAATAACAAACAATTAAGCAACCACAGTTAACCAGTTAATAAGGGAGAACAGCAAGCAAAGGAAAGTAACTATGATAACTACATATATAAAAAACAATAATATAATAAACACAGTGATAAGGCCTTACAAGATGTCAAGACGGTAAGATGATAAGTGCACTAGCAAGTTCACACTAAAGCAGAATGATTGATTCTTATTCTTATTATTCTTACTCTTAAAGAGTAACCCTGGAAGAATTTGACAGAAAGACAAAGAGCTCTACAAAGGAATGATTTGGGGAGGGGGGGGGGGGAGAAGAAAGAAGGAAACCCTGCTGCCCTGTTTATGACCCAATCCACAGTGTGGGATGACTCGCCCACTCACCTACCAAAAGCTACAAGTTGCCCCGATACTCTACTTCTCCAAGACTGCCACGTGCTTCAGCCCAGCATCCTAGGCTGAAGGGGAATATGGGCCACTTCAAGTCACTTCTCCTAGTATGCTGCACTCCTCAACCACATACCACTCCAAAGAGTGAGGGGTCAAGGTTGTCTTATATAGCCTAGTAGGATTGGGGTGGGGATGTAGTCATCTGCCAAATAAGGTCACAGTTCTAGAAGCTGCTGGAGGGTGCTTGCATGGCCTTGCACTTCCGCTCTTGATGGACAAGCGTTCCTCTGGGTCTTAGTCCTGCGGACTCCTCCATTTAGAAGCTTGTCAGCAGGGCTCTCTTGGGGCAGGAAACTCCGCTGGGGCAAATTTATCAAACAGGGTCATACAAAGGACAATTCAATAGATAACAGGTCAGCCCATTTACTTTAATAAGGGGGTGGGGGGAGGTATCACACTCTCACACATACGAAAGTTTCTTATTAACTCGAGGGCCAGTTGGCAACAATTTTCACTTATAACAATTTAGAAATGAGAATAACGTGGAATAATTTGCCCAAACCCTTCCTTCCTTCCAGGCCTGCCTCTCATCATCTACTTTGGGAAATGGGCCAGTAAGGACTGGAAATGCATCTGATCCTAGTTTTGCATAAAAGAAAAAACAATAGAGATTTTGGAGCATCAGACCCTACAATTTTAAGTTCCTTGGTGAACGTCAGGCTGTGTCATGCTTAGATCTGGCTTAAGGGAATTTGGTTGTAGTCTCTAAAGTTGAAATTGATGTTTCTAAAATTTCTCACACCTCCACAGGAAGGGAAACAACAAATAGCCAAACCATTCATATAAACTGTGCAGGGGCCAAGTTTAAGTCCCTGCTCCATCTAATTTAGAATGAATCTTTTTATTTTGTGCATATGAAACATAGCCAGTCAGGAAAACGGAACAGGTTAAATGTTCAGTTTTAATTTGTAGAAAGAGCAGATAGAACAAACTACAAGCTACTATAGTCCATATAGTTTCATAGCTGTAGGAGCTGCTATAGGCCTGATCCGTTCTAGTAAGACTAGTTGTCATCAGCAGTCTCATCCTAGAATTGAGTAACTTCATAAAAATGTTGGCTTCAGTCAATCAGCATCTTTCAACAGAAAGTATTTCACCGGAAAATTCCCATATCAATTTTAATTATGATAGATTAAGGCTGTTAACATGATACTTGCTTGGTAGACTAAATGAAATAAGTCTGTATGTTTGGTACAGTTTCAAAATCTATCCCTGATTATATGTAGGGAAATAAACTGCAGACTGTTTATGCAAGTTTGAGCAAAGTTGCATGAGACTCCAAGACACAAAAGAAAAAAGAAAAACAAAGGAAGAAAGAAGAAAGAAACACTTATACAGTGATTGTATCTTTGGCATTGGCCTTCGAGGCAGAATGAATTGGTAGGTCAAGTTGAGGTTCTTTTTCCTAAGAGGGGTGACCAGGGCCGTGTCCACTTTCACTGTAAGTGGGATTTTTCAAGAGAGAAAGGGAATAGGCCCAAAGACTAATTTTATTTTTGTATATACTCCCTACAGTTAATGGAAAGAGGCTCATTCGGATGACAGTTCTGAAACTCAAAGCTCTTGTCTTGAATTATCTGTTGAAATAGTCCATCTCTTTCCATTAACTACAAGAAGAATGTAGTGAGATTTTTTCTGAATTTAACCTTTGTGTACAGTCTTTCAGTGCTGCCATACCGTGTAGTAATACATACATTTTTGCACAGCCTGTGACTTCTGGAACCCATCACACATTCAAAATGATCTAAGTTTTATAGCGAGAGGACAGGATTTACTTTATATTTACTTTCTAGGCCAAAAAGAACAGAAAAAAAATGACTGCATTCTACAGGAATACTCAGACTCTCCTTCAAACAATATTACCATTCCAAAATATAATCAGAGTTGCTCACAGATTGCAAAAATGCAAGTGCAGTCCCAGCCTGCTGTGGGATCCCATGTGGGAAACGTACACAGTTTTACATCGTCTCCCTCTGGCATTGCTCTTCCTTCTGGGGTTGGATCCTGGCTCCCGGCTGCTGAAGTGAATGGATGTGTTCTTTTATTTAATGTTTTCAGCTAGACAGCCAGCAAAAGCAAGTGCAGATTTATCAGAGGAGTGCTAATGGAAATATAGCATCCCTGATAGCACTGTGTAATGTAGTATCTATTCCTTATTTTGTGATGGAGATGAGCGGAGTCATCGCTGGTGTACTGCTCTTACCTTCTCCTCTTAACTCAGGAAGAATACTCCTTTGGAAGCCTGGCAGGTCTATCTAGCAGTCTCTGAGAAAACAATGTTGTGTTCCTATAGAATATAACCCAGTAGCCAAACCTCATCCCATTATTTAAAGCTGAAGCCCAGCAGCATGCCCCTTCTACCATGTCTAGTCAGTCGCAGCCGTAAGTTGATGTGATGCATCGGTTAGACCTTTGACACAGCCTCTGATTATCACTGCTAGCCTTCTGTGCGGGGTTGAAAACATAGGTGCTCTCAATTTCAGCAGTCTCGGCATCAGTATTCATCATCTTTGTGAGCTCCTGGGAACTACCCTTCTCAGGACTCCTAAACAGCAAGAAGGCTTTATGCATTCTGTAGTATTTCAAAATATTACAGAGGCCTGGCGGACAGGCATTTCAAAGAAATAATGGGGATAATGGCTTTTCTGGTTGTGGACTCAAGTTTGTTTTTTTTAAGATGGTCTCGTACCTGTGGCATTGTTCTTTGGACCACACTCTTGTCTGATGTAAAGCAGCTACATTCTTTTGAAATCAGTGGAACTGTACCAAATCACAGCAACAAAGAATCAGACCCTCTGCTTCATAGGTACCTTTACAAAACTCATTTGTTAAAAACAAGGCATCTTAGGATTCTGAGAATTCCCTGCCAGATTTGGCAGAAATATAACAACTTAGCCTGTCTGGTATTAGTCTGATTCACTGTCCAGTTAAGTGAGTGTGCCAAAGGAATCCCCAAACATAAGGCTGTTGACTTTTTACTTACAGCTAGAGATGTTTTCCTCCCTCCTGCTTCTTGTCAAGCAGAAGAGACATTCATCCCCATCTCATCAAGTGTACTCTCCATGTTATAAAATGTGTAGCTTTGCTCTTGTGTTTTAAAATTACCCACTATGTTCACATACCCTTTCAGGATTGTTTAAAAATTTGCCAAACCATGATAGAGAACAACGAAAGGCCATAGTTGCCCAAATTCCAAATTATCATCTGAAATACTCAGCAACTGCATAACTGTGGAAGTACCTGCATGAATGCTGTCTCCCATTCTGACCTGATCCTAGGCATATTTAACCGTACCGTGTTGTGAACATATTGTATTGTCTTGACCGAGGCAAACGAACAGCTATGTCCTTAAATGGGCTTCAAAAAACAGGTCAGAAAATGAGCACGATGATGGAACAGCCTAGTAGGTGTGCACAGCTAATGTGCTTTGCTAGTTCTGGATTCTTCTCAAAATGAGCTTATAGATTCTTCTTTTTTTTTTTTTTTGGTGCCCCAGAAATACAATGACAGTAATGACTTTCTTGCTGATGTGATTAAAATACTCGCATAGGAAGCAAGAAGCCAAAGTTTAATTATCTTTTCTGCCTGAGGGAATTCACTTCTCTCTGCTTCCAAGAGAAGCATCTTCCTCCGCTCTCCAAGCCTAAGCTCATTGTTAGATCCAGTCACAAGTCTGTGCTTAAAAAATAGCATACATTTGATGCGGAATTTAGATGATTATTTCTGTTTTTCCATAGAGAATTTTCTTTCTAGGTGAGTCATGTGCAATACAAGGAGATAGTCTTATCAACATTTCTAGTCAAAGTTATAATTCTCTCATTTCTAACTAACTGCAGAGTAATCAGACAAGGCTCTTAACAAGAGTCTTATTCTAATCAGATTTAAAGCCCTGTTGTTAGCTGCTTTACTCTAAGCAGCCTATTAAAGAAAATGAACTATCATCAGCATCATCGTTCTCAGCTAAATACCTTTGACCTAAAATTTCTTACATTCTTATCTGCAGTTTCTATTTAAGTCACTGGATTTTTTTTTCTAACTTTTCTGACCAAGTGTTCAGTTCTCAGTCCACCTGTCGTGAGTTTCACATGTACCCTGATACATTCTTCATAATTACCCTTGTCAGCTCTGGTTTGTAGGTAACACCACTGGAAATGTAAGAAAATCTTGTCTCTTCTAACCTAGGTAATCAGATACTAGAAAATCTCAAAATACCTTTAGACAACAATTTACCATGGACTGTAAGTATTTTACTATTTAGGAGAGTCTTTGAAAATACTAGCAACACAGCTATGTTATTTCCCATTCTAAGAAGTCTTTATCAATAGGAAACCCAATAGTTATAGTATTTGTTGTATTGAATATGACTTCAAGTATTCAAGCTGTCAATCATCCCTAAGATTATTTGTATAATCAGTCTCCTGGGAGATAAAATGCAATATGATGCTTTTGTGACTCTGCTGCTCTGTACAGAAGCAAGGTAGATGATTTTTTTTTTCTAACATACTTTGGAGAGGAACATACTTTACTGATATATTAGAAGATCAGCCATATTCATTTGGAGCTAAGCTTATTACTAAGGCAATCTCTTAAATCCTGGCTTCTATGCATCTGATAACACCATAGGTGTAGCCCTTCAGCATAAACAATGCGCCTATTTAGACATACTGATGCACTGAAACAAACTTGGGTCTTTCAACTTCTCTTCGCAGTGTCTCACCCTATTAAAAGCAGGTAGATTGACCTTATCTATAAATAATTTATTTAATCTCCAAAATAAAACAACACAGTCTTCTTATTTATCTCCCTTGATTTCAGTGGAGTTAGAGAGCGCTGGATTGCACACACAATCTATATGGAGTTTTTTGTAATGTATTATTCAAGAAGTCTACCATTAGCTACAGTGTTTATGTTGCAACATAAATAGGGAACTTCCACTCCCAAACTGTGCAAGCAGGAATATGGACTACATCAGTTTGTGTGATGCAGGAAGGATCCGCTACTGAGCTTTGCAAAGGTCCCTTCTACTACGGCTGTTATGAGCTCAGAAATTCACTGTGTGACACGCTCCTCAGTTGAAGTGTAGGACCTTTAAGTCTCCTGCGTTTCAGCATCCTGCAGACCAGATGGGTAAGCTGTGTCTCGCTCATGGAAGCAAGGGAGCAGCTGCAAATATAAGAGAGAGACATGCTGCCAAGTGAGAATAGGACCAGTGTGAACATTGTCAAGTTGACAGGTAGTACAGACAGGGAGGCTGCAGACTCCTAAACTCCTGACATTAACACCGATTTGTGTGCTACATTTTACGAAATAAGCCAGACACAACTGACTTTTGCTACAGTGTTTTTTACAGTGACCCTGTGGTCATCCTAAAAGCTAAATTCCTTGACCATTCCCACTGATAACATTTTGGGGGCTAAAATTTTACCCAGAGAAAATATCCCACTTAGCTATTGTGCCCCCCAGGGTATCTTCAGAGACAGTTTGGATGATGGATACAAAGTTTTGAACAACCTCACATAAAGCTATTGTCCACCTCGTCCACGCTGCCTTTTCTGAGTCCTTCAGGAGGCACATATATTCCTTTTCATGGAATGAGAAGGATGCAAAGGGCCAGAAGGCCATTAACAGCTATTGAGGTCTCTGATCAAACAATGGGCTGTATTATATGAGGAGAGGAGATCAGCAGGAGGTGAAGGTGAAAGCAGCTCTGCAGCTAGGCTAATGATGAGAACAACTACTTGGAGGTCAGAGAGAGCAGAGAAGAGTAAACTCTTCTGTCTCAGACAGGACACAGTCCAGTAGGCCCATAGCACAACTCCTGAAGGTAAAAGATCCTCACAAAGGAGGACTGTAAATTTTCATGAATGGTCCTGAGAAGTGTGGGAAGAAAAAAAGAGGTTCAGTCCCAGTGCAAAGAAGAAAGGATGGAGGAGGAGGACAACACTTAAGTTTCTGACTCTCACATGAAAAGGACAACATCCACAGGGTTCATCTTTTCGCAACACCAGACCAATTGGCACCTCCACTGGCCTGACTAGGATCACCATCCGGTACAGCAAAATGCCTCCTTCCAAAGGCGTACAACTTGGCATCCTCTCAGAAACACTTCTTATCTCCAGGACATGCCAAAATCATGCCACCCAACTTAGCAAAAGAATGACGTCCTTGTCTCACGTTGTCTCCAAAGAACCCAGGTCAAGGCCTGGGATTTAGAGAGATTCAGGATTACACAGGTTCGCCTCCTCTGGCAAGCCATTCAGGTCACAGCAGACCTCCTGCCTAACCCGAACACGCAGGAGGCATCCTCACAGATCCACTAATTGGGTAGCTCCACAGGTGCCCATATCTGCCACTGTCTTTGCCTGCAGTAAGGCAGGCAGTAAGGCTGGCAGACAGATTTTCTGACCTAAAGTGATGGCGCTGAGAATAAGGGAGCATCTGGGAATGGTACCTGGAAGTTTGGGCCTACAAGACAGTAGAGGCCAGAAGTGTTTTTGTATTATGTCCCAATGACATCTTTTCTTGACTCCTTTCATAGGGAACCTACAGCCTGCTTATTATAATTGATAATTATAATTCATTATTATGAGAGCAGAGAGGAGTAACAGCCCTTATTTTTATTAGCTGCTCTTTGGTCACAGGTTACTGTTATAGGGGGAAACGATTCCTCAACGGCCTTGGAAGGCCAAGCGGGAGCATTGCCTGTGTGAATATGCCTTGACTTCCTCTGACCATAGGCTGAAGAGGGCCTGCAGGTGCATAAATCTCAAAGATTTTGAAAGAGTCCAGATGGCCCCAGTAGGAAAGGGTGGTTTTTCTTGATGTATTCTCATTGCATTTTGACTAATGTGTCCTGGCCAAATAAGAAGGCCTGGCTTACATGTAAATATTGTCTTTGTTGTTTTCTTGTAGTTTTCCAAGAGGGCAGACAGTCCTTGAAGCGCTAAGTATGAACTGATTTTCAGGGCCAACACAGTTTGTACTTGCCAAAAGAAAAATATTTTCATATTTGAGAATAATAAAATATTTCTGCGCTTTAAAACCTTGTGTCTGTTCTCTTGACTCAAGAGCTCTTTTAGCTCGCTACCTTCCCTTTCTTCTTCCTCCTCCTGATGGAGTGCAAGAACCATCATCCTGTGCCTCGCTCCGGGCAAGGGAATGTTGACTCCCTCTGCGGGCTGGTGCTTCGTATGCCTGTCAAGTCATGTGCTTAGGAGGACAAGGGAGTCCAGCGGTATCTGTGTTTCTGGGCAGTGAGCACTGAGGGACAGAAGGCTAGCCAGCCTCCGCAAATCTTCAGTACCATGGTAACCAAATAGTAAAAAATGCAGAAGACAGAAAGTGGGATGTTGTATTTATTTATTCACTTACTTACTAACAAGAGATGGTTTTTGATAAAAGAGAACAGGGAAGACCTGTGTGGGCTGAGCAGCCTTAAAACACGGTGTTGGCTCAGAGGGAAAGCCTCCGTAGCCAAATGAGGCAGAAAAGGGAAAACTGCTTCAGAACGTGCAAAGGAAGGTTTGGGAGGGGGGGTTGGGGGATTGCGAGCTATGAAGGGCGCAGGAGCACCCTGGCTGGGCTGGCTGGTGGGCCAGGCTGGGCAACCTCCTCTCAGCAGCTGCCGCGAGAGCAGGCAGACAGACCGGTGCTGGTGTGCCCATCCTGGGGCAGAGAGGCATACGGTTCAGCACGCTGGAGAAAGGGCAGAACCTTATTTCAAATTTCTTTTTTGATATACTTTTGATCACTCAGCTGAGAAAGGAAATATGTCACATGAAAGCTATGTTATTTCATGAAGACAAACAGTGTCTTACACCAGCACTGGACGCATTTTAATGTTTGAGGGGGAAGCTGCTGTTTGCTTCAGAGCTATCTGAACCTAGGGTCGCGTTATCGGAGCTTTACAGAAAGGACAATATAAACATTGTCTGTTAATATTTTTAAAGTAATTTTTAATAATTAACTTTGAAGACATTGTTTTGAACACGTGTGTCTAAATTTATATATTGGATTGACTCTAAAAATAAATAGCTAATTTCTGTAACACTCAGGTGACATTTGTTTTTCTAGTCTCAATACTTTATAAATCTTAAAAAAAATTTTTAACGGGACCAGACTTCTTAAGAATAGAGATTGGTGGATGATCGTTTCAGTGCTGACCAGGGGATCCATGCCAATCTTTAACTATCTGTCCTGTATGATACAAATGAAAATATGCATATTTTTAAAATATGTATGGGGAGGTCATATATTTCCCATTCTTACAAGCTCTTTAAACACATTCTCTGATACACTATTTTTATCCCTCTAGCAATTGGGCAGCTGGGGTAATAACTAGAATCCCTTCTGCAGGAAGATTGTCATTGAAGAGAAATCCCACAGCGGTCTTGCAGTAAAATGTGTTAATTCAGAAAGCGACTTTTCCTTAAGCATACTGCATTATCTTGGCCATATATCTCCAGAATGAAAACTAACGGGTTATTTTTGATGGTGAGGATTCCAGTGATGCCACCTTGGACTTTCTTCAGCCATATACAATGGAAGTAAACTATATGTTTCTTATTAATTCTATTTATAGTAATAAAAACATGGCATAGTAAAGGATGAGAGTTCGTGATCAAGGGAAATTATAATCAAACATGGTGCGAGTAGCATTGACATAATCAAGACTAATGCTGGACCCAAGAATATACATGCTCACCACAGGGAAGTGGAAATGCAAATAGATTCAGAGAAGAAATTATCTTTCAGTAGAAATCAATTCATATTAGGACCTCACCATACGTTGGTTGCTCTTTCTCCTCATCTAGAGACCTCTGCATTAAAACTTCCAAATTAACTTGTTCAATTTAAGTGGAAGAGTGCTCTCACTGCTGTTGGATTTGGAGAAACACACTGGGGACCTGGACGCTGCCAGAGAGGCCCAGTAGCTGCTTTTGAGCTCTCTGTACTGGCAAGCACAGGACACTGCAAGGTCTAGCAATGCACTTAAATCACCTTCTATCTCAATCCAAGCTACATACAAACCAAAAAAAGAAGTATTTATTTACCAAACCAAAATACACAGCGCTGTTTGCAAAGGTTGTTCAGAAATAAAAAGAAACAACATAAATCTACGTAGCGTTTTAGCTTTAAAGGTCCGCTTCACCCTGCAGAGGTCAGCTAGGAAGCCAGCAGATGCTTCACAGCTTTTCTGTCTGAAGCTTGCTTTGTGCGCCACCCTGCTTTGTCCAATTGCATTCGTGGAGGTGGATCCTGCGTTTACTGTTTCTCCTTCAAAAATGTCGTAATTCTCTTGCTGAGGTTTAACAGATTGAAAATTCCCTTTGCATGACTCTCGATTTCAGGCAAAATTTCGACATTCCTGCCATCAGAACAGTGTCTGCTCTATCTAACCTGGAAAAGTTAATGTCTCTGGATATGATCCAGAGCTAATCTTATTTTTCCACACAGTAAATTAAGGATCATTTTCATGGCTAGCTAAGCTAGTAGCTAAGTCATTCACTGCAGGGCAAAAAAGCATTTCCTACTTGCTGAGTCAATGAATGATATCTCTTCGTACACTGACTCTTACATTTCCTAGAAACATATAACTTGACAATCATACTTTACACTGACATATACATTGTACTAATACTACAGCTTTTTACTGGCTTTTGACTGAAGGACAGTTTAAATGGATATGACATTAACTGATCACTTTGGATGGTTATGGATTTGGAACTGACTTCTTCAAGCAATACTATGATATCAGAATAAATTACACACAATGACAGCATATGTAAATAAAGATATTTTCTACTGAGAAGTGTTCTATGCCTAGTTATTAATTTCTAGTTATTTATGCAGAAATTTTTAAAGTTATTCCATATGGGCTTGCAGTCTATGCGACACACTTTCCACAACATTGCCAGTGAGTGTATTTTTGAAAGACAATCCACAATAAATTATGTGGATTACAGCCCTGATGTTTAGTAGCAAGTAAAAAATAGCAAACAACATTAGCTTAGTTGAGAAGATGCCTCTCTGAACAAAGAAGGACGGTGACATACGAGCAGGTAATATTTGTAAACATTTTGGTTATGTAAAAGATGTGACATAATTTGTTTAAGTGAAAAGTATCGACTTCAGTTAGAGCCCTTTCTGCCTTCACAGACAGTTGATCTCTACATCCCTCACGGTACGCCTGAATACTTGGCTACAGCCCCGAGTTTAGCAGCTTATGCATAAATATGTTGCATAGAAATGAGAAGTGGCAACCTATGCAAAACTTGCATCTACTTTTCCATCTGCTTCGCTTCTATTTTGTGTCTTTTCCCATCCGTGCAAGGTCCTCACAGATCCTGCCGAGCTTTGGGCAGAAAGCAATTTGCATATGCAAGTGCAAACAGAATGGCACTGGAGAGAGAGGGCTACAATTCGATTATCCTTGTTAGCTAAATGCTGAGAAAATCTGTGATCTGTGGGGATTACTCAGAATGTCTTAGGAGGCTGTAAAAACCTTACACCGAGAGGAGTCACTTTGAATATATCACCTAACCTTCCTGTGCGAAAAGATGTTCTTTCCCTCCCCTCCCCCCATTAAATTCTGGCAAGCTCTTTATATTATCTAAAGCCACTCGCATTTCTGCAGCTTTGGGAGGCGATCTACAGAATCCCGAGGAATCTACATTAGCATCTCTGGCGTTTGGCTACGTTTTGTGCTCCTCACAGACTGCTCTGTGGATTGTATACTCTGCGTGCCAGCCTGCTGATGAATGTTTTGCGACGCTGTGTAAATATTTTCTTACTTTTTTGCACTGTATTAAACATTACAGGTGGAGACTGGGTATTCTGCGTCTCAGCTAGGGTGACTGTGAGAGCCCTGATCAGAAAGGCCAAAATGAAATGACTGATTATATTTTAAAATTCTCTTCCATTTAGCACACTGAAAAAAATGCTGAAAACACCACATCTACTTATTCTTTGTTTATACATTTTGAGGCAGTGCCATTATCACTAAATATTCCATTCTGAAAGCGTATGGATGTATTTGGTAAAATTAGTATCAAACTACAGGACACAGCTTTGTTCTGGTTCAATTGCAATAACGTGCCTGACGTAATAATTTTCAAGTTAAAAAAGGCACTACATTCTATTTTTGTAGGGCCACAAGGATAGGATTTTGTAGAAAACTATTCCCAAGGGTAGGTCTGTGGGAAAAGTTGTAATAAACTGGCTCCCACCATTGTATTGTCCAGCAAACGAAAAAAAAAAAAACAAAAAATCACCAAACAACTTAGTCTCTTCCTTTCTGTTTAAAGAAACATGTATCATTATAATACTGTTGTTTAGTCTCTATACATTACAAGCAGCACACATCCAAATGAGCAAATTTCCAAATCTGATCACAAGCAGTTATGGTATGGCTGAAAATGAGATTACTTTCTCCAAAGAGAAGTTCTGAAATGATGTAACATTATCCTAATTCATTGTAAGGAGGCTAAAGTACCTGGACCTTTAAAAATATTTTTGAGTGACCTTCTATTGTTTCTTTTGGTTTCAGCTTTCTTTGAAATAGCAGTTCTAATATAAGATGCCCACTTAATAACACATCATTCAACATTAATGATATTTTGTATTCAATTTTTTTCGCAGCCCACATCTTTCAGACATTTCTCTTTATATGATTTTTTTTTAGCAAATGGGGTAAAAACACAAGGAGAGCCTCAGCAGCTACGAAACCTAGAGAGAGTTAAAGCTGCTTCTTGAGAAGGGCTGCCCTCACTGGGAGCAAAGCTTTTAACCTCTTTTAAAAATGAATTTCAACAAAGGCATTAAAGCAACAATCTCTACTAGGGAGACAATCGCAGAAAATATGGCTTGAGGAGAGGCAAGGAGTCATAAGGTTCATCCCCTGCCCTAGATGCAAATACCAGTTCATCCCTGTTGAGCAGCAGAGATGGGCTGTGGGGCAGGAGTATGCAAAGTACATGGCGAAGGGAGGCTGAGCGGCAGCCGAGGTGGTATCTGTTTTTCCACATACTTGAAGGATTTGCGAGAGTAGGAAAGGTTCTGCCTAACCTCAAGTGCTGGCGATCTAAGCAGTTACAGGAACGACTGATCAAAGGAACTTCAGAGGATTTTGGGGGCTAGGGTATGGCATGGCCCCTGCTTTATGCAAGATTTGAGATAAGAAATCTAAGTCTGGGAATATGATTTAAGGAGCTAAGCTATAAGCAGTGACAGAGCCCTCCTGAAAGCCAGATGGCTTACAAGCTTTTGGCTCACCCACAGAGGCCTTCTCAAGGTACTACTAAGACATCTGTGGTAGGCAGGATGGTGGCTTTTTAGATCCCTTTTTCTGCCCAAATCCTTCTGGCTGGTTTTTACTCGCTTACTTTGTCAGGGATCTACAAGGAAAATATGCCATACCTAAATAAGACTAAACTGAGCTGAAAAAAACCAACCTCTTCATTATCTAGGTCTGTTGAAAAATGATTCATTAGAAGCAGTTTTCCTATTTAAAGGGAAGACTGTTTCTTGTATTATCTTTGGGCAATCTCCGAAGGCTGCTCTTTATGAAAAGTTCCCCTAAACAAAGTGAAACAGTAGATAACAGAAGTATTTCTAGAAAGCTTTTTTTATAAATCAAATTTTAAAAGTGGAAACATTAACAGGAATTGTGACACACAATGCAGAGCGTGTTACACAATACTTTGTGTTATGGCAAGGTGAGAAACAGGTTCTCAAACCATATTTGGCATTGGACATGTTATCTCCAGCTCAGGACAAGCAGATAGCCAGTACGCAACTCAAATTGACATTAACTTCACTCTCAGGTTCCTGCTCAGGTCCTGCCTCTTCATTAGCGCCTGACGAATATGTTAGTTCTCTCCTAAATTCTTGTTTGGAACAAACTAATTAGTTCTCCCTATGCGATGTAGCTCAGGAAGTACTTTGCTCCGAGAACCATTTCTCATCATCACCGTGGACAAGGTCACATTAAGTCTGGCTCTCCCTGCTCTGCACTGTCTTTAACACTACCCCAGCAGGTTTTCAGTCCTCAGCTCTCTCTCCACACCTTTGCTCTGTACGTCAACATATGCTATGCCTGCCACCAGTGTCCGACTATAGAAACATCACTCTGTTGAGTTCTGCCATATTCTTTGCGGTATTTTAGGCACTTTTGACAGAAAAATCACAACAAAATGATACTTAAGTCTTTGGGTCAGATGGGTACCATGTGAGATTCAGAGGACACTCAGGAGGACTTCAGGCCAAGTGTTTATTCAGTGTGCACATAGCTTGTGTGCTTCAAAGAGCATTGTCATCTGCAGTGAGAACGTGACCCACTCTGCACAGCCTGGCCGGGACTTCAGGGAATGCTCCCAGGGGACAATGTCATTAGCAGTGCAGATGTAGTCAATTTATAATCTAGTGAGCTAATGCATGCTTTCAGTGACAACTACTACTTAACAAGCTGGGTGTTTTTTTGTGGGCAGCTTTGGGGTATAGGTCAATATGGTTTGGGACTACATGCACCATGTAACGTAGCTCAAAATGGCAAAGTTACGGGTCATGAAAACCAGTTGCTGCAACTGAGAGCAACCACCATTTCTCAAACATGGGCACAGTTCTTTGAAGACGGAGCCTAGTTTGGCTAGTTTTTATGACTACCTAACTTCTAGAAGCACAAAGCTCTCTACAAAGTAATAAGTGTGTGCTGGATCAGTTGAAGCAAAGCAGAAAATTCTCCTAGGCAAAATATATTTTCCTACAAATTTGATGAATTGCTTGTCCCCACACAAAGGAGGCAGACAGATAGAGGAGACAGAGAAGTGAAACTGAAATGTGATTGAACTAAATATAGGCATAAGAGAAACAATTTCGTTCTGCAAAATACATCCGATGATAGGCTAAGGTGAATAGTTACATTTAGCGCTCCCATCCCCAAGAATTAATGAAACGGATCTGGGCCAGCCTGTTTCTCCTCTCTTTTTCACTCTTTCATTTTCAACACCACTGATGTGAAATTTAATCCTATAAAGCTTCTTTTACGTGTGTGTTTCTTAGATTTAACTCCACATATATGTGCACACCTGATGGGAATTCTCAGTTCTCCTAAGATGGTGGGCAAATTAGTTCTATTTGGCATCCTCAGATTAATAGCCAATATACTTTAATGGGAAGTACATTTTACATTTCAAATTTAGAATTCCTCAAGCCATGACTGAAACACTGCTAACTTGATAGGCTGAGTTCGTATCTTTGGAAAATGATGCTTCTGTGTTTCAACGCCAAGTTTAATTTAGTGAAAGAGGGTAAGTGTCATCTTTGATTAGTGTGATGTGGAGACTTTTTTTTTAAATCCAATATGATCCTGTGCAAACTAAAAGCTTCCACACAATCCTTGCATTCTTTCTGATGAAAATGCGATGATCTAGCTTATTAACAAGAAGTAATGCTTGAATGAAAAAGTTACTTATATTCAAAAACTGTCTAGCTATTTTAAGTCTGACCATATTCTCATCTAAGTTTATGCAGCTTCATTCATTCAGCAGAAGTTCTTGAAGGCCTTTTTAAAGTGAGACTGGGATGCAGGAGGGGGAATAGTTTAGTAGCAATTCCTTAGTCTTTTGTGGGCTTCCTTTCCTACTGAAGTAGATATTTATATAGTCTAGTTATCAGATTAATGCATTATGTATTCATAGGACAAATTTGTTAATTTAATAAGGGTCAGATTATGAAAACTGGAAAAAATGCAATCCTTTCTGTAAAGGAAAATACATTTACCATGTTGACATATCTAATCATTGAGCTGAGTGAGGGCAAAAAGAGTTAACAAGCTAAATATATCTGAAGTGGCTACTGTTGGCTCTTGCTCACAATACTCCAGAAGTGTTCCATATGGAAGGAAGCAGATCTGATGTGTTTCTCAAGAGGGAACCAAAAATAAGAGGATGAAAATAGATGGAGAATCTTTTGTCATAATTAGAATCTACTGGCCCCTAGGGTCTGAGAGCTAAAGTTTACCGGAAGAGAAAAAGCAATTTTTCTAGGGGCAACACTAGGGAGGAAATAGAGATGATGGGAACACTGTCAGTCTCAGATATGGAAAAATATCATCAATCAGAATCATAAAAAGTGTGAAATCAATTTTTGACGCAAAGACTTTGAAAGAATTAATACTACAGTGTTCTTTTTAATTGCCTTTCATCGTGGTTTTTTTTTTTTTGAATTTATTTTGTGTTATTTCTCCAGTGGGAGGATAGAGATTTAACGTTTATATACAGCATATATAAATAACTGAATAACTCCATATGTGAACGCTCTTCTACAAATAGCTGTCATCGTTCATGTTAACACTTTATCCTAATCTAATTAATGTTCCATTGCAAAAAAAGTTTTGTTTTGTTTTTGAACAGAAAGCCAAGTGTCACTGTCTCCGTCAGAGGATCTAAGCCTTCCTTTCCCACCTAGCCTCCTATATCTCTTTTTCTCTCCTTTTTTTTTTTTTTTTCCCTTCTTGACCTGTTGATGTTACACAGCTCTTTCAGTGTGAGGAAGTGTAGCAAAAGCTTGTGCTCCGAGTCCTGACACCGGCTTCCTGCGTCCCCCAGGATGAAGCGGTATCTCCACAACCAGCTGAGAGGACCTCATGACCTGCCAGAGGGGAGACTGGCTCATGCCTCGCTGGCCTTCCTCCCCGGCTCCTTCTCGCACCAGCCTCACTGCTGCTGCTGTTGTACTGGGGCTTGCTGGCTCCTCCTGGCCTTGGAGAGGAGCTGCTTTTAGGGGGCTGGAAAGGGTTACATGAATGGACATAAGAGAGAGGTGCAACAGCTTGGTGGAATGAGGAATTAGTGAAGGAGAAGAAGGTATGGAGAGGAGCGGAGCTGCACAGGGCTCAGCAACGGGAAGAAATGGTGAGGAGCAAGCGCTGGCCCAGCAGCTGGCCAGGACAGGGCAGAAGATGGTTGGCGAAAACCTGCCAGAAACTTTCAGTTTTTTTTTTTATTGCTTGTGCTCGTGTCCCCGCCAGGCCAGGAGCCATGTGTCCTCTCTTCCCCCCACTCCTCCGACCTGTTTCCCATGGGAAGGATTCATTTCCTGCCAGCTTTCACTGGGATAAGTGAGAGCTTGGACATCGGCCGAATGGATTGAAGTCTGCAAAATGTCAGCAGCCCTGAAATATAGCTATGGTCCTGTCAGCTTAGTAAAACTGGGAACTAGGACTGGATTACAAAAAGGCATTGCTTTTGTCTTGATATAGGGATCCTGAGTGCTGTCTCGCTAAGTGTTTTGCCAGTTTGTGGATTCCCTGATATATTATTGTAAACCAAGCATAGATGTTTACAACCTGTCTTACCTAGAAATGTGCTATCATTCCTGTGCTTGTCCTATCTGCTCTACTCCAGTGATTTTTGCAACTTCTAGCAATACGTGATGTATACGTATTTTGTATTAAAAAAAAAAAAAAGTTATTCCCAGGCCAAAAAGTTTCAACCCTTAAGTGGCAGCTAACTTACATAATTACGAGTAAATAGAAAAATGAATAACGGGAGTTAAGTTACCCAGCTCAAAATCTGTAATCCCTGACTTTAGCTATTATGGAGGGGAAAAGTATTTGTGGTTTTCAGTGGGTGTTTATGATGCTCGGTAATTGAATGTGGCTTTAGACATCTAAAGAAATATCTGATGGGTTCTTGCAATCAAGTTTGGCAGTTAGGATGTAACAAATTTCTCACCCTTTAACCCAGATATGGTCATTTACTGTGTCTGTAGCTACAGAGATGCTATATCTATATGTACTTCTAGCTCACTTCAGTACAAAGAGCAGGTTTTGTGAAATAACATTGCACCTGAAAATTTTACTTAAATTTCATTCTTAATAACCAGGTAGTCGTCTTTATATATGTTTACATTATTAAAGCCCAAATTTGGGCTCGCCACCTTCTTTCCGTTAGAATGAAAAAATGATTACATGAAACAGCTGTGGTTTTAGTAAAATCTTTATTCACTGTATAATATTCACAGTGTCTTTCTCACTGGACCAGAGAAATAAAAACCAGCAAGTATGTTGTCTTACTTAGAAATCCTCAGGTATGCCACCTGAGAGCTCCTTGCAGAAAAAGCTCTGGCTTCTTTTCTTGCTCTTTCTAAAGTCGTGCTTTAACTCATCATCTCCAGAATCTGCTGCTGATATCCTCAACCCTACACTTGCTCATAGATTAGATTCAGGGAAACTTCAAGATTAGGTCCTTGAACAGTAGCCCCTTTTGTCTGCAGCTTATTTTATTCTGGGCTAACTGCGCAGTCATGATGGAATACCAAACTAGATAGAAACTTATGAAAATACTCATCTGAGTGTTAGTGTCTAATATCTCAGTACTCTGGTATTTCCTTCAAAATTAGCTGTGGTTTTATTATCAAAAGATCTTAGTTGGTCTTTTGTTGAGCCTAGCGATGTGTGCCTGGGAAGCTCACTGGCTGTATGACTTGTTCATCTTAATTCAAGACTCATGTCTTATTGCAGGCATTTGCTCCCTTCTGCAAAGAGGGATGTTGCAAAATATGTAGATTTAGAAATGCTATTCTGAGTCTTGGTAACATGGGAAAACGGATCAGAACATAGATTTTGAGCTACCATGGTAGCTGTCCTAGAGTCATAGAGTGGCTTTCTATATCGACACTCTCTTCCAGAATATCCTCCAATAGTTTCCACTGAGGAGGCAAGAGAATCACAACTATATGGAATATATGGAATTGCTGTTATATAAAAGATCATTATCCAATGCTTATTCTAGGAATTTTCCACATTATATAAGAAGATCTGTATTTTCTCTCTTTTTTTTTCTTCATTAAAGATCAGTCAGTTCATACAGTTTGAGTCCATCTTGCTACTTGGAATTAATAAGTTATTTCACTTAGCTCCTCCTTTTTCTTCCACATCTCCTGTCATGCTATTGGCTTTCAATTTCCATATATTCTTTTTTCATTATCTAGTCACTAATAGAGGAATGGAAACTGAGCTCCACAGGGATTAAACTCAAACATTGCATGAATAATATCTGAGTAGTTTTGGAATGAGGCAGAACATGAATTTTTGTTCAAAAGAAGAAAGGTTAACCTTTTCTGTGCTTTCTACATGGAAATAGATCACGAAAGAGTGTTTGTGCTCTGAGAAAATTAGTATAATATCTGGAAAAACCCACAGGCTCTCCAGGCTCAAAGTTCCGATTCATTGCATGTCCACTCACTGGTGATGCAAGCAGCAAAACACTTTGCCATAAAACCGTGTTAAGTCACCCTCTTAAAAGATTTAAGATCCTTTGTTTTTCAGACTCCCCAGTAAATTACAGAGAATTGTTTTATGTCTCAGTGCCTGTACAAAAGTGAAAACCCAAACCCCACAGAAAACTGACTTCAGGGTAAAACAGATTGAGTGTTGACTCTGAGCCTTCCAGCCATTCTTCTGAAGGGTAAAGTAATGGTATTTATATAGTGCATGATATTCCAACAAATTTCCTATTTAACTGGTGAAATATAATTACTGACTGTATTTCAATATCCTACATTTAATGATGGTCACAGGACCACAAAGTAAGGGGCAGAGAGCAACAGGTTCTGAAGAAATGACAAAATGTGGATATTTTACCGTTCAAAAAGTGTGAGTATTGTTCTCCTGTATTTTTCCTGCATCTATTTATAGCTTCTTTACTGTATTGTGTTTTTCATCTGATCTTCTTCCCATCACTTAGGTGTGCCTTCTCCTTATCCTGGCTGTATAACTCAGGTGTTAATCCTAACACTGACACTTTCCACATCAAAAAATTTCTAACCTTCTTTGCAGGGCCTAACTTTGATGTTAGTAATGCTAAATGCTGGCAGCGGTAGGACTGGACAACCCCCTCCGTCCCTTCCAACCTAATGTTCTGATACTGTGGTTTTGGTTTTGATGCTGTGATTTAAGCCTGGACATGGGAGCATACATTTGCAAAAGTGCTGCTTTGGGGAGTGAACTGAACCATTCATGGGTCAACTGCTGGCTCTGTTCTGTTTTTTTTTTTTTTTTTTTTAATGTATATCAACACATGCCTGAGAAAATAGGTGTTCACTTGCATCACTTGCATCCCTGCCAATACTTTCCCTTTCAGCTTTCCTGAAGTGCTATAGGAAAAAAATCATAAGCAAAATAACTCACATCCACCAGCCATTCTGCAGTGGATCTGCCAACAATGGAGAACTTGTTCCTTCATCCTCCCCAAAAACCCTGTCCATGAGACACTCAGCTCTGCTTTTTCTCCCCTTCATTTGAGACCAGCCCGTGTTATCCAGCCATTGCAAGCTGGCATCTGCACAAGAATGTCTTATGGCACTGTGCGTGTTCAGATGAGATATGTTCCAGTGCGCTCTACTGTGCTTGTGTGTCTGGGTGCGTGCGTGCTGGAGGAGGAGGAGAAGAACAGGCCACTCACAAAGGGCAATTGGCACCCAACTAGCATATGCTGAATTTTGAACACCAGGAGGTATGTGCATGTGGGTATAGCTTTAAGCTTAAGTTTGACATCAGCACAGGCTGGCAGCCCGCAGATTAATTACAGACACTAATAAACACCTCCCTCCTTCTTGTGTTGTACTTCAGTCCTGCATTTGCTTGCTCCGTAACTACTCTATTATACAGGACCTACCAACAGCTTTCCAAAAACGATGGGCGCAATCCCTATGGTTTAGGGGGTTGTATCCCCAGGAAAAAAAGTGAAAATATAAGGATGTCAGTAAGGTGTGTGCTGAATCAGGCTGCAGTCCTAAGAAACAGTCACACTAAAGGTTTTTACTGCCAGATGCTGTCTCATTTGCCTTCAGAACTGTCTGCATTAATGAGTACCTCCACTTGGGAGGTTATTTAAATAAAGTATTGTTCTCATGTCATTGTTACAGATAGCAGCTCCTTGCTAGGTGAGAGAGGAAAAAAAAAGAGAGAGAGAGAGCAGGCTGCAAATGAATTCAGTGAAAGCTCCATTTAACATAGTAGTGGGAAGGATAAAGTATTCCTCTGGTACTACCCACTCCTGCACATGGGCTAATACGGTACCACTGGGGATGCTGTTATACAGGTCCATCACAGGTAGGTCTTCACAGTGAAGGTGTGGATCTGCACTTCACTAGTTCCCTTCATTTGATCTACTTGCTTGTTTCCCAGCTTTTCCTAGCATATATGGCCCTACAGGAAAAAGAGGTGATCCAAATTCTTGAGGAGAAGTCATAGGAGCATGGAAACCGCAAATCTGCTCCATGTCTGGGCTTGGACAACACTTCTACTCCCCCTCTCAAGGAGAAGTGTGGTGTCTAGCCCACGTGGCTGGCAGTGAAAAACTTCATATGGCTACGGAGGTCACCTGCCTGTCTGCCATGTCTGCTATTGCCACGCTGCTCCTACCCCTGTCTTGAACCAGCTTGGAGTGGATGATCCAACCAGTGTTTCAGACTTGCAAGCACATAAGCAAATACAAAATAATCAATCTGAAAGCTTGCATCCCTCCTGAACTTAAGTGATTTTCTGGGGAAAAGAAGAACATTCAAATATACAATGATATTTAAGGGTGATTTAAATGCTGCTCAAAAGGAGGTTCTCTTGTGCATTTGTCTGGTGACACAGAATTGGCTAGAGAGATTTTATTTGAGAAGCAGGCTTTAACATATGCCACTATTAGCAATATAAGCTCTATCTTTAAAGATAGTTCTAATCTAGTTTGAATACGCTACTGTTCCAAATTTTTTTGATATCAAATTAATCTTGGTCTAAACAGGAGAGAAACTGAGTGTATACCCCCAAACAAAGTTTTCATTGCACTTCTCTACTGCTGAAATGCTTACTCATCTCATTGAAAGATGACTCAGAGAGCTCTTTAATGTTTTGATTTTTGCCCTAAAACATAAAACTTGATGACTTAAAATAACTCTAATAACTGGAGCCCAAAATTTAACAGCATTTTTACTTAAATGAACAGATATTTAGAGACATAATTTATATAATGTGCATTTATCAAAGATGATGGCACAATATCTACTAATATTTTGAGAAACTCTGGCAATACCCTTAAATTATGCAAATATGCTAAAAAGCTGAATGAATAATGATTTCTCAGACAGAGTACATTTTCTAGCTTTGTGGAACCCATTTGTCCAATGGGTTTTGATACTTTTCCAATGTTAGCATTTACATTGCACCAGAAATACTGTTGGGCTGGTGGTGACCTGATTATCTAGGGAAATCAATTTTTGTGCAAGCAAGGTTTAAATTAAAGCAGAAAATTGTTCCTCATTAACTCCATTGTGCCGGTAACTTGTACATACTGTTAGACATCCGAGCTGAAAATGAGACTGTTTGTACCAAATGAATTTAATCCCTTTTCAAAATAGGTTAACGAATTTGGAAGTAGACAGTATTATTTCAGATGAAGAAGGACCACTCTCAGATTTAATCAGAAGCAGCTATTCTGGAAAGGCTCCCATGTAGGTAAGCTTTTATCTTCCTTCAGAGGCAAAGCTGAAATTTCCATCTTAAGGAAAATGCTGCACTATTTAAAAAATTGCTTAGGATTTAGAAGGCAGAAACAATTACCACTTTTCAGAAAATCTAAGAAGGAAGAAGTGCTGGGCACATTTTTTTTTTTCAATGTGTGATGGATTCTCAACAAAAAACTTCAGTAGCGCGCGTCAGGTGTTCAATGTTTAGTGAAGCTGCAAAATGACTACTGATGGTCACTGTGTCTTCCTAGCTGGAAAAAAATTTCAAATGGCTCTATCTAATTTTGTCATAATGCACTCAAAGCAGAGAGCTGCTCAATACACAACATAATTTTGTTGATGGAAGCTGCCATATGCTGTACTTTCCTGTTGACTTAGTTTCAGGATTTTCTCATTTGCAAAGATCCCAGCTTGTTTTGTTCTGGATCACTACTAGCTCTAAGACAAAGATATTTCAATATTTTGGATAACAGTACTTTAAACCATAAAAATAAACAGGAGCATTGCTGCTGTGTACTTCAAAAGATGATACAGTTCACAGAAAGAACTCACGAGCCCAGAAAATGTATAAGCAACAACAGCTAACTCATCTCTGTGTTGTATTGGGGAAAAGTTTGGGGGAGTTTGAGATAATAACTCTTTGGGGGAGTTTGAGATAATATTCCCTGCATATTGATTAAGTTAGGAAATAGTTTCATCCTATTTCGAAAAGCAGTCACTTCAAGAATGTACTGCTAATTTATAGACGACACCTTTGGATGCACATGAGTAAGTTGGAGAGCCCAGAGGACAGCTGCAAGTGGAGCTTGCTGTAAACATGGTCTGTGAAGAAGGGCTGGAGGAAATAGGGTTGTTTAGTCTAGCAAAGACTGAAAAGAGGCATGTTAACAGATTTCAAGGGTGTAGAAGGCTTCTGTAGAGAGGAAGGGAATAGTCTGTTCTCCATTCAGGACTTTTTCAGGAAAATAAGTAATGCAATACACTAAAGGAGCTGTAAGTAAGACATTAAAGTAGAGATTTTTAAAACTAAAGATAGATATTCACAGGAACAGACATAGGGAGACCACGGGCGCTGTGTTGCTAACAGATTAAAACGACTTACTTCAGCGCTCACAAAGACACAACTGACTGTGCTGAGCAGAAGGATGAGCTATTTTTCTAGCCTGTTTTTCTAAGATACTAAAGTAAGAAACTGTTTAATTTTAAAGCCTTGCAGCCTGGTAGAAACTTCTTATAAAATATTTCAGATAGTACTTCTAGAGGCATGGGAGAGGAGATGCTACAGATCCTGCTACAGATCATCTCTTACAGGTGATCCTTCACAAGCTGAAATGCCCTTCTTTTATTACAATTAAGCTTATTTGTCTTTTTTATCTATCTTTGTTATACTACCTACTAAATGTAATGAAGTTTATCTAGATTCACTTTTAGCATGTTAAACCTGAATTAGATCCACATAAACATTAAAGACGAGGTCTTTCCAAAAATCAGCTTGCAGTTTTTGCTGAAAACTCTTAAGTATCTGTGTAAAGCTTCTATTTGAAAAAAAGTTCATGTTTATTATTCCTAAAGGTGTGCAGAAAGGGTCAAATATGGAGATAAGCAAGCAGAAGTCTCATGGCTTAAATTAAGAGGAAAAGATTGCAAAGGACTGTGAGATTTCAAACTTAAAAAAGAAAAAACGAGGTGCAATATTCCCTGGAATAAACAAAGTAGATACTATGTTTGGCTGAACTCTTAGTGGGAAATTCGTGTAGATACAAGTCAGCTTAGTACACGGTAAAGTAAACATTACCAATAGCAGGATAAAACATAACTGGTGTTATTTTTCTTGAGTCTGTTCCTCAGGGTTACAGTGGCCAATAAATGCTGTACAGCAGTTTTGCAGCAAACAAACCAACTGATTCCAATTTTTTCCAGGCCAGAAAAGTAACTTATTAGAAAAAGCACTTAAAAACTCCTCTTATATATCTGTTTCCAGCTGCAGCAGCCAGTGAATTTGGTTATATTTGTCCCACTGGTGCTCTAAGGTCTTGGCTGTAATTAAGAAAAGAATGCCTGGAATTACAGAAGAACTAAGTGTGGCTGAAATAACTGGAAATTAGGCAAGGAGGGAGGGTTCCCACTTACCAATTATCATGAATTCTGTTTCTAGGGAATAACTTCAAAACTGGAACTTACACTTTGATGTTTCTGGAGATCATATGTTATGACCAAAGATCAGCTTTTGCCTTGTCTCAGTCATCATACTTGCTCTTTGGATGGGTGATTTGCCGGTTCTTGCTGTTGGCATGTTTGCTTGTTTACTCTTAATAGCAGACCACAGTCAGATGATGATTGCCGCAGGCTATTATGTGATTTTTTTCACATATTCAGGTGTCCATTAACAGCCTGTTGCTGGAGGTTGCCTCCTTCATTCTGAGCTGGCAGAATGTATGGTGAGAGAGGTTCTCATCCCTTGTAGTGCCGTATCACCTACCTGAACTTCATTTAGTAAATACCAGCATTTTCTAAAGTGTTCCAAGTTCATCTGGGTGATTTTGCACTGAAATGGATGACGGATACTCACCTGAACTGCTCTGCTAGCTCTGCTCTGAGAGCAGTAAGCTCAGCTAGAGGCATTATGATAAATGGTGGGAAATACTCTTAACCTCTAGAGACTTTTCTGCAATTTTTTTTTTTTTTTTTGACTAGAGCCATAGCTTTGGTCGATTTCCCAAAGTGTTAAGTTCCAAAATATATGTTGAAACAGAAAGAGTATGACTTGTAATGGGACTGGAAATCATTCATGAAGAATCAGTCATAGATGAAGTTCAGTTCAGAAAGATATTTAGTGGCTTTAAAAGCAAGTTAAATATCTTACGGTTAAAGCGGAGAAATGTTTAAGGCCAGAAAAATGGTGGTGATCAGATTAGGTGCAAAATTGTTATACAGGATATCCTGTACTCTTCAAAGAAAAATCCGTGTTGTCTTGTTTTGCTGCTCCCTCCTCAAATAGATTTCTCAGTCTCCAAGAATAAGCAATATCTTATCAAGTAGATGACATGTTCTGATATCTCAAATTCTTTATGTAGTTGCCAGAATCACCTGATGGCTGCCTCTGTCTCTTGCAGTTGAACTCTGTCCTTATCTGGTGGGCACTGTTATCACTTTATAGAACCACATAAAAAGAAATTGAAGTCAGAAAAGTTTGAAGTGGAAATGAGATTCATTTTTTTTAAGTAACGATAATTAATAAGCTTCTGCATAGTAAATTTGCTTTCATTTGTCTTTGTGTTCAGGTTAGATGCCTTTTTACAATGCACAAGGTCCATCATAAATTGGCAGATTAAATTCAGGAAACCCTGGGTGAAATTCTGTGGCTTACATCATGCAAGAGTTTCTTTTAATTAAATAGTTGATGTGAATTTATCCATTGCTATTTTCTCTTCTTCTTTTAGGTCTATTTTATCCTCCCAAAGAAGTTATAGAATTCCAGGACCTGGACATAAATATTATTTAATTACCTCATTCACAGAACTAGATGCATCTAAAAAAGAAATGACCTGAACTCTCCAAAAGCTGACCTCTTGAGCACAGAGTTGCTGTATAACATAACTCCCATTGTTTCTTTGTTATTGCTTTCTTATATTCATGGTTTGCTTACTGTCACTATCGCCAGATCTATTCTATTAGATAGAGCTAATAGAATTTAGAAAATTATAACTTTTGTGAGGCCTGTTTAGCTTTTCTCTAATCTGCAGTTTCTCAGATTTATTTTCTAATCTTAAAAATGCAGAAAGGTCAAATTTTGCAATTTATTTTTAAGTTATATGCCTGAAATTTAGACATGGCGTTTACAAAACCATCAGGAAATTTGAAAACGATTCTGGGCTGCATTTCAGTCAGGCTGACGTTCTGTGTTGTCACTATCCATATAGTTTCTTCAAAAGTGATTTTTTTTTTTCTTTTTAATATGCCTCTGCCTACCCTGATTGTAAATATTCTGAACTGTTTTTTCCTCTTAGGAGCTACAGTGCCCAAAAATATAGATTAATTTGGGGGGACAGTTCAACCATTGAGAGAGGCAGGTGCGTTTAAAGCTTTATAGGGCTCTATACAGCAAGATTCGGGGTGCTGAGGGACTCCTTCCTCTGTGTGTAGGTGGCTGCCGGGAAGCCTCAGCAGGGCGCTGCAATGCGCCGCGCATTGCAGAGCTGCTGCCTTTATCTGCTTGGGAACCAGAAACCTGCCTTCCCAACCCGATGCAGAAGAGGAATGAGGAAGAGTCCTCTTTTGGGTTAATAGCTTAATTGTTGAACCATCTGCCCAGAAAGGAGGAAACCAGAAATCAAAGCCCTTCTCAACCCCTCTGCTTGCCAAGCTGGCAGCCATGCCATGCTCCCGTTGCATTGGGACCGCTGTGCGGAATAAAGTGCGAATCTCCTGGGAGACCAGAGCAAAAGAAAATTAAAGGCACCAACGCTGTACGCCTGCAGAGCGACTCTGCTGCTCCGGGGAGTTAGAAGGCAGCAGCTGCTGGCTGCCCTCTGAGGCTACGTGCTTCTCTGCTGTCTTCTGATAAGCCAGAGCATGCAAATCTCCAGGCTGCTGTGTGTCCACGAAAGGTGCGTGCTGCCCGGCCAGGAGCCATCTGTCCTTGGTGACAGACATGGAGGTGAGGGGTAGGAAGAGAGTGGGGGGCTGAACTTGTTGGAGAGCTATGGATCACTTGGAGGACAAGGAGAGGCAGGAAGGAGAAACTCAGCAAAATGAGACCAGGCTATATTTAGCTTGAGCACCAGCAAGATGTTTACTGCGAGGAGAGGTTAAACTTCAGTCAGCCTCTTTAGACAGTTTTGTCAACAAGCACCACATGAGACCCGCTCGCACAGACAAGCAGCTGATTAACTTGACCAGCTATTGTCATATTAAATCTGAAGGCCAGACTTTTTTAGTGTAACTTTTTTTTTTCGCTGGGGAAACACTGGCAGCAAGTTTGTGTGCTCACAACCCATGGACGCGGAGCAGTGCAGCACACCATGCAATTAGAGTAACAGTGCCTCAGTCATAGCTGTATCATATCCAGATGGATTTGTCCCAGTGATCTCAGCCTTCATTCAAGTTACAAATATAATAACTTTTCCAGTTAAGCCAACTGGGACAACTTCAGAAGTCTAAGCTTTAGCTAAGCAATTAAAAGTGTTTCTTTCCTAAATACTGAATGAAATTTTTACTACCAAATAAAAACTGCTCATGGTAAGGCTGCTCAACTCAACTAGGCTTCACAAGGCTTAATTGCAGAATATGAGTCAACAGGAAAGTGGTGGGAGGGGAGGCAGGGGGTGGTGGTTGCAGGAGGGATGGGAGAGCTACAGGACATAAAGATGTATGAAGAAGTTTGGGGTGCAAGAGAGGAGACCTGGGGCTCTGGGGAGCTTCTAGCTGTGGTCCAGGCTAGTATGTGGAGTCATGCAACCCAGAATCTGATTTTGGAGCCCAGTGAAATAACCTTGGTGGCCTGTATGGAGATAAGATTCCTTTTGCCTCCAGGGTTTGGTAGGGGCACGTGTGTCTGGCACAGGGAGTCACTGAGCAGGTGAGGTGATGATGCCAAACTGCAGATGGCTGAGGAGCGCAGCACAGGGTGGGGAGCCAAGTGAACCTTTTGATCAGCGCATGGGACCTGGCAATCTTGAGACTTGTCCTTGCCAAGCATTGGAATTTGTGAAAAGATTCAGTCATTCCTTTAGGATATAAGACTGAAGTTCACAGTAGTTATCTTTAAAGTTTGCTGAATGCCAACACCACCTCCTTCTTGCCCCCCTATCCCACACACGTGCATGTACTACGTTACAGGTACATTAGAATGCTTGTTTCAGCTTTGTTGTGTATCAGCAATTCTATTTGAAATGTAGTAAGTACCTAATTACAGCAAGTAACAGCATTATTTATTTGCAAAACTATTTGTCTGATGTGAAGGTTAAAGCACCTAGCACAAAATCAAGAAAACATAGAACTTATATAGATTAAGGCAGTTGAATTCTTCTGGAGCAGTACGAAGCAAGAATTAACAACAAACTGCCGAGTAGTGCAGCAATTTCCATGGGGTACTTTCTACCCAACTTCCGCCAAGGAAGTAATTGCCCCAAAGAAATCATTGCATTATTCTCAGGGATACGATTCAAAAGATTCAGATGCTATGTTTCTCCCTTCACTGATGCTATTAATTGGTTTAGAGACACATCCCCCATTTTGTCATTTCTAAAGGTGAAGGCTGTTCTGTGTTTTGTTAACGATGACAGCATTGCTGAGAAAAAGGAAGGTCTAAAATATTTAACTTTAAGAACATGACAGATTAAATAACCTGTGGGGTCCTAATAATCATCAATCACAGTGTGGGAGATGACAAGGTGAAATTTCTAACATGACATTTTGTCACTTGGGGTAGTCACTTAAACTGACAAAAGCTATACATTCTGCACTGCAGCTTCTTTACTCTAATTGGGCCAATTTTACTATCATGCTATTATGCTGCACAGAAGAACTGGTGACAAACAAAGAGGCTTTTGTGATCTCAGTGGAATATTTTTCCATGAGCTCAAGAAAATATCTTCATTGCCAGAAAAGAAAGAAAATTGTCCCTGTATTTTGTGACTGGCCGGAAGCCCAAGTCTCACATCCATCTGCAAAAAGTCTAGTCTGTATTTTTAGTTTCAGCTTCCATATCATGGGATCTTGTAGAAAGGGCCACAACTCAGGCGAACTATAACTGTGTTTGGTATTTCTCCTGTTATGTGTTGAAACAACTTTTCTCAGGATATGACGGAGGAAATAGAGGGCTAAACTTCCACTCCCTGACTCTACATTTTTGGCAATCATCTGCTTTAAATTAGCCTAATTTTCTACTACGCAGCAGCACATAATAATTGCTTTTAAGCATATAACAATCTGAAACTTGGTTATTTTAGCACATGCCTCACTAGAGTTATTGGGCAACTTAATCCCTTTCAGAAAAGTTTGAACTTTGGAAGAACATTTAACACAAACAGCTACATGAAAGGAGTAAGGAACTGAATCTACGAGTTGTTGATGCAATGTGAAAAACCGGAAATAACCCATCTCATTAAAACAACAACAAAAAAAATCTTATGTGCTACCATTCAGAAACTTTGGGCAAAAAATATGTTTAGTAATGTGTATTTGTTAACATGGAATAAAATTATGTTGGAGTCACTGGGCACATATCCAGCTGATTTAAATTACTGTAATTTCACAGAAGTGTTAAGCTGCTCAAATGTATTGATATCAAGAAACAGTAGGTTATAAAAATAAGCATTGTTTTTCTGATTGATAGAAGTAGGAAAATGTCTTTATCAATGCTCTCCATGTCTGGGGCAGAGATTTCCTTTGCTTTCATCCACTGAATAAAATGTTTATACTCATTGTTTTGGAGACACTGAAATTGGAGAACTGAGGGTAAATACTTCTCTCAATTTAATAAATTTTAGGCTTCAGAGTTCAGATTAAGTATTTGGCAGGTGGGAAGAGTTACTCAGCATTACTTGAGGCATGAAGTCAAAAAATGTAAGTCAGCCCACAAAAAATATTATGGTGGTGTCTCTTTAGGTAAGGAGTTAGATCTGTTTTCTCAGTTTTAACTTTCTTACCCTCGCCCCTCTCTGTGTATATTAGCATTACCATGCTCCTGGCTTTACTGAGAGCTGATTGGGACCATTTTGCTATCTGAAAGCTCTCACATCTCATTCCCACACACCCTGCCGTTACTTTTGCCTTCCCTGACTTCTAAGTAAGTCAACTCTACTTCCCTGTTCTCACATCAGTTCTGCTTTCTGCTGAAGCAGGCTCATCTCCAAACCTTGGCAGCTACTCCATGCTCACCCAGCCCTAGTCGATCCAAGTGCTTGGCTTGCCTCCAGCCCAGCCACCCCACTCGTGCCACCTGGGCTCGTGACTCCTGCCTCAGCACCGGTGCAGAGCCTGACTGCCCTTCGCTCGCTCCATGCCTCCCCCAGGTCCATCAGCTCTGGACCTAACACCTTGTCCACATCAACAACCGTGGTTTGTCTTGTTCATGCCATCAGTTCCGCCCTCCCCAAATCCTGTTCCTTGCCTCCCAGGCTCTCCACTCCTCATCAGTTTGCACTGTTCACAAAGCCCACTGCGTTTGCTTCCCACAGCTTCACTGCTCTTTCATCCAGGGGTCTTCACCTCCCTCCCAGGTGGGCTGAAAGCAGGGAAAGCAGGAGACGCTTCTTCCTGAAAAGTCATGCTAAACTGCTGAAACCTGGAAGGCAGGATGCCCTCCTCAAAACTGATAAGCTTTGGTCTTGGCTGAAACCCTACTATTTGTAACAAAATTTTTTAGTCAACAACTGACACCTCTTGCAAAAGAAGTTCACAGAATCACAGAATCACAGAATGGTTGAGGTTGGAAGGGACCTCTGGAGATCATCTAGTCCAACCTCCCTGCTCAAGCAGGGACCTCTAGAGCATATTGCCCAGGATCACATCCAGACGGGTTTTGAATATCTCCAGCGAAGTTCATCGATAACGTTCAGACATTTTAGTGATAAATTAAAATAAAATACTAGCATTTGTCTGATAGAAAGAATGGGATGAGAAAGACTGCCTAAAGCATGGCCTAAACAATTTTAAGCTCATTAAGGAGCTACAAGCAACTTGTAATTCATAAATTGGAATAATTCCCAAAATCACAAATACACTATGGATCAGCACTGGTGTCTGATAATGGAGACATACTTTCATGGCACAAAACTTTAAAATGCATGATTAAGAAATGAAACATATCATGAAGGTATCTGCACCTAGAAGCATGCATTTTGGCAGAACACTCCTCAGGGAGATGACAGGACTTTAAAAAGGTCATAAACAGGACTGAAAAAAAAGCAACATATTCATTATCTGGCAGTGCATAATATCTTTATTTAGAACAATAAAGTATATGTATATAATGTAAATTCCAAATTTGAACTGGTATAAAAAAGGATCAAGGAAAACATCTATCTTTAAGAGGACACATATATACATACACATCACATTTAATAAACTTTGTTGATTACCTTCAGTCAGAATGTAACTATGTAAGACTGTGCTGACATTTACATCAAAATAAATGAATTTGCCCATGATGCAACCAGCAAAAGTCTGTGTCTCTATCACTAAAGAGTCTGAAGCTTCCGCGTTCCATCAATTTGATAACATAATAGTAACATGCCACCATTACTGTAGGTCTGTATTTAACAGAGAGTTGAATCAAATTTCTGAATTGTAGAATTGGTTGGTTAATTCTTAAATATTAATCTAACTCAAAATATCTGTATTTTATATATGGTTAGCTTTTCAATGTAATACTTGTATTGTGTGTACTGAACAGTGTCAGCGTATTACAAAGAGACAGCAACAGAGAAAACAGAGCTGGTGAAGATCAGAATCTAAAAAATGTGCAGGTTGTACACATACTCCATAGTATAGCACATTAGTTGTTTATAAGCTTACTTATAAAATGACCTTGTGATGAAATAAGTACCATTAATTTATTCAAGTAAATACACATCTAAAATAGCACAATGAGCTACTCAGTATATCACTGTCTGCTTTTTTTTCTCACAAGGCCTCTATTAATTGCATGCAAAGTTCAACTACTCCAAAGGAAACTTAAAAATGTTAGTTTCTCACAAAACCACAGACATCTGAACCCCAAGTTTGGTTGACTTTCATGGAAACAAAATGCCTCACGTGCTTTCTCCAATTTTATTTAAAGATAAAGGACGCTCATTTTCTAATCGTGATGATGCAGATTTAAAAATCTATCAATCTGAATCTATCTTCAGAAATCAAATAGCTTAAAACTGGATAAAGAAGCAATTAAGGGACTATTCCTGCCGCCACTGCGGCTCACATAGAAAAGTAACTTAATCTATTTCCATTGATTTCAAAGGTGTCTCACAAGTCCGTAGTCTTTCAAAATTTTACTATATCTGAAGTAAAGGCCTCTGCAGTGGGTAGACAAATTGGGCACAAATTGGGCACAGAAACGTTCCAATAATTTCATAATTACAATTCCAAGTGCCATGCAATCTATTGTATTCAGAAATGTCTGAATGTGTCCTTCTGTTTTGAACTATTTTGTTCAAATCCGAAGGGGGTGGGAAACACAGGAAAACCACAAGCTGTCAGAACAGTTCTGCTAAGCTGATTAGGTGTGGTATTACTTCATGTGGTGGTTAGTATATTTCAATTTACATAATATCTTATCTTTTCTCATCAAACAGTAGACTGTATACTAAGGAGTCTAAAACACCATGCATTTTGAATGTCAAAGTATAATTTGAGGCACACCAATGTGCAATGCTATTGTATATTTGATTTTCTGGAAAATACGTATTTAGGAAAACTAACATTCTTATGAACAAAGAATATCAATAAATGCTAGATGTTTTGTTTAACTGAATCTACGGAGAATGCTGTAAGATTTCAAATGCATAAAACTGATTTGAGAACATACCACACAGTAACATGAAATATTTAATATTTTTGTAAAATGGGTAAGGATAATTGCTTCCATTTACTATGGCTACATTTCCTGTCTGTCAAAACCTGTAGGCAGCTATTCTCTGCATTACCAGTAAGGTGCAAATTTCCTATCAAATATTACGTCAGGCTGACATTTCCTTCAGGGTAACTCTTAAATAGGTTTGAAACATAGAGTCTGCAGACCTAGCGCGTAAAGAACTATACGTTGGCATGTAAGACTGAGCTGCAGATGCAACACTGTTGTTTGATTTTTGCAGAGCTGAAACTTGCAATGCACTTGCTTTACAGAAGTGCTGAGCACCTTTTTCTTTCTCATTAAGTGGTGAGTGCCCCAGCATCTTCTGAATAAAAATGAAAGCCGAATTCTCACACTAAACATCTTTTGATACAGTCTAAGAGAAGGCCCTCAGATGTTGCAAACCCCAGAGCTCTGCTAACATTAATGGAACTATGCTAATTTACACTGGCTGAAAAGGACTTGAGGACCCTTTTATGACACTCTAGCAGTGCAAAATGGCCTTAGTATAAATGAAAACTAGATCCACATCATCAAATCCTGGTCTCAGTGAAGTCAAAAGAAGTTTTGCCATTGATTTCACTGGGGCCAAAATTCTATGCAAAGTGGCTATACACACACATAAATTCTGTCATCAAACTTTGTAAGGTTTTGAGGAGTTTTCTTTTTGGTCGTAGGAAAGACAGATCAGTTTTACCAGTAATACACATACATATATATGTATGTCATACTGTTTTGACATTTGGTTCCCAGAAAATTTTGCAGATGATTAAAGCATCCACAAGAATTCTTAAAAAATTAAGTAATTACATACTTTAAAGATAAATTCAACTTTATGAAAAACATTAAAAGAGTTTTTTTTTTTTTAAGTTACTTAAATTAAAACTCTTACTGACCTAGTTACTGGCTGTTAGACAGTTTGTCATTTGAGGTGAGTGACCTCTACATTCTGAAGTACAAACTCCTAAGATAGATAAATGATTCTTATCTATTATCTGGAAAGAGACAGGACAAAAAGATGCACAAGTGCACTTGCAATTTCTACCATGGTATTTCTAAGGTTTACTTGAAAATGCATGTCTGCACATCAATCCTGTACATATTCCATGTACGAAATAACAGCAAAGGATGCAGAAAACAAGGGGGAAATAAAGCTGTTCTCTTCTATTTCAAGACAATTAACCTTAAAAGTGGAGAATGCCAGGATATTAAAGCTTATTTATTATTTAAAACACAATGCAAACATTAATTATAGCTGATGTATGCAACAGCTAAATACACCTCCAGGATCTTTCAAATTTTCTATGCTATATATGTAAAGACAAGATATCAATGGCATGCATCTTCAGAATTTCATATGCATTTCATGGGTTTGCTTTTATTCTGATGTTTGAACGCAACTCAGACTCTTTACTCTCCCTTCCCTTTCCGTAGCCGGAGATTTCACCAGTGTTCACATACCCAGCAGTTACTCCTAATTCTTGAAAGCTCCACACTGTACTATCGCCTCCTGTTTACTTTTTCTTCATCCAGTATTGCTCCTCCTGAACAGAAACCATCAACCTTGATGAATTCTTGAAGCTTTCTGGGGTGGGCACACAGCCACCTGGCACCCGACAGAGACCACATGTTGCCGTACACGAGACCTTTGCCAGACATAAACCCAGTTCCTTATAAGTAAAAGGCTAGTACACTCGTCCATGGCTTGACTTTACTTTCAAGTTGTATATACAAAATTGAAGAGCATTTTATCTGTATCCATTTCTGCGTTTTCTGTCAGTTCAGAGAACTCCATTTGAAGACACCAAGGTAAGGAAGAGGACACAGAATTTAAATTAAGGATGCACACATATTTACGACTTTCAATGATTATACATAGTTGGAGGCATTTGAAAGATGCTTTTTGTTCAGGACTTTGTTTGTCAGAATCAGCTGCAAGTATTAATGTAAATAAAAATCCCCAAATGCCACACAAGGTACATATTCACATAAAATAGAGTCCTGCTCAGTGCACACTTTTCTCAATGTTGTTCAATTCAGTGTTGGTTTCACAGTAACAAACATAAATTGTCCTCATTTCTATAGCACGTCTATGGAGTCATGGGCAGCAACAACAGATGCAGACTCAGTCTGTCACTCCAGAAGGAATACGAATGCGCTTAAAGCTGCTTCATTTATGAAGCGAACATGGAACTGTTACCTGCTTGGAGAGAAAAAAGGAAATCATAATTCTGCTGATTAGTTTTCCTCTCCTCATTCCCAAAGAGTACAACTTTTAAAAAGACAAAGACATTTTTTTCTTACAGTTTTGGAAACGAAAATGTTCCGTGTCACTCGCACAGGCATTCCTTTATTCAGAAACCAAAATTATTATGTGACTCCCTTTCAGTTTCATGCCACTTCCCAACCTCGGTCTGAAATGCACTTGCCTGCAGGAGCCCACTGATGTTACCTAGATGATGGTGAGGAGACTATACTCATGCGGTGTTACTGAACTGTTACATTTGTTCTTTTTTAGTATCTGGCAATCTTTGCAATAAACTTCCTTTTACAGTCATCTGGATAAGCCAGCAACAAATTCAGTTTATGTCTTTTTGAGAGCAAAACCGCTTGTCCAACACAGTGATGATTTCCTTCTTAGTGAGCAGATGCCTTCTCACTTAGAATAAAGTATTAGGTAGACTCATAGTGGCCAAAATGATCACCACGAACACTTTGAAAGACACCTGAAAGTGATCCCTACAGGATAAACTGTAAAACCTAGACTGCCTGTTATAGTCTTACATTTACTCTTCTGGCTCCTGAGATAAAAGGAAGCATCCAGCACTGCCCAAATCTGCCAGACGTTTGTCAAAGATTTCCTAGGTTAAATACAGCATTATTCCTGATGGAAGAAGTCCCTTGCAGGGAAGAGCGCCCTTTGTACAGACACACTGGGAATGAGAAAGCTCACACGCATTAGCAGCTCACTAGTATATACAAAAGCAAGAATGATGAATCTGATAAGGCTGTGAAGGCTGCAAACTGTGCTGAGTAAACAACAATTAACAGAAGGTCAGCTCATCCTTCTGTAAATATTGTGGTCCTGGGGGAAGCTTTTTACTTGGCCTGTTCTCCTACACTCACCTGTTATTTTTAGAATCTATTTTGCAGGTCACACTGCTTTGAAACAGCTACAGGACAACAGCTGAAGAATTCCCAGTATTGGCTGCCATGCCAAAAAGGAGAAGCAATAGCTGTCGCTCATTTTGGAATACTGGCATATTTCACTTTGTAACATTCAGGTTAAAATTCAGATGCCTAAATTCATGATACAGGATTAATTACATTAGTAGCTAAAGATCTTAGGTGTAATCTAAGTCCACTTGTTTCCTTTCTCCCTAAATGGACTCCAAATCACTTTACGTTTCAGTGGCAGTGGACAGAAGTTATGAAGCCTATGGTAGGATTCTCAAGCACAAGAGCTTACCAGTACATGAAACAGTAACAGTGTTGAGGGAGAAAAAGTAACAGCTACACTTGTAGATGGTCTTTTTCTTTTTGCTGCAACATACTGAAATTTAAAAAAAATAGGTACTTTATTACTACAATGCTAACGTTTTTGAGGAAATAGAACATAATACTTTAGCAGTTAGTTACAATAAAAACATGTAAAGCATTCCTCATATAAAGTAAAGTTTTATATTTCCTTTGAAGTTAAAAGGATGATGCATGTCCAGTTTCACAGGTTTTAAAATTAAAGCAGGATGAGTTATTTGTAGTCTTTCTTTTTATGAACTGCCCATGAAGAAAATGTATTTTATGAATGTATTATTCTAGAAAGTTTGAACACAGGAAACTTCAGCCCATCCATCCAAAATTGCTAAGCTTGGGAACTTGCTAGTTCAGAACCTTGTCTGTTCCTGTCTTCAACAGTGGGCAACATGAGACACCTCATCCAAAAATATGACGAGCCTACAGTATAAGGTATGTACCTCTGCCATGTGCATTAGACCTTCACCTAATCCCTCACAGTTAAAAATTGATTAAAGACCCTGAAAAATGAAATTAAATATTACTCCCAGACATTTTAGCATGAGCTGTTCTAAGTTAGAATATTCCTAAGTCCTCTTCTGGATTTTGCAAACTTCTTGTTCTAGGTCATGTCATAATGCAACTTGGAATGTCTTCAACTATTATTTCTAAGGTATATTTGATCAACTGAGTAATAGAGAGTTATTTCTGCTTAAAATTAGACAAAACAATCTTTAAATGTAAAGAAAGCAGCAAACCATTTCAGGATGACCTTATGAAGTTACTAGGGTTTGAATGTATCCTCATCAACTTTCTGTGAACATTAAAATAAACTGGAAAGAACAGATCCTTATACGCATACATCCAGGGGAGCATCAAGAAGTGAAAGAACCTCTGAAAAGTTCATGTAAAATAAATTTAAAAGGATTTGGGAGCACAGCCAAGAGACTTATTTCTGTTTATTCATGTAATACGAATCCAGCTTGGTATCATACGGCAAATGACAAAATCCACTTCTTTTTGTTGCTTCCCCTATAGGTCTCAGCTATCCTGGGTTGGCTTCATTTCTCTGCTAAGATACTCCTTTGAAACTACTGCTTTTCAGCACTACTCCTTTTGCTGATTTTTGGAAGTGAGGACAGGTAAGAGAAAGGTAATGTCCTCTTAATAAAACTGTGTATATGGAAATCTCCTCCACACCAACTCTTATATTTAGAATAGAAGCTTCTTTAAGGAACAAGTTGTAAACACATATTGTGCCTCTACGGCAAAACCCTGCATACGGTGTTTGGGGTATTTTTGTGTTTATCTTTTTGAGAGCATGAGAGTAAGACTTGCAGAAAGCAACTCTCAAAGATAAACTTACATTTGTATATAACTGTGTAAAGTGAAACAAAATACCTTATCTCATTTTCCTCTTGACAGTCATTACACTGTGTAGTTTCATCACTTTCTGCTCTGGATTTCGGATGTGTTTTCTAGGAAGAAAATGAGTTAAATATAAACATTCTAAAGCTTTCTTTTTAAAACTCCAAAAACAATTGGTGTATATTCCAGTTTTGTTTCAAATTTTCAATATCAAAATCACCTTGCAAAATATAGGCTAAATCCAGCCCTCTAAAACACGTCTCTTACTGATACAGTTTTACAGTTAAAGCCTTTGCACTGTAGATACAGCCACAATGGGTAAAAGCAACAGAATCTGCTTCTCAAGATATGACAGGAAACCTGGGAAATTAGGGGAACCATGCGTTTTTAATTTCCAGTTAGGAACCATATAGCTAGCATATTCATAGGACAGGATTTACAGTTTGGTGGTGGAATTCAAGAGTATGACAAGAGATTCGCATTTACATGTCACATAATTCAGTGGAGATCAAAAGAGGTGCCTGTGTTGAGATGCAGAACTGTGCTGTTTTCCCTGCCTCCAAGGGCATGAAATTTAATACGCATCACTATGTAAACAATTAAATGTAGTATTTCTTACCTTCCAGTATATGGCTCCCAAAATAAAGCCAATAAGAAGAGACAGCAGTGATGTCAGTGCTATGCTGATCCCTTGCAGGCTGGAGCTGCTAATAAAGCCAAGTGCTTCTTCTGTAATTACAGATGTTCTCGTTAGTGAAGACAGATTTATGCCAGAATACTATCTTCAGGGTAACATTGTTAGCAACAGCGTGTTTATGCACCACCTACATCAGAGCATCTTAAATAGCAAAAGAGATACTTCAAAGTGCTGTATACATGAGGTGCATTTCAGGACAAAATCTCACAGGAACTTTTCTGAGGCCTTTGCACTGCAAGGATGTTCTTCCCATTCCTGAAAGAACCGTGTTGCACAGTTTCAGTACTACTTCTTTGTCATTTGTAGAGCATTTTCTCTTTCCTTCTCTTCAATGTGTTAGATTTGTCAATTTGGAAAGGTGTTATTGTGTTTAAAAAAAAAAGTAATTCTGAAGAGCATATATCCATCACTTCTAAATAGCCACTTCCTGTATTTGTTTAAGAGCCATAAGGCACTACTGATTTTAAATAGACACTTTGCCTGGACACTCAGGCTAGTGAACCACCTACACAAGGCCTCTCAAGAGAGGTTAATGTAACAAAATAAGCCTGACTTCACTTCTAATGCCTGCCTGGAAAGGCCCTGCTGACTTCAGTGAGATCAAACCCTTGTAAGTAGAAGCCTGGCTGTGTGCTATTTGGTTGCTACTATTTCTTGATAGCTTTTTACATTTTATACAGAAGGGCCCAAATCCTTCCCTTTTATGTACACAAGCTATTCCATTCTGTTCACAGGCAGCTGTATGCATGCTGAGACTAAAATTTGGCCTTCCAGTTATTTAATCAAGGGCAGGATGTGAAAAATCTTATGGAGTCACCCTAGGATCCACCTTCTGAAATGCAAAGTGAGCCACAGGAGACTGCTAGTTTAGACACCAACCATCTAGTTTCAGTTCGTTTTGAGATGTGGTGACTGCATCTCAATTAGTAGGTGTATTATCAGATTACAGGGAAAAAATCCTCAAATTATAAGCATCATAAAAAAGTAGGTGATTAGGTACAGAATAAGAAAATGGACTCTGACATCACTGGAAACTGTTGTGCAAGTGACTCATGCAAAGAGCAAACAACAAAGCACGCATGGTATGATAAACTGGGTCAATCAATGTGTATACAGTATATTACTAAAAAGCCCCTAAGAAAAAACTTTCGTTTAAAAAAGACCTTTCTCATTCTTAACTAGCAACTCATTTTCATCTCTGAGATTATCTGGTTGTCATGCTATCGGCTCACACACAAAAGTTCTTTTTATCTTCAAAATTAAGCTGTGTTTCTAGAGTCAGTGTGGGCAGAACTAAAAAAAAAGTCCATTTTTTATATAACATACTGTTTACAAATTATAGACTCTGTCTATAGCAGCTTGAATTTTACTTGCACCCGATACACTTATCAGAGTAAAAGGAAACATCAGTCAAGCAGAACAGATGCTAGCTTACCATGTAAGAAATCTGACTGTCTACTGAGGAGGGAAAGACAGTAGATAAAAGTTTTACAGAGAAGAACCTGAATAGAGACGCTATTGATCAGTCTGATTTTGTCTCCTCTGACATTAAAACTAAGACCAGAAAATAACTGGAGGGGCATATCCTTTATCGAACTGCCTGTCCTAGACTAGGCATAGGGAAAGTTTGTTTGCAGAACTGAACTTCAAGAAATCTGGGCCAAATCTAAGTGGTACAGAACCGTCCTAAATATCTTAAACAAAAAGTGCCTATCATTACTTTATCTGAACCATATTTGCAGCATATTCCCAGAAGAAAAGTTCTATATTGCTCTACTGTAGTCAAGAAAAATACAAGACTGCTTTGCCTTAATCACATTAGTCATATTTCCCAATGTGAGCCTGCTCAGTTATACAACTGAATTGTTGTAACTGAATTATGTAAGTCCTCTTAACTATACGGATTGCCATGTTTTCTGGATTCTGCCCTGTAAACTTCAGGGAAAAAGGAGAAGTGGGGGGGGGGGGGGGGGGGAAGAGGAAAAACTCTTCAGGTCGCATAGGCCATAAAAATCATTTGATAACATGTTATTGTACAGTGAGCAACCTCAAAAACCCTCAGTCTACTTTGCAGTGCCAGGCAGCATGCAATGGCAAGCACGCTGATTTTTATGTGAACTTCTAGAAAAATGTTATGCAAAGCATTCAGAGAGACCAGTGAAAGTTAGGAACCCTTATTTTTACAATTTCTGACACACTAAAGAGTCTTAGACAACTGAAGAGCTTCCTTAACAATGAGATATTTAATAGTCAAAAAATCTGATTTCAGCTATCTTCAACTGTAGATACTTTCTTTAGCATCTATGAAAATCTGAAAGGAAAATACAATTATTTTTCCATGTGGGGACCTGGAAACCAGAGACAGAACCTAAATACAGTTAAAAAAAGAAAACAAAAACCCACCACCCAAAGTTATCTTAAAAAGTAAACAATAACAGACTTTTGTTATATAATCTGATTGTATTTGGGTTAATTTGAAAGTTAATTTGAAAGAAAATCACCACCCCAAAACTACCTTAAAAAAACAAATGACAACTTATTATTTAGATTCACTTTCAAGTCCAGAACTAAGTGTCTTGAAAGATCTGGAGAGAATTAAACGAGTCATGGCAAGTTTTATCATGTGCCTTTTATTTATAGTAACATCTAAAACAGAATAGGTTGGAGAATTTTCAGTCTGAAGAACCTTCCAGGGATCTGTGTCCTACTGAAGAAAAGGCAATTAAGAAAAGTAAGCAGATTGTCAACAGGCTTTTATTTATTCCATAGGAATTCTATCCTATATTGGAAACTTTAGAGCTCCACACAATTTCCCACTCCCAACAGTTGTAAAGGCAGAGCAGGAGAAGGAATAGGAGGAATCAGATATATCGGTAACTTTGTGAAGTCCTTGGGCAATGCCAGAGGAACTGCTGGCTTTGCAGTTTATGTTTTTTATTTGAAAGAGATCCTATCTCATGGTGCTAAAGGGGAGAGAAGCAGGCCAGCACGAAGCTCTCATTTTGCAGCATACGGAAGAATCCCTCAGGAAGTGAGTTCATCTGTAGTAGTTTTATGCATAATCTTCACGGACGTTGGGATGTTAAACTGGGAATACAATATATCGACACTGAAAGCCTCTCAGCTAAACAATGAAGTTATTGAGCTGATCTCCACCTTGAGCCACGTGTGTAGGTTTAGCAAGCAATTACGACTCAAACCGCTGGCTACATTTTATTGCCGTATACGTCTCAAAGGAATTTTCACTTTTCCTCAGCTCAGCTCCAACACAAGATTTTATCTATACAAATGCAGAACAGCTCTCACCTGCTCGTTAGTGTTTTCCATTAACTATAAAGGTGGAACAAAGGTACAGAATGTAACACCAATTGGATTAAGCCATGGCTTAATATTTTCAAATTGTTGTGCAATTACAGAATTACACTAAGGTATTCTTCGCTGAATTATAAAAGTCAGCATTCTTCCTACAACACTATAGAGATCTCTGTTTACAGAGCATACGTATTCTTGCACTGTTCAGTACTGAAGAATAAAGCCAAATTATTATGAGAAAATTAGGGGCATAAATGGAAGAAAGCAATACTGAACTTTCTACGAAAATATAAATACTACTGCACTAAGGCGAGTGAGAAGTGGTAGTAATAACTAGTGAGTTCAAGTTTTAGGCAGGGCAACACAAGATTCATTCACCGGGAAGAAAAAGACTACCATTTATTCAGTTTGGTTCAACCACAGAAAGAAGAGATCATCACAACTCAACATCTCTCATCCTGACACTTTTTCTTTACATAGGAATCATCTCATTCAAATTGTCTAGACTAGGCATAGCATAAAGATTCCAGATAAGTACCAACAGGACTCAGATTTAAACAGTTACTTGGAATTTAAATTGGACTAGAGTGATGCAGCACAGAGAAGGAAAAACAAAACAGACTAAAGAAATTGGGGGGGTTGGTGGAGAAATAATTCTATGGGTGCAAAGCTGGAGTGGGAACATGCCACAGATCTACAATTAATATTAAAAGGATGAAAAAAGCGCTACTGCCATTCCAAAAAGAAAAAAAAAGAAAGAAAGAAAAGAAAGAAAGAAAGAAAGAAAGAACGAGAGAAACAATGAGATCAATTGTTCAATTTTACACTTAGTTCGGGAAAGATTTTTGATGTAGATTTTGTCAGAGTTCTGCTTTATTATAATATATCAATTTTATCATTGAGTAATAATGATGCACTGAAGTCATGAGATATGGCTGTTGAAATAAATGTAGCTTCAAGATGAAAAAATGTTAATATAGCTAATTTATATGATACACAATCCCTATGATAGCTATTATTTCACAAGTGATGTTATTAGATGATACACTTCAGGTTTTACTAACTGCAATTTAGCATTAAGAGCAGTTTAAGTCATCTGACTCTAGAGAGACTTTATTAATGGATTCAATATTTATTATTTATCTGGAAGAATACAGCTGTAAACAGTGAATGCTTCTAAACAGTCTAGAAACTATTAATTTTAAATAGCTTATTTTAAAACTGCTTGCTAGTAAAGACAGTCATATTTTTAAATAAAATTATTCCAGTAGTTTGTGTGTTGAGATGCTTTTTTTTCTGATATTCATGTTTCCCCTCTTTTCCAAATGTTTTCCTTTTGAAATTTGAATGTAGAGGTGCTGCTCTGAGACCAGTACCAAAGCAGGCAGATAGGGTCCCCCTATGCTGGAGACTCTTCATGCAAAAAGCAATAAGGATTATTCATCGCTGTTCCTTCACAAGAAGGCATGGATTAACACCAAAAGAAAACTTTCTTGGCAATAAAGCCACGGCAAACCTGCAGCCAGTACTGAAGACCATTCTCAGGGAGTAAGAGAGAAATGTGAATAAAGATGTCACATGTCCCAACCCCTAAAAATCCAAATTAACTACTAAAATGTAACTAGTCAGCATCCAAAGCCCAAGTTAATGTATTTTAAGCTGATTATGAGTTAAAACTGTCCCCAGCCCCAGACATTCAGTCCTCATGGCATTTCTACATAAGGCTGTTAACTGGTATCCAATTTTCCAATACATTGCTTAAGAGAATGATAATCAGTTAAAACACACCTGTACAGCATATGGTCAGCCAAGCAATTTCTTTGACATACTGCATTATTTTAATTAGGCTTTTCTCCTCCTTGATTATCAGTTGCAGCTATAAGACAAGGTTAATAAATCTGCTTCTATCCTCCCATTCCCAGTATACTGGCACAGGTGCTTATTTTAGAGGCCGGGGGCCCTGGCCTCTGCTGCACTGCCTGGTGTCCCTCCCGGTTACTGTACTGGGTCAAACTCTTTTCATTTGAACTGCTCCTGTAATTTAGCTATCTCATTCTTTTGGCTCCTTGATCCATTCCCATAGCTTCAGGCTGCATTTGAATATTCTTCCTCTAGTAGCTGCAGTAAAAAATATCACATGTTCAGACCTGAGAGAGACAGGCATGCACTCTTTAGCCCCCTCCTGGTGCCTCATAATTGGCTGTGGGCTCTTCAGGTTATTTGCAGCCAACTCTGTGACCTCTTGGCTAGGAATTTATGCTAGTGAGGTTTGTCTTTTCCAGAGAGGCAGGCTGGCAGCCAGGAGTCGAAGACGGATTTCGTTCCAGACTTAATACTCAGAGGATTCTGGGGAGCAATCACTTAAAACCTCTTAATTAGAAAGTAATCAGGAAGGGCTTCAAACCTGACAATGGTTGTGAGCAAGCTAACAGGGAAGGTGCATGGTGGTAGAAACCCAGAGACTAACTAGTGGATAACAGGTATCATATCACAGGAGAAGAAACCTCTTATATCTGTCTCACTGTTAGCAGCCTCTGTCATGCCCTTATATCAGGTCCAACAGGCTGCCTCCGTGCCTACGGTTTCTTAAGCAGAAGCAGTACCAACCACATGCTTAAACGCCACACATTTAGCTAACAAGGAGGTTTGTGAAATGAAGAGAGGAAATGGAAAAAATAAAGTTCATTATCATCCTGATGCATCTGGGAAAAAAGAACAAGGGAAACAGTAATATTATAAGCTCTAAGCACCATTTAGGAATCACTAAGGGAAAGCCACTTCTTTTGCTCACAAGGAAGGCTCCAGGTAATATTTGCCTCCTTGTACACTTTGTCATGACAAGACCCAGATACCTTGCTATTTCTCTTCAAATTAGATTCATATGTCCCTTCTGACCTCATGATAGGTAATGCTGAGGCTCTAATAGCAAGAACTCCAGGCTGTCTTATCTGTTACTGGCCAGTCATGTAATACACTGATCAAGAGAGATGAGAAATACAGAGATGACCAAGCCAAACAGAAGATTACAGCCTGCCAAAAGCGTAGTAACTACATCCTTGACCTCAACTGAAAACACGCTGACTGTGGAGCTAGCCCTACTGCTACTACAGCAAGCTACTGTCTTCAAGTTTGGAGTCAGGCTTGGGATCATGACTAGTCTCAAAATACAACGTAGAGACAACCTATCCACCCTTGTGAGTATTCTGGGCCCAGTTCAGGACATCTACAGTGTTTGTTTGCAATGGCTTCCCTTTGGAGAGTTAAAATGAGTGTCTGGGATAGCCACGTTCGCCCAGGTTATACAACTAGGGAGACCTCATGACAGCAGTGAGGCAGAGTGAAGAGATTTGACCTCTTCAAGTTGCAGAGAGCCATCGTACCACTGTAAATATACGGCATCTCTAAAATTTGATTAGATAAGTTCATTACATTTTGGTATAACAGCTGAGAAACACATGGTTTACCATAAGGCATAAGTAACTTCCCATTAATTTGCACAATTAAGACATTCTTTTCCTCTTAACTCTCATAATAATCAGCTACCAGAACAAAATGGAGACACATATATTAATTCAATGACTTGTACTTACTGTTACTGTTAGTGTTACTGCCAATGCTGTCATTCCTAAGGGAGCTGGCAGCAACAGGAGGAAACAAAAATGTTTTTGTGACAGCGACTCTGGAATCTAAATAGAAAATGAGTGTGTCAGCATTATGTAACTTAAAATACAGTTCCCTCTATATAAGATGCTGGGCTATAGGACTATCCTGATCTGGCTACAGGGCTGCTTTAAAAGTGGATTGAGACAAATTGAAAAAGGACAATGTGATTAATAGACAGATGTGTCACACACCGAGCTGCTACTCAATGCCTATTCTGAAAGAGCAATTACTTTAAACAAGTTCTTAGGCTACGGCATTGATCTACTTCTAGTTATTACTAGTGTGACTGCAACTGAATATGTTGCCCTAATTAAAAAACCTAGTAGTTGTCCCTAGAGAGAGTAAAAGAAAATACAAAACCTCCATTCACTAGAAGGATGACAATGAACCACAGAAGCCTGACTTTAGCTTGTTAAATTTTTAAAATCAAGTAAACATTGTTCTTTTCAGGAGAGCGGGATAAATGCAGAGGTGACTTGATGCTGCTGCAATTTACAACTTATCCTAGCTCCTTAGTCTTTAGGTAGTGCAATCTTAGGCTCCTTTACTGCCTTATAAAAACTAAATAAAGCATCAACAGAAGATAGGATGAAGAACAAGAGCAATGTAAAAAGACAATCCAGGATATACTTGGGATGAAAAGAAACAGAGCAGAGTATTGTGAAGTTATTTTGGATTATATTAAGGAACGATGTCATTAGGAATGATGGTACTAGTTTTACTGCCAGATAAAACTACTTAGAACAGAAATAAAAGTTTTGGTGTTGGTAGTCATTTTAACTGGCAATAAAATGGAGATCTAGCATCAGATCCTTAGTATCTCTGAAATCAAAGGAAAAATCATCCATTTATATCTACTTAGTTTCTGTTCACAAAAGCAATAGCCATCTTACCATTCTCTGGTGTTTCTACTGTCGAAGGCAGAATGCAGTCATTTTGATCCAACGTGTCTGCAAACTCCTTATAGACCTCAATGGTACTATTAAAGTGCCTAAAAAATTCCTCAGGAATGAAGCGACCTTCTTTATAAAGATGACCATGTTCTTTTATAAAATCCTAGGGTAAAATATAGAATTCAACTTGAAAGAAGGTCAAGAGGGTTGCTCATTTCAGCACATCAACAGATGATAAAATATCCAAGGATGATACAAGTAAGTTTAAATTTTTAACCTGGAGAAGACCAACTTTACTATATACAATCTTAAAAAAAACACACACAAACACTCTGAGCTAAAGATTTCAAAATAACTTTGCAAATAGAAATAAGTTATTAATCCATTGTTGTAAAGCTGCCACAGAAGTATACAGCTAAGAAATGTAGTTCCCATTCTATGCTGAAAATGAACAGATTTTGATATTTTAATTCCCTAATTAAAAAAAAATTACCTTGATTTCATGCTATTCTGTAATGTTATCCATGATCCTTTTGATCTGAATACAGGAACACAACACAATCAGAGCTATTATCATGAGAGTACAGGGAACAGAATACAATAGCTAGGATATAGTGCTACAGAGAAGCAGGCTGAGATCCCTGATAATGTACCTAAAAATAAGCAGGGCTATAAACAAGGAAGCCCACTCCGAGGTCTAATGGATAGTATGTTATGCCAAACTAAACAAAAAGATTGAGGTCCATGTTAAGATCATTGATTGTTTTTTCTCTTTCCTTTTTACCTGACGGTGGCTTTCATAATAGCTGTTTCTTATGCCAGCTGTTCAGATTTGGCTTGGCATTACTTTTTACTCCCAGTAAGGACATCGGTAAGCACATGGGTTAAAAGTGTACCAAGAAAAACTTCCTAGGGCTTGGTTCCAAAATTATTTTCTTTTCAGTGTTGCAAGTAGAAGAACTAAGTTTATGCTTCTCCTATGAGGACAAACACAGGTAGCTGCTTCTCTGAATTACAGGATATTTCCTTCTTTCTTCATTCTCTGTCGTAAAAATTAAATTCCTCTTTCGCAACAACAACCCAGTTGAGTGTCAGTGCCTTGACTCATCAGGACAAGAATAAAAAAAAAAAAAGCAGATAAATTCAAGATTGGACAGGATTCACTCTGAAATGGAACAGTAGGGAATATCTAATTACAGAATCGTATCTCAGCAACATAACGCTAATAAATGCCAAGGTTACTGGCTTATGCCACACCAAATGACATTGGATTTTCTGTGCGTTTATTTCTCTGCAAGTAAAAATGGAACAATTAAATGAGCTTTGTTAACAACCTAGAACAGAGCAAAAATAAATGTATATGGAGGATGAAATCCTAGCTCTATAGAACATGGTGGATTTTTTTCTGTTTTTTTTTTTTTTCAGTGGGACAAAATCTTCAACTACAGAACTGGTATTTAATTACTGAGAGATTGGCTAGAGGTGGGTAAGGGATTAAAAAGTTATTTTTTTCCATCATATTTTCACTCAAGAGAATTAGACATCTCTAGAGTGAGATTTCTGGAACTCTTTCAGCTGCTGTTGGCATAAGGAAACACAAGGACCTGGGGCGAGTGACATTCTCTAGTCTATGCTGTGTCTTTGTATATAAAAGTTCATTAAACCATGGTGAAGTGTTCTGAGGCTCACACATGGTGATACATATTAAGGGTATATTAATAGCTTCGAATGCATCATATTCAAATTTACATTAGGATTACTAGCAAGATTACTAACTTAGGCTGGATGCACAAGGACGATTTCTGTCTATTTGAAGCAGGCCAGAATGAATGAATGATCTTAAGGATGATAGTTACATTTTTGACTACTGAAATAACTCTATATAGGTCATTGTATATACTGCAAATCCTTGTAAGCTATTTTCCTTTAAAACAGGAGATACAGTGTATTCAGTGCATCTCTAAACAAAGTAGGACTTCAAATGCAAGAAATAGAAATGAAGAACAGCTGAAACGAAGCCTTGGACATTTTTAGATTAATACTGACGGCTATGCCAGAGAAAGTTCAAAAACAAATATCCAGTATAAAAGTAGAAACTCTGTTTCAGAAGATTACCTTATTTTTATCAAAAGCTAGACATGCCATAAGATCATTAATTATCCTTGTGAGATTATTGATGATTGAGTAGTTGCTTAAAACATCAGACATATCTGAAATATCTGAAAATTTCTGGAGAAGATTATGTAGACTCCTTGAAAATTCAGGCACCATCAAATGCAACCAACAGTGATTAGGCTGTCAGGGGATAAAAATAGCAGAAAGGTATATTAAATATCACACTTATGCAAATACGGGTTAAGCAACAAAATGTGCAAAAGTAGATTAGACCGTTCTTTCTAATTTGGATTATCTTGAATTTGTCTAAATTACAACTCATCTTCTCCAATGTGGCCAACTTTCTCTTCAGTCCTTTTGGCATAATCTCCATTCTCTCTGATACTGACGTATTTACGCTTGCTTGTTAAACACTATCCCTTCACTAAATTGTTAATGAATCTTAAGCATCAGTCTGTTGAGCGTTTGAACCTTGGGATATACTACTATAAACCTTATTCCATGCTTTCATTAACTTTGTTGGTTTGTTTGTTTTTAAATAACTAGTGTTCTAACAATTGTTCTCTAGATTTTCTTTAAACTACTCTCAATTTCCATTTTATTATTACGTTATATAACTCAATTAACACAAAATAACCTTGATTTAAATCTGTTCTGAAAAATGATTTTGTAAATGTGTTGCTGTGGAAATCCATGTGTGCTTTTATCTATCTCTGAGAAAGTTAGCTCAGTTAACTCTTTCTTTTCAGCGTTTTCACTAACTGCCATTTCTGAACATAGTCCCTAGGTCTGAAAGTTCTTTTCCTGATTTTTGCCTGACAAAAGGATTCTAGACATCATGTCATGATATCTGCCACATCTGTGCCATTGGAATAGTATGCAAATCCTTTCACTGACACCTGTACAACTATACTGCAGTTAAAGTTTGTACAGCTGTTCATGGGATTGAAACCTGAACCATTTTGCTGCCTTAAGTAATTAATTTACTTTACTTAGATTTACATAATAGTAGTCAAGTAAATAAAAAGGCCACCAAACCCCACTCTCCCCAGAAAAAAATAAACTCATTATGGTAAGCACTACAGGTAGTGTGTTAATCATTTTTTATATACCATTCTAGCATGCACATGGAGATCCCTTCCCAATAAATACTGCATTTTTAAGAGTGAATGTTATGGGAAAAATGAAATTGTACTAGTATAAGTGAAACATTAGAATTTATTCCAAATATCAAGCCATTTTTTCCACTCTTTTCAACTGTCTTAGGATCATTACAACCCAACATCTTTCAAGATCTTGGCTCAGCAACCCCTAAGGAAGATGCACCCTCAATGTTTCATGGCATTTAGAGCAACAGCATCCACAGAATACATCAACTTCATATTCCACAGAACACTGGAAATATTTGGTGTTGTAGCCACTTATTGACTTATTCGCATTTTACTCAATTTATGGAATAAATTCTTTATTCAAAAAACTTATTCTCTACTATCTATATCCTCACCTGAGGATGAATTAGTTTCTCAGTGACACAGCTGTTGTTCTGCCCTCATGTGTAAATGTCTTTGACGAAGAAGAAACATTCATGCTTCCTAAGACTATCTGGCTTCCAGGATCAGAGAACTTAATGTAAATACATTGTTTAGCTCTACCTTAACTTTCACTTTTGTGCATAACCCTCTCACACACCCACTAACAAATGGAAATTTAGTATTATATCCTCTGCTAACTATTTCAACGATAACTTAAAAAAGAACAAAACCAAATGTGAAATGGATGACATTTGGCTTGATTCTCTGCTCCCCTTTTCTTTCCTCAAGCTCAACAACAGGAGGGGAGAGGCAGAAGCAAATATATGAGGGAAAGCTTATTGACATGTACTCCATTATAGCAACATGCGCTGTACCATGTCGCATTGCCCTGACAAGACAGACAATGAATCTTCTGCTTTGGTGCAGGAACGCCACCACAGAGCGTCAGGGCTTTTCTGAATTGCAAACCTGGAAACCCTTTTTCTCTGAGGTTTTGGGGGTGTGCGTTTTACTATGGCACAGATTAGCAAAAGCTTGCTGCTTCTCCTAGCGTGCAATAGGAGCATGTGGTGATTCCAGCAGGGATTCTATTTTGCTGCTCCTGCGATTTAGCATGTGTGTGGGAGTCTCCTCTGACTGAACTGTTCTGACCTAGAAAGCTGATCATATTAGCTTTAAGTTTCCTTGTCAGCAATGCCAAGCTGTGCGCTTTCTTGCTTTCTCAATACCTACCAAACATAGGGATGAAAATATGTTAAAACTGGCAAATGAGATATTGTTTGCAAAGGAGAAATGAAAGTTTACCTCTGCTCTGTGCAAATTTATGTGTCAGTTTTGACTGAGATGTACATGCTCAGGTGCTTCCAAACCTGACTTCCCTGTCTTCCTAGGTAATCTTATTTAACCTTTTCTTTCCACACTTATCTAAAATTTTATAGTTTACCTCCCGTTAGAGTGCAGCCCGTGCTGCTGTCATCTTTGCCTTTTAACCTCGAGGTTAACCTACACAGTTAGGTCTGAATCTACTTTTAAAGGCACTCAGATGCCTCGAGCTAGTGCATAATGCAACAACCTTTCCGTTTAATGGATTGGGTCAGTCTGTTCCTGTTACATGCACTACACTGGCTTTCCATCTGCTTGGGATTCACTCTGCCTCCCTACCTTTAGCCACCTACGATTGAGACTTGGTACCTTGGGTACGGTTCCCACTTTATGCACACTCTGAAGTCTGAATTCTTTTGAAAAAACTTGCAGAGCACTGTTTTGATCCTTTTAGAACTGAACTCGTCTTACGCAAAGCCACAGGTTTCTTAGCTTGTATGGATCTTGTAGAACCCAGACAAAATCTATTTATTCAGCCAGCCTTTGCTGTGGTATACATAACACAATCTGAAATCCCCGGAGAGGAATTTGGCAAAGTGAGATATGAATACTGCAGAATACTTCCTCCTGTGAAGGCATGTGGCCAAGAGCTGCACCTTCCATCACCACTACTGAATGTGGTGTACAAGCAAAACAAATTTGGAAATCCCTGCCCTCAACTTCTTTTCTTCCTATTTAATTCTTGGCTGCCCATTGTAAATGTAAACTGGATCTAAGTTTCTGGATATGATGCAGCAACATGACACGGCATTTAAACTATAGAAAAAGAAACTATACTGGAAGCCAAAACCGAACTGCAGAGCAAGGTAAGAGTTAAGTAGCGGGAATGATCATGAGTCCACTGCTCAGGCAGGCTCCCTGGCCTTCTTTATTTGAAGTGTAAACATTCCTCAAGAGAGCAGCAGAGACATCAGTCCTGACAAAGTCCTGCCCTTGCCTGCCAGCATGCCTCACTGAGGGAGCACGATTCAGGCTGCAGCTGTACTCCACCGATGCGATTCTCCTTGAGAGAGAAGCGACTCTCCTTGAGAGAGAAATCACATATGGGCTCAAAATCACTGAATTTCAAAAAGCACTGCAGACAGAAGGCGAAGGCAGCCTGCTTTACTTTCTTTTTTTTCTGGACAATGGCTATTTTTACAGATCTAAGATTTTCATTAGTTTTATTTATGTTATAGTACAGACTAGAGCACAGATCTAATACAGACTTCCATAGCGTTGGTTCTGAGCTTTCCTGCCTAAGGAGTCAAGTTTAACCTGGATTCTCTAACTTTCACTAAGTTTTAGTAAAAGCTTCTAGCTTCCAACAAAACTCGTAAGAACACTATTAGATTTGCCACAATACTTCGAAACCTCGTATTTCAGTACCCTTCACTTTCCCACAGCTTCCTTTTCCTCCAGCAATGTTCTTCATGCTCATTCAGGATTGATAGAATGCTGCTTCTAGCATGATTCTCCAGTATCAAGGGGGGATATTGCTACAATTGCTAGAATGTTGTAGGACGGGAAGTATTTTTGTATGTATACTAATATAATTTTGGTTTTCATAATGACAACTTTCTACAGATACAAATACAACTTTTAACATCTACTGGATGATTTCTAACTACTGATGTATGTGCAAAATGATTCGGTTTATATTCTTAAGTCAGGCACAACATCATCCACTTGTATTGACAAGCCAGTACTTTTCTTACTTTTTCTTTCCTTAGATCAATGCCAGTATAGTGTTCAGCCTAATTTCTACTTTCCCCTTTTTTCTTCTTTTCTCTTTTTGTTGCAGCGTATGCAACAACTGAGAAAGCATTTGCAACATATCATTCTTAAAAACATTTTTAAAAAATTAAGGACAATTTCAAAGATATTTAGCAGAATAAGTAATAAGATAATATGAAGTTTTAAATACATATTGTTAGAAAATTTTAAATAAAACACAGGACACATTTAAAAGCATGACTACATATGAACTGTGGGATTACATAGAAAGAATAATATAGAGCTTGTTTGAATGAAGTCAAATAACGTCCTCACTTTCTACTAGTTTGATTAGTTACCAGTACTATTGGTTGCTGAACCTGGTTTCTCTTCATTGGCTACTGCACATATATTGTCATTTAATGTCATTTCCACAAGCTTTAACTACAAAGACATTCTACAGTATATCTAAAGTACAATTAGATAGAAACTACTTGTTCAAGTAAGCAAGAATTTTCAGCTGACGTGATGAAACAACACCGTAGTTTGACTTTTTCCAGAGAAAATGCTAAAAAATATGAAGAATAATTTTTTCCAAGAATCCTGTAAAAAACAAGATTTTAAGCGACTGCAGGAATCTCTCTATATTTCTATCTTTTAAATTAATACTTGGAATGCCTACTTCATATAATCATAGGAATATTAATCATAAGAATAAAATAATTATTCTTTAACTGCAAGTTGCTAAGCCATAGAACTGGGTACAGAATATTATGATCACCATGGGTTCCAGTGGGCTGTTTTATCAGCATTAACTTGAAGTGGTTACGTACCAGACTATCCATCTTCGGGACATATTTAAGGGTTATCATATAGTCATTTGGGAGATTTCCAACCTACAAGAAATAGATAATAAAAATGTTATTACTGACTACTCCAATTAAGACTTAATTTCCATCACCATATTCAACATGTAATCTATCAAATATTCAACACAGATTTTAGGTAACCTATCAGTTGCAAAAGCTTATATATTCAATTTCATGTGGAACTTATACTGCAATCTTATTTGCTTAAAAGTTAAGTATCTTTCTGTATTTTGCTAACACTCCCAGAACCAAGCTGATGTTATTCAAAGCTACCATCTCCCAGCAGAACTAAAGTCAGGAGAGTGGTGAAAGAGAAGTGATGCTCTGAGGCTATTCATCACTGCAGAAACGTCATTGCATTTCCATCTTTTAATGGAAGGTCTTGAAGTGTTTGGAACGTTTACATGACAATTTTTATGTCACCCATACCTCTCCAAACAGGCCTACCTGACTAGGCATTTTTCCTTCAAATAACTTTTTTAGGTAAGCATTTGAACCTAAATAAATACTCACCTGCCCAGCGCTAACTAATGTACCAGCTCAGAAAAACACTTAAGCACAACTTTAACTTTGAAGTCGTGCTTCAGACTAATGATGAGCAACATAATTATATCGCAGCCATGTCCTGAGGCAAAGGAGAGATACCACACATGTAAGCTTAGCACGGCTCTACAGACGTGAGAGTATGGGATGAGCTGAAATGAGGACAAGGAGTGGAGGAAGGATCCTTACTGAATTATGCAATGCAATCTCCTACAGATGGGATCCAACACTCCAGTGAGATGTGACTGACCATCTCAGGAATGTGGCAGATGAAGATGAGGAGAAAGACCACTACCATAATCCACAATTTCTTGAAGTATTGTTTTTAAAAGTCTGCCTAATACTATGATGCTTCATGATATATACCAAAAATTTTTTGTGCATCCATGAAAGGAAAGATTTGATTGATATTTCTCATCCTTGTTTCAAACCCATTTCGTTGAAAGATAAGAAGCACAGACCTAACACTTTCCATGGACTAGAATCTATATACTTCGTTCAACAAAGCTCTTCTACTTGTTTGGGTTAGGGATCATTTTGTTACGGGTGCTTTTGGTTCTGCTGCTATAGCAACCAGCACAGTGGCTTTTTTTTCTGTGCAGTTTTTAGGTAATATTTTGTTTGACACAACAGAACGTTTTATTTGTGACTTGCAATTCAGTTTCAATTGAAAATTAGAACAGCGATTTTAAAATATTAAAGTTCTAGAACTGTTCAAAGACAATGTTTATACATAGTAAGGTCACTAATGAATTCCAAACATTTTTATATTTACCATGTAGGCTGAGCCATGATCTTTCAGCTCAACAGTCCAGCTTTCTCCTCACAGCATTAAAAAAAAAAGCTTTATAAAGCTTTATCCTGATGAATCGCATTCTGTAGATCATGTAATTTTTTTTTTTACTTTTATGCCTACAGGTACCCAAGGCAGAGGTTGCAAAAGTGCCACTAAAATCCTCTGTATCAATTTCTACTTGCCTGCACCTGCTTTTGGGGGTTCTGATTCAAGATATGCTGAAAAATATTGCAATACATTTTTTCTTTCTTTAGAGCTCCCTGAAGTTGTACTTTTATTTCCTTTTGAAAGTAGCTGATTTATTCTGAACCCCTTTCCACGGTTTTTCATAAATTTTTCCTTTTTCCAAAACACCCTGCCATCACAGTGCATTAACAGGTAATCCAGTTTCTTCTCCAGCTTCCTTTGCGTGCCTAGGGAGGTAAGATTAGCAGCACTTCAAGCAGCAAAGATAGTGAAGATGTTACTGCAGGTGCAAAGTTTCCCATACTTACTCTAGAGGGACTCAGTACTGAGCAATGTCAGCAAAAGTACATTTCTTTTAAAAAAAGGTCACTGGAAGATTAAATTTGTTCCAAATCAATGAACACTACAAGAATTGAGATGCATTATGTATACAATCTACTTTTCTGGCATCAGTGCCTGTCAAGTACTTTGCATGCACAGCTAAAAAATATATAAGTGCCTAAGAGCTCTTACAGCTTCTCAAACAAAGCTGAAGCTCAGTCTCATATATTTTTCTCCTTGACAGATTGTGAATAAGAAAAGATATTATTGAATTTACTAATAAAAATGAGGATCACTGGGGTGGTCAAACCCAAGGTATACGTCCTGCCTCAAAAAGAAACAACTTGTTAGAGTTTTATTGATAAAACTCCACATGACAGATGTTCTGCTGATAGTAAATCGTGTAGCTCAGTCCAAGTAATGAAGTTATATTTGTGTCTCAGCTGGACTTACCAATACACTGATAGAAAACAGGGCTGAGTCCCTGATGTACCCATGAGAAATATGTCTGTATTAAATCTGTACATTTTGTCTTCCTTTCCCTGGAGCGAATCTTGAAATTTTGCTGAAGACTACCCACCAAGACTACAATCTAAAAGTAATCACTTCCTTTTCAATGCTGAACTACCCTCATGGAGTAATGTTAGTGGGGCCAAAAAGAGGGACAAGCATGGTTGTGTTAAGTTTTCCTGTTGAACATAAAGGCAAGGACATATTCTGCATTAACAGCTTTGTGCGAGGTGACTAATGACTGCAACTCAAAAAGGAGACAGGAAGACTAGAAAGCTCTGAACTGCCTGAGCAACAGCGGCTTAAAAGTGAACTTCCCTTGAAAATTCCTGAGTACAGGAAGGGCTTTTTTGGTCCTTGTACTCAACTTCTTAAGTACAGTGACAAATTTGAGGGCAACAAAACCCCCACTTGCATGACCTTCCTTATAGAGAATATCAGCTGATAATCTTGGAAAGCAATTTATAGAATGAAATATGCATTGCAATCAAAATGCCATAAAATTTATCCGATTTAGTGCATGTGTGTGGTTGTAGAAATCCTAACAGGCTCTGAGAATAACTTATTCTTTCAAGAGATGAAGGACAGGGAATCTAGACTTATGCCTTTAAAACCTTACAAAACCAACATTAAGGACTATATTCCCAGTCGTAACAAAATCTCAGGCTGTGGAATGTAAGATGCCTTTTGACATAAAGAAGTCTGAATATTTAATACAGTTCTGTTAACATTGCATAACCCAAATATACTTTTTAAAATATGCTCACGATCACATAGATGGGGTGATGAAAAAGGGATGAATTCCCACAGAAATAGTTGTAAGTAAGTGATGTAGAATCTACAAACTACTCTTTCTTCAAAACAGCAGAACAGAAAAGAGATGACCCTGCAGTCAAGTACTTTGATATGAGGGGCTACTCCTCTTGGAAATTCTCTTTCCTGTGAACTGTTTCACAGTTTTGATAATTTTAAAGATATAAACATTGATATTAAGATTTATTTATACAGGGATCAAAGATAAAGTAAGTCTTTAAAGTAAAAATTAACATTTATCATTGTGCTTTCTTTTTTATTCTGAGTCGTATGATGGGAAAAATGTACTTTCCTTTTGGTTACCACTTCTACCTCCTGTTTCTTTCTTCCTCACTCTCTTTTCCTGCTCTTGAATGCTCCCCTCCTTGCATCCTTGGCTTTGCTTTTCCTGCAGGAAAAGTCCATCATCTCTGCAATTTACTCTTTTTCATCTGCTAATGAAGTAGTTAATAAAATCTGCATCATTTGGCTTAAGACAACATGCTAACGAGTTCTGTTCACACTCCTCACAGCCATAGTGGCAGCTTATCTGCAGGATAACAACGCTGGATCATTTTTTATAACCCCTTCACACATTAGAATTGGATCCATTTAAAAATAAATATCAAATGTTGTGCAGAGTGTAAAGTACACATTTACAGCAAAGATGCAATGTGAAGGTAAGGCATCTGAAACACGTTCAAATGATCGGTCTAAGTTGGTAAATGCTTACTATTGGCTTAGACTTCCAGCATTCAAAAGAAATATTGTTTTACAGAAGTAGATCACGGAAGACAGAAGTACCTTAAGTTTTGTTAATGGAAGAAATGCAAATATGTAGGTACGTTCTGCATACATGCTGCATAGCTCAGTGAAAATGCTACTTGCATTCAGGTTTGATACTGATATTTAACAAACACATAGACCGTACACTCAAAAAAATCTTAATTGTTATGCTAAATTGGAGTCACAATTGTAGCAATGCACTGCCATAGCTTTCTGCTGCCTTACTATGCTGAAAAGAACAATGGGCTTTATTGACAGGCACTGCAATTACAGTTTCATAATATGGAACGTTTGTTCATCAAGCAGTGTGTTTCCCTCCAGACATCTTCATTAAAAAAAGAAGCAGGAGTTCAAGTGATTAGCAATGCAGAATGAATACTCTCTAAATACTTGCATTCTCTATTGGCATGACATTCTGCTCTTTTAAAGTTCTCCCTATTAAAGAAAAACTCATGGTTGAATTGTTCTTTGCTTTTTAAAAGTATTTTATATAGGATGCTTTCTTCGTCGTGCAAAATTAGATTATAATGACTTCAAAGAAGTTTAATCTTATGGAAAGCACTACAAGTTGTTTTTGTGTGAACAGATATCAGCCCGTTTTGGTCTTAAGTTGATTAGGGCTCAGTAACCTCAGTTTCATTCAATCAGCTCTTTCTGACTCTAGTCAGACTCTAGTTTCTGGTAAGAGTCACTAGATACTAGTGACACTAGTGAAAATTCTTATTAACACCACTGAAAACAAGTTACGATATATATCTGTCTTCAGTTTATTATTTAATGTAACATTGATTAAGCAAATGACCGACATCTTCAGGCATTGCACAGAGTGCCTTATTCTCCGTTAGCGCAGGCTTAGTAGATATGCCTGGTTTTTGTTCACAGAAAACATTGACTGCAGCACGTCCATCTCACATTCTCAGAATATGATATAGTTTAACAGCAGCAACCATGTTCAAGGCATTTTCTGTGAGTGAACTACATGTTTATTTTTTGCAAAATCAACTCTTCTGTTAACTAAATCACTACTCTTACTCCTAAATATTTACATTATGTTAGTATTTCTTCAGGACTAGGCCACCTTGTGTTGGGCTCTACACAATCATTAATGGAGTCAATCCTAGCCCTACAAAGCGTACAATAATTAAAACAGAACCCCAGAAACAAATAAATGAAGACTACGTTGAATGAAGTTACAAACAAAAGAGTTTGGTAGGGAACTGTAGCACTATTTTCTCAGCTGTATGTGGAATGCAGTAGAGGTAGAGAAGAGCAGGGTAAGAAAAGAAAAAAGAGGGACATGAATTTATGCTGCAAGAATCTTAGCTTGAGATACAAAAAGGACGAGAATCTGTCTGGCGTTCATCAGGGAATATCTCTCCTGTGGCCCAGGAACACCATAGCAGAAACGAAGGCGATATGTAGCAGAAGGTAGGACAAGAAGGCAATGTCAGAATGTGTTAAGATAGTTCACAGGCAGTGTTAGTAGGGCCTTTGAAGACAAAAGCAAGAAGCTTGTTGTTGACAGAGACAAAGGAGGAGCAGTTTGAAGGAAGTAAGTGGAAGCTCATAGAGTTAGAGCAGCAAAATGAATAAACAGAAGGGTAGAATTACAGAAATTGAGGCAGAAAAATGCTTGTCAGTGGACTAGATTTAAACCCACTGTGAATTTGGAAGAAAGTTGAATTTGCATGGACAGATAGCTGGAAAAACCCATTTTTCCTGTTATGATAGGAAAAATAAATGGCAAGCTTTCAGAAATGAACTTAATAAGGGTCTGTGAAGTGGGAAGAGGCAAAATGGACTCTTTTATTATAGACCTGAATGACTGGGTAGAGATGGTGATATTCCTTTACAGTAAGGGCCAAGGAAGAGTAACATTTTGGGAAGAGAAAGATGAAGACATCATAATTCTCCTTAGCTGAGGATTCAGGCCATACTGAGTATAAGCTGATCTCTGAGCATCTGTAGTGAGATATGGGGAAAAGAGGACAAGATCTCAAACTAAATGATGGGACTTGTGCATTTTCTGCTGAACTGATAAGTTTACCACATCCAGATCTTGAATTATACTGATGACTGTGGATAAAGAATCTAAAGAATATGCCATTGTGGCCAAGAATAAATTCTTTAAGACAACTATCACACCAGTCTCAGCAAGTGCGATAAAAGTCTGCAGAAAGCCTTTGTATAATATCACAATAACTATGGGCAATAACATAGCATTAGCTCCTGTGAAATTCTCAGCACTACAATTTATTCTCAATGTGAGAGGGGAGAAGATTTATTAAAGATACTGTGTCCCACTGGCACAAGCTCTTTGAATCAGTGGAGAAATAAGACTTATGAAGGCCAATAAGATCAATAAAGATACCAGCTATGGGCTGCAATGACTAATTCTGAAGATGCAAATCTTCAGAATATCATTCCTAATTTCAGTCAGTATAATTTGTTTCAAAAAACAGAAGTGGTATATCAACATTTATAGCAATTTATAAGAGTTTTAGGCTTTGTCTGATCAAAATTTTTGATCAATATCATGTCGAAGTCCATATCGTATATCCTTAGGATTTACCCTACACATCATGACAAATCACAAATGTAAAATCATTAGAAGTTAAAAGTCTGTTTCCAAATATATTGCTACCCTCCATTTTGAAAATCATGTTTACTTTTATTTAATCCAGATATATTGATATAGTGAAATACAATGCTATGCAGAAATTCGATGTTATCTTTGAGTGGTATGGTGCAGGTATTAGAAGAAGTACAGACACTTAATTACACCAAAACTAAACAGCCCTGCTGATAAAGTGTAGCCAGTACCTGAGCTGGGTCTTTTTAAAGTAGTTCAGGAACTTCCACACAACACTGCATTGGTTTATGTAGATATTTCCTAAAGAGTTATGGGGATGAAGGGGAAGAAAAATATCACTTATGATAGGTAGAAATACTAACCTGTTGCTTTCAGTGCTAAAAATTTCATAACACACCCATGATCTCACATCAGGAATTTGAAAGCAAATTCCCACCAAATCAATACAGTTTTCATAGTCTTGTAAAAAAACTGTACTTTTTAGTGAAATTACGTGAACAGCCAGTATTCACAGTGAATTTCTCCCTACTTTTAGGCAAACCGTCACTTAATGAGAGTTTGTCTTAAAATTACAGTACTTTAAACCTTATTATATATAGCTTTTTCATTCCTAGTGTCAAGTTGTCATGGTGTAGCATTTTCAAAAGGGAACAATCAACTTGTAATTCAATCAGTGTAATTAAAAACAAGAGTTCTTCTACCTTAACATACTACACTAATTTCCATGTTATCCTTTCTAGTCTCAGCTGGATGAAAAATCCATGCAAATATTAACATACATATACAAAACAGGGAAACGGACTCTCTGCAGAACACTCTCAAATGCACAATCCAAAACAAAGAGAATCCAAGTGTCTGGTTTTTAGTCTTTGTATTCTGTGCATCTGTGCCATTTCTCCAAATCAAAATATCTTTGAACCTGTTACCTAATGTCACCCAAATTTTCCATTAGGTGGAGAGATCTGAAAGGTATATGTGTTCCTGTAAGTTCTGCAGCAATTTCCTTCAGGAGAAAGACCATAATAGCATTCTCACTGAAGCAACAACAGCATGAGCCCAGCCCGATCTCATTCTGCTCAATCTTGGCAGTAGCAGAAGTGCAATGCAAGCTGGCCAGTCAGCAGAGTTTTTCTTTCAGCTAAGCAGCACACATACCAAACCAGCCACCAAACTCCTTCCTGCCCAGCAAGCAAGCCACACAAAATGGGATTTGAGCCTAGAAGGAGATGAAAACATGGTTCAGGTAGGCATCATACCTAGGGACCACGTAAAGGAGCTAGTGATGCTATACATGGAACAAGCAGGGAGTATGTGGACAAGGGTTGGGATATGGAGACAGAAGGCAGCAGGGATATGTACAAGAACTGCAGCTACTGGACTAGATTGGAGGAAGATGTAGGAACACCACACAGAAATTCATAATCAAACGAAAGACCCATTTGAGTTTTATGATGTTAAGATTCTTTCATAATTTACCTCAAAAGGAAAGAGTGATTGTTCAAGATCCAAGCAAATTTTTGTCAGGAGTATTTATATATTCTTAAGATTTACATTGTATTAAAGAGAAAGTTAAAACATTTGTTCTGAGAATACATAACTGATAAAAAGTTAGTGTTGACCTTGTCCCAAAAAATTTCACTAACCCTCCCAGGAGTTCTGTTATTTTAAAGTCATGCTTTCAACAGTTTTAACTCAAAGCTTAATACTCCTTTAAGAGATGTATGCAATCTTGAATAAACACATCAACACCTCTGGATTACGCCCACAAGGAGTAATGTGAAGCACTAAGCATTTGAGAAGGACTGTAGAAACACCCCTCTGCTCCAGAGAAATATGCCACGGCATCTAAGAATGCCCAAAGAAAATAAGTTCAGAACATCTTAAGATGCACTGCCATCAAATGCAACTAACTCTAAATTAAGTGTCTGGTAACATTAATTCCTGTCTTGCAACTGTTTCTCCATAATAAAGCCATAATTTTCAGCTGAAAAGATTATGTAGATGCAGGCACGCTTCTTAAGTGTTCAATAAGTACTATCTCTTAAAACCTTTGGTGTTAGATCCTGCACTACTGTGAGTCAGCATAATCAGACACTTCAGTGGAGTTACCCACCAAGTGACTTCAAACAAGGAGATGCAGTTGTTCAAAAGAATGCAGTGTTCAACTAAGTAACGCTTAGAATGTTACTTACTTACTTTAATTTAGTTCTTAGTAAAAAGCTGCCAGTCCTTCAGACTACATTTCTAGGCACAACAAAAGGAGAGAGAAATACAGAATACTCTATGTAACCCACTCCAATTTAAAGACTGTAAGAGTTGTTCAGTCGTTATTGCCACGACTGCCAACAAATAAGCCTAGTATTAAATTATTTTTACATATGGCACAAATTTCCTGCAAGCCTTGGGTAAAGACTTATCATTCATTTTGGTTGTGTTTGCCACCAGTCTGCTCCACACACACCAATAATGCAAATATACCGATCTGTTATCTGCATGGGAAACAGCTTTCTCTTCCCAGAGACTATTTGAGGAAATTGAGACTTTTGACAATTTTCATGGAAGTGTGGAGGGAGGGAACCATACAAGTCCACACACGCCACTTTGGTCAAGAAAGTCACCTCTTCAAAGAACTCCGAAAGTAGTCCTCCAGTCTCTGCATTATAAGGGTTTTGATGTTGATCAAGTCACACAGTTTAATGGCTTTATTTTTAATACTCTCTTCGTTCTAACATATATTTACTAACTTTCCTTAAGAATGTCAGTGCCATTAGATGCTGATCACTGCTTAACATAAAAAACATGTTTGAATTAAAAGCCACTTACCAATTTTGCAATGTCATTCACATCATCTGTCACTGGATTCCCGCAGGAACTCTGGGCTTTGACAAGAGGATGAAGCAGGAGTAGTTGAAGACAAAAGCAAGTGATAATCCAAGTCTGTATTTATAAAAAACAAACAAATAAAAACTAGTAAGCAATTTCCAAAAAAGAAGTATGAGAGACTGTAGTAATGTTTTTCATATATGAAGTCTAGAAGCAACGATACTCTTTCATCAGCACAATTTTATTGCCATAGTATAATCTTCACAGCAGGCATCCAAGCAAATGCACTTAACTGATCTTTTCTGGAAGAAAGCACCTTTAGGATAATAATGAAAAACCTGGTATTGAGCCATCAGACCATTTGTGCAGAATCCTGCTGCACTCAATTGTCTAGGTACATTTCTTCCAAGTTTAGGAGCACCAAGTAAGGGAAAGAATCAAACTTCACAATATTGTTCATTATCAGCAACAGCTAACTAAATGCTCACCACTCATCTGGTAAGGTAGCTGATAAACCTCTGCTTCGTATGCTATAATGAATGATAAGGAACAAAGTGATACTAGACCACAGCAAGATAAAAAGGAGAAAGTTCATAATCACAGCCATTACAGTTGGGTATTTCAACTGCAAGGAGAACCACAACTGGCCTCTGCCCAAACACCGAGATCTCAAGCATCAATATAATACATTTTCGCTAAGTGACATGCCTTGGCCTATCAGAAGCAGTAGCTCAGCTTTGACACTTCATGCCCTTCCTAAGACCTATTGTGAACAGCAATGCAATGCACTGACATAGGCTTCTGAGATTCAGCAGAAAAAACACCAGATAACTCGTTCAGATGCATCTCCTGGCCATCTCCTCTGCTATGCTGCCTGAACTTCCTAGCCGTCTGTTCCCTGAGCCCTGCTGTGTTCTCATAGAGCCCTGTGCCAAGTCTAAGCTATGTATCTCTATTTCCAGAATGTTAAAACATTTAAGTTATGGATAATCAAAAGTTGCCTCGGGCTCTGAAGCTCCTTGTGCCAGCTGAATGAAGTTGTCAGCAAAAGGCAATGACGGTGTACATTTATTGCAAGCATGGAATTTGCCTGTGCAGGCTTCGTGAGAGCAGGCCCAGGACTAGAATTTGCTTTTGCAGGAACTAAGACGAATCCCAAGCCTTCCTCTTCTCTGAGGTAGGCAGCAACTCACTTCTTTGGCCTTGGCTTCAAATAGTACATATATAACCCTTCAATTTAAAACTAAACTAAATCAAGTAACATACATGAAGCTCTCTAGCAAAGCGGAAGGAGAAAATCACAGATTCAAAAGATTAAGTACTTGTTTATTTATCTACTGCTGCTAAGAAAGCGTGATGAGAAAGATCATTTGGGCACTATCTAAACATGACAGAACAGTGACAGGCACTTTACCAAGAACTGCTAAAAGATACGTGAATCTCCTTCTTTTATCTTACATCTCTTATATTTTTAAATATTTTATATTCCAAGTAAAACTGGCCATTTGCTTTTTCAGAATACAGCTTCCTGACTGATTTAGGCCAAACTTCAGTATGGGCTGCTGCTAGAAAAGACTATCCACCCTCCTGCCCTTCCCCTCTCTTGCACTCACCCTGGTGAGATGGCTTAGCTAGCTGTATCAGGCAGTCAGTCCACCTGCTTTTATTTTTGTTTTTCTGTGCTATTTTTCAAGTAGATGCGTTCTCTGAACTATGAAAACAGAAGCGCCAGTACCCATGCATGGAAACAGCAGAAATGGCCAGCTAAGAATGGGAAAAGCCAGGACTTTTACCGGAACTGGCACTTAGCTTGGCCTAAACCATTTAGGAAACTACAACTTCAGACACCACAGAATCATGATGGCGAGCAGACTTACAAGCAAAAATGCTGAAAATATTCTAAGCAAAACAAACATTCAGTATACAGTACGTCTTTTGAGAATGCCTATTGCTTCAACATAACTAGCATTTAGAAATACTTTTAATCTAGTATCTATTCAAATAATTATTGACAGAGTATAGCTGAAGTAATGTGAAGTTAAGGACTCATTTCTTTACTCAGTTGCTCAACATTTTGCAACATGTAAAAGAAGATGAGGTTTGTTCAGTGACTTGTGTCAGTATCACAGGACAAAATTTGACCTAATCTGTCTAATAGTCAAAAAAGTAACAGAGCACTTTCATTGGAAAGACCTTCTGCCAGATCAACTAAGTAATATCAATAAAAGCAGCAGCATATAGTAGACAAAATGAGAACTCTGATGATGATGACACTCTTGTCAGTATTCATGATTCTCAAAGTCATCTAAAAATACACTCCATACATGAAGTTTAAAATTATTACACATTTTATAATTATGCAAATCAATCAGAATACAAGACTTTTTGTCCTATGTAAATAGAATTAAAAGCATAGTTATTTTAATAACTGCTATTAAAAACAAATGCTTTGTAAATTTTGAGATGATTTGAGGTTTTTCTTGTGTATTTGTTCCCTAAGTCATCCAGCAGGAATTACAAACCTGCAAAATACTGCTAGTTTCAACATGTCTCTTATCCAAAATCTTATAATTATTTGCACCTGCAAAATATTTATATTGCACATGCCTACCAGCATATTGTATGTAAGGACCGTTTAGATCAAAGAGCTAAGCTATTTTTCTGCTATTCACTAATGACCAAACCTGCTGTTTGAGCAAAATTTGAATAGATTGAATTAAATCAAGGATGGAATAAAAGGGAAGTTTAAACAACAGCTTTATAAATAGAGATTCCAGTACTGCACTTTATTACATAAATGAAAGTTACCAACACAGCACTCCTAACAGATTTCCATATATAATTACTTCCCAAGCTAAAACGGGACTTTCAAAGCTGGCCACAGGATTTAATCACACATCATCTACCAACATTAAATTTAAGATATATGGCAGACAGGAGGCACCTGTATACCAAATGGCCTCTTCCTATTTTTGGCTCAAAAATTAGAACCACTCAATTGTTTTTGTATTTTGAAATCTCTTAAATACTTAATATTTAAGTTGCTTTTGTGAAAAGGGAAAAAAACTTTAACAATTATACTAAAAAGGATAATTTGAATTAAAGATTTAATATACACTTCTGATCATTTTACAAGTAATTTATATTATTGCCTATATGCTCCAATTTATCATCTCAACTAAGAGCTTTTATAGGCTTAGCTACAGATCCGAACTGTTGGAGACCATGTTTTTAGCAGCTGTAAATTAAGAGATGTTCATTTATGATCCAGAATGTACACAAAGGCTGGTGAAAGACTGCTCCAGCATCTTTTCCACAGTGTGATATGAAAGGTACACAGCTATGCTTGTTAATGATCAGCTAATTCCTTAAGTCAAAAGCAGCAAGGGGAATACCGCATTGCTAAATAAGCAGTGTTGGAAAGTCTAGACATTTCCAAACCTCCAGTTTGTACTGATAACAACTCTAATCATAACTATGGAGAAATCATCAACAATAAATGCAAACAATAAAATCCGAGCACTAGGGAGAGACAGTAGCTACAGAGATAAACAAGCTCCTCATTATACAATTTCTTGCATTTGTATCAGGCTAGCCATGGACATTTTAACTACGGTTTCTTGAGTAAATCATATCCAGTGAAACACAAATAAGTCACAGCTGCAGTAGGGTTAGCTGACAACATGGAACAGAATTCACCCTGGGCCAGGCTTCCAAAAATTATTTTTTACTTCTCCTAACGCTGGGACAGGAACATCTCGCAATATTGCCTCCTCAGGCAATGTTTACATACTACTTTGCTGAGGCACAGTTTGTGAACTTCCGCCATGGACAACACTGGCTGGTCAGCCATGGATAACCAACTTAATTTTCATAATTCTGTAATAAAAGCCCAAGAGAAAATGAAAATAGCAGGAAAAGATCTTTCTTGCCCTTTTTCTGCCACCGAGTGTCATCCAGAAGCATACAAGCACAATAATTATTTCATGTGCCTACTAATCTACTTAGTTATTTAAGCTAAGACAGAGATGATTAAAGTCACAGAAGAATTGTCTTTAACCAATTAAGAATTTACAGTCAGCCTGGAAAAATCTTAAAGTGAAAGATGAACACTTATATAGCACATAATCCACTTCCCATTCTCATGGTATTGGGCAATACCTTCCTCCATGCCACTAACGTTAGCACTCTAAATGGGTGTGCCTAAACATTGCTTAAATGATAAATGTTGCTTAAATCCCAAAAGAGTGTGGTAGGGGTGAAAAAAAAAGTCACTCACCCGTGCCTGCCTAGTCTGGAAGCACTGAATTATTTTGGCAACTATATCTTGAACAGGAAAGTTCCCTACATGTTTTCTGGTACCCAGGAGGCAACTCCAGTGTAGTTAGAGGAACCACTGCACAAACTCTGAATAATGCTTAGCTGAAGCATTAAGTCCACCGTGCATCCATCACCACCCTTCAAAAGCATGGTACCAGTCTCATCCAAAATAGTAGCCTCCTGTCCAGGCTGCTCACTAACAAGAGACAGACCTAGGTTAAATTTCCTCTTACCAAGGTAATTTCAACTCGTAGGAGCTGGGATCTGTTCCTATGGTAATTATCTCACAACTACACTAAGAGGTAATTCCCCACCTATGTCAGCTTCCTAGTCAGAAGGGGCAAAACAGCAGAATTCCCGTTTCTTATTCTAAAGAATGCTCGTGCATTTTATACTGGTAAGCTATCACTAGAAAAAGAAACGTTCATTACACAGGCATCAGAACTGTTATGTGTATGCTAGTCTTGCACATGCTCCTCCATCTGGGTACCCTAACTTTTGGGAACCTCCCCAGACGACATGTGGGTTTTCTTGAACAACCTTTTGGCAGTTCATTGACCAAAAAAGTCTAACTCCAGCTAAATGAAACACCCTGCTGGGGTGAGATACCTAAGCATCCCTGGATCACACCTTAAATGCTTTGTTATGATTACAAAAAGTAGATGCATGCTTCCCTAGTGACTGATATTATTTTTGATTTATTTAACAATGAATGATGTGCAGTAGGGAAAATGATGATAAAAGGAATCGCAATTCATCAGGATGTAGTGCGCTTTTTTCGGATTCTCATTTAAACACAGAGTCTACAGAAATACTGGTTGCTCTTTTAGTTTAGGTCTTGGAATGTTTTAGGCATGAAATATTTAAACACGTATTTAGTTATTTATAAAATGCAGAATACTCTTCTATCTAATTCTGTATATAATATCTAAAATACATAACACCAACACACTTCCTGGGGTAAAGGGGAAGGAATTTAATCAGTTATTGTCACAAACGTAAGCAGGAAAAGGTACCATTGTGCCCTACATTCAGATATGAGTTTAATAGACTGCCTGCTTTCATAGGTGTTTTAGCTTTATGTAACACTCTTTCTTTGATTTTCCATAAATTTGCCAATCATAAAACCTCTTTCCCCCTGACCTTTCCACATTCACTTATTTTCCAGTTGATGGCTTCTGGAATGCCTAACAGCAACTGGCCGGAACAGTATTTTGCAGGTAATTATCCTTGGTGGCAGAAGCTGCAGTGGAGCTTGCTGGAGCCCACCTGCTACGCCTAACTGGGAAAAGAACTTAGCTGTATCCTGATGGTTACAGACCTTGTACCTTTCTAAAGTACACTGTTAATGAATCAGAAAAAACTGCTGAAGTTAACGGATAACAATAGTCCCAAACCTGTTGAACACTAAAAAAACCCCTACTTTTTTCACTGTATAGTATCTTCAGCTGGAAGGAGAGACCGCTCCCTAGTTCTGCAAAGTTATGCCCATCTTCCTGAGACAGATGTTTTTAAGGTACATGGTCTCACCGTACTCAGAAAATAATGAATCACACTATTCTTCTCCACTGCCCGCATCTTAGGAAAACCAGGAAGCTCCTTAGACTTCATGCCAACTTCATTTCATGCCACCTCAGTGGCATTGCCATGCTACTGTCTCCTTTCCAGTTCTCCTTGACAGATGCAGAAGCAGCAGGTTGCTCCAGCCCTTATGTTATTGCTGCACTTAGCAAGGCACTGTCCTGCTGTGCTCTGTCTGTGTGTCTCAAATGCAACTAAAATGGACGTCATAAGCAAGAGGAAGTGTAGCTTGATATAGAAATTGCCTTGCAAATCAAGGCGACCCAGGCATTTTACAACATTCAGCAGAATACAAAATAGTGCTTTTAATGTGTAAAATAAAGTATTTATTTGCCATCCCTATAAGGATACCAATGTAAAAGACTGGGCTGCCCTCTTTAAAAATTAATGTTACTTGCTCCATAACAAATTTTGTCCACTCTTCAATCTTGCATGACAGTCCTGGATTCAGGCAGTTTCCTTGCATCCTAAATCTGTCCTGGATGACAGCCAGTTAGTTTAGTTCCCAAACACTGGGAAGTGAAATTACCAAGAGACAGGTAATTATAGAGGGATGTTGTTTCTGGCGCCTATGTTAACAATGCCCATGTAAATATTTACTGATTTTCATCCATCAGATGGCATTCTAGTTCTGTCAAGAACCAGGATTTCTATGGAGAAGAAAAGTTGGAATTGGAAGAAAGGCTAAAGATAAAAATATATTTTGAAAGAAATCTTCCTGTTAAGTCACAACAAGAACTACAGAATCCTTCAGAAGTCCTGCAGTTATGGCAGCCTTTCTAGGCTATAGGTACTGGCAAGAGCGCTTTTCTTTTCTTCCACTTTATAAAGTTTCATTTCAATCATCTAGGAATGAATTTTACATCTTTCTATCCCATTGTAATGTGATAAAGACCGCCAATCATTTGCGCCATTAAGGGAGACACTGAGATCCAAAATACCTACAAAATCTAAATAGGAATAGGCAGAAGACCAGACTTCAGCTGACTCAACAAAACCTCCCACAAACTCCAAAGGGGAGGATTTTTGTTTTTGCTTTTTGTTGGTGGTGGTTTTTTTCTTCCCCTGGGAACTTAAGACAGACTCTTCTAGCACGAAGCCAAAGGCACTTTTAAGTACTCTAAAGAGGAAGGCAAAGTAATATTCAAGAATATCTTAACAGGGAAGACAGGATTCTCAAACTATATGAAAGCAGATGATCTGACTTCCTCAGGGAATGAAAGACATTCTCTTAAGTATGATTTGCAGTTAAAGATTATTTTTTGAAGATCTATTTCGGATGTTTGTGGTTGTTTGCCAAGTTGTGCAAAAAATCCACTGTCTTGAATATTATTTTCAATTATGAGATTTTTTTCATCTTTGAAGACATATTCAGAGACATCTTTTTTAATCTTAGAGCTTCAGGCACCAGTAAAGCAAATGGAAGAAAAGTTGCTACCGAAATTCAGTATTGGATCTTTAATTTTTACCATGTGCTAAAAAGTAGATGGAATATGTGTTAGGAAAACTGTTGCACTGACAAAATAAAAAAAAATAAGATCAGCAAAAACATCAACTAATTTGATGCTTGGCATACAGTAAAACCTTAGGTATACGATGAAATGTCTCTATCCTCCCTAATTTTCATTAGTAGTATGAAGCAAAAGAGGCTTTTAAAGTATATTCTTAACTTTTTCATGTATTACTTAAACTTTGCAAGATATAAATTGCCTTACAAATCTGAATAGTTTTCATATCATGCTTGAGCTTGTGGGAAGAGATCAGCAGGAACAAGAATATTATTACAAAATTATAAGGTTTTATACATTTTTTCTTTTTGTCACTCCTTTTATACCTTCTTTTATAAGTAGAGGATGATTTTTGATATATAAATCACAGACCTGTCAACCTGGCCTTAAACCAAAGACATGTCCTCAGAAAGACACCACTGTTTCTGAACTCTAATTTTCTTCTATTACATCCCTGATATCCCAATATCTTTAGAGAGATATACATTCACAACTGATTTATCTGACTTGTTCAATAAGAAATCTTGGGCAGACATCTCATTACAAAAGCTCAGCACTGACTAAAACTGTAGCCAATGCAGCTGAGATTGTATTTTATCCATGTAATTGAATTGTATTACATCCTTAGAGTTGCAGATGTTTATAGACGTGATTTTAGATGAATTATAGATGTGGTTAAAGAACATGGTTTGGGTCTCCCAAATCTGAACACCAAGATAAGCTTTGAAAACACTGAAAAATGATATTCTGTCACATCAATGTCGTACTATGTATATAGGACCATGAGACCAGTAGTTTCCCAAGTGCCTGGCAGTTTTTACAGCTACTGTCTACATTAGTGGTCTACAAGGTGAGAAACAGTGGTTGCATAAATGATGAGGTTCGCATCATGCTAAATACCATGGGGTTGAGCTCCAGCAGCTTTCTTCAGTCCCTCTGCCCTAGTGATGATCTCATGAGCAAAATCAGGCAAAAGGGGTAATCTCTGGTGTACCCAGAAAGGGTCTGCTATGATCTACTACCACGACAAATGATATCTACTAGTAACCTGAACTCCAACTTTAAAAAAAACAGGAATAGGTCTAGGCAGTTCTCAATAGGCAATCAGAAAACTCACGCTCCTAGATAGTAAGTCTCTTGATCTATTTTATTTGCCCAGTCCCACTGCAGGTGTCACTTTTCAGAGTCACTGTGGGCTTCAGGTAACTCCTGAGATAGGTTAGCTCCAGGTACATTGCTGCTATTTCCCACGCCTTTGATACTATAGGCAGCTTATCTTTGTAATAGGACTAGAGAACCTTATAGAAAGACCGGAGGAACAAAGTAGGAGTAGAGGGGCTAATAAAACTATCTTGGGAAGTTGTTCTAGATTGTCACTGTTCTGATGGTTAAAAGCCTTTTATAGTGTCCTCCGTAAGTGTATCGATGGCAATTTATATCATCTTGTTCTCGTGCCAATACTGCTCTTCTGCTTACATTGTTTGATTCCATTTTTTGGGTCTGGTCCTTTGATGTACTCACAGAGATCAATTCTCATGTGTCTGAGTCCTCATTACGCCTAACAAGCCCATATGACTTCCAGCACTACATGACAAAGAAGTAATATAAAAACAAAGGCTCATGGAAAATAAACGAATCATTCCCTTCCTCATACATTCTCCTAGATTACAAACTTTATTTATTTACTCTCTATAGTATCACAGGCTCTCCTCCAGCAAATGAAAATAGAGGATTATCCCATCTTTTACTAAGTATTGTTGCTGCTATTTCAATTGATGTAGTAGGTAACCAGGTGGCTGTTTATAAAGCGAAGAGGAGCTAACAACTTAAAATCAACTCTTTATGACATGCAACTTTTAAATGGAATTATTCCTCACTAGTCTGAGCAGTTTCGCCCATTGATAAATAACAGCTGACATAAGAGGTATTCACAATTTACTTACACAAAAGCTGGCTTCTTTGGATATATTCCAGATAGTAGCACCTGCATCAACTTAAAAAGGCTTGAGACAGGAAATTTCTATGCACCAGAACCAAGAAGTTTTCACTTTGATCCCCCAAAGCCTCAGTTGGTAACTTTTCAGATTGTTATGCAACATCTGTTCTTCTCAGCCCTGTAAAATGCTGGTGACAAAACTGATCTTGCATTTAGAAGAGATTAAAAAAAAAAAAAAATCAGCTGTTTAGCCAAAGATGTGGTCAGAGTTTTCAATAGCAAGAGTAACACTGACAAAAGAAGGTTGTTCTGCTTTTTCATGCATTTTAAAGCTTGGCTCTTTGGAGGAATACTTAAGGGTATTTCAAGCTCCCTCCAGTTATCAGTGGTGACACCTACAATTTTAAACATGAGTAAATAATACATGTTTCAACATATCCTTTCAGAATTCAGAAGATACTTTTAAAAACACAACTCTAAACCTACATGTTTACCTTGGAGCGTTACCTTGGGCTGAAAAGTATTCTTCAGGCAATATTCCACTGCAGGATGAAAGAGTGTCTTTACAAAGCTCAGTAACAGGAACTGGGTAAGGTCATGATATTCCCCAGTGAAACTTTAGTTCCTGCTGCTTCTGTCTGTCACTCCATCAAGAAATTTACTATATTGGACATAATGTCTTTTTTATGATGTGCCTGTACTGCTCATGATTTAGAAATGTGAGTTTTACAAAATTAGGATAGTATTTTATAACCATCTTTCTTACAAAACAGTATGCTAAGCAAAGAGGATATCTACTATTTGCCATACATGAAAATGAAGAGGAAAGTTTAGCGTTACAACATCTAGTTTGTTAGAATCAGTTTGAGTTTCAAAACAAATAAATAACCTCTTCTACCCCATATTCTGCTTGAAACCAGTCACTTGTTGCCCAGCAATGAATTAGCTATCTAATCCTACAAACAGCCACTGCAGATGTTTTAACCATAATTTATAGTCCACTTCTACAAAATTGCAATAGGTTTCTGGAAGATAAGTTTTAAAAGGAAAAGCTTCAGACCACCTACAGCAAAGGCATTTAAAATCAAGCATTCTAAAAAGCAAAAGAAGTGAAAAATGAAAGCCACATCACTTGGCTTTGGCGCTTGCTCTGAAAACTTTCAGAAGATGCCGGAAATACTCTGAGGCCTTTGAGCACGTTGACGTTGTCACAATAAAAATCCTCTTGTATGTTCATTTAGGTATTTAGTAGTTAGCTAAATCAGAAGGTCTGTCAGAATATTACCTTGGGAAATGTATGAATTTGTTTACCTTTCAAAAGCTTGGAGTATACGATTCCACAGCCGTCAAAAATCAAACGAAGCCCACGAAAAATGACATTGCCAGGTTTACATTCTCGTGAACTTGTTTAAAACCATTCATTTTCAGTATTTCAGTAGGTCTTGATTTCATACTTCTTCCTATCACTGTACCCAATAATTTAAGCTGTATGTATTAGGTCTGCGCCAAGAAATATTTGTGAGATTCATGTCACAACTTTTATCTCAGTTGTTTCCAAATAAAACAGAGTAAAAAAAATCATATTTGAAATCATTTTCTGATGGGAAAAACCTCTTTTAATTTCAGATCTTGATTTCAACTCAGTTCCCATTTATTTATTTTTGAAAACTACTTAGCAAATAATTACATTTCCAAAAAAAAAAAAAAACTAAGTTCTTAGGCAGCATTTTACTTCCTGCATAATTTAAATCATGCACATTCCTATAAATAATCAAAACCATAGTGAACAATTCAGCTTTATGGTAAGGATCTGTGAAAGAATAACGCAATCTTACAATCACACTGTTACTAGAATATAAATACATTAAGAGGAAATATACATTTGATCAAATGCTTGCCTTTAATAAGTATGAAAAGAATTTTTATCTGAAGTGATACACTGACGGATGAGATTAATGTCAGATGCCTTGAAGTTGCAATTTCTGTGACTGAAGATAAATCCAGGTCCTGACACTTCAAATTAGAAACTAATCTTCAAAACATTTAAGTATGCTCATAAGACAATGTAAGTGCTGGGCAGGCAGTAAGCCATTTATCTTGGCTAGCTGGAATTACCAATACATTATGCCTTGTCTTAAAGCAATTAATTTTGGTATGTTAGTAAGAACAAAGTAATTACTTTTTTTAAGTTTTCAGTCTAAACTGAAAACACTTCCACATGCCAAAAATATCTAAGTGATTTTTACTCCAGTTGCATATCTTCTCACCACAGCAAATGAAAACTAACTTCTTTTTTGAAGTACTTTACTAAAATGTATCATGCCATTGATAGTTTTAAAAATTCTTCCTGAAATTACTTTCCTGAGCTGATTATTTATTTTTAAAGAAAGCAATTTGGCAGCACAATCATTTTAGGAATCTAAAGCACTGTATAAAGTCTAGAACAATGTAAGTTGAAGGTGGCAAAAGGTAATGGGAGGAGATGCAACAGTTCAAAATGTTTCCTGTAACATAAAAAGCCAATTACTACACTACCTCATCAGAAACGTATATATTTTGAATTCCTATGCATTCCTAAAAGGGAAGGAGTGCTTTTAAGTGCTTTAAGTGCTTTTTCCTGCTAATGCTGAAGTGATATAAGTATCTTTCAAGGATGTTGTTCCATGCAAACTCCGCTATCTTTGAATGGGTAGACCTATGTGACATATCCAGCATTTCATAAAATTTTGGGAGTTCTAACCATTCATACCCCCATTTTAAAAGAAAGAACTTTCAGTTTAAGTGTCTCACTTGTCATTACTTTAAAATGTAATTGTAGTTCAATTACAATACATTTCAAAGGGTTTTCCTTGTCTCAATATTAAATACTGAATTGCTACAGATGGTAACTTTGGCAGATGGTTGTATATGAAACTAAGTTTATAATTAGGCCAAATCTGACTTGTACAATTAAGGCAATGAAGATGTGGAAAACAAAAAGTGTCAGACTCACACAAGATCAGTTTGATGGACACAAAAAAAATGAAAGAAAACTGATCTTTCACAGTTACAGAATAAAGTGCCTATATGAGAAATTTCTTTTTAAATCTATGAATTAAAGAGAGGCTTTCATGGTCAGAGTATAAACTAAAGTAACTGCCTTTTCACCTCCATATGCATATAATCCTTTTTTCTTCATCTGAGGTTAATGAGATGGTCTGAACCAATCTAACAGCTCAGTGCTGCTGAGAGAGGGTTCTCAGTGCCTCCTTCTCTGCAGCTTCCCTTGCTCTGGTATTTATCCGACCTCCCTGCAAGTCAGTAAATTCACAGACAGTGACTAGCCAATTCAGTTCAGAGAAAGCAAACTAATCCCTGAGGAATGAGAGGAGGAGGAAAAGAGATGTACAAGGATGAGAAGACTGTGACTACTCTGACTACCCCTTTTGGTGGTAGCGACCTTTTCAACTGCCTTTGCCATTTATCAAGCTGCATTTGAAGCTGTGTTATATTTAGTGTCAAAAGGGTTTCCATATGGATCACTGTGGTTGGAGGTAGCATTGCCTGCTTTTGCATCTTCTGACTTTTGATTGTGATAAATATTTCCTCCCTCTTGCATTTAGAAAAGATCAGTAATGTCCAGCAACCATTCTCTCTACTACTTTTTGTATGTCTCTCTTCCTATACCTCTTAGTAGTTTCTTGCCTGCAGCTTTCAGTCCCTCTTCATATGCTCACTGTTTTCTTATAATGTTGTTGGCCTATCTTAGGACTACTATTTCTGTTAAGTTGTTTTTCAGATGACGCAACCAGAACTTTGTTCAAGATGGCTGGCTCCCACCACCATAAAAGCATCTCATTTTTCAAAGATTTTCATTCCCTTCCTGCTGCATCTCAATACGTTGGTTCATTTGTTCTGTTGGAGGTACAATACAGGGATTTTTCACCTTGACTAAGTAGAGTCACATTAAAAAAGAGCTTGTAAGGAGTTTTTACTAATAATGGCTACTGTTATTGAAGTAGTTACAATTAGTTCAAAATATTCCTTCCAAAATGCATCTCCTTGCACTTCAATATAACAACGAACTTCACTTGCCATCATGCCATCTGTTCCCTTATCTCCACTAAACCTTTACAAAGTTCCTCAGAATCTCTTTTAGTTTCAATTAACCTGAGTAATTTATGTAGCCTGCACATGTTGTCATCAATCTGTGAACCCTCTTTCCAGACTGAACTACATGAGGTTGCTGACACTTAGAGCACATTACCTCTTAGGTTTTTGCCACGTTACAAATTAATCACTTATTCCTACGTATTGCTTTCTGTCCCTAAAAAATTATTTCTCAAATTGTTATGATATGGGAGATACAGTAGGGGACTACTTAGTTTTCTTCTCAGACCTTTTCCTTGGAAAATCTAAATAAGCAATTTCAATGGTTTCTCTTTATTCATCCCTTTTTGACACACAAAGAATTTTAGTACATAAAACCATCATTTATTTCAGAGGAGATTTTTTTTCATTCCTTTCATTGAACTCTACTGCAGAGTTCCCACTCTCCTGACTGATTTAAATTGATTAAGCTGATTAGCTTGATTAAACTGATTTACTGATTTAAATACAGTAAGCTGTATTTACAAGACAATAATAAAGACAAAGTGTTAGGAAAAATTCTTTTTTAATCTCTGGACATATCTAATAACTAGGAGTAAATGTTATAAGAGTTATTATATATTTAAGAAAAGATATAAGGGAACACTTTGATCAGCTGTTTTCACCACCTTATAAACAGCTTGCTCTTACTGTGAAACTAGCCAAAGATATAATTTATATCTTGTACCAAACTCTAGACCTCTAGTAACTCTAGTATCTTGGTCGGAATTTTTTTTTGTTTGTTCATTTGTTTTTTGATTAGGAGTTGCATAAGCTATGCTACCTGGAGAGTACTGCAAATATCTAAAATTAAACCTGCAGCTTCACTTTCAGCTTTCCTGAAAATTGCAAAAATTGTGGAGCAAATATACTGAATGAAAAGGTTGAGTCACTCAATTTGCAGCACAATATGGCTATGGAGATGCAGATACAATATAAAGAAAAAGAAATCTGAGGAAACCCCCACTACGCCTGTATCATTCTGGAGAAATATAAAGGTCTAAGAAATACAAATGTCTATAAAATATAATTTTAAAGACACCAGCAATACAGTACTTTGAATTTAGTTAAGTTACTGATAACAGAAGTCAGGTATCCTCACATATTTGCAATGATAAAACAAAACAACCTTTTGAAAAACTGGAAAACACTTACTTAATTTTAATGGTGGTTTTCACAGAGCCTACTTATGAAAAACTCTGCTGTGAATTGTGTGTACTGAATTTACTTCTTAGAGAGTATTTGGTTAAAAGTATTCATGACACTTGGAAAGAACCACAGCTTTCAGTACTGAAACTATTCCTCTGATACATGTACTACAGCATCCTTGTTACGGATGGGCTGATATGAAAATTCATTATGAAAATATTTAGATGATATAATATTTCCTCCTAGATGACTTACGTATGTACTTCTCAAAAGTTTCCTAAAACTGCTCTTATTAAAGCTAACATTTGAAGTTGCCTGGCCTATCAGGGAATTTCACTGGCTTCCATAATTAGTCTTAAAGAAAATCCACCCTACCATAGAGAAAATCAGCACAAACCTCCTCAGAGGAGGAGGATGCAAAGCAAGAAGGAGTTGTTTCAGTTGCAGTAAGTTACAATCGGACTAAATTTACATATGTCTCAGGCCATTTGTGAACGTCAACAGAATTCTGTTATGGTGTGAAATGACCAAAAGTACTGTAGACAATCTGGCTGTTACTGGCTAATGTCCAGTAGATCACTAGAACCTGCTCGAGAGGAGATTTCAAAAAACGTGCTGAGGAGAAAGAGATGAAAGCAAGGTTTATAAAGACAAGAAATTCACTCTAATGAATTTAAAGACTAAATGAAAATACTGAATCAGATATTTGTGAAATGGCCATGTAATAAACCTAAGAGATCTAGCACAAAATAATAACAATTAATGCTAAAAGAATTTCCTTTGATCTCAGCAAGTAGCTGACTCTTCAAAAATAGCAAGAAATTTCTTCAGTATTATTGAGGGAAAAGTATTGTCACTTCTAGAAATGGCAGACCAGTATTTCAGTGGGCGCTTTACAACTGTCATAAATAAAGTTACTAGTATGAGTGTGATCATAGAAATAAACATATTCCACAAAATGGTGGACTCATTCTAATTCTGAGATTTTAATTTTTATGGACAAAATACTGTAAATAGATGTTATTCAGAGGATTAATATTTGAAGCGGGACTCAAAAAGGTTATGTGAATTAAAAACAATCACTGGAAAGATTACTACAGAAACTGTAGAAAATATTAAACGGAAATAAAGGTTAGAATTTAAGTATTTAAGAACAAGTATTCTGGATGCCAGAAATGCAGATGTCTTATTGCTGAAGGTGAGGATCCCAACCTAAATGCAACAGATGCCAGGAAAGGTGCACAGGGAAATGAAGGTACTATTGCTGGGACAAAAGTAATGACTTTTCTGTCAGAATGAGGAGAGAGAAAAGCTAGAAAAATGAACAATTATCTTCAGATGTGTGTTTGGATGCAAAGATAGATAGAAAAAAATCCAGAAATTTTGGTCATATACATAGAATAAAAAAAGACTTCCTGCATCTATGTCAAAAAAAAAAAAAAGATGGAGGATTGTGGACAGCAGCCTGTTTGGCAATGAAAAGTTTAGTCTTACTTTAATTTTAAAAAATAGCAAGAATTTCACTTATTTTAGTAGCATGAGAAGAGGGCTTTCAGTGTCCAGCTTTACACTATTAAAGGAACAAGTACTGAAGAAATTCATCAAAACAGATTGAGGCAGACTATGATTATGGCCAGAATTTTTAAAGGACACAGATTTAATGATTTGAAGGTAAAATCTAGGGCACTTTGTTTGTCAGGGATTATAATACACAAGATCAAAGCAGCTTCAGTGACAGTATTTAAACTTACTGTTTAAAAATAAAGTTCGTGTTTCCTTGAAAATAAGAACACACTATACATTAGAAGCATTTAAACTTGTCTCAAATACAGCAGTAAGAGTTTTTGCTATTAGAACAGAAATGCAATCTACACATTGCAGACCCATAGCTATTTCAAAAAGACAGCAATTAGGATTATTAGAGATATTTTTCCTTTGTAAAATAATCACCAGAAAGTTCTGTTTAACCAGGAACATATTTTTTCAAATGAAAGAGAGTGCCAAGCAGCATGTAAAGCTTCCTAAATTCATTTGGCTGACTAATGTTCCTATTCCTGTATGAGTCAAAGTAGTAAAAAAAAAAAAAAAAAAGATATAATGCACATCACTGTCTGGTTGTCATTTAATGCAAAACACACAAGTTTTGCTGAGCTCACTTAACAACTAGCAAATGGAGGCTGAAAATTATGAAGTTGGAACTCAGGTCTTCTTTACGATAAACGATTAGCATGTTTAAATTTGAGCCTTCCTAAATTTCTAAGCACTTCATTTACTGAATTATTTGGAATTTATGTAACACGTTATTCGTTTAAATGCACCATGTCTGATTCCTCAATGCCTTACTTCAGTCTATTATGGCAGTTACACCATAAAAGTCAGTATCTTGATATCCTACTCCCATTTTATACACAATTATGAAATCTCCATAAATAGAGAAGAATTTTTTGGATCAACATAAAATGGAGGAACAAGCATCCACACCTCCTTACTACTGCGAGTTTTTGGTGTGTGTTGCACACATCTTAAGTTCATTCTTTTGTCCAGGAGCAACTGTTATGGAGGGAAATGTTGCATGATTTGTACAGGGTTCATTTTCTGTTTTAAAGGGAAATAGACTGTCAGGACACGCACGGTTTTGTTTTATAGTCTGACTTATAACTGCCAGAATAACATTTCTTTTAAGTAATTAGATAACACATGTTACTAAATAAACCTAAGAATCCATGCAGAGAGGATGTATCATACTCTAATCAGAATGAAAAGCATATATTGGTTGCTGCTATCAAGCAAAAACCATAGAGCAAAGAAAATATTATACTGTTTCTCATGCTTCTATATTAAAATAAAAGTATTTACCTTTCAGGTATCAAAATACAACTTCTTTCAAAAAAAAAAAAAAAAAAGCCGAATATTGTTAAGTTCTTCCTCCTAAAATGAGGAGTTAACTTTACCTAACATTGATTTTCCAGTTTCACAACAAAGAATACAACTATCCCAAGAAAAGCTATAGATCAAGTCAACAAAAAAAGTTTAAGATTATCCTGTATTGAACTCAAATAAAGCTTTATACTGAGGAAGTTCTATTGTGCTGAAATACTCACCTACCCTTTGCCTTACATCTTTCATGATAAAGCACGGTGTAAATTCTCATAGGGATTATGAATCTTTTGGAAAGGAAATATAGGCAGCTGGTACGTATTTCTTGGCACATGTTCTTCTACGTTCAACCAGGACATTCTCACAGCTCAGGCTGTACCTTCATTACATACAGATTGTCAAATCTCCGGGGCACAAGGCTTGCAGATTGTGCTTAGGACCTTCACTGCGTGTAGGTTTGGGCACAAACATAGGCTGACATCCAAATAAAGAATACTTCATACGTACAGCTGTTTCGGCACGATGTGTGCTCCTCTATACATATCCAGAGACTGGGCTTGGATACTTGGATTCCTTCCCAACTTTCATTAGTTGTAAGGAAAAAAAGTGTTATTTGTTTAGGAGGAAAGCCACTGGAAGACTATTAGCACATGCGATTCTGCCTGTATCAGGTAGACAGATTGCAGCCAAAGCAAATGCAGAATTTAGGTGCTACTTCACATTAAATAGGCTGCTTATACTTAAAAGTACTTCTAAAGCCATACTGAAGGTACTTCTAAAACCTTCTTAAGCTACTTCTATAGATGGTAAAGAGGACCTGGCTAAGCTTATACTTGGCCTTAACAGCCAGTGAGCTGATGTCCCTGGAGCGAATGGCAGCAGAACGAAGAAAAGGCAGCAGCTGAACAGGTCACTAGATGAAAGTTTGAATAGTTAAAGCTATTACACGGAAGTCAGCTTTAGTCATGTGGAACGGCCACACTTTGAAATATCAAGTTACACAAACAGATGGGACTGGCAGACTGATGTGTTCAAACTCTGAGTTGCAGACTCCTAAATCTTTCTGAATGGAAGTTCAGAGGTTGGCACAACTCTCAAACTGGGAATTAGGACTTGTGGCTGGTTAGTAACCCTCCTCATTCCTACTTCATGTGTCAGCCACCCTCAAGACTGAACTCATAAGCCCAGCAGCTCAGCTTATTCAAGCTTAAAGTATGAATTAACATAAAAGAGTTAAACTCTCAACTTGTGTGAACCCAGTGCAGATTTAACTGTTTAGACTCAAAGTTTGGATTGAGGTATTTTTTTCTCTGGCACAAGGACTCATTACCTACACAAAGTAGAACAGCTTCAGCAAAACAGACTGGAGTGTTTTAACCACTAGGCACCTGGGCTCAGGTGAATTCTTACAGATTAGCCTTTCCTAGATGGATTGAATCAACATGGCTTGCAAACCCAGAGATAATCACTGTAAACCATACGCTCACCTTCCTGTGACAGCCCACCCTAAACCCGCAAGCTCTGCAGAACAGTCTGGGATGAGGTCTGCAATCCAGTCCTGCCCCAGCCCCAAGGCTGCCGGCACACACCCCTCTGCTGCCCAAAATTACTGAGAAGCCAAGAAAGGCAGGGGGAATACCAAGATTCTCAGTCAGATTAGAAACTCTTCACTGAAACATTAAGAAACGCCATGTGAATGGCTATAACGCAGGCTCCAAATCACAGAAGAGGTAACTCAGGAGGCTTGGGCTAAATGATTGTGACCTTGAGGATCATTCTTGAACCTGATCTTCTCCAACCAATAGGTTTTGCAGCAAAAGAGGAGCAAAAGAAAAATAACCACATTCTACAGTTCCTGCATACTTATAAGCACTCTTTAACAGCTGTGAAGGGCTAGTAGGGATGAAAGCTGGGTCTACGGTGGACCTGCTTGAGAGATCCTTCCAGGAGCTCCCCAAACCCTTGACCATTCTCCGTGGGTAGTACCGGCCCTGCGGGAAGGAGCCTGCACTCAGCCCACCCAGTCTGCGCCACCTTGTCTCATTTCTGCTGTCGCTTCAAGTGCTAATGGAATAGCTGGAGGCTCAAGACTTACCCACTTTGCAAAACTGTACTTCAAAGCGTGGTGTAAGCAGTGAGAACTGCGAAGGCCTCCTTTAGGGAATACTTGCAGTGATATCTTTGACCCGATGCCAGAGATGCTTAGAAAAAGGCAATATTGCTAATTTAGCCTTATGTCTAACCTGCAGTCTGCTGCACAAAGCAAAGATAGCACCAAACATATATATAAAGCAGAAAATTCCCAATCAGATTTAAAATGGTTATCCCATCTATCTACCTTGTATAATTTAAATATTGCTTAAACAAAAAGCAATCAATCATTCACCCAGTGGTTATTTGATAACAACAGGAAATTGGAAGATAATTTATTTCTCGCCTTATTGTGATCTAACGTATTCATTAATCTGAACTCCTAAACTGGCATTTATTTAGACGTATAGTAGGAATAATATCTTCATTAATGTATCTACTTTCATTAACCTCAGATACAATGCACACTACCAGTCTGAATCAAACAAAATACTTAACACTATTTTTGTTTTCTCTGGGCAGTTTGTAACTGTAATGATTTTCAGTTTTCACTGTTACACTAATAAATGTCTGATACAATTTGCATTTGGCAATTATTAAAATCATTCAGCAGAAGCAAACTATATTTTATGTGCTCCCAGCAGTCAGCTATTTCAGCACTGATAATATCTGTTAATACCAGTTTTGCAGGTTTACATATGGTTCAATACACAATCCAAATAACTGCCATTCAACAAAAATAAAGAGGAGCACTTCCCCTCGCCACTCACCTTACACTGGTCCATCTCCTTTTTCCACAAGCGCACAGGAAAAAGAACTGAATTTGCAGTGTGTTTAAAAGGCTGACTAACCTCAGGTTTGGCACACCAAAGACCAGGGAGAGAACAAACGCTTTCGTTTTCATCTGTCAGCACCCACACCACTCAAATGGAAGTGCGTAGAGAGATTTTTCCTGCCTTGCTTCAAATAAATGGGTGTTGTGTTTACATACTGCATACTGCACACTGCCCACCCTAAGCCAAGGGCTGTGTCTTGCCAGCTCTTAACTTCTGTACAATATGGTGATTACATGAGCCAGCATACCATTAAGTCACATAACAAAACTTGGAGAATGGCACTGTTAGCTTGCAGAACTGCATGCACCTTAACAACTGAAATGCATTGCACAAAACGGGGAACCTATGTGTCAGTGTGATGTGCAAACCGGGTCAGACCAGACTGGGTAGAGCCCCCAGTCTACGCTACAAAGTCAACTGTCACAGATCACAGACATAAAAGCCTACAGACACACGCACGGTACAAGCAGGCAAAGAAAAAAAAATCACGAATATAAAAAGGTATAAAATATAAAGCGGTATAAAAAACCTCTCTGCTCTTCCAAGAGGTTTCTAGACTACCTGCTGTATATTTTTCATGCTACACTTTCTTCCAAGATGTTCTTTCCAGCTGCAGTATTCACAAACTGGTCTCCCAAAAGCAGAATCAAAACCAGAGAAAAGGGGGAAAAGACCTTAGTCCATTACTCAACGTGTAGAGGACAACATCTTTCTGGCTCCTGCAGATTCTCCTCTTCTACCTGATGAGCAGCATATCTATGCCTACCACGAACTCCAAATGTCTTCTAGCGCCTAGTGGTCTTTTCTTATAGAATTGAGCAAGAAAGATTAGAGATCAGAGCTTACTATTTCCCTTAATATAATGCCTCTGCAAGCTCACACAAATGTATCAGATATAAATTTTACATTCTTGTTTTAGCCTGTCAATATGAGACAGGAACTGGTAATTTTTGCCCTCTTCAATTCTTTTTTACAACTACTATATCCATAATAATTTATACAGAGGCTCCCACTTCAATTACACAAACATGCTATGGATAGGACTACCTAAAAAGGTCATTTAGCTAGTAGCAATGAATATACGCATTCAAGGGTAAAAAGCAGAGCTCAGATCTCAGACCTTTCTAATACTGAAGTTTCTAAGAGACTGTACATATAACTCATGGCTGAAGATCAAGTGTCTCTACCACATATTTGACAGTCTATGCCATTAGCAGTCTTCTGAGTTACCCCCATGTGTGACTCCTTTTTGCAGTATATTTCTCAGGAAATAACTTAATCCTATGTAGATTGTCTTCCAATTGAACAAAGAACAAGCAAATCAGAGACCTGCTACGTGTTTTTGCAAGCTATATCACACTGCTATCACTCATCATATTTTCTTCAAAACGTAAGTGCAGACATCAGCGATATTTGATTTGTTGTAATATTAGCATGCAAAAGAATGTACAGTCACTTCCAGTAATAGTTTTAATTACTAAGTATATAAGCCTGCAAATCCTCTCATGCAAGTAATCCTTCAACAAGATTAATTCATGGAAATAGTCCCATTGAAGAAGGATGTGTAAGACCGGACCCTAAATGTTTAATCATAATTTTAAAGTCATTACTGCTTAAATAACAAGATGCTGGCGTATTTAAAATAGGGGTTTATATATTTATCAAACTGTACAGCTTCATAAATAATCCTTTTAGGACTGACACAGTTGGGGAACATGTTTCTGCAGTTCCTCCAGTTTCTCAGGTTAAGACTGATGTAAATAAACTGACCAACCTTCTCACTCTAGTCTACTATTCAGCATGACTCCTTCTTCTCCTTCAGCACTTTAGCTGCAATGAAGTATGACTTAGTTACTCCTTCAGCTGCACTAGTTATATATTATCCTTGTGTAACATTACCTTAACATCAAAACCCCTGATTGTTTAAGTACTATCAAGGCATTATTAAGTACTTTCAAGGCTTATCGAGGTAGTGGTTCTCACTTCTTATACTACGTCTCATGCAGGATTCTTATTAAGAAATGTTAGTTTCTTTCCTAGCATTCCTATCCTATTCTTTTCTCTGTGCCAGCTATCAGTCTAGACAATGTGAAAAGCTGCTACAGGGGAACACAAATATTAAAATTCACCTTAATGCACCCAGTGCCACAATGCACTTATGTTCCCTTTCTTGTATCCCTATCACTTACTCTCTCTTCGCACAAAGGTATTCATGGTTTTAGTGGAAAGCCTTCCTTGACATATCTTCTGCTCTGATCTCCTTGGAATGATTAATGGTTTAGTATCACATTTGTTTGCTAATCCTTAAAATGAAGGAAACATGCTTTGGAAAGCTAGGAGTCTGTCACTGTCTCCCAAAAGCAGGAAGCATAACTGCTTGAAGGCTGACAGATGCTTCACCGCTATGACAAGAAGCTGTTCCACAGGCTACAGTTTGTGATCCCCTGAGTCAAGCCATATGGTACTGAATGCCAGGACTGCCTCTTTCCCAGTTTACTGGGAGAGAGGGATTATTCCTGCTTTGCTCCGAATTTGGCAAAGTTCTCTGTGGGCTTTAAAAGTTTACAGTTCACACGAAATGAAATGCTTGATCACTTGCACTTGTAAACCCTCATTTGCCTGCTGAACTGTTTTTTCTTCTCAGGAAACAGCCTGACATGCGTGCTGCTATGGGCTAAGATAACACAGTACTTTTACCGAGTCCAATTTTAAGTAAACGTATAAACTTTAAGTAAGTATACAAATATGGCTCTCAGTGTTTAAGTGACTCTTCCCAATTAATAATCTATTCAGCATGCGTGATCAAGTCTGCATATAAGGTCCAAAACAACAGTTTTGAGGTGCAAGGCATCTTTATCATGTCTTAGGAATAACAGCAATGAATTTATGCTGTTAGAATTCAGAACTGCTCATTTAAGATTAAACCTCACTGTATTTCAGCATCGCAAAAATTAAAGTCAAGCAAATTATAACTCCTTAAGCATGGGTACGCTCTCCAGTGCTCTAGCCACTTGCATTTTAAAAACCTGAGAAAGTAAGTATTTCTAATTCCTCTCTTCTCTCCAAAGGCTATTTAATTGTCCAATAGATTTCAGTAAGGTATTTCCCTTTTTAAAAATGTATTTTATGTCTTTTCTGTATGCTGCAGTTACGAGTCGGGGAAGACCTAGCAATCACCAACAGATGAGGGAAGGCCAAAAACTATTTTGCTTCTGAACGGGAAGGGGAGGCGAAGGCAAAAGCCTCCTGAGCAGGACCAGCAGCGCGAGCGAGCGCCCGGTGTGCTGCTCTTGCCCCTGCAGCTCAGCGCTAAGGTCAACCAGGACAGAGGGCACCGGCACCCTGCAAAGCCAAGCCTTAAAAACTTTTCCTCTTTAGAGTTCCCGTACGCGTTTTCTTATTATGGGATGGCTTTTCCAGTCCTTTCTGCACTTGTGTCCGTCCCCAACCTTCCTTTAAAAAAAAAAAAAAAAATGCGCAGGAGAGCAACTGCCATCTCCGGGGACCGCGGTGAGGGCAGAGAGCCCACAGCGGCGCGGCCGAGGGCGAGAGCAGCGCGCACCGCACCGCACCGCACCGCTCCGCGCCGCGCCGCGCCGCCGCCGCCGCCGCCCGTTACTCCACGCTCCGCACCCGATCCGATCCGACCCAGGCACCCCATTTACGACGGCAATTTTTCCCAAGTTGCCCTCGGAGCTCCGCTAAAGCCAAGCCGTCGACGATCCGCCCCGCTTGCCGGAACTTTTCCCCGGGCGGTGCGTGCCAAAGACGAGACTTGACGGATTTTTCTTTTTTCTTTTTTTTTATTCCAAGTCGTTGAGCTCCGTCTGAGCAGCGGCTGCAGCGCCCACCCGCAGAGGCGCTGCCCTCGCAGCCCCCGAGGCCCCGCTGCCGCCCTGCCTGCCCAGGGCGGGCAGCCGGCCGCGCACCTCGCCGCCGCCCCGGCACACGGGGCCGCTTCGGCGCTCCGCACCCCGCCGCGGGACCCCCCTCCGCCGCCCGCGCAGGTGGCCGCCCCCCGGCGGTGCCCCTACTCACTTGTGCCTTCTTCATAAGGAACGGCAGCGCTGCAGTCCAGCCCAGCCAGCCGGGTGCAAACTGCCTTCAGCGGAACTGTAGCTCCAGCATAATGCAGCAGCCGATAGTCCACGCATTGGGGTTGCCCACGGCGCGCCCCGCTGCCTGCCGCCGCCCCTCTGCCCACGGCGTGAGCGCAGGCACTGACTGGAGCCGCCGCCGGCGCCCGGCCAGGTCTTTTATATGCCCGATCTGCCTCCGGCGGCGGCGGCGGCGGCAACGGCTGCAGCAGCGACAGCCCCGGCAAGACACGCCTTTCCCCTCCCTCCCGCCCTCCCTCCGTCTCCTCCTCGAGCGCTTGGAAGTCGGGAGCCGGGGCAGGTCCCGCAGGGAGGGGGGAACCCGAGTAACTTCAGGGAAAGCTAAGCACGGGAGGGAGCCAAGCCCGCCCGCTCCCACGGGAAGCGCGCCCGGCGGGGCCGCGGCCGGGCCGGCGCGGCGCACACTGCGCGGCGCGGCACGTCAGCGGCCGCGCCGTGGTGCCGGGCCGGCGCGGTGCCCGCCCGTCGCGGCCGCCCCGCGGCGCCCCCTGACGGCCGGGCGGCGGCGCCTTCCCGCCCTGCGCGCGCGGGGCCCCCGACTCCAACCGTCGTCGCCTCACAGGCCGCCGGCCGGGCCGGGCCGGGGGCAGCGGGCAGCCCGGGTGTTCGCCGCTGCCGTTGGCGCTCCCGGGGCGGCGCCGCACTGCTGGGCTTTCGTGTGGTGGGTGGTGGTACCTTGAGGAGGCGCCTCGCCTGTCCTGTTGCTTGAAGTCAGTTTGGGTGCCAGACTCGAACAAATGGCCGGTATTTTATGAGTGGCACCTAGCTGTAGCAGTGGCCTGAAGCGCGCGGTGGGAAACGTCTGATTTGTAATTTCCGTGTCAGGAAACTGAAATTTAGCCTTTCCGTAACAAGCTAATGGAACTAGGCACTGTAGTAAGTGTCTTAATGAAAGCCTAAAAACTCTTTTTTACCTGCTCCAGCTGCAGAAAAGTTGTGGAGCAGTGCCTCCTAATGCTTACGTAAAGGTGCTCCTGCAGGTGTTTTACTGTGCCATTAAAATCCATGTACTGTTGAAATAATCCAGTAGCATTGGGCTTGGAAAACGGCGCTATTGCTTCTGAGGGTGCGGTGTCCTGCTGGCCCTTCTGCCCCCGCCGTCGGGACAGAGTTCAGGTCATTGTCTGGGAGGACAGCTGTCAGGTTGACGCAGGCAGAGTCTCGAGTGTTCATTAAATGCGAAGAAGTGTGGTTTTTGGAACTAGCATTTCCCAAGACAGCGATCTTTAGTGATGATTGAAGATCGCATTAGCACTGGATGAAGAAAGAATAGTCTGCTGAAATCAATGGTCATTTCCTACAAGAGACAATAAGATATTTCATCACAAAAGTTGCCAAGTTTTAAGCAAGACTTGCTATTTGCAAAGACTTGCTAAGTTTTCGCGAGATTAGGGTTCTGGCCCGAGTGAAGATGAGCTGTTCAAGCACTGAAATGGATTTTAAGAATTGTTGAACCCATCCCAACTCCACTGTATATCTGGATTTAGGACAGATCATCTAATTGCTTTGTCCTTCTGTATCCAGTCTAGAAAAATGGGATAATAATTTGCTTTTAGAGCATGAGACAGCTGATGAATTTGTTACAGTTTTTGCATTTCTCAATTATTACCATGCTGAATTGCCTTGGAGTTCTTGTGTTACCTTCTGAGCTTCACCAGACTATATATATAATAATAGTCTCTGCCTTAAAAAGGTTGTAATTTAAGCAGATACGGTAGACAGGCAGTGAAAGGGAGGAAGTCTATAACAAAAAAAAAATCAATGACTACACTCTACACTCACTGAAAGGATATTTTGTATATCACCTAGTGATGATCAACCCATACTGTTTCCCCACTATACGCATTTAGCAAATAGCGTCAGGAAATTAAAATGTTATGGCACACTTCCTCCTCAGAACAGATGACCAGTTTAGTCTCCTAAGGAGAAGCAGCGGAAGGTGTGAAAAAGCAGTCTGTTAGAGTAGTTACCTACCTTATGAAAAATACTACTGGTCTGACTGCATTTTGAGCACAGTCCACCATATTAGATCATCAGTGGGAGGAAAGAAAGGGAAAGGGGAGAAGTGAGTCTTTTAAAGCAATTTTTGAGCATGTCCAGTAGATTCAACAAGTTTTAGATTAAAGCCGTCTTTGTGAGAGACAGAGCCATGGGAAACACTCATCAGATTGCCCTGTGCAATCAGCTTCTTTTCTCTAATAAATTTATCTTCTTTCTTTACTGTGGAAGGACTCAGAGAATATGACTGTTTCAAGATAAGTTCTGTAGGCTTCATTAGTCATGTCAGGAAAGTGTAAGTGGATGCCTTGTGTCAAGTCACTTTACCAATAACCATGTCATGCAGAGAGAATACAACTCTTAAGCCTCACTAGGTCTCCTTACCGTTCTAGTGTCATGTACCTTTTTTGTCTGTCCTTGATTTGAGTTCTTGAACCTGTCCTTGTGTTTAACCAAGTCCAGCTATAGTGGAATAGTGCCCTTTCCATGTCTTCCTTTTGTCTGGCAATTTGCAAGCGTATTACTGTTGTCATCGACCTCAATGCAGTTTGGGAAGTCTTTTCTCTGAAATTCAGAGTTTAAGACTTTAAACACATTAATTACTTGTTCGTAACCCATTAGAAAACATGTTTTTATTAGCTTTGGCTTTTTCCAACGTAGTGCTGACTCTTGACTTACCCAGTAAGAGAACTGGTTAGTCATGGACCGTTAGCGTGTTGAGTGGTAGGTTTCCAAAGCATAACTGCGAACCACATTCAGTCTTTTATGGTCTACCTTGTTTGCATTTTGAAGTGCTTGAGGGTAAACACAGGCTCCTCACATAACTCTGTGAAGACCTATTTCTTCACAGGGAAGCCACAAAAATACTGCTGCTCGTCCTCACAGGATTTGATTCCACCCACTGAGCAGAACCGTCCTTCACCAGGAGTACTATTCTGCGTATATGGAAATAGCAACAACTGAAGCATGAATGAAGTATTTCCAGTTTGTCATGAATGTAGGAGTCTCACCATCTTCTACTGTTGAGAAATGGCTGCAAAAATGCTATTTATTCTAGAGTTTAATGGATTATCTGCTGTGCTGTATAAAGCTCCAGCTGCAGGAAAGATAAGCTTGCGTAGTGTGTCAATGGCTTGGTTTCTGGCTGGAACAGCCAGAATGTAGGAATATGTAGAATCAGATCTGGCTTCAGCAGCAGCCATTGCAGAGAGCTAAAAGACCCTCTACAAGTGTTTGGAAAAGATGAAAAAGCTCTCCAATGAAAACGTCTACACTGTGAGGGCAAAAAACAGTTTCTACGTATTGGAAATGTACCTGCGCTATTCCCATTCGCAACTCTGTTACACTGATAAACAAGCTGAGCACACAAAGGCCTTGGTTGACAGGAGGCCTCCATCTATACTGAATTAATTCAGTTAACTCCTCCCCCCAGCACTTCTTAAAGACACAGAGTAATAGATACAAGCTTTACTAACCTATTTCAGACTAGATAGAAATAAAAGATAAGAATTAAAATTGAAGTATATAGAGCCAAGTGCCCTCAAACATCCTTAGGTTTTGTCTACAGAAGTTTTTGATTGCAGAGGAATCACTTTTCTAAAGAAAAAAACCTTTAAGAACATGAAAGATTTACAGAAATTACATGGTTTGAGGAAATACGTTGAGATAACTAACTCTTTAAGAAATCTTCTCTGTCTTTGGTTCCACAAGTTGCACTACGTGTTATTCTGTGATTGAGAAGTCATATATTTTAATGTCAGAGCACAACCACAACTGAATATTAGTACTTTAATATTGGATCAAAGTACTCATTTTGAATTTCTAATTGAACTTTCTTATACCTAAGAATTACCAAAGTGACTGTTGGTTTCTTTTAAGCACCGTAAAGCCTTTATGCTTTATACAAATGACAGGGAAGAGTTTTGTGGTTATTCAGTATTACCAATTAGCAAGTAAGTAAATGACTCAGTCGAGACTTAGATCCATGGGGACATCTACACTCTGAAGAGCCACTTTTATTTCAACAGGCATCATAAGAACATAGGATTCAATGGTATTTTTTTTCATTCACGTAATCTAGTTCTAAAAATTAATTTGAGAAAAGCAGTTTCCTTGTAACTGGTTGATTTTCTGTAATATATTAGCATTATTTTAGAGATAATGACATTATTATATGGTAAACTCACTAACTAGCCAGTTTGGTTGGCAGCCTGATTGGGGGTAAATGCAATATTCTGGATCTAAAGAGACGTCTCCAAATTAAAAAAAAAAAATTGTTAATACAATTATTTCCTGAAATGGCAGCATGAAAAGTTCAGTACCTCATTATGATACTTTTCTAAAAAAATCCAATAAAAAATCTAGATGCAGGAAAAATAAGAAGCAAGTCATGCAGCATAAGAATAGAGCCAGGTAGCTTTAGAGTATCTGAAATCTGTTAAAAATGCCAGTGAAGGAGGCTAGAGTTGTGCGGCTGTGTGTGAGATTATTTTACCCAGCAGAAGCTATGAAGATAAGCAGGTAGACTAGGCTAGTATGTAGTCATTGCTTTCATTGGAAAGAAAGTGGATTTTGTACATCTGACTACCATCCTATCCTAAAATCCGGATGGAGGCAAGGAATGACAGATTTTTACTGTAAGCCTAAAACTGCTTCTGTCCATTGGTGTCTTTGCTGGTTTACTTTGCCGTAAAATGACATAACTATTTCCATTAGGACTTTATGGCAGGATAATTAGTGTACAATAGATAGGCTGTGCTGCTAAGAAAGTTTTTTGGCATTAAAGACAACGCCAAAATAGGAAGTTGCACTGAGACTGTTAAAACTCTGTCAAAGCCAGTAAAAATATGGTTGCAGCTGCTAAAAAATAGATGGCTCTTTCCTGACTTATGTAAAAGCTTCTTTCTGCTATTCGTTTAATACACAGAGGTTTTAAAGTAGTTTTAAATGAAGATCTCACTGGCATGAGGGAGTTCTCTGTTGGTGCAAGGAGGACATGCTTGGGAAAAGATGCTGTAGCCGCAGTTCCACGATCTTTGCCAGCACGCAGTTGGCTTCTGATCACCTTCAGGATGTTAGTAGAAGTTAATAGAAATCAGAGGCGCCTTAAGACTATTGTAAACTTTTGCAGCCACTAAGATTCCAAGAAGATCAGAAGACAGAAGCAATGCAAAGGGGTTTTTTCAGTCCCAGCTCCCTTATTTTTTCACATCGGTGCCAAGAGGGGACTAATGCTTCTGAGTTAGCAAGCAAAAACACTACATCTGCTTTTGAGGAATTAGTTACATGTGTGATCTTGAAAGTTATCCAGTTGTCCAGATCAGGGAGACCAGCTGGAGTACATTGTGACTCCTGATCTTGCATGCATGGGCTTTCCTTCAATGGTGAGGGAGACTGCAGGGATAAACGGTGCTCATCCAGCTCTGATCTTGGCATTCAGTCAGAAAGAGGCCAGAGCATGCATCTGGAATGACAAACTGGCAGTTCTCCAAGCTTGGAGTGATAGTTGCTGTTGATAAGTTGATTGTGGATATGTGTTCAACACTGTTTGACAAGGCTTAATATCTAACAGAGTCCAAACAAAATCATCTTTATCCCATTTCTGAAACAATGGAGTACCCAACGTGCAATGACAATTTACTCTTTATTTGCAGAGGTTTGGTTGGAGAATTGAAGAGCAGTGCTCAAGTCTCTGTTCAACAGATGCAGTTAGTAGTCCTAATTCTGAAGAATACCATCTTCCTGAAGGGAATGCTGCTTGTCAGGCATCTACTGTGAAATGCCTACCGACAGAGCAGATGAAAAATGCAGGTTTTTAGTAGTAATTTATCCAACAGGTACTGTTTCTTAAAGATGCTGTAGCTGATGATTCTTAAGGGTGAAGTTCCATCCCCACGTTTCTAGCTGGAGACATTTCAGTATCCACGGGCCTCCAGTTACAGAGGAACAGAGAGATATGTGATTGCTTCTTATGCAGGAACACAAGAGGCACTGGCATGGTTATTCAAAAGTACTGGAGCTTATGCTTCCAAGGAGCATATTCACAGACAGTGTAGTCTATGCGGCCTACAACATTGCAAAGCACTGTAGTCCCTGTATTAAATAATAATTCTTTCTACAATATGCATTTTTTTCTTTTTCTTTCTTTTTCTTCCCTCACATTTTTCCCTGTTTTCCACTTTGGCAGAAAAAGAAAACAATTATGCACTGCAGTCACCCAGGCGATGTTTGAGGTAGTCAGACTCAGGCTGATACATCAACTTGGAGATCTACAGTGCAACTAGATGGTTATTACAGGACAAGACAACCACTCCTTGTTATATCTAAAATCCGGTTGTTTGCCTGTCATGAGATCAGTTTGTATAGCCTAATGCATTAATTATAGTTATACAATCTCCAAAAAAAATGTTATTTTGCTTGTACAATTCTGTTTCCAAGCAAACCAAAATAATACAGTTTATCATTTGTACTGTGCTTAAGTAGTTCCTTATTATATTCATATATTGATTCCAGTAATTTAAAGGTGATAATGTATGATAAATAAATATATCTATTCCCATATTTGTTTTCTACTTCTCTCGATTTGCATTAATTCATGTCATTCTATTCACAGTAATTACAGCCCTAGAGAATTTCATGATAAAATGGATTCATTTGAAAACAAAAAGCTATATAAGTGGGATTGGATATAAATATTCACTATTTACAGGGAAAATTGAGTGAGACTATTCCTATTCAATGAAAAATTATGAAATCAAACTTTTTCTATAGTGAATTTAGTCTGAGGAGAGAGAGAGATGTAAAGTGTCAGCTACAGTGACTTCAAAGCCATATTATGCTTTCACTTTTTGTTTGATGAAGTCAGTTTGCATTGGGAATGTAGGAAGTAGGACCGAAAGGACTTCCTAGGTTGAGTCTAGTCCCCTGCTGTCAAGAGAAATGCTATCATTCAATCCTTTTGGTGGCTTAGACATTTGCAGTGTGAAATGAGATAAGTTGCTTGCCCCTACTATTGTATGTTCTTGCCCCTACTATGTTATTTTTGAATTTGACTCATCTTATGGTTGGAAACCTTCTTTTAATTTGAAGCCTAGCATACTCATGGTTAGTTTATACATGTTTGTTCTTGGGCCAAAGTTATCCTTTACCAGAAATAGATCTTTCCTCTCCTTACTGCTTTTTGATCCTCCTGCCCAACCTCCTGGCAATATGTACGCTAATAAACAAAATAGAGACGAAACATGGACTCAAGTACTGGCATGCAATTGTCTGTGCTGTTTAATTTTTAGCATTGCATTTGGCACAGTTTTCGTCCCGCCAGCTAGTGTTCTCCGAGACAGTGCCAGAGCTCCATTGGAGTAATAGTACAAGCCAGGAGCTGTTTGCAGCAGGCAATAGGGGTGACACCCTGTTCCGGGGCAGATAGAGAGTTTAACTGCATGGATGCAAGCCATCCTATGCCTCTTACCCTAAGGCCAGAGAATGGGTCCAGGCCTAAAGCTGTGGTTTGGATTACCTCTTGTAAGGCACTCACTAAGAGTGGTATTTGGAAATTATTTATATATTATGTATAAAGTTTTGTAAAACAGATGCTCAGGAGATGCCCAACCACAGCACCTGTGCAGTAAAAATCAACCTTAATTCGGGAATTTCCTCTCTTCTGAAGTTTGGAATTATAATCAAAGCATTCTGTTAACATGAAAAAAGGGGAAAAAATAGAATGGAGAAATTGCCTCAGGTTGAAGTGTTTTCTTCTTGACTAGAGGGTCATCTGTTATTGGAGCTCATAGAGAGAGTGAGATTTCACTGTGTCAAGAAAGGTATGGTATACTGGCAAATTGTCTGCCCTTAGGCCTGTGTTTTCCTCCAAGGAAGCACTGAGCTGAAGCTTTTAAACTGCTATAGAAAAGACAACAGGAAAATCAGGCAGTGAGTCCAGACCCTTTGCAGGAGACCATGAATTTTCTTTACTTATCCTTTTAAAGATGATATTTAGAGAAAGGAAAAGAAGAAGGTTAATGGAATTTTCACTGTTTAAAGGTTTAAAAGGCCTCTCTGTTTAGAAAGAGAGGCCATGCCAAAACTGGATATTCCAATTTAGAATAATGAGAAATATTTGAATTTAGTTTTATGCAATAGTTTAAATCCCTCAAATTGACTTTTTACTTAACTATGTGTTTATTCGCATAAGAAAATACAGAATTAGACCGGTTGGTTTTGGTTTTCAGTTTCGTTAAGATGGCAGTACTGATCTGTTCACAAGCTCTGAGCTCTAACAGGATAGATAATGAAGAACTGTGAAAATGAGATTTTTTTTTTTTTCCCATGCAGTTTTGGAAGTAATCCAAAATGGAGAACAGTGACATATATGTGAATCTGAGTCATTCCTCAGTCCGGTTTCATGTGGTTTTAACAACTAGATTGCTCTTCTACTGGACGTGAAAAAATTGGCACCTGTATGGTGAAAGGATGATGTATTTTCCTGTTCTTTTTTTTCCTTAAGATTTTGTAAACAGTAGCAGTTTTCATCTAATGTATTCGGTCTATTAAGTCATTCACTAATTTTAAAAGTAGCTATAAGAAGGAAATATAATTCAATCTGCTTTCCTTTATGAAGTAATATGAATTTAAAGTATTGTTTTTAAAAACACAAGTTCATTTGGCAACTGTTTCCCCAGAGCTGCCAGCTGTTACATACTGTGCTTAATGATTTTCCTTTTCTTTCTTTCTCTCCGCATCATGCTGCACTGTTTAACAGTCATCATTATCAATCGTTTCAGAAGGATGATTTGCCATATTTTCTCCCTCAGTCCTAGGATTAGTGAATGGGTTATTTCAGAAAAACTTTGAAAAGGGAGGGGAGAATGAAAACGTAACGTGGCCTTTTTTACTCTCAGTTTAATTCTAATCTTTTAAAATATTCTTAAGTTGCTATATTGTATTGTGACACATTCCATGAACTAACTTGGTATCTTGTAAAAAATAATTACTTTTTACTTAAAAAAAACTGGCTTACCATATCACTTGGCTACCTTGTGCTCTTCAATTATTACAGAATTTAATTAAGAGCACTTTATTGGGGGGGCTTCATTATTTGTCTTATAGCTAACACATTTCTGCTTATTTTTTGTCTAAACTAAGAAGTCTAACCTTTTTTATACCTTCTTGTGTGAAAATCATATCATGACTGATAAATTCCATTCTCTATCTATCTTTTATCATAGCTTAGTGATAAGCCCTATTAAAAAGAGGCTGAAGAACGCATATGCATTGTGAGAGACAGGAACTGAGCTTATACAGAGAGGAGGACAGAACACTTCAGGCCTGTACTGGAAGCAATGTGGTTAAAACTAACAGGAGCCAGCTGCTAAAAATTGCCATCAACAAGTTCTGCTCCCCATAATGGTATTCTTTTCCCAGGAGCTTTTACTCTCTGTACTCTGTTGGCCCTTCCTCCTCCTCACTGAGAGACCAAGAAGTCTCCCCTTCACTCTACTGGCGTTTGTATGTGCAGGAGAAGGCTTAGGAGTGCATCCTTGCCAACTTCTTGCCTTCTGGCCCTGCCCCTGAAATGGGTTGCTATTCCTTTGGCAGCATGATCCTGGAACACCACAGCAGTATGCTAAAAATATCTTTTTTATCTTTTGTAAAACATTCAGTTTCTCAACACATTCACTCTTTTTGCAATCTAAAATATTAAATTTACTTTTAAAAGGCAGAAATCACAGGCCTGGAAAAAAAAACGGTTATCTTTAGTGTTTGAAATAACACTTTTTCAGTGAAAGGCAGCTTTGTAAATAAAATAAAGCAAGGCCATCTGTATTTTTGTATTTCAGAGACACTTGTAGTTGTATCTGTGGAAAAGGCAGATATGGTCCGCCATGCATCATGTAGCAATAGAGAACTGAGGCACAAGGCCCCCATGAGATCTCGCCTTTAATAATAGATGAAGACTTCTGTTAATTCTTGCTTAAAGATTGGTATTCAATTTGAAACATGAATAAAGAAGGCTTATTTAGGAGAATAGAGAGTTTATTTTGTGGAAAAGCATAAGAAGATTGTGGATTGCTTAACTGGATAAACCAAAGGCTAAAATATTTTCTTCTTCTATAGAGGTTAAGGAAATAAACAGGAAAAGCAGAAGCAGTAACATAATGTTATTTACACCAGAATATGTAGGTATAAATTGGCCAAGCTACACAGGAGTGAAATTCTGGAAGAGCCTTCCAAAGAGACCAAAGGGAAAAAATCGTATCTAGGTAGAGTTTGATCCACATATGAATGGGATGATATTTTGTACTTATAAGAAAGAATGACAAGAGACAGGAGTTGGTGACCAAGGATGTCTCTTGCTATCCTACTAGAAGGAGAATAATGGAAGGAATTCCATTGTCCTAACTTTCTGATAAATGACTTCTAACTCATAGCATTCTTTAATTTCTATATTTCCCAACAAATGAACATCCAAGACATCCATCCCTGTAGACAGGTACGTGATGCCTCTCTACAACAATAAAAACTACCTTTCCAGCACTGTCATGAATCTCCTTTATTATCTTCTGTTTTTCCTTTCAACAATAGCTGACATGACTTTTTTTTATGTGAAGTAGTGGATGATACAATGGGCATAAAGGCAAAAAGAATTTTCCTTAGCTCATGCAAGTTAGTGGCACATCTGTTCATTAGCATAAGAATCAATAGGTAAATCGTAAATCATGTTACCATTCCATGGATCAGAAAAAAAAAACAAAAAAACCAACCAACCAAACAAAAAAACCTGGTCCTTGCATGGTAAAGATAAGCTAAGAATTGCATAAATTATTTTGCAAACAGTCAGGAATGCTTACAGTGCTCTTTAATGAGAAAATAATGCCTGTAACAAGTGATCTTTCAAGATCTGTGTGAATGTTTGTCCATACATTTATTATAACAGAAACCAGTCCTTTGCTGGTGCTGGGAAGTAAGCCAGGCCCTCAGCAATCTAAAACCCTTTCTGTCTATGATTTCCTTCTGTCTCGTGAAGAAATGACACATTTCAGCCTTTGAATTCTTCAGACACATGTGCAGATATCCCCAAGGAGCTCTGCCCATTTCAGTGCGCTGAGTGGGCGGGAGGGTACTAGAAACAGAAGAACTAAGAATGCTATTGGAGACTGATCCTGTCTCTGACCCAGGGGAAAATGTTATGGGACAGATTTTGTAATGGGTCTCATCTCTGTTCATTTTACAAAACTTGTACTGATTGTGGTTGCAAAGCATGGAATTAAAACAGTCTACGCTCAGATTTTCGGGAATCTGTTTTCACAGTTGCCAGTTTTCCTGAGGTGAACGGAGCTGTGAAAAGGGGCTGCAAAAAAAAAGGGTCTGAAAGCCAAATATATTCTCCCTAATGAAAGATTCCTTTAGTAAACTGAATTCTTATGTCGAGTAGTTTAGGCTCCATATTGGATTTTCTTGTATGGTAAAGCAATGGAAAAATCTCTTTGAATTCTTGCTCTTTTCCTGTTTACTTTTTAAGAGAAATTTAGCCATACAAAGACACAATATTTTATATTATGTCATGTGTATATGCTTCCATGTATTTATTTATAATCACTTTTTTCTGTGGGTGCCACACTAAGCAATAAATTCTGTCTTTGACCAAATATTCAGCAATTTCTTTTTACTCAATGGAAATATTCTTGATTTAGGCACATAATCACATTATCAGAATTTGACCTTCTGTTTAGTTTTTTGTTATGCTGTATGTACAATAACAATATAATGAAGTTGTGCTATTTCAATAGCTGTGCTGACATTAACAGATGGTTCTGGAACACAGCAAAGATTCTTCAGCAAGATAAGATGCTATAAATTTAGCTACTACAGCACTGCAAGTGACAATGCTGAGGTTTGATTTTTAAACAAAATAGCTGTGTTAATCCAATCTCCATTCAATGCACAAAGAAAGAATTCATGGTAATTAGGGAGAGACAAATGGCAGCATTCACTTGTGGAATTCTGGGCCCACATAAGCCTCTAGTAACCACTTTAGGTCTTTAGGTTTCTTACTTGGCAGAAAAGGAATTATATACAAGGAGAACTTGCATGCTAGAAAGAGGCTCCGCTCTGTCGCCAGGCATACAGAACATCTACAGAACGAGTGGAAACAGGTTTATAATAATTACACAGGGAGCTGGGAACAGCCCGGTTGCCTAGTGCATTCCGTTTTGATTTTGCATTTTTCTTTACTTATATCTGCAATAAATGTTCTAATATGGCCTCTAAGGTTGTTACAAATCAACAGTTTAGGCCAGAAAAAGGTGTTTTCCTTTTTCTCATGAAACTCTTCAAATTTGGCCAAAATAGAAACTGCTAAAAATGCAGCTTCTTTTCTGTGGCTTGAATTCCTCAGAAAAACTTTGGCACTCTGCTAAAATGCTAATTGAACATGAACAACCTGAGAGTAAATCTGTTCTGCTCTGTAGATGCACAAGCAGAACTGTGAATGCCCTAATGCTTCCAGAGCCCTGATAGTAGAAATGGAAAATGAAGGAGACAGATGGGCATATTCTCTCTACTTTTGAGTCTCAGTGAAGCACCAGCTTCAAAACCATGTGAAAGAAAAGGAAACAGGATGGACTTGGCTTTCTGGAAGGGCAGTGGTGGTTCATTTTCTACTATGGAGTAGAAGCCAGCCTTAGCTGCTAGCTATTCAAATAAGACTTGCAGCTCGAGCTTAAGTCTGCATATAAGATGAAGAATTGAGTTTAAGGGTTTTCCTTGGGCATATCATTTAATTTACAAATCAGAAAATATCTCCTTTTTTGACAAAAGCTAACAAATTCTCTATAGAAAACCATGCATTATTAGGCCGCTGGGCTATATGGTATGAATGCTCTAGAACTGGAAAAATGATGCATATACTGTGTCTGCTGAAAACACATTTATGTGTCTTTGGTGAATTAATTGTGTAGACTGTCTGATTTCATGTCCATCTAATGTTTCCCCTGTCATTTAATGTGAAGGATAGATGCATAAAGAGATAAAATGTCACGCATAACCAATGCACAGCTAACCATTAATTTGACATTTCCTCAAATTCTTAGTGCTTGCTTTTGCATCCTGAAAATATTTTAATAAAAGCAGGATAATATTGGCTTTAGTATTTCATAGGCTGGAAAATGCATGTCAGAGCAGCTCTAATCTCTGTAAATAACTTGAAAAGATAACTTAACCTTTGTAATTCTAGAGGTTCCTTATATAGTGCCACTTTATTAGTGTTTCTTGGAGGGGGGCAGAGATAATAAAGATACTTTGTCCAGAACATAGTCTCCATTCCTGTATGTGTATTTATAATGTTTAATCCAATATCTTAGTATATATCACTCACTACAAACAAAAGTAGAAGTCTGTTAATTATCACACAGATTTATTAGTGTTTTTAAACAGTGAAAACCTCAGAAGAGAGGGATAGCCAGAATGAGACTCCTCAGGAAGCAAAGCTAACCTCCACCATTTTATAAGTTTTGAAGCAAGCAGTATTTTTATCACACTACGTGTCACAGAGTAGGACATGATAATATAAATGCACCAAAAGGGATTAGTAGCCTTGCGTGGTTAATGTTTTTGAAACGCCTCCTGAACACAAAAAGAGTTCTATACATTCTTTGCAAAAGATCATAAAAACAGTGCATTTTCAGTCTTGATTGTATGCTGATATTTGTATACACCTTTATGTTTGAATCCTACATTTTGATCTTGGTGTAGAAATGGCTTGAATTTAAAAAATGCAAAATCATGAAAAGTGGTGTTTTCAATAGTTCTCTTAAGGGCTTATATTTAGGTGATCTATATTCCAACACAGCCCCTGTGCTCAACGTTTCGGAATACATACCGAGAAGGAAAGATTGCTTATATGTGGGGTACAGACCATCTTAATTTTTGGCCCTGCTTGTAGTTATATTTTGAATTATGAACATCTCAGACAACCGGATTTGGATTCGGGCCTTTATCCCTATGCTTTTCAACTTTTATCCATGGGGGAGGAATCCTTATATAACTATGCTTCAGTTAGAGTAGTCACATAAGTGTTTACGGTGTTAAATCCTTGAATTGCATTTACAAGTCAGTTCTGGTACAGAAGTAAGTTAAAATCAATCTACTTTTAGTGCAACCTAGCTATTAATTGTGTGCACCAAAATAAGAAATTAAAGATGAAGAAAAACATGTTTCATGTGACTTAACCTTACAATGCCTGACCTTCTGAGAAGGATCATGTATTTTCAGAAATTCACTCTGAAAAATAATCAGCCTAACATACCCGTTGCCCATATTTAGAAAAGAAAGTGTTCTCACATGAATACGCTCTTTAAACTCCTCAGTGATTACAGCACAAGAGTGGAGAAGAGGCAAACTCAGAAATTCTTCTCCTAGATCTGCAAATGTCTTTTTTTGAAGCACTAGGAGAATGATTAAGACACTGATTTTAATAGCCAAAAAATTAATACAGCAGTATTCATTTTGTTCCTACTAGGTCTTTCAAGATGTTTTACTCATGAGGAATTTTAAGTTAAATAGCACCTAGTGAAATCACCAAAAAATTATTCAGTAAAGGACTAACCAAAAGCCTAAGTGTTGGATGTTGTTTCCATGGAAATTTGACTTCCATAGAAGCAGGATTAGGCTGATAACACTGATTTTGTTTCCTTATGTAATCAGGTATGTATTTCATTGATTTTACTGACCTTTGAATCAGGTCATAAGCACCTTTTAGATCTGCAGCTGCTACAGATCTGGACAGAGAGGCCCAAAATATCGCTCTGCTCTTTTTCATCATCATGGCTACCTCTCACAAGAATTAGCAAAAAGAGATTTCAGAGGTGAATTATAGCTTTTTAAAAACCTCACAAACCTCTGCTCTGATATTCCACAAGAAATACTTTGTACCTGTTTATTATGAAAGTAATTTAAGTTAGTGTGGTGTTCTAAAGTCAGCTTTGGAAAATTGTCCTAATTAAGTTCCTGAGAACTCAGAGCTGCTGACTTGCTATTTCTTCTGTTCAAGGGACACCAGTAGGACTTCTAAAATCATTTGAGGGAACTATCATGTCAGAAGCATGAGTGATTTTTTTTCTAGTGACTATTAAACTAGGACTTTTATCGGAATGAACAGAATAGGATCCTAAAGCTGTTGTGCTCTTTCTGCCTCAGTAGAGAGCTCCTACCCAGATTCATGCACAGCTTGGCTTTCTATTGCAAACCTAAAGAAATAGTTCACCGATCATCGCAAGAACTGGACTTTAACTGCCTGTTTTCATTGTCGTGATTTATGGTACTTATGAGGTCATTTCTTCTGGCAGAGACTAACAAGGAAATCTGCATCTCCTCATTCAAGATATATTTCTTTAAAAACGCTGTAATCTTTTTCCCCTTCTGGAATTTTGCAAAACTGGGGGCAGTACCTCAGCCAGCATAAACTGGCCTCCTGAACTGGCTATGATAGAACTCTGCTAGTTTGCATTATCTGATTATCTGACCTATGTTTTTTAAGTTTCAAAAATGCAAAGAGGTTTTTCAGGGACCGAAAAAGCTGTGCTTGACCTTTAAAATTACTTACACCCAAGGAGACGAGAAATGCCTGTGTTTGTTCTTGATCCCTTACTGCTTTAAAATTTAAACAAGTGCTTTAAAAATAGTTTAGACCAATGTTAAGCGCTTTGACAGGATTAACGGCATTCTCACTATGTTTTTCAGCGCCCTTCTCCAATTTCATTTTAGCCAAGGTTAGGTTTTAGGTGCTAGGTTAATTTTGCATTGGAAGTAGAAGAAGTAAAATATTGTGCATGAAATTTGCAAGTTTGTCTTATGACTGGCTAAATAAGGCAATGAGTGAAAAACATTAAGACAGCTGATATGCCAAAAAGACTCGCAGATAGGTTGTAAGCGTATCTAATCATTTCATTCAACCTGAGAAGCAAACTGCTCTACAGCCATGGCTTTCCCTGCTCTGGTTTTCGTTCCATCAGCCTTTCTCTCAGTCGCAACCATTTCTTCGCACAGCTGGCCTTCAGCGCCCACCCCCATCTCCCTTGGCCCTGTCGGTGGTACGTGTGTGGCAGTCGCAACTGTGCATAACAGGACAGCAAACAGTGGGAAGCTCCAGCAGTGGGAGGCGTGGAAGGCCACATGGTTCCTGGCCAGAGCCTCCCATCCCCTTTGCCTTCTCTTTGGGCAGCTGCATTGCAGCCACATCGGCCTTTCCACTAGGGCTTTGCCTCTGCCTGCCAGGGGGTATGTCCACGGTGCATAAAAAGTCAGATTTTGCTGCTTTGAAAATGAGGGTAGAATTCAGTTTTCCTTGCATGGCCAAAACGGTCAGTGAGGTTTTTACCAGCAGAAATGTTAGTTTGTTCACAGTCGGATGGAAAGGCCATCACCGCTTTTGTATTGCATGTATACTCTGTGTGCACAAGCGTGTTGACGCAGTGCAATAGTACAGTTTTAAAGCTAAGCCCTCAGTCTTCCCCAGTTACGGCACATCAGTTTGCTTTCTAGAGCAAGTTTTGTACATATCAGTTTCTACCTGAGATCAACTAAACCAAAAGCTTTGCTCTAGGTACTTACAGATGTGCTCTAACCGCTCCAAACCATTAGCTGGTCCTTTGGGCAGTTATGAATCACATTCATGATGGGGTTGTTCAATTCACGACATCAGACTATATCTTTTCTGAAGAAACACCCCTGAAACATATATAATGTGGATGTGGGGGCATCTGCAGCTTTAGTCAGCCAGTCTGCTTTTATTTGCTGAATTACTTGTTAATGTAGGTGTAGCCTTAGCTGCCTGAAGAGATATTTATAGGCTCTTAAGACTTTCTGTTGAACTAGCCTGGAGCTAGATGGAGGAAAATCTGAATAATCTGTGATAAAATATCTGTGGGAACACCTAGAGGCTTATATTTTATACAAATTTGTAGTGGGAGTGCAGCCTTGGTGCCATCGTATCCTGGGAAGCAAAATGTACTCCACAAAACAGAGAAGTTTTTTAGATACTCTTCATTCACTGGACAAATGGAACCTTAACTTCAGTCTGTTTTTGAACTCACCAGTGGGCATAAGAAACTCAGAGGCAGAGACATTATGTACCTTTTAAATATTGTTCATTGGTTGAGCTCAGAGTGATGAAAGTGAAGATATCCATTTCACAGAATATAAAAGACAGGGAGTTCTAAGACAGCATTTTTATTAATTGGGTAATTAGGCTCTGCTGTGTAGTTCCTGAACACCTGAATAGATATAGGAATAATGCTATTTTTCTACCCTTCTGTAGAAAAAATATATTTATATTTAATGTTATAGAACTGTATTATACATGTGCAAAACAAAGAAGTGGATTTATTTTTCCTTATGTAATGATGCAACTATTTTATGGACAGAAAAAAAGAAATCCAGACAGGGGAATACTAGACTTGCTCTTAAATTTTTCACTTTTTTATTTTTTATTTTTTATTTTTCTTGTTTGCTTTGATTTTCTATTGTATCCAGTGAATGAATTCCAGATGTCATTACAGTCTTCCCACTTATTTCCCATACTATGTTTTGTATTTAATTAGGTTCTGTTTGCTGTATTTGAAAGTTTTTCTCCTTTGGGCTTATTTTATCTTTTCAGTATTTAGTGTAATTTTCATCATTATAAAATACCCACAGATGAGAAGAGAATCATATACTGTAATCTTATTTATGCCATGTGGCATAAAATTTCAGTCAGTGGCATGCATATAGTCCAGCAAATTGTGTTTCTTCTATAACAGATCTTTTAGATAACCACTAGTATTGATTTAAAAATCATAAAATCAGAAATTGTTAGTAATTTATCTCAATGAAAAAAATGGCATTATGTTCCCAGATGTTACTTCTTTAACTTGTTCTTTAAGCCATTAGATCTTGTTATTATTATTTTCAATTAGTAGTTACAAATTAATTCCACAGAGCTCAGTCTGTGACAAGTTTATTCATGTTCAAGTTTTTTTTCCCCTATCTTTTCCTTGGACTATAGTGATAGTACCCTTACAGTTAGATTAAATTTAAGGATAAATGTCCAAACCTATTTGTCAGTGTTCCCAAGAGGCATTCTATAATTCATGTTATCTGCCGTTAGAATTTATCCTAAAAGACAGGCATATTTTTTTTTTAGGCTCATTTCTACTGTCAGCATGCAATAAATTTTAGGACCAAAATATTTCAATCTCTGTTTTTATTAAGTGATCATAATGGAAGGAGAGTATTGAATGTGGAAGGTCAGTCAGTCATTTGGGTTAAAGAGATATTGCTCTTCCATGCTCGTCATAATGTTTAATTTAGCACCTTGAGTTTTCTGTAAAATATGATTTTTGTAATTTGTTTCAACATATTTATATCCTATTTCTTTTTGCCACAAGTATGCTTAATATACAGGTTTTATATGTAACTGCACATAATAATGTTCCCTGTGCTTCAAACCACCTGCTTTTTTTTTGCTCATTTGATTTGAAAGGTGAAATTATTCTATTTTTGAGGAAGAATATATCAACGGTAAAATATTTTTTGACTTGTCTTTACTATATGGGCTTCTAAATACATGCTATGTAAAAGTCACACATCTTTTTCCGTGGGAGTTCAAACTATTCCATCAGTGTAATCGACTTTAATACTATTGAATATTTATTTCCTTCAGTCAAAATATTATGTAGTGCTTCAATAAATATTGTAATCACATTAATCAACTATTAAAAATAAGAAAACATGAATGCTATCTATGAAAATCTGAGTCACTGGAAACAAGAGAGATTTCTTCCAGTGAAATATCACTTTCTCTGTTATGAACATCAAATGAGCTGATTTATCCAAAGTAATTTCATTTTTCAGTTTATGAAGAAGCTGATGAATTCACTGATAACATTCTCAATCACTTGACTAGAGCAGGAGTGGAGTACAAACAAGGGCGTTCATTTTAGGTTGTGATGAATGCTTTCCTTTCCTTCTGAGTTTAGCAGATGTTGTGACATGCGTACTGTGGTAAGAGTAGTTCCAGTATCTCCCAAAACTAAATATACAGTCATTAGAGCTTCATTAAGAATGTAAATGAAACGGCTGGAGTCCTACCTCTTTCACGCTATCATTCTTGACAGAGTTCCAGCTGACAGTTGAGACAATTCTTTTTTAATTTTGCAATTATTGCTAGTCAAATGGAAAGACTGCAGAGAAATTACATTCCAGAAGAACAATTTTACAGCTTTACTTTTAAATTGTAAGTAGAATAGCTTAATACTATGTCTGAAGTTCTTTTGTACAGAATTTTTTCACAGGAGCTCAGGTTTGATGGATTTCTTGAAGGCTTCTTTAAAAAAAACTAACAAGCATGTAAGCATGGTAATTAATCCTAATTAGCACAGAGAAATAGAAGAAATAACTACAAACTTGGGATTTAAATGTTAACCAAAGTTTTTGATAAGAGACCAAATCCTGCATTTTCAAATGTCCTTCAACGGCTTAAAATGACAAGGAAAAGAGTGCTGTGTTTGTGTGATGCTGACAAGACCAGAAGTTTCTACATTTCATGAACAAATGCATCACAGTTGTTTATAATACTATATCTTTTACATTTAAGTGAGAGGTGTAAGGCAGGTTAATGACTTGACAGAATATGTTAATATTCTGCACTCTGAAACGTTTTCATAGCTAGTTACACACATCTCAAGGAGGTGTGTAACTCAAGATTTCAGCAAATACTAAGCATGCATAGAAACAATCCTTAAATTTCTTACTGCTTAGTCTTTTAGCACTCCTGCTAACTCCTATCTGTTCTCATCCAACTCCCTTCACGTCCTACTTCTCAATGTTTTAACAATAGTATTACATTTATCCCTGTATGCTTCTGCCATTCCTTTAAACTGATTATTTATCATGTGCCTTTTATCATGTTCCACTCTTCATATGATTCTTTGCTACTTAAATTGCACCTAATGATGCTAAATCCATTACAGTCTCTTTTTTTCTGTCTCAGGCTAACTGTGTGTTTGACAAGGTTTCTTTGAATAAGTATCTGCTTTGCTCCTTTTTCCTTTCCTGTATCTTCCCAAGAGACCAAAACTACACATTCCCTGAGTTAAATTTTATAACAAAGTTCATTGTTGTTATTCTGTTGCTTTCACTCCTTCCCTTCCTTCCTCTTTTTAGAGGTATTCTCTTATTTTCTGATTACTTGCATACAAATGAGCTGTGATTTTCATATCTTCAAGAAGTTCATCTGTTAGTCTCCTCTACAGCAGTAGCCCCCAATAGTCCCCTCTACCTTCTAAAATAAAAAATTATCCTTAGCATATTGAATATCTTCAATATTGACTGACTGAACAGTCTAGGGAAAAAAAAAAATCCATCTAGCTAAGTAGTCTATAGTAGTCTCATACCATGACGTTAGGTCTGCTCCTTTTTCTCTTTTACTTTCATTTACAGACATTCTTCTATTCAGCCTCTCAGCTCTCCCTGAATGTCAGAGAATATACTTTATACGTCTCTCTAAATATCATATAGTCTTAATTTACAGTAGAGTGCCTTCTCCCATTTTTTCTTGCCTGTTCTTCCTGAACATGTCACATTTTCTTCATCAGTATGTCAATTCTCTGGACTGGCTTCTAAAATGCCAGTTAAACAACAATTTTCATTGCTTATCGAGAATTCAAGTTTTCCTGTTTATTCTCCTACCACTCAAAGCATTATGGAATATTTTTTGAAAATCTTTAAGTTTATTAGACAAAGAATCAGTGTATTATATGGTGAGGCTATAAAGGCAATTTTATCTGTTCACACCTTTGTACATCACCCAGAACAGTGAAGCCTTGTTCCTTAATTGGAATTTCTAGGAAATCTGTTCTATGATAAATAATAGTAATGGGATGGAAATGTTTTGAATATGTCATTCCTATGTTCAAGCTACGTTGTTAGAGGATATTGAGTTTCTCTTAAGGGCTCAGATACTATATATGAATCAATATCCTATGTCAAGACTTTAATAATTTTTCCTTCTGAAAACATGAAGATAAAACTCAGCCAGTTTTATTTTCTGAAACTTAAAATACAAGAGACACTTGGCTTCATTCTGTTTGCAGAGGTGGTGAACTGTTAGATGAGCTTGAGTTTGACCTTGAGTTTCTAACAGCATATTCTAGTATAAATATGTATAAGAAAATGAGAATGGGTACATTGGATTGGACCAAAGCACAGCTAGCCTAATTTCCTGTCTCCATCAGTGGACAAAGCCTAGTGAATCCCAGAATCACAAAATAATTCAGACTGAAAGTGACCTTGGGATATCTCTAGTCCAACCTCCATCTTCTCAGTAGCCTCTTTTTAGTTATTGGAAGGCTGCTAAGGTCTCCACTAAGCCTTCTCTTCTTTAGGCTAATGAATAAAGTAGAGAAAGCCTACAGTATTACTTCTCCAGAATACTTTCCTGACTTTCAATGATTTGTGACTTTGATATTAAATTTCTGAGTCAGGGATAATGAATTTTTTAGTAACCTGTAATCAATTTATCTTTCATTAACTCTTCAAAAATTTTGTGGCCAGTAGTTTAGTAGCTTAGCTGTATCACCTTTTGCTTTGAGTGAGCGAATTTTATTTGATGACTCCTGCTTCTTCTATTGGAAGAAAGAGTACAGACTCTGTTCCTGCCTACCCTTTCATGACGTTTGTGATTTACTAGATTTATAACTTAATTCCTCCAGAGATCTTTTGTAGGCTGAAGCACCCTACCTAGCACCCTGTCTGGTCATTCCCATACAGAATGCCGTTGCACATCTCTGAACATCCTTCCTGCCTTTTTCTAAACCTATACCAGTTTTTCTTTACTATTTATGAGATAAAGGGATGAGAAATGCCCACAATAATCAAGATGTGGGAGCACGATGGATTTATTCAGTGGCAAATGATGCTCTCTGTTTTGTCCTCTCTTCGTTTCTTATTGCTTTTTAACATTCTGTTTGCTTTTTGATAGCTACTGCGTACTGAACAAAAACATCTTTTATGAACGCAAAAGTAGAGGATTCATTTTGTTTCTTTGCTATGACCTTATCTTTGGGTGCTCCTTGTAACTCTGAGTATCTCTTGGCTCTTTGGACTCCCTGACAGGCTCCCTGTGCCTGATATGGTTGAAAAAATATTTATTGTTATTTTTATGCCTTTTGCAAATTTTCTTCAATTGGTCATCTTGCTTGCCTTACTGTGTTTTTATATTTAACGTTCCAAAGTATGATCCTCTCTGTTTTCCATATTTGGATAGCACTTCAATATTTTCAAACATGCCTTCTTGCCTTTGATAGTCTTTCTTACACTGTTGTTTAGCCATACTGGCTTCCTTTTGCTTTTCTCAAGTCTTTCATGACAGGAAGTATGCATATCCTTTGTACCTTCAGTTTAGTCTCTTTAAAATGTGCTCATGCTACTGGCAGAGTTTTAACTCTTTTAGTCACCCCTTTTAGCATCTTTTAGCCACCCTTTCAGAATATTTTTAACAGGCTTCGTTATTCTTAGGTAATTCTTCTTTTTGTATTTGAGCACAACTGTAATTACTTTTTTACGGTTTTGTGTTGTTGTCATTGCTGCTGCTAGGATATTTAAGCATGTTGCAGTCACTTTCACAGGGTTGCTCTTTAACAGTAAATGATGAAGAAGATAGCTGAGCTGAATTAAAATAAAACATATCCCCAGAGGAGAAAAACACAAAAAATTTCTATCCAGTTTCTAAAGTACCATTATTTACCCTGAAAACTTTCCTAGAATTCTTTATTTTGGAAACAAGCTTCCCTCTAAACTCCATGCTGGAGAGAAGCTAAGTGATGCTGTGCAATGAAATCTGCAGCATCTATCTGTTTAAGAGTGTGAGTGAAGCATGCACGCAATTATTTTAAAAATTTTTTAGTATATCTGGTTAGACTCCGCTGCAGAAGCACACTGCCTGTGTCTTGGCACAGTCATGTGCTAATAAATGTCAGAAGAGCAGAATAAAGCAGGCTGCTTGGTCCCTAAGGATTCACCTAATCCAGAGGATTCTTCAGATGACTCTTCAAAACACAATTATATTCCTTTCATCTCACTGCATTCAGTCATCTGACTAATCATTTTATTTTGATATTAGTAAAGTATGTTCAAAATAAATAAAACCAGTTATACATTTCCTAATGGATTAATTAGATCTATCTTTGCCATCTATTCTTAATTCTTCTCTTATAACCCGTAACTGACTTGGTGAAATAACCTGCTGATTTCACTCTAAGAAGCCCTGTGACGCCCACTAAAACAGCAGTTTTCATTGTGGGCTCTAATTAACCAGAGAATAATTGTGTTAAGAGTGATGACTGCCCCTGCCTTAATTATTTTATTAATATGGGATGTGATTCACTGGTGACTGAACTCAGGGTACAGAGTACATGAGCTTGATTTGTTTGATGTTTCTTATAGAATTAATAATCTCTGTTACTATCCTTTAAAAGGTAAACTGTCCAGCTCCACCTTTTTCACAAATGTGTTCTGAGAGCATAATACAACAAAAATAAATCTAGGTAGGCATATTAATACTCTCCTGACCGTCTTGCTCTAAAAAGATTCTTCTGCTAATTAAAATATGACTGAACATTTTTAATATGTCTACTTCAGCCTAGCTGGAGCCCATGCTTAGATATCAATATATAGCTTCAGAAATAGAAAGGAATAGAATGTTTAGTCTAATTTAAAATATTTTAGACATTTTATTCAGAGGACTTAAAGCAGGAGCATAATGCTGCAACATCACTTTTAAGATAATCTATATTGGCATTGACAGGGTCCTACCATTTGTCCTCTCCAGCTTAGTACTCTGCACCCCTCATGTCAGCACTTGCGCTCATATGATTCTACAAAAGAGTCAGTTCAAAAGCCTAAGTTGACAAAACAGCATTTCACTTTTTTTAACAGAGTTACCTTTAGGATTAACAGAGGATTGATGATAATTTCTTGACTCAGGTGGTGGAGACGCCAACGAGGAGAGGTGCAATGCTAGACCTTGTCCTAACAAACAAAGAAGGTCTAGTTGGAGATGTGAAGGTTGGGGGCAGCCTTGGCTGCAGTGACCATGAGATGGTGGAGTTCAGGATCCTGTGAGGAGGAAGCAGGGCACCCTGATAAGTAGTATAACAACCCTGAACTTCAGGAGAGCTAACTTTGGCCTCTTCAGGGACCTACTGAGGAGAATCTCATGGGGTAGGGCCCTAGAAGGAAGAGGGGTCCAAGAAAGCTGGTTAATATTCAAGCATCACTTCCTCCAGGCTCAAGATCAGTGCATCCCTGTGAGTAAGAAATCCAGCAAAGTGGGCAGGAGACCTGCGTGGAGGAGCAAGGAACTCCTGGCAAAACTCCAGCAGAAGAAGGAAGTCCACAGAATGTGGAAAAGGGGACAGGCCACTTGGGAGGAATACAGGGACGTTGTCAGAGTGTGCAGGGATGCGACAAGGAAGGCTAAGGCCCAGGTGGAATTAAATCTGGCAAGGAATGTCAAGGAGAGCAAGAAGGGCTTCTTCAAACACATCAGTAGCAACAGGAAGACTGGGGAAAATGTGGGCCCGCTGCTGAATGGGGCGGGTGCCCTGGTAACAAAGGATATAGAGAAGGCAGAGTTACTGAATGCCGCCTTTGCTTCAGTCTTCACTGCTAAGGCCAGCTCTCAGGAATTCCAGACCCTGGGGACAAGAGAGGAAGGCTGGAGAAAGGAAGACTCTCCCTTGGCCAAGGATTGGGTTAGAGATCATTTGGGCAAATCTGACATCCACAAATCCATGGGCCCTGATGGGATGCATCCACACGGATGTTATCGCTAGGCCACTCTCCATCTTTGAAAGGTCCTGGAGATCAGGAGAGGTGCCTGAGGACTGGAAGAAAGCCAATGTCACCCCAGTCTTCCAAAAGGGCAAGAAGGAGGAGCCGGGAAACTACAGGCCTGTCAGCCTCCCCTCCCTCCCTGGAAAGGTGATGGAACCGCTCCTCCTGGAGGTCCTCACTAAGCATGCGGAGGACAAGAAGGTGATCAGCATGGATTCCGCATAGATTCACCAAAGGGAAATCATGCTTGAGCAATCTGATAGCCTTCTCTGATGGGATGACTGGCTGGGTAGATGAGGGCAGAGCAGTGGATGTTGTCTCCCTGGGCTTCAGCAAGGCTCTTGACGCTGTCTCCCATCACATCCTCCTAGGTAAGCTCAGGAAGCATGGGCTAGACGAGTGGACAGTGAGGTGGATTGAGAACTGGCTGGATGGCCGTGACTCAGTGATTCTGTGAAATCACCAGTCTGCCTCCCATATTCCTCCTGCCTGCCACATAAAACTCACTCCCCATCCACTTACCTAGGAGGGTCTTCTCTTGTCCTTACCTCTGGGAGAGATTTGTCCGATAAGTCTCTGAAACCCAGTGTAGAAAACCCCAGCAGCAAAAGACGAGTTTCTTAGGAGACCACTGAGGACAGCAGTTGTCTCAATCTCTTGCTGACAGGCTGGGGAGCTGAGGGATAACCTATTCCATCCTCCAAATAAAGATTGTTCTTCTTTGTCAGTCTTGTCCCATTTCAAAAATGAAATTGAATCAAATTATGCTAAAGACTTTGAAATTTTTTAATGCGTCTCCCCATTAACTTCCTTTATTTAACACCCCCAGACTCCTTGCATTGCAATTGTTAAGTAAATATCAAAAAAGAACTGCTAGCTGAAAACTGAAAATGTTTCACTTTTGGCACCACATTACAGACTAAAGTTGCAGAACATTACATTTGGTGTAAGCAATCAAGCTAATCAAACTAAAATGTTTTAAATATTTCTAACAGACATCTTGACAACAAATTGGTCTCTTCTGTGAATTTTAAATCCTAGAAATGAGAGGCTAAACCAAGCTGTTTTTATTATATGGGAAGAAGAGGAGAGAGAAGTAACTTACTAGTGGAGTAAAGGATCTATATTCTTTTTCCCACATGCAAAGATATAATCTAAATTGTTTGGGAATGGAAGCAGCCAAAACCAAACAGCAGTCATGCAGATACACATGTACAAACTAGTGGTTAATGAGATTGTACATAGGCTTATTATACAACTGCTACATACTTCAAAAACAGCACCTACAGATTCTGTAGAGCCAACAGGAGTTTGAATTTAATCAGTTGACGGCCTTTACTTTGGTCACTTGCAATGTTCTTTGGCTAAAGCCACTTTCACAAAGGAATTGTCCATTAAGAATAAGGAAAGCGTGCAATATTACTTCTTATGTGTTGACCCTCATGAGGGAATAGTGGGAAGAAAGAAGTTTTGAAAAACTCTTCCCTCAAACACTGTTTTGTTATCGAGTAGCTGCAGCTGCAGTAGGCTCTGATTCAGTGTGATCCAACCACTAAAACTAGAAACATAAAGAATGTAATTTTTTTTTTCTAAAAAGAGGAAGGACAGATTCAATACGCAATAAATTAAAGTAAAACTCAAAGACTTATCATTCCTAATTATAATGATAGTACATAACGGGGAATAACAGATATTTGATATTTATTAACTAGCAAATATCAGAGCTTCCCATCTCATCTAACAGCATTACTAGACCACAGTGTCCTGTTTTGGATCCATTTTATGAAGTAAGTTCTGAGATATTATCTGTGGTAAATAAGGATTTAGCCTTCAAAAAGACATGGGCTCCAGACTTGGCATGCTAGATGTATCCTGAGCAAAAATGTGAAGATTTCACAATCATCTGAGTTGCACAATTTCTAGTGGTTTTCTCATGGCTTGCTATTTCATTGAAAGAAAATGTTTTTATTTTTTCTTTCCTAAGAATATAATACGCAATGTAAACCACTTTAGCGATAACATCCGTGTGGATGCATCCCTTCACACAGATTTATCTAAAAATGTCTCTGGCCAACCGTAGCAATAAGGAAAGTAACTCTGATGCCTCAGTGAATATATCAGTTCTAGCAAGACTGGGAGAAAATGTGGGAACTGGGGAAAATCCCAATTTTATCAAGTAGGCAGGGAAAGCTATAACTGAAAGTAAGATACTTTTGAAAAAATTCGCTTATCCCTCTCCTTTTTTGGGAAGATAGCTTTCTTTATTTACTCATCAAAACACAATTTTCTATCACAGTCACTACAGTAAAACATTTTTGCTCTTCATCCCAGTTATTTTTTGCTGCTTTGGGATCTCTTTGTTTGTAGCAATTCTCATTAAGAACGGACAGTGCCTTGGAAGATGGCAGTAAGCAGTCTCAAAGTTTGTGCTAATGTCCATTGTCACAAATATCTAGTTAGTGGTGGAGTCCAAGTCTCTATATATCTGATATAGCTACAGAAACTTCTGCTTTTGTTGTTTCCTCCTTTGCTCTTGCCACACCTTCTCATTCTTTTATGAACCCCAGGTGATCTGAGAGCCAGTCCAGTAGAAAGAATCACAGAATCGTTTAGGTTGGAAGGGACCTCTGGAGATCATCTAGTCCAACCTCCCTGCTCAAGCAGGGACCTCTAGAGCATATTGCCCAGGATCACATCCAGACGGGTTTTGAATATCTCCAGCGAAGGAGACTCCACTACCTCTCTGGGCAACCTGTTCCAATGCTCTGTCACCCTCACAGTGAAGAAGTTTTTTCTCAGGTTTAGGTGGAACTTCCTGTGATTCAGTTTCTGCCCATTGCCTGTTGTCCTGTTGCTGGGCACCACGGAGAAGAGGCTGGCCTCATCCTCTTGACACTCCCCCTTCAGATACTTGTACACGTTGATGAGATCACTTCTCAACCTTCTCTTCTCCAGGCTGAACAGGCCCAGCTCTTGCAGTCTTTCTTCAGAGCAGAGATGCTCCAGCCCTCTAATCATCTTGGTAGCCCTCCGTTGGACTCTCTCCACGAGCGCCATGTCTCTCTTGTGCTGGGGAGCCCAGCACTGGACACAGTACTCCAGGTGGGGCCTCCCCAGGGCTGAGTAGAGGGGCAGGATCACCTCCCTCGACCTGCTGGCAACACTCTGCCTAATGCACCCCAGGATCCCATTGGCCTTCTTGGCCACAAGGCCGCATTGGTGGCTCATGGTCACCTTGTTGTCCGTCAGGACTCCCAGGTCCTTCTCGGCAGAGCTGCTTTCCAGCAGGTCAGCTGCCAGCCTGTACTGGGGCATGCGGTTCTTCCTCCCGAGGTGCAGGACCCTGCACTTGCCTTTGTTGAACTTCAGGAGGTTGCTCTCTGCCCACCTCTCCAGCCTGTCCAGCTCCCTCTGAAGGGCACCACAGTCTTCTGGTGTGTCAGCCACTCCTCCCAGTTCTGTATCATCAGCAAACTTGCTGAGGGTGCACTCTGTCCCTTCCTCCAGGTCACTGATGAATACATTGAACAAGACTGGACCCAGGACTGACCCCTGGGGGACACCGCTAGCTCCAGGCCTCCAACTAGACTCTGCACCACTGACCACAACCCTCGGAGCTCGGCCATCCAGCCAGTTCTCAATCCACCTCACTGTCCACTCGTCTAGCCCATGCTTCCTGAGCTTACCTAGGAGGATGTGATGGGAGACAGCGTCAAGAGCCTTGCTGAAGCCCAGGGAGACAACATCCACTGCTCTGCCCTCATCTACCCAGCCAGTCATCCCATCAGAGAAGGCTATCAGATTGCTCAAGCATGATTTCCCTTTGGTGAATCTATGCGGAATCCATGCTGATCACCTTCTTGTCCTCCGCATGCTTAGTGAGGACCTCCAGGAGGAGCGGTTCCATCACCTTTCCAGGGAGGGAGGGGAGGCTGACAGGCCTGTAGTTTCCCGGCTCCTCCTTCTTGCCCTTTTGGAAGACTGGGGTGACATTGGCTTTCTTCCAGTCCTCAGGCACCTCTCCTGATCTCCAGGACCTTTCAAAGATGGAGAGTGGCCTAGCGATAACATCCGTGTGGATGCATCCCATCAGGGCCCATGGATTTGTGGATGTCAGATTTGCCCAAATGATCTCTAACCCAATCCTTGGCCAAGGGAGAGTCTTCCTTTCTCCAGCCTTCCTCTCTTGTCCCCAGGGTCTGGAATTCCTGAGAGCTGGCCTTAGCAGTGAAGACTGAAGCAAAGGCGGCATTCAGTAACTCTGCCTTCTCTATATCCTTTGTTACCAGGGCACCCGCCCCATTCAGCAGCGGGCCCACATTTTCCCCAGTCTTCCTGTTGCTACTGATGTGTTTGAAGAAGCCCTTCTTGCTCTCCTTGACATTCCTTGCCAGATTTAATTCCACCTGGGCCTTAGCCTTCCTTGTCGCATCCCTGCACACTCTGACAACGTCCCTGTATTCCTCCCAAGTGGCCTGTCCCCTTTTCCACATTCTGTGGACTTCCTTCTTCTGCTGGAGTTTTGCCAGGAGTTCCTTGCTCCTCCACGCAGGTCTCCTGCCCACTTTGCTGGATTTCTTACTCACAGGGATGCACTGATCTTGAGCCTGGAGGAAGTGATGCTTGAATATTAACCAGCTTTCTTGGACCCCTCTTCCTTCTAGGGCCCTACCCCATGAGATTCTCCTCAGTAGGTCCCTGAAGAGGCCAAAGTTAGCTCTCCTGAAGTTCAGGGTTGTTATCCTACTTATCAGGGTGCCCTCCTTCCTCCTCACAGGATCCTGAACTCCACTATCTGATTCCATGCTGACTACTCTTGATCACATTCTTATCCTTTATGTCCTTGGAAATGGTGTCCAGGATGAACTGCTCTATCACCTTTTCAGGAATGGAGGTGAAGCTAACTGGCCTCCTTCTTGCCCTTTTTGAAGAATAGAGTGACTTTTTTTTTTTCTTGTAGTCCTCAGGCACCTCTCCTGACCACCATGACTTTTCAAAAATGACTGAGAGTGGCCCTGCAATGACACTGGCCAGCTCCCTCAGCACTCATCAGGGTATCCTATTAAGGACTGTGGATTTGTTTATGTCCTATTTGCTTAAGTGATCCCTGACCCAGTCCTCTTGCATCAAGAGAAAGTCTTTCTTTCTAGAGACTTTCTCCATGGTCCCCAGGGCCCAGGAGACAGAGAGCCAGTCTTACCAGCAAAAGTCCCAGATTTCTCACCAGATTAACTCCAGATGGGCGCTGGCCTTCCTAGCCCCTTCCCTGCATACTTCAGCAGCATCCATATATTTCTCCTAGGTTAGCTGACACTGCTTCCGCCTTCTGTACACTTCCTTCTTCTGTATGAGTTTTACCAGGAGCTCCTTGTCCATCTATGCAGGGCTCCTGCCCCCTTTTCTTGACTTATTGCTCGTTGGGATGCACTGTTCTTGAGCTTGGAGAAGGTAATCCTTGAATATTAACCATCTTTCTTGAATCTCTCTTCCTTCCAAAGCCCTACCCCGTGGGATTCTTCCAAGTAGGTCTCTGAAGAGGCCAAAGTCTGCTCTCCTGAAGTCCAGGGTTGTGATCCTGCTTTTTGCCCTGCTTCCTCCTCACAGGATCCTGAACTCCACCATCTCATGGTCACTGCAGCCAAGGCTATCCCAGCCTTCACGTCTCCAAGCAGCCCTTCCGTGTTCATAAGTACAAGGTCCAGCAGAGCACTTCTCCTTGTTGCTTCCTCTATCACTTGTATCAGCAAGTTGCCATTGATGCTCTCCAGGAACCACTTGGATTGCCTATGCCTTGCTGTGTTGTTCCTCCAGCAGGTATCAGGGTGATCAAAGTCTCCCATGAGGACCAGGGCTTGCGAATGTCAGGCTACTCCAGCTATCTGTAGAAGGCCTTGTCTACTACTTCCTGGTCTGATGGCCTGTAGCAAACACCCACCCATGTTAGTCTGCCCTTTAATCCATACCCATAAGCTCTCAGCCAGCCCATCGTCCACCCCTAGGCAGAGCTTCAAACATTCCAGCTGCTCTGTCGCATAAAGAGCCACTCCCTCCTCCTCGCCCTCCTTGCCTATCCTTCCTAAAAAGCTTGTATCCATCCACTGAAGCATTCCAGTCATGTGAGTTATCCCACCATGTCTGTGTAATTGCAATGAGATCATACCTCTGCAACTGCACACAGATCTCCAGTTCCTCCTGTTTATCCTCCCTGCTGCGTGCATTTGTGTACAGGCATATAAGAGAGAGATCTGAACATGCTAATTTTCTGGAAGGGGTGCAAGAGGTTTCCCCATAGTCTTGTCTTGTAGGCAGTTCCTTGCCTGCATGCAAATGCTTGAGATACACCCACTTAAGCCCTGTTTTGTTGACTGTGTGGTCCCTATAACTCTCTCCTTTCCCTGTCTTTCCTAGTTTAAAGCCCTCCAGGTTGGCCAGCCTGTTAGCGAAGATGCGTGTGCCGCACTTAGTGAGGTGGATCCCATCTCTCCCAAGGAGATGTCAATCTTCAGACATGGTCCTATGGTCATAGAAAACAAAATCCTGTTGCCAGCACCAGCTGTGCAGCCAATTTTTGACTCACAGTATCCTTACACTCCTCACATCCTTCCCCCTCATTGGCAGGTTTGAGGAGAAAATGACCTGGGTCCCATACTCCTGACCCCCTTCCTCAAAGCTCTGTAGTCCTGTTGGATGTATTCCAAGTTGCCCTTTGCGGTATCACTGGTGCCAATATGGAAGAACGGCAGGGGATAATGGTCAAAGGGTGACAAACTTCAGCAGTCACTCCACAAAATTCTGGATCCAAGCCACCAGTAAGCAGCAAACCTCTCTAGAAAGGAAGATAGGTCAGCAGGTTGGTGCCTCTGTCCCCTGCAGCAGAGAGTCACCCACTGCTATCACTCACAGCTTCCTCCAGGGGCTCCTGTGTGGCCTGGGGTCTGTTGGCCCAGATACTTCACTTGAAAGCATGTCCAGCTCCTCCTCAGTTTTGAGGGCAGTGAACCTATTAATCAGCAGCAAGCCTTCAGGAGGAGCAGGAGCCTTCTTCCTGGTGTGAGAAGTCACCAGCTTCCAGTCTTTGCTTTCCTCAGAGTTACCACTCACTGTCCAGCAAGGCACAGGCTCTACCTGCATCTCCACTATTGCTGGCAGCTGGGGCTCTTGAAGCTGTAGGGTCTCTCTCTCATGCTCACCTTCTCTGAGGCTTAACAGCCCGCTAACTTCCTCCCATAACTCCTTTACCTGGTGACCTGTCTCATCAACAACAGCATACCTACTGCAGGAAAGGTGACTATGAGCCCCAGCCTCCTGCAGAGGCCCCAGGCAATCCCTGCAGCCCAAGACCTGCAAAGCTGCTTCCTCCATCAGGAGGTCTGTCTGGATGAAAGCCTCTGGCATGGCAGAGACAGTGACTCCAACATTTAATAAGGAATGCGCCCTGCGGTGTGTCACAGCCATATCTGAGAACGCATATGCTGCTCTGAATGGAGATGAAGACTCCTTCTATGCGCCCTTCTGTGTGAACTGCTGCATCTGTTGGCTGCCTCTGTTAGCAGTGCTCAGAGGCAAGGGAAGGTTTGAGAGGAAGGGGGCTGTAGTGCTAACTCATAAGGTTTGAGGAAGACCTGGGAGATAGGAGGCTGATATATTAGAGACGTGACTCCTGCTGTTGTGGGGGAGAGTGAACAAGGCATGGAACAGGAGAGCCTAGTTCCTGTGAGAAGCATTATTGCAGCCAGCTCTTTGCGTGACCAAGAGAGTTGGATTTGATTTTTATTGGGGATATATTGGGGTTTGGATTTGATGACATGACATAACTAGAGATAAAGAGCATTGCAAGTCTAATTAAGAATGAATGGCACTGTGAACATATGCTAATGACATTAAAAATGATTTTTTTTTTTATTAAGCTTAAAAGCTTACCATTTAAATTTCAGTTCTGGATTTCCTGATGTTACTGTAGAATTACACTGATATTAGTTATGCTGTTTTATATAGTCACATTTAACATATTGTTAATCATTCATTTCATCATTTTATATAACTCGGGGAAATAAAGAGGCCTGGAAACTGGTGCTGGAGGGATTTATGGTTTATATTTGACTGTAAGTGTCAAATATATCCAGAGATCCAGATCTCTGGATATTGGTAATAAATATTTTCAGAGCCATTTTTTTCTGTGTTTCTATAACGATTACTGTGCAAAATAAGCAGTTGGTTTGTAAGTTCAGTGATGGAAATTTGAAGATAAAATCATGTAATATATTAACGTATTGTCCTTTCCTCTGCCCTTCACACATTCTTTTCCTAAGGTCCTAAGCATGTCTACACAGAGGTTATGGGTTTGACTGCACTGCTGACTGCAGAGCTGTGTGACCACAACCAAGACAGCTCTAAAGAATACCGGCAGCAGCCTAGCATGGCACTCAGGATAGTTAGTTAGCTCTCTGAGAGATAAGGTACAGTGTTTTCACTGGACCCTGTGACTGTGGCCAGGTAGGGTGTGATTCTTATTTAAAGCTAGGTCCTGTATCGCCACAGTACATTGACATCTGCATTGTACTGCAGACTATTTTTCAGTATTTATTCTAGACAGCTTATTGACACCTAATTGTAGCGTAAGGGGATATACACATGTGCACATACACACACACATATATTAAATATTTGTCTTGTGTGTCATGAAAAGAAATCGAAGGTCATATTCGACTGAGAAATTCTGAGATTATTTAAATTTGTAAGCCTCACTGACAACAATGGGAGTTGGATGTAAATCTTATCATTGGAATCTTTAGTTCTGGTCTTAAGCCTGTTGAATATATTTCAAAAGATATATTTCCACTAACTTCAAATTGTCTCTGAGTTAGTTCTTTGGCATACACATGAGAAAACAAGCAGTGTGACTTGTAGCTCTCAGAATGAATTTGTAAGGCTGGCACAATTACAAGAACATTTATTATTCATAAACTGAACAAATTCAAGACAAAAAATTAGAAGACTAATGCCAGTTCCACAATTTATTTTTTAAGGACAAAAGCACAATTTAAAGACTAAATATCTATCTTTCTAAATAGACTTAGATAGGAAGAAAATAGTTCTTTTCTTTCAGATATATGACAATACCTGAAGTGAATTTTAACAGCTGCTGTACTTAACTTTCTTCTGGGGAAAGGAGACTAAGTTTCCTGATGTTGTCAGTGTAAGGCATTACTTCAGTTCCTTCCTCCTAAGAGAAGAATGACAAAAATAGTATATATAACCTCCAGATATCAGAGGAGGAGGAAGTTACACCTATTAGTAGTGTGAAGAATAATGTGATCATCCTTGGCTTTTCCTCCCTGGAAATGACTTCAGAGAGAGAAAACTGTAAAACTACTTATGACTCTATGAATCTCTCCTTTGACCATCTACAAGATTAAAACAGTGTCTAGTTCTGCCTCTGTTACCATGCTGCTTACACAGAACCATGCACTTCATAGCAATACTAAAGGGCACCTTTAAGACACATACTAGCATTTACAGAATAGCCACCAGAACTGTGCTGCTAGAACTGAATCAAGTTTCAAGTCACTTCCTTATGAGATTTTTTTTAACCCAGGCCAAGAGTATGGTGAAGCAGATTGTGCAACATTCTGTTTTTACGGTTTCTGAATAAACATATTAAATAGATTTTTAATAGGAACATTTCATGATACAGTCATTTATTAATAATAAACAGAATGTATTTATCTGTTTTGTTAGTGACTTTTAGAAATTCTGATCATGAGAAAATTTCAGGATTAATTCTAAACATTCTAGTTCTAAGTATTACCAGGATTAAGTCAAGCGAGACTCAGGACATGTCAGCTCCAGTTCAGGTGTTAGGAAGAGATGTCTCTTGTGAATATGAATTATTCTGCCAGTTATTCAAGAGCATGGTCGCATTTTCTTGTGTTCTCTAACTTTATCCTAAGACTACTCCTGTTTTTTTCCCACCCTTGATTTCCCTTCCCAGTCCCATTTTTTGTGACACAGACAATTCCATTTCCTTCTTTCTGGCTTTCTTCTCATCTGTATGTCTCTTCCTTACAACTACCTGCTATGCACAATCTTTCTCCCTGAACTCCACTTTTCTCCTTTTCAGCCCTCCTTAGATGACTTTTCTTGCTTAGTCAGCCCCAGGCCTTGCCATATCTCTGCTGCCTTGACAGAGCTGTGTCTCTTTTATTTTCAGGGTCTCAGACCTTCCCATCTCTCTGTGCCACAGTCCTCCATCTGCAGCTGTAGATCTCAATCTGCCCCTGTGCCAGACTTTCACCGCTTCCTAGGTCCTGCTCCTAGTTTTCCCTTTTAGTAACTCACCTAGCAGGTTCACTAAAATGTGGTTACTTGTCCTACTACTCTTTCAGTAGGCACCATAACCAGCATCAGCTGCTGCTTAGAAGTTTGGATACTTACACTCTTTGTGTGCTTACATTTCCCCTTGTGTGCTTACATTTCCCTGAGTGAAGTTCCCCAAGTACCCATCATTTAGGATTGCTGCAGTGTGGGATAGAGTAGATAGGTTCCTAAACTCATCTGAAATCATCAGGCAAAGCGTCCCTCTGTGTTTCTTCCCTTCTGACTCCAACTCATTTTACATTTCCAGAATGCAGCTCCTGAATTTAGCCCTCTGCACGTTGGCACCTCTCTCATCTTTTTTCCAAGAGCAGACTAGTTCAATTCTCTCTCAGGGTATGGGATGCGCAGATTCAATTCCCACCTCTTCCTGTGCTCCCCTCTCTGTAGAGTGTCCTGGAGTAAGGCTCTGCTGAGATTCACCCTGATTTCATTAGACTTACACAAGCATGGTTCAAGTTATGCGTCATATAACCTGAACCAGTTCACCTTCTGTGTGCTTCTTCTGTCTGCTGAGCCAGTTGGCTATCTCCAGTCCAGAGCCAACTCAAGTTTGATCCAGTGCATGAACAGTGTGAACAATGGGAGAATTTGGACTCACATGTAAGCTGGAAGCCTGTGCTAACATGACAGCATAGATATACCCTTTCAGTGTGTCCTGTTGCATCTGTTCCGTTTGGTATGGAATAATTATGTATTGCATGGGCAGAAGGAAGAAAGTGAGTGAGTGAAAGAGAGAATGTCTTCCAAATTTGAGAGGCTGCCAATTGGAATAGCAACATATCAAAAAGAACATAATATATATGCCACACATTGTAAATGACTAAAATGAAATGATTGCCTTTCTATTTTCTCTTTAAGTGCCCTCCTTTTAGTATATGTCAGAATATAATTAGTTCCAAACCAGTGCTGCAGCAGAACACTTCTTACAGATATTACACTGTCTAATGACGCTTTGTAATATTTTCATTGTGATTTTCTAAAGCATGTTCATCTGTTATTCTTTGTATAAATATCAGAATAATAATTCTGGAGACCACAAAAACTGTGATTTCATATATTACAATCTAAAAATATGTATAAAAGTAAGAAAAACCTATTCAAAAATACATCAGGGCCTTCAAATCTTCTTCTAACTGAAACTTTTCATTTGATCTCAGAAGTTTGAAATAGGACAAGAAAAAGCCACGATCATACTGGTGATAGTCTTCATTTGTGTCATTGTGTTACACCTTATAACATTTATTTATATTTCTTGGTCATAGTGGTCTCTATTGTTCCGAAAAGCCAGTAATTACATTAGTTCTTTTGGGCAACTGCTCTAAAATGTAATGTTTCTTTACACTTGTTTTCATGATACTCTACTAAAATTCTGCTCCTACATCCTAAGATGAGCTTAAATTTTGCTTCAGTTCTTAGGGCCTTAACCTCCACTAATATAAATCAGCACAGCTACTCCATTCTCAATTAAACCACACAGATTTATATCAGCTGAGGATCTGTTTCCTACCTAGCATTAGCACATAAATAGTAATTGTGAATAACAGTCTTTTTTTTCCTAACTGTGTCTGAATAAATTAAAAATAATAATTCCACTAATTTGATTGTAAGTCTTCCTCCTTAAGCCTTTTAGTAGTATTTGTAGCTCTCTGAACTCTTTCCAGTTTGTCCATAGTTTTCTTTTCTGATGTACATTTTACTCCACATGTGGTGCCACCACAGTAATGGAGAGAGTAACTTTTACTTCCCTGCAGCGTGACTTGATTCCTCTCTGTGTGAAACCTACATTGTGCTAAAGGATTTGCTGCCAAATCTCTCACATTTAATTGTAGAACAAGGTGTTTTTCAGAGATACAGCACCTCTCAACAAGTATTTTTTCTTCACATTTCCCTCTCCAAAATTTATTGTAGTTTCTTGCATTTGGGTAGATTCTGACAGGCCTAATCAAGCTGGAAGAATTGGCACCTTCATTCCAGCAAAATACTAGTAGCATAAGATGCTTCTATATCAATGTAGCATTTGTCAATGTCAGTAAGTCTAAAGGAGTCTAGTTTTTGTTATAGTCTATCCGTATTTCTCTCATACTCAGGTCCTTATTGTAATCTATTATTCTTAAATGTATTAGAAGTAAGTATAAGCTGTGACTTTCATTCATATGCTAGCAATTTCTACTTCAGCTGTTATATTTTACTTGTATTCCAGTATATAGTGTCCACACAGAGCTCAAAGGTCTAAGAAGGATGTAATATGCAAAAGCTAGAAAATATAGATAAATTAATATATGTATGATTGCATATAATTTTTATCCATACTGTTTACAAGTACATGACAAAATAATGATATGATTGTCCTTCAACCGCTTCTGAGATATCCACATTCTTAAAGATATCATAAGGAATCATAAGGAAAACTTTAAAGAGTTCTTTAGAAATATTTGGCATTTCTAATGAATTTAAAAAAGAATTTCATTTGTAAGTAAAACTGTAGAAGATAGAAAGACATCTATAAGGAAATGTTGCATTCCTGATAGAGCAGGAGGAATCTTAAGGAATGACTAAATTACTTTCATGATGGTAGATTAGTAGAGAGGAGTAAATCTTAGATGTTGAGAAGAAGCAACTTCAATTTTATTTCACAAAGAATTCAGAATAGACCTTTCAAGTTCAGAGTGAAAGAAAAAATATATATGTCTGTATTGAGAGCAGACTGAGCAAAGTAGGCATTAGTAAATGCAGCAGGAAAGGATACTGAATAAACAATCTGAGATGGAAGTTTGAACATATTTCTAAGAATTCAAGAAGAAATAAGAATTGCCTTCTCTAAGGCAATTGAAACCCCTGTGCAATAAAAGAACAAGATTTTTTAAACAGAGATCAGTGGTTTTGGTTGGACTAACAATTAATTTCTTTTTAATTGTATTTTAAGAAAAGTTAAGATGACAAGGTCAGTGGTCAGAAGTTATGAAACGATAGATGCAAGATTTTCTGTGAAATTTATTTCACCCTTCTCTCCCCTTGCGACTGAGCATTATGCAGAATATTCCATTGTAGAATAGCATGCCCTTTTTTTCCATCTGTTGCCTATCAAGGAGATGAAGGATTTACGGAACTGAGGTGAGTCAGAAAATAATCATTTACCAAGGGAACAAAAAACTAAAGTAGTTTTATATTCCTAAAATTTCCTGGAAGAGTGTGAAAGACTGTTAACTGTGTTGCAAAAATAGTTGAGGAGAAAGTATATTGAAGAGTACTGGTGATTGACAGTGCATGGAAAAGTCAGACTTACCGCTTGACTGGGTGTCACAGGGTGACTGAGAACTAAGGGCTGTAACTAGCTGGCCTGTCATCACTGATTTTGATTATCGGTGAATAGCAGGAGATAATGAACGGTGAACAACAAGGGAGCTTCGGGAAGGAGTGTAAAGGGAAGTCTGTGGAGATAAAAAAAAAAAAAAGCAAAACCACGTGACTGGGAAAAGTCAAAGCATCACAGCCAGTGATGACAAAGGTTTTTTTAACATGATTGCTGTATGGACACAAAGATCCTGAATGCTTCCTGCTCCTCTCTGCCTACCCATTCCTATCTTGGCATTCAGTCAACTTTTGGACACTGCAACCAAAGGTTTCTATCGACGATAGCCAGGAGTGGGTAACCATAAAGCATGCTTTCTACTCAAATCTTTCAAGAATCAGGGGGAAAAATGCCAATATCATTAGTTAGATTGGAAAGCATTCAAGAATGTGACATCATCCACAATGTGTAAATGACGACAAAACAGTAATAAGGATAAGCAGCTAGAGAGGTCCTCTGCCGCACAACCTCGGCAGATTAACCCACTTCTTGACAGGAGGGAACAGTTCCTAGTCACCATTTACTAGTCACTGTCTCTGTTGACAAATGATGAAGGCTGAGGAGCAGACGAACATGACCTAGAGAATGAATGCATGGCTTCTTAGATCATGGTACCGGAGAAGGTTTTTGTTTCCTTAATCAGTGAAGTTCTAAGAGAAGGAGCAGAGGGAGAGGTCATATCACGAAAAGGAGGAAAAACACCTTTAAATGCGGGTGAGCTGAACTTTTGAGGAGGGCTTTAAACTAAGATTAATGGTAGCTGTTAACAGTACATCAATGAATATTAACCACAAAAGCTTGGAAACAGGACTAAGAAGTAGGGGAGGTGTGGATACTCATAATAAGATCATAGAAGACACAAAGAGGAAAAAGGTAATCTGAGATGTCCTCGTGGTAGTTTAAGCAGCACAGAGAGTAAACTGGGGATCTTAACATATTAGCCATTTATGATTTAATTGGCAAAAAAGAGACTTGGAATGACTGGTAACTTTTTAAGGAAGAGAGGAGATATGCCATTTTTTTCTGAAGCTGTAGGAGCCACGAAGAAATATACTGTTGAAAATGTCTGGATATTGATCAATGGAGTGAAAAACAAGCATATATATGCTCAGAACATCTCCTACACAACTAAATCAAGGAGGTCTTTTTCTGTGTGTACCCGGATATAGCAAACATAAGACTGGGTGCTAATGTAAAACCTTAAGACATTTGCGGTGAAAGGCGTACTTCCTGGACGTTCTTCCTATGCCCATATGGGCAAGTTAAACAGTTCTGGGAATGTTCCACTAAGTGGGAACTCAGTCCACTACTCTGTGAAATTATTCAGATGGTCCTAGGCAGAGTTTTGGTCCAGAGGATGGCTAGAAGTGCTCCTGATGTCATTGGAGCGGCAGCTATGTCATGACACAAGCCATTCCTGCACCCAACTGTTTAGCAGACTGTGGTGCAGTGCAGCCAGGATGACAGGTGAACATTTCCTGAGAGTGAAGAGGTGTGTGATAGGGGAAGGAAGATAAAGTAGGTTGTCTCATGTTCTAGTAAGCTACTTGCAGTTATGAGAAAAGGGAGAGACAGAAACACATGAGGGGCTGGCAGGAGAAGGTTGTGGTTAAAATCACTGGGGTGTAGTATAGTCATAATAAACAACAACTCAGTCAAGACTGCAGTTTTAGAGAATGCATACCTTTTGTGGGGATGGTGTGGCCCCTGACTGACTGGCAGCAGCTCAGGACGTGGCATATTTTGTTGCCGGGAGGAAGGACCAGTCGATCCCTGCATGCCAGCCCCTCTTGGACAGGCTGGAATTTGCCCTTCAGTGCCAGAGGGAAGAAGGGAGTGGCGAGGAGAGGCGGAGGGGAGTGAGGTGTAGGCAGAACTGTCTCCTTATGCTAGGTGCTGCTGCGTTTCATTTTCTGGCTACCAGATGGGTTCACTGATTCACTTAGTGGGTGTCCTTGAAGCAAAGCTTATGTGCCATCAGCTATTTCAGCTGTTTGAATGTCCTTTGTCCCAGTAACACAGGTATTTACCCTCAACGCCCTCACCAAAACTTGCTTTGCAAGAGTATCCTATGTCTGCGTTGTCCTACTTAACCTGAACTCATTCTTGAGAAGAAAGGGGTAAGTGAAGGGCTTCATCCTGGACTTATGCTGATCCCTGGCTGCAGGCAATGAGGAAGGTACATCCTTGGTGTCCTTAGCTCATTCTTGTGTCGGCTCCACAGATTTTACTGCGGAGTGGCTGAGGAGCTGTCAAATTAGGTTTTCAGTAAGCTGGGGCAGGGGTGTTGGGCTGGCCCTGTGCAAGCGATGTTGCAGATGCAACTAAATAGAGTTTGTCTTTTATTTTTTAAAAACAGTACCATTATTCCCTACTCCACCTGCAGTTCCACTGCAAACAGATCTATCCATCCTTGCTCTATCCCAGAGTCCAGCTGGTACTGCAGAAGCATTAAAGAGCAGCAAGTCAGGCATTAGGAAAATGCATCAACTGTTAGAAATAGCAAAAAAATAGAATTGACTACTAGGAAAGGTAGGATTTATGTTAGAAGCCAGGTTAGAAGAATATATGTGAAGAATGTTTTAAGTATTGCTGATTCTGCCTCTGGACAGCGGACTGAGTTAGACGATACTTCAAGGTTCCTTGTTCTTATTTCTATGAAATCTGAAATATAAAGTATGCCAAAAAAAAAAAATTATTGTTTCTCTCTTTCTTTCAGCATTATTTCATTTACACAACCTACAAAAGTACCAGCTGAGAGCAGCTGAAAACACTGATTCCTTCCAGAAAGACCATATCCTTTAGTGACAGTAACATGAAGAGAAGTAAAAGGTAATAAAATCATTTAGTAGAGAATCACAAAACAAAATAAAATACAAAAAATACTTTGAGAAGCACTTGTTATTTGCTATCAATAATAACTTAAAGGAAAATATTATGAAAAAAGCTTAATGTTTTGTTTGCATAACCATAGCTGGCTGTCATGTTCAGGATTATTAAATGAGCAAAAACTTTAAAGTATATAATACCAACACCCTTTTTAGACAAGTTCTTGCAGAACCTTTGATAAAGAATAAGCGTGCATAAGCCTCTAGATATCTACAATTAGCTAAACTGAAGAAGATTAAATAATTAACAAGAGACAAAACTGTGCAAGTTTTTTTTATGTGTTTGAAAGTGAACTCAGTGTTCATTTAGTATGTACTTTTGATGCTAGACTATTACTATTATCAGATATCTAACACCTATCCAAGAAGACAGCATTAAAACACAACAGCCTTTATTAGCCTCCGTATGTAGTATCTGGAGCAAGTAGCACATAAACTAACAGATATTTTTATCTTAAAAACATTTTTTCAAAATTCTATAGCTTTAATAAGTTCCATAAAAGTATGATATGAGCAGGCACAGCTAAATCTTTGTCTGACTTGTGTAATAAAATAGTGCCTATCCTGACCTGCAGCGATCCAGCTTTCATTTTTACCTAGGTTTTACTTGCTTGAAAAGAAAAAGCCTGTCATTAAAATCCAGAATATAATTTTGAGCATCAGATAGAGACGATGTAAATCAAGACCAGAGTCTCATTCTTGGTACTGAGTAAAGACAGAGCTGGTTTTCAACTGGTAAGTTCAATCATCAGCACTGTGAGCCTCAGAACTACAGTCTGCAAGGCTCTCCCTTACAGAGATTTTACAAAGTATAGCTGTGTGAGACAGGAGGGCATTTCTCAGTTAATAGCTAGCAGCTAGCATATGGTAAACCATGCTTAATTTTCTTCATAATGATGAGAAATGTAATAAAGCAAGAGTGAAAAAGGTCTTATATTTATGTAGTTTGTGGAACTCTGTAGAAAGAGAAGTGTTTATATTCTAAGAAAGAACTGTATTTCAATTAAAGAAGATTTTCTGGATGTAAGTCTCAACAGGGTTTACAAAAAGGTACTTTAAAAATGACCCTCAAATATAAATATTAAGGCACTAAATTAATGTGTTACGCACTGCTCTGCCAAGGAATATTATCACAATGGAGACTAGATCACTCTCCTTCTGCCAGGAGCGGAGTAAATCGCAACACTAAAAGATATATTGTGACAGAACGACCTTGAAACTCCTATATAGGTTGCAATTTTCTTATGTAACATTAGGCACTGTAGAGCAATGATAACAGTCTGGAGTGCCATTCTCTTCATCTTCCTCTGGACATCTGGACTAGAGTAATCTCCTCAAAGCAGAGACTGCAATACCTGCACTGGATAAAGTTAGGGATCTTTAAGCTAAAGCTTCAACGCAAATTCTCTTCATTTGCTTTCCATGGAAGTTACCCACCTAATTTAGGTATCAATATTAGATACGTAAAGGTTGGCAATGTGAATAACTCCAGTGTGAGTTGCTGTAAAAAGAAAGAACAAACAGGCCCAAAACCCAAATTAGGGTTTTTTTTCGTGCTTGTATTTGCTATTAGTAATTCCTGTATATTTCGTTCCAAAGGCGTTGAGTGAATTTCTAGCTAAAATGACTAAAGAACACTGGCATTGTCCTTAAGTAGGAAATTTCTAAAGTGCAAAGTCCTATCCTATGCTTTAATGCTAAATCCAACCAAGATCTCGTACAAGGCTCCATCCAGTAAATAACCTGCTCTCCTATCAAAGGTGATAAATAGAGGAGAATGAGGAAGAAGGGTTACTTGCCTTGAAATGCATTTTTCTTCGAAACTTCAGGATGATCATTGCATAATCCCTGCCTTTTCTCATACAGAATCAATTTTTCTATTTAAATGATTTGATCTAAGAGAAGAACAGCAGATGTTCAGTGAATTATGTTTTCTGTCTACTGATAATTTGATTTCAAAAAGGAAACAGGAAATATATTATTTTATTTAAAAGAAAAACACTGGTTCAGCCCACCCCCCCCCCAGTATTTTTTATTCAAATGCTACAGATTAGAACTCTTTCTCCACAGAAAAACTTCTAAAAATGTCTATCCATGTTTTCGTTTAATTTCTTCTTCTTGCCTTTCATACTAGGCCAGTTGTTATACATTTAAAGTTGTATATATTTAAAGATCTAAAAAAATATAGAACCTCAGAAAAGAAAATGCTAAGCTGAATAGTTAAATAATTCATTAAAGGTTTTGTCTTAGAATGAAATGAAAGGAATTGCAGGAGGAATCTGGAAAGTGTCTCCTTACTGCCTTTATAAAATAAGATTTCCCATTCATTTTAATGGTTTCCTCTGACTGAATGCTTAGTCTTATATTCCAGTGCTTTTAAATAGAGAAAACAAAAGACCTAGTCAATTCTGAAACACATTAGTGCCTGCCAGACTCTCATGCCTGTAGGAAGTGCTGTTTCTGTGTATTACAAAGGAAATTAAGTATATTGGGAAGTTTAGATCAGAGATCAGCTCATACCTACAGAAGAAATTAAGAACGTAGGACATAGCTCTAGACTTGCCTGAACTCATGAAGGGAGCTTAACTAAATGCAGGCCTAAAATGTAAATAGGTTATAAAAATCACTACAAAAGTAAATGTAGCACAGTGCTAAACAACCCCTTTTAAAAGATTTTCATCGTGGTCTTTTAAAATAAGTTTAGCTGTGTTCATAACTGACATCACATGAAAAAGTAATTAATTTGTTTTATAGCAAGGAGAATTATATTGAAAATCCAACTGTGCTGGAGATACACTAAGTTAGTCCTAGAGACCTAGCTGTAGATTTAGGTACAGAAAGACTACAGTATGTCCCAACTTGCTGTGTTTAGTGTGATTTTAATGCAGCAGCTCAAAACTATTTTTACAGAAAAATTAAGTGAAAATATTTTTGGTATTTGACTTGTACAGTTTGCATAGTTCATCTTAATAAAAGTGTAAGTCTTGAGTACAAAACTATCTAAGCAATAAAGGGTCTGTCATCAGTCTTCTCAGGAAAAATAATGAGTTAAAACACATGAACTGATAGCTGAATCCACCTTCTGGGCAATCATAACATGCTCTCTGTGAGGTAGAAGGCCAAAGGCGGAGGTATTAATCACTTTGTAGGATGTCTGGAAGCTTCTTTTCACCTTTGACTGAGTTTTAAGCATGCTGGAAAGTTTAATAACCATGTAGATGAAAGGCTTAATAACTTTAGAGAGGCAACAGTATGTATAATGATATAAGCAGCTTGGACTCGATATTGATATTCCTCAACTTTATTTAATCCTTCATCCTCATCAGTGAGTCATAACGCCTGCTCCACATCTACCCACTGGACCCTTGGATGAAACCGTAAGTTTGGTTGAAGAAGGTTGAGGTTCTGACATTTTTCAGGTGAGGAACGGGAAACTGGAATCCTTTTCTTGCTGTAGTAATACTTAAAGATTATTTTTCCAGCTATTTTGACCATACTGATACTTTCTCTCTGTACAGCTTTTATCTTTCTTCTCCTATATTGTACTAGTGACTTCCAAAGCTCTGCATGGGCTACCCTCACTTTGTCAATAATGTTTCACGTAGTCCTGAAAAGCTGGTTCTTCCCTCAGTTTATGCTCCATTTCAAAGTTGCTCAATTTCTATAGTATCACTTCTATTTTTCTCGGTTAGTCACACACGGAGATTGCTCATCCTAAATTTCTGAAAATTGATCTAATTCTTCCTTTTTACAGACCTCCTCCAAAGTCTTTTTTGCCACATGCAAGAAAGACTTGCCAAGCATTCCAAGACGAGTTCCCAGCATGATGATATGGTTAACATGGAGAAAAACAAGCTGTATCTGAGTCTAGAGGCTATTTAAATAAAGAAATAATGAGTTGAAGAAGAAAATATTTTTATAGCGTAATTATAGCATAATGGAATATGATATTCCATGTCACACATTAAAAAAAAATATTTTAAAATGCTATAAAAAGCAGACAGGGTACAGCAGCAAAGCACAAAAATTATTCTAATATCAGAAAAAGTACCTTACACTGAAAAGCTCAGTCTGTGCAGATTATTAAAAACGAGATCAAGCAATGACTTGATCAGCAGTTCCCTCGCCTGGAAGAGAAGGGCTCACATTTTGCCTGTTGCTGAAATTTGAATTCTATATTTTCTGTGTAAGAATAAGGCTCATACATTTAAAAGATAATGCAATTAACTGCTAAACATCCATCCAGCTCTTAGGGTTTCATTATCAAAACTGAATGCCTTTATTGATTATATTCTGGATAAATGTCAGTTACTACACCTATAATGGAGTGACCTATAATTAAGTTCTACACCTATAATTAAGTTCTACAGTCTGTATTATAGAGGAGGTAGGACTAAAGGGATCTAATTAGATTGTTTCATTTTGCTTTAAAAGTCTATAACTAAAGTAAATACTTCTGTAGCAAATGTACAAGGATCACAAGGAGTTATAGCTAATCACTGCAGTGTTCTTTGTGTTCCAGTCACTTCCATGTGATGCAATGGTCAAGAGATCTTTCTTTCAGAAGACAAACATGAATTCATCTGCCGTGATGGTGTTTTCTCACATTGCTCTATACTGTGATAAGTATCTGATACTTTGATTCTAAGAATATGGGTGGGCAATTTTTTTTTTCAAGTTAAGCCGTGTACTAATTTACAGCTCAGTTTTTCCACAGAAACTCTGCATATTCTCACTCTGTAGCAACATGAGAGAGCATATCCTTCAGAGAGAGAGGAATAACCTCCTTAGCATTTACCAACTTATGCCTCAGGGTAAAAACATTGCATGTGGGTAGTTTCAGAAGAGAAATTGATGTGGCATAGATTCAAACATATCTGTACCTTGGAATAACTTGTTTGTCTGCTCACGTCTTTTGTTTTCTAATTTCAGGAATGTTTTCTAGTGCATTGGTTCACAAGTAATGCGATGGCTACTACACTTAGATGCATTTGAAGAGGATACATTAGATACATTAGTTTGACAAATAATTCTCACAAAATGCATTTTGATGCGTTGATATCAACTAACCTAATTTAAGACTGTGACTTTTTTCGTAAAATAAACAAAAAAAGAAAGCAACTTTCTCCTCATTCACGTGTCAACCTCATAAGATCAATGCAAAAGTAGGTGTGAGAGCAAGAGTCGCTCTTTATTCTCCTGTTCCTTCTATGGTTTTCCTGGTAAATAGAAACACCTCCATTTCTACTTAAGAATTTTAAATTTTTGGCTAATATAATATCTTTCAGTGATCCATTAGTGTAGAATTAATAATCAGCTATTCTCTGTGAAATTAGAATTGTGTAAATTTCCTTGATATTTTTATTTTTAAATTATACACCCAGTTTACTCAACTGGAGTATTCAATTCCATATACTTCATCTATCTGCCTAATTAACTCCTTTTGATTTGTGATTTTTGGAGCTGGAGTGCCTTACATCCTTCTGTTAGGGCTAAGCTATTTCCTTCAGGCTTTTTTCCCTTTTAGCGGAATTGTGTACTGCAGATTCAGGATGCTAAGCTAATCTTTATTTAAAAAGGGTGGCTGGTATTTGTTCACAATTGTGCTTTTATGCATCATTAAGATCTGCACTGAAGTTACTTATATCATTCATTTCAATGTTTTCTGTTAATTAGTGTCCAAGAGATATCCTTTCCAGTCTAGTCTGCTGTAGAATTTCATAGAAAAAAATTATGGCCTCTAATGTAGCTTCACTTGGACAGACGTAAGAGACTTATAGCTTAGGGTTTTCAGGCACTTAAGTAGATAATATAATTTAGAAAAAACTGATTTTCTAAAACGAATTCTAAAATACCACAGTGATTACACAGTAATCAGTATTATTGTTGTCATTCCTAATACCAATGGAACTTCAATAGTGTTAAAAAGGAGTATAGCAAAGGTCTGAGTTGGAGTAGCAACTTTCTGTGAAATGACTTCAGGTTTTTCCAGCTTAAAAAATAAGAGCAACACACAAATGTAAGAAAACAACTGCAGAAAAGTTCTGGGAAAATTCTACAAGTGACAAGACTTGAGAGCCCAGGGGTTTGTTTGACTTAATGGACCTGATTTGTAAAGAGTTAGAGGAAGAAATTCACTAGTTTGATAGTTCAAGGGAGGCAGTAATATAAGTAATATCTCTCATAGGCACAGCTGTTCATCTTAAGGCTCCACTGCACGGATTTGAAAATGCAGTTTTACAATGCTATTTTACTTTAATATTTGTGTAACTGCATATTTTGTAAGAAATACCTAATTATTCCTTTTTCAGTAATTTAGTCTTTGATAATGTGTGTCATTGGGGTTTGAAAAGCCATTTATGGGTAGGAATGGAGTGAAGCTGGACTGTGATTTTAGAGATTGTCTCAAATCAGTAGAAAGACTCGTCTTTAAGAGCTGCTGAGAATATTTTTCATTGATCTGCAAGGAGACTTCTGGTTAATGAAGACTGCCAAAGCCCACCTTCTCTCTTTAAGGAGAAAAAATGTCTTTATTAAACTTTTATGGACTATTTTAGAAATATTATTGCTGAAAATGATTTCTAGCTGTGTAGTCTAAGAGTTTCCTTTCCAAAGTGGCTACGGTCTAATTTTTCTTCATTTTTTATTCTACTTTTTTACATTTAGCTAGCAATTTTATTTTCAAATGTAAGCCTTTTAGCGTTCATCGTTTGAATGTCTAAAAGGATATAAGCTTCTTTTATAATGTCAGAGTGAAGTAGTTTATATCTAAATGCAAATAATCTAATCCTCACTCCTACTACTTCTGCGTAAGCAATACGTTTTCTAATATAGCAACTTGATATCAACTGACCTTTGGATATCCATCCAGGGGAGTATAATGGCTGAAGAGGTAAGGCAACCTGTTTAAGAGCGCCACTTGTGAGTCTGAAATGTGAAATATGACTCCCCATGATTAAGATGAGTCCCTAAAACTGCTTGCATAAAACCTTTTTCTTCCTGTCAGTAGGGAAGAAATGCCTGAATTGGAGAGACTTGAGGAAAGAATTGAAGAGAAATGTTGCAGTGTTGGAGAATGTGCCACTTTAAAGGAGGTGCACTAGCTCTGGCCTGGATGTGAAGTCAGAAAGGGAGTTGAAAGCTTTTGCAAAAGGACTGAGCTGTTTAGGTCTAATGAGATGGCTGTGGGAAAGGCACTGGTGCCACAGGAGGGTTCATCTTCCTGTCCCATCCAGGAAAAATACGAGATTTCAGTCTAATCTTCAAGGGAACAGCAAATAGTTCCTCTTATCAGTTCTCATCAACTCATTCATTTCCTGGAGGGGAAGCAAAAGCGCTAGTAACTGCCAAAACTTTTGGGGCATACTGGAAAGAAAATTCTCTCTCCGGGGTAAACATGCAAAATCTCAGACTATTTCAGCCAAATTAAGAGTGCAGACTAGCAAAGTAATAAGCAGTTGCTATGATGATGGATAACAAGGTAGTCCATTTTATAGCATAGGGAATTCTCGCCCCACATCTTTGTTACACTTTAGCTTATTAGTATTTTAAATCCAAAATGTATTTAACTGTTTTCCTTTTTCATTTTGATCAAAGGGCATTCAAATACTTCTCTCAGCCAATAGTCCTGTCTCCATTCCCACGCATACCAAAAGCACAGTCATTACATTCCAGTTCAGAAATGCCTCTTTTGTGTTCTTATTTACCTTAGACTCCACGTCTTGCCATGCAATTCACAGATTGCACAAACAAGCACCAGAAATCAATTTTCAAACTTCTGTCCTCAAAGATTTTTTCTGCTGTTCTTGTAATAATAATTTTGTAGCATCTACTCAAATAAATATCCCATCCTCAGCCCTAATATGAGTGTGCTTGCTACTGAAAACTGCTAACAGGAGAAAGTATGGATGTGAGCTTACACATCTGTGAAATGAATACCAAAAAAAAAAAAAAAAAACTTAAGAGATAGCATATACCTTTTGAAAATTAAATAAATATGCTATTGTACCTACCTAGGCGATAGCTCTAATTTTTTTTTTGAAATGTTTGTTTATGTAGACAAATGTAAAGGATAAAATACTTGTATAACTGAAAAAAAAAATCTTACATTAGTGTAGTTTGGCATACCAAGGGTAACTCAGATGGAAATTTACTGTATTTCAGTATCAAGAATTTCATGAAACATTTTCTAGGTTATTGTTTCATTGATACCAGTTTTTCTGTTAAGTAGATCCAAAGAAAATGTGGTTGTACCATTTTGATCTGATAAAGAAAATGAGGTTGCACCTAGGCCTAATACATAGCAAGAGAAAACAGAAATGGGATAGGAAACCTACGTGTGGAGAACTTATATTTAACTTATATTTTTCTGTGCTAAATGATCTTTTTTATTTCAAAATCCACATCATCTAAGAAAGAAAAACATTCCTAAAATATTTTTTTAAGGAGCAGGAAAAAATAACTTTTAAAAATAAAACAGTTTATCTTGGATAAAAAATGAACAAAATCAACGAGAAATTAAACTTTTCAGTATTTTTAATTTGTCAGATCTCCCTCTCCTCATGTTTCCCTTTTAGTTTAATCTGAAGAGGTAATTACTTTCCTCTTTATTGTTCGGTGGTCTCCATTCTATCAACTTTAATACTGATTTCTTCTCTTGTCTAATGTCCTTATCATCAATTTAAAAGAAAGATACCCAAAGCTAGATGTTTATATTCCTTTGTAAGCCTTTTTTCAGTTCTTATTTTTCTCCGTAGTTTTTGGCAATACTTTGTTCTTGGATTCACCCGGATCCGTAGTTAATGTATTGCCTTGTTTTAGTCTAGAACTAGATATTTAAACTGTATAGAAAACTTACTGACTTTTTCAATAATTTATTTCCAATATATCTAACTTTACCTGTCCGGCTAACCATCTGACTTTTTTGTGGATCCTTGTGCACTGTTGTTATCACTGCAGTAGCCTCTCAGCCTTATATAAATCCATTCAAAATGCCACTAATGCAGTACAGAATACTATTAATACTGTTATTTTCAAGACCTACTGTTTTCACCTTCTAAATTCTTCCGTGAATGACATAATCACCTCGCCATTTTTTACAACAGCAGGAATAAACTTACCATTCTTATTTTGAATACTCTTCAAAATGTTGATCCTGATTATTTAATATATCTTATACCTCTGACTCTTTGTTATTCTTTTTTTTTCCAATTTCTTCATACTTTCTTTACTGCCCTCCTATAGTCAAATATCTCCCCAAACTTCCTCAAAAAGTTATACTGTTGCCCTGCTTCACAACAGAAATTATCCACTTCTTTAATATAATAAGTTTGTCTATATCTTAAAAACATCAAATCTGTCAAACTAAGCATATGCAACTATTACTATTATTAGGGCTTTTTCTTGAAAGCATATATTGGTAGGAATTTACTTTTGATGAAAAAACCCACAAAGCATATTTTACTTTTCCTAGAAAATTCCAGTTTTTCCTCAAGAAATAGAACTCTTTCAAATCCCCTGAAATTTGAGACGATTTTTTTTAGAATTCAAATATCTGTTCATGGCTGCCTAAGTAATCTCTCTGCATTCTGAACAAGATATATGGGGCTCCCAAGTCAGACAGAAAATGGAATCCTTTTGGCTGATTTTATTTGTGTTCTCTTTTTTTCTTGGACACTGGACTAAGAAAAAAAAGTCCACTGCCTTCATAATCCTCCTGACTTTTGGAGACAGCAGTCAGTTTTTAAGACTAAGCTTCAGAAGAAGACAGCTGAGAAACATAACACCTTGTGTTGGAGTTTGATTAAGACAGTGCAAAATAGTCTTTGACTGACCACAGTACGTTTAAGAGAAAGAAGGGGAAAGCACCAGAAATAGAAAACTGGATACACAAGTGAGACAAGATCAAAAATCATGAGCTACAGGGACAGAGATCAAAAACACCATGGAGGACTCAGTAATCTGAGATCAAAGAAGTCTTTCAGACTGCTGAGGAAACTGAGACACGGGAAAGCATGTAGGTGTTTTATCTAGATTTGTATACTTATCCTAAAGTAGAAGGTGCAGAGCTTTGCAATCCTTACTGAGGCTGCATGACTGGTTGCTTTGACTATCATCTTCCTTGAAGAGGAAATGTGCCACTCTTGGGTTTGGTCTTATTTCCCTTACTTATACAGAGTCTATACCGATCTGATGATTGTAGCGCTGTAAGGTTGTGTGGTCTTTGCTCTGTGAAGGATAGCAGATGAAGACTCTGTTTCAGAGATATCTCACAGAGGCCATAGAAACAACAAGGAGCCACCAGACCTTGCAGGGTGGAAGGGCTTCAAAACTTTAGTGTGGCAGCACCTAAACAGGGCAGTTTGATGTATATCCATTTGAGGGGGAATATCAAAGCTCCTTTAACTCTGAACGTTTATGGTAGTGCTTTATACATAGATCCTGATCTAGTTGTCTCCTACCCTGAATGTTATTGCTATGCTTTTTCTGAAAACAAAATAAAACAAAAAAATCCACCAACCCTGGGCATTCTGCTGGTCAACTTTAATTTCTCTAACCTGTTACTGAAGCAATATCCCAGAGAATCCAAGGGATGATGCAATATTTTAATTTCTTCTTTTCAAAGAATATTAAATTCATTCATTAAATTCATTCATTCAGCAGTGCCTATATATATAAAGACAGCATTTTCATTATCTTTAATGACAAGCATAAACTCTTCCCTCCATCTCATTTAAAAATATATATATTTAAAAAAAAATCAGACATAGTTTTAACCATCCTTTCTATTTTTAGGAGAGATTTACTAGCCCTGGGAATTTCAACATTCATTTCAGCAGCTGGTGTATATGAAAGTGTAAAAAATATGTCAGAACTGGCGACTTAAGGATGAAATTCCCTAAATCTATGCCAACCTGTGGAATCACCTTTTGCCTGATCTCTGTGATTTAGAGAGGCTATAGCTTGTGATAGTTTGAGCCCCTATCTAGGAACCATGATCTCCTGAGTTCTACACAAACTGTAAAACTGATTTGCTGTAAACTCCTATTTAAGCCATGTCTAGGTATGTTCCCTGACATAAAGTCCCGTATCTCTGGAATAGCAGAAGAAACAGATAGTATGTTTGCAAAATATGCTGAAATTGCAGAGAGGCATATATAGAATCTCTGTGGCTTATGCCCAGCCAACTAACATTTTAAATAAAATGTTTCCCTAATATTTTGTAAGTTTTGTACTATGTAACTAGAAAAGAATAAGAGTCTTTTTTTGTACTGAAATATCTGCACAACTTTCTGGGAAAGAGATTAATTTCTTTCAGTCTTGACCAAACTGATGAGGCCTTGGTGCCTTGAAATAATTATCTAAGAACAGCAGCATTATGCTATCATCTGTCTACTAATTTTTCAGATAGCCTTTTAAAAATCACTTAATTGAGAAGCAGTTATCTGAATAGAAGAAGAGTTATACATCTGATAATCCACTTGTATCAGTCCAATAACATTAATGAACTTACATGACAGAGTTTAAAATTTTATTTGTGACCGCTAGCACTCTGAACCATTTCATTTTGGCATTGTATCATAAGTGCTGCACTTTTAAGCAAACTCTGTTTACAGAGTCCTAGAAAGCGATGGAACATCTTTAAATATGTAAGAAGGTCACATCATGATGTTTTGAAAATGTTTCCTTAATTACTAAGTTTGTCATCACACAGCTAAGCATTGCACAATTTTTTTAAAGTTTCTCCTTGCTTTTTTTTATATATTACTTCATAAAAATAGGACAAATTATAATAGCAATTAATGCTAATTTCACAGTCTCTGATTGTGAGAGGCCTTTCTATTTCTTTATATCTCATGTTAAGCTGTAAATGTGAAGAGCAAAGCTGTTTTTGGAAATTCCAAATCAACAGAAATCTATATTCTTAATATTAAATTGAATTATATCAACACTAAAAAAAGCATTACTGCAAACTGTTTTCAAAACAGTTCTTCAACTACAGCCAGAAATGTACCCAGTATCCAAAAATTACAGCTAAATGGATGAAAGAATGCAAAATCCTTTGAAAGCATATATAAAAGTTTGCTATCATTATTGAATTATTAAATTATCATCATTAAATATATTAAGTGCTTTGAGTAAATCACTTTTAGAAATTACTTTGAATAGACAATAGCATGATGCTTCAGAGATATTCCAGGGAAAATGAACTTCTTCACCCATTTATAGCAAGATTCTGGACTAAGATCAGAAGTGAAATAAAAAAGATCAGAGGATTCCGTAGTTTAATGCTGTCCAGATAGTTATCTTGTAGCAATAGATTCAAATCTGTCATGACATTCTGTAAAAAGATCTCTGCAAGTATGCTATTATCGTATTTAAAACATTACTGGATGTAATTATACATTAATTTGACAGTCTTGATGTAGTATGGGCAAAAGAAGTGTTTATTGAATGGAAAGGTAATAGGATTATTGATGGTCCAAATTATCGAAAAGCTTAACGATCATTATCATTCCTAGTTTTAATATATTAGCACTGAAGTGCTCTGCAGATTTAGGCCTTCCTTAAATACTTGTAACCCATTTTATAACAAAAGAGTAAGCAGCAGAAGTCAAACCTTTAATGATAAAATCCTTTGTCCAATTTGACAGGCTGTGGTTATAAAATATTTGTGGTATGTGAATGGTCAGATATTCGAAATGAGATGGCATTAATGTTTTGCAAACATAAATTATTTGTATACTCATCTGTGTCTTGTGCTATTATAGGTAGTATAAAATATAGTGAGGAACGCTACTGATTAAGATGCTCATCTTTCTCCTGTGATAGTAGAGGGAACCTGCAGGAATTTTTGGATGTCTAAATCTGAGTCAGCAAAAAAACACTGAGAGAAATTATACATGCAGTTGAAGATCATTAAATGTCTTTATTTTCTGTTGATGTTTATTATTATTTTTAAATTACAATATTAGGCTTGTGTTGTATGCGTGAGACTTATCCTTTGATAGCATAGTTGTTCCCTTGCGGTGAAAATGTTTTTGATAAAGTGGTGTCACCATTATTAATACTTTGAAATATAAAAAAGTGTAAGTCCAATGTATCATATAAATCTAAATCTATAACATATGACTTCACTGATTAACTATCAACTAACTCTCAGTAAGCAGATATACCTTTCTTTTTTAATCAGCTTTGTGACTTTCTCTCTTTTAACATATTCTGCTTTGGCTAAGTCTATCGGTTGCTTGTTCCTTCCACACAGTTCTTTTTCTGCATTTTGTTCAAGTGGCCTCCATTGCTTGGAGCAGCTTCTCAGCTACAAGTTCGCTTCCTATTCCTATAGTATCTTTATTATACTGAGATATTGGGAAACATCAGATTCAGATAGCTACAGTAAATTTAATTTATCCTCCCTTCCTCCTCTATGAATATGAATCATATGGTATAGTCTTTAATTGTCTCTTTAAACTGCATTTTTCTGTATTTTCTGCCTCCTTCCATGTGTAGGAGGGCTAATATCTCTAGAAGTGACCACCCTATGTTTTATTCAGTATATGTGTTTCATTACAATAGATGGGACTACTTCTAGACTCTTCTCTAGAAAAGAACTTAAGGTTCTAAAACTTGATATATTTAGGGCTTCGGTGCCAAAGCCTGACATCCTAGGAATCTCCCTCAGGTGCTAAAAAATCCTGAAGCACCAAAAACCTACCTCAGGGAGCTCTCCACTGAGTATGGTGGTTTTCATGGCTCCTGAAGCAACTAACCCTTTGCTTTTATTCTGTAGGGCATGTTTACTACAACCTCTTCAGCCAATGCAAGCTCACCTTGCTCTTGTTCCAAAGAAACTGCACCACCAAACATAATCAGCCCTGCTGTGAGCTGGAGTGTGTTGCCCAAACTCCGGGTCTTTTTTAACATGGCCACATGGCTCAATGCAGTTCAAGTTTGTGTGTGCATTTGCTGAGCAGCAAGATAGCTTTTGGATGTTATCACTGTATTGTGCAAGTATAAACTCTGAAAGCCTAGGATATAAGTTTCGCTCTGGAGGGTCAGGCAATTAAAATTAGCCTTGGATTGGTGTCAAACTGTCTATATTCTCCTGATTTGAAAATTCTTCTTTTTCTGCCTACTGATTGGAGAGGCAGATGCATCCCTTTCAACGTGAATTATCCTATGATCCTTTGCCTCCTAATAGTACTCATTCTGCAAAAGGGGAACGGTTTGAAGTATGCCCTTGAGCTTCAGATTTTTTTAAAGGCCTCTCCTTGCTGAATGTACTCTCTTTAGAAACACCAGTCCGGAACACTTGATTCTCTCTGTGCATTGTCTGGGCACAGAGACTTGCATTAGAGAAGCTCTCCTCACCACAAGTATCACAAACAGTACGTAGATATTTGCAGAGAATCACGTATCCTCCCCAAAACACCCTTCTAACAATTCACATGTAAACTACGTTACTTGGTCTTTCCAATTACTTCTTGGAGTATGCATATTTTTCCGAAATTGGCATCAAATAACTTTGGAACTTGATCCATGCAGTGTGAAAAGAATACAATAGTTTCATTTAAATAATTTGTAACACATTAGACAAAAAGCCACGTTTAAGTAATGCAAATGTTTGGGTCCACTGTGCCTTCATGTTAAGTCTTTTGCTACCTAGAAAAGACACTGGTCAGTTGCATTATGAAATCGAAATTTTAAAATGCTACCTAGAGAAAAAATGTTTTGTATTAATTGAGGAAAAATATCAAAAGTAAGGTACTGTAATTTTACTGGAGCATATTCTCCTCACCTTTTACTGGAGAGCGCGTTCTAGTTTCAAGAGCCACTCTAGAGGTGTCTTTTAAAGAACTTCAGAAGAACATAGAAATCATCCCAGAAACTTTCTGTAGATGAACTTTGAGAACCCCAAAAGGCCAAATAGTTTAAGTAGAGGGCCCACCCTCTATTTCCACAGGACATGTTCTCATTCAGGAAGTCTGGTGCTAATTTCTCTGAGTCAAGCATATCCTTCCAGCTTGGAAGATATGCATCTGGTGAAGTTAAGAAGGGATTCTGCTAATGTTCAGCTAATTTTTACATGGAAAAATATTATCACTCATTCCTCTGCTTAGGAAAAGTTGTTACTCATGTGTGAGTCACAAATAAATGGAGAATATATGGATGGGATAAAAAGACCTTTTAAATCTTTATCTTCTTTTTTCATAAATTTGTCTACAGAATTTTCTGGTATGCTGAATTCCTTAACACAGAACCAAAAAAGGAAAAAAATTTGATCTTTTTAGATGTGTTTAGTAGTGATTTGAGTGAAATTGGGTTACTCTGCCAGATGAGAAAATGTGGGCAGGATCTTGTAGCTGGTCTTTGGGAATTTTGCTGTGAGAGGCTGAAGGCTGAGTCTTATATTATCTTTAGATTTTCTCTACGTTCAATCTACTCTTTTTATTTTTTGTTCACAAGTATTTGAATGAACAAAGGAACGTATCACTCTCTGATATTATTGAATAGTTTTCTTATAAGACCTTTCCTTCCTAGTTACATAGTCAGAAATCTTATGATTTCACATCTGATTTATTACAATATGCTTTCTCTGTCATTGACTAATACAAATCTGTATGTATGTACAAATCTTGCTTGAATCTGCTGAGTGCTGCTGTGAAGATTATGCCCCTCCCATGTCCCACATTTTTTGTACACCTATTAAACGTATTCTTACTTCTCCTTTTCACCAAAACAAGCTATTGTTTTCACTTTCAGAACCACAGTTGACTTAATCCCATTTTTCAGCTTTCCTCAATAGCGAAAGATCAACTGCCATGTCCAGTTAGCCAATACCAAAGCTTTTTCTTCCATTTACTAGGTTTTAAACAAGAATGTTTGTGGTTTCTCCCAGGTGTAGCTCCCTGAAAAATCCCCTAAGTCCGGGGAGTTAATGTTTCTCCTTAAAAATTCTAATTTGCCGTGATGGCTTCAATACTTGCCAGCAGTAAAGACACTACTATTCTCACTAACGTTCTTAGTCAAGGTCATCAAGGTTATTGCATTCCTGCATGTGTTGTATCCATTTGTTATATCTTATGTGGGCATTACAAAATCTCCTGGAGCGGGGGCCATTTTATGTTTATGAAATGCCTAGTGCAGTAAGGGCCTATTCCTGTGTCCTGTGTAGCTCCTATGTGTTACCATATTATAGTGGTGGTACAGCAATAGTAACTTGAACCATTGTGCTCAAGAAAGTGTGCCGTAACTCGTGCACCATATACAATTGTGCCAGGTGTGGGATTTTCATAAGTTTGTGAGTATCACTGAAATACATACTGTATCAGTAAAAGTCAGGTTCTGGCACTTCTCGATGTGTTAAGTGGTTTTGAAAATCTCACTCACGGTAAATTTCCTTCTCTGATTCCAAAGGCCGGGGAAAAAAAATCAAAATCACTTTATTTTGCTACTGCTGCATGCATGAAGTCAAAGCAAAATTTCCTATTCATGTGTTTACACTTGTGACAGTGAGAGCAGTAGCACTAGATGACACTGCAGGGGAGAGAAGGCAGTCTGTTCTCCGTGTTCATGGTGGATAGGAGAAGAATTAACGGGCTTAAGAAGCAGTAGGAAAACGCTGTTTAGAGTTTAGGGGAAAAAATCTGCCCCTAAGGAGAGCAAAATTCTTGGAGAGTGTAAAATCTTCATTCTCAGAAGTATGCAAGAAAAGGTTAGACAAACATCAGGGTGACTTAGGTAAGGGGTTCTGGCCTCTCGGGGTCCTTTTCACTATTGGCGTACAAATGTCATAGGTAGACAGGGAGGTAGGGAGGAGATAATATTGCTAGTGTGATATGATTCCAGATTTCAAAAAAAAAAAAAAAAGGAAAAACGTTTTTAAAAAAGAGTACTTAAGAAGTGAGGTAGTGATCAAGCTGAGAGAACTTCATAGTCGAGAAATGTTTTATGTAGACCATTATTAACACGACCTGTGATAGTTTTGTGGGTTTTATTGTGTTTTAATTAAGGGGGGACTGTTATTTATTTTTGATGTATTATTTATATATTTATTCATATTAAAAAAACTGAAAGATCCTTTTTGAACAAAAGAGAGTCCTTTTTCTTCCTTTTTATCTATCTATTTTCAAGCCAGAATCCCTGTTTTTTATTAGATATTTGTCTGTTCTCAGAGAAGGTATCTGGTAGTTTTGCAAACCTTAACTGAAGAGGCAGAAGCACAGAAAACTTTTATACAGATAATTTTTTTCTGAGACTTTTGTTTAAATGAGCTGTAAGCAGAATCAAAATGAAAGGGTTGGGTTCATAGACTCAACTCTGTTTGCTTTCAACATCTGAAGTATCACAGAGCAGACAGAAAAATACCTGAAAGGATGAGAAAATTAGTTTGATTAGTCATGTCAGAAGATGAAGAAAACACTTCCACATGCGAAGATCAGTGTAAAAGCTAACATTAAATTCTTGCAACTTTGGCTACATCAGCCATTTGCAATAGCAATGTGGATGGCAGTAGTCAATGTAATTAAATGTAATTCCTAAGCTGCTTTACTGTAGGGACTGAGCTGTTTTACCTTTGGGCAGCAGTGATCCAGTGGGGTCCAGTGGAGCAGGAACGTTGCCTTGATAACCAATCTGTCTCTATTATTTTCTTAAATACACTGAGGGCAAACTTGCATAGCTGATCTTCTGAATCAAATAATCTCACTGAACTGAATAAAAATCTCTTCCCCTTTCCGCTAACCAAATTTTAGTCAATAGATATTCTAATTTCTTAAACATAGTCTTCTGCTCACATACTGAAAGTTCCCAAATGCTTTCTACCTTCATTTTTTCTTGTGAAAAGGCAATGTGGAGATAAAATTAGATCTTTTTATAAATCGAAAGGAAGAAATTTATCACATTGATTTGTATAACTTTCATACAACACTTCCTCTGATCCACATTAAGCCATTAAAGTTGGCCCTGAGACTCTAGGAAAAGAAAAGGGGAAAAAATGAGAGTGGGTTAATGATTTCTGTTTCATCTAGTAAGCTTCTACAAATGATATAATTCCTATCATCAATCTCTTACTGCTTGGTAAATGATTGTCAACATTGTCTATTCTGATATTTTTAGATTTTTTTAAAGTTAATAAACTACCAAAGAGATCATACTCCTAGATTTTTCTTTATTTTTTAGTATGTTCTCTATCTGTTGCTGTATATCAGTTCTGAATACAGGTTTAGACAATACTGATGTCCATACATTAGCTATTTAACTATTCCCATCACCACTGAGAACTAAGAGCCTAGAGAAGATCCACATCTCACTAGCCTCCAATGTTTCTCTAGTTCATTTAGAGAAGCAAAAAAAATATTGCTTTTGTGCAGTTGTGTTTGCTTTAACCCCTGGCGCAACTAACCAAGTTCTGCTGTTGGTTGAACAACAGTAAGAATCTTTAGAAGTTAAAACTCTTCCTTTTTTATTTACCATAAGTGTCTGGCAGGAAGATTGAAAAAACAAAGTTATTAAATAGTTAGCAAAATGCTAAAGTTTGTACCTTCTGTTTTTTTGAATTATTCCATAATACTCATTGTAATTATCTGGAGAATCCATAATTTGGCTTATGATGCAATTCTGCTAAGCAGATATTACTGTAAAATTTATAGTTTTTTGGGACTTGCCAAATCTGGTTGCCACAGCTCCATGCCCCGATGTCCAGCCATTAGGGAGCCTGAGCATGTATTCCCAGTTGACACATAGACAAGCATGCATATACAACACACAGGTGTGTGCATACACATGGCTGGCCCCACACATCAGCACGGACAGACACACTCAGCACTTGCACAAACCCTAACAGCACCAGGGGCCTTGTCCTATTCCCCTCTCTGATTAGGATGAAGGTCTGTTGCGTAGGATGTATATACATATGCATGCATACACACACACGTACATATATCTATATCTATATCTATATCTATATCTATATCTATCTACATATAGATGTACACACACACAGATACACTTGTATAATGTGGGTCCCTCCAGCAGCTTGGCTTAGACACTCATTTTGCCCAGTAAACGGCCCTGGATCCCTGGTCTCCCCAGTTGGTGGCACCTGGACACATGCCCCAGCTAGACCTGCAGTCCCACTCCAGTGGCCAGTACAGAAACCCTCATGCACACAGACACACGCAGACACGCACATACAAACTGATCTCCCAGTTGACTCGCCCAGATCCCTTGATCTCTCCAGCATTCAACTGGGACTCCCTTGTCCCTCTGGTGGCCAGCTCCCACCTGGCCCGTGGCCCATGGCCCCAACTGGTTACTGGGGTCCTGCCACCTACCATTGACCCACTGCACTTCTTCGGTGCTTTTTATCATGAAACCTAAAAGTTTCATAACTGTTTCCCCGTGTGTGAGTACACTCATTAGCTGAGAAGACTAAGTACAATGGAATTTGACTGTTTTTAATTATCATTTGATCCGCAGTGGTTTTGTTAAGAATAGCATTGGGAAAGCCACATTTCCCCATACTTAATTTAGGGGTTTGGAAAAGCAGGTTACTGTGCCTGGCTAAAGAAAGTCACCTAGTGGTACATAAACTAGGGAGATCCTTACCTACACATGTAAGAAACTGAGGACAAAGTACAGAAAGGCATCCAACTTGCCCAGGATGGAGAGTGGAAAGCTATGGGAGAAGGCTGTCAAGATAGTGGATACTCCCCTTCCTGAATTCCAGAAAAGGGATTCTTTATCATGTAATATATGATTTAATGGTTTGATTATTGAAATGGTTTGGTAAAATGTGACATTCTAAGTCAAATCTAAACATGATCTAAGAATAAAGAACACACATATTTAAGGACATGAAAACTCCAGGGTAAATAAAGAAGGTAACCTAAATGAGTACCCATACTCATTTCATTAAGGTAAGTTAACTTTAATCTCTTCATTTTAATATTACTTTTTCAAATACTAAGCATTAGTTTATTAGAATGGGTTGCTGAAAGAAATCAGACATGAATCATTGTGTCAATAGGTAGCTCGTTTTGATTTTAATGAGTCACTTGTTCCAAGAAAATTAGTGTTAATAACTCTAGCCAAGCAAATCTGACATACTCCAGGATAGGATATCATTATGTTATCATGATTATATGTAAAGGAGCTCTTCCCTGTATATGTCTCTTCTTATTAATGAACTGCACAATGAAAAGAATTAATCTGCATGAGTGACACTTGCTATGCTAGTACAAATATTTTGGTTATTTCTGGTTTGTTTTATTCATTTACCTTTTGGATGTAGGAGTAAGAAAAAGTGCAATTAATGAGCAACAGAACTGGACTCATCATAACCTTAAACTCAGTTATATAACCTGGACTAGTCGATGCTGCAGTGTTTGGTTAATACCACATTGTTTGTTTGGCAAACGCTACATTACTTTTATCTTGTGTGAGGGAGTGGAATCCCTGCTGGTATGTATTCTGTGTAAGGGGTGTATGTGGGTATGAACCCTGCTCAAAATATAATAATAGTTAAAATCCTAAGCCTGGCATTTTATTTAGAATTTACTAAGCCTGCACAGCACAATGTTAAATCTGAATGGCTTCTGGACCAGGCTCTTTTTTCCAAAGCCCTTGGTGGAAATGGATACCTCAGGGCTGCTCCAATGAAAATAACAGCTTAGGACAGAGCTCCGGTGCTACAGTCATAGAGTACAGCTGACATCTAGACTAAAAGTGGCAGCTGAGTGAAGCAACGCTGCAAAGGTGGTGTATCTGATAGTCGGCATTTTCCCAAGGGAAGGAACATGAGACATGGCCGATTGAACCCTGCACCTCTGGGACATGGCCAGAGTTAACATGCTTTGAATGTGGCACATTAGAAAAACGGGAAATGTTCAAAGAAACAGCTGTCAACTGGACATTCATTCCAGAAGGTAGGATACTGGATACAGTGGATTTGCGCCCACACGTCACAAGGGTGATTATTTTGTGTGTAAGAGGATAGACAGACACTTGGCAAATTTGTTGTTGTGTCTTCCCAGATGAATGCTGTTTGATTCTCCCTTCTTAATAAAATTAGTTTGGTTTATCCACAGATACAATGCTTTTAAGAAAGGAGTCATTGTTTGGTAAGCTATTGCAAAGAGAGGTATTTGTTTTCCCAGATTTCCAGGTAGGGCTTAAGCCATTGTGTTTTTGTTAATTTTAGTCCAACCTTAGATATTTAAACCCAGCTTTTTTTGCTACCATCAGTATCTGGCAAGAGAATCACAGTTATCAGACAATTGTTACATGTCCCCAAGGATTATGGCAAGAATAGTAACAAGTTCAGTGACGCTTTGTTGTAGTAATAGCTTTATATTTATTTTATGATACTTTAGAAATTAAACATGTTGGCACTTCCCCTTTTATTCAGCTAATCATAATCTGTAAAAAATCAATTTTATTACCCAGCAAACTACTGAGCCATGCATCAGGGCTTTGGTCAGGAAAAATTTATTATTTTCCCTTTGGCAATACTGCAAAGTAAAACATTATTTCACAAAGTACCTTGATCTTTGTTAAGACTGTTTTAGATCCCATTATTAGTTTGTCAGCTATAAACAGAAACTGTGGCTGGGTTGCTCTGTCTACAGCCATAGCTCTCTAGCTGGCATTAACTCAACATAAGTCAGACACAATTCCATACCTATGGGTTAGTTTGTATTTAGAAGAGTTGTTCACTTTTTTAGAAATTGTAAAATTAGGTATCATCTATTCTAAGATATTTATGTGAGGCTGACAGGTAAGAGCAATGGAGATTTTCTTCCAGGAAATAGATAATGATCAAATGTCCATATTGATGTTTTATAAAATCTGCTGCTTGTCTGATCATGAACGTTATGACGCACCTGAGGAACTTGGCACAAGCAAACAGAATAATTCTTCATTCTTGTCCTTAAATGAAATCTCAGCTGACAGCCTCTCCCCAGAGAGACCTCAGGTATAGGTTCTGGTTTTCCTTTTCAGCATGAATGAAGGTTATCAGGGGAGTTATTAGGAGGCAGAGGATACGATACTACCAGTAACCTGGTTGCATGTAGTCCTATAACTGGGGCTAGGATATTGTAGCAAAGTACTGCAGTCATTATCGATGTGAGCTTGAGGCACGGCAGGGAACAACTTGACTGAAAGTTAGACCAAGACTGAGGCTGTGATAGTGAGCAGAAAGAAGGAAAGAGGTGCAGAAAAAAGGATGCAGAGCATGACTGAGAGCAGATATCTGCCATGACTTGGTAGAATTCATGCAAATGGGAATTTAAGACACTTTTAGGCATCACCAACTTCTGTTTGGTGATCCTATCACATCAGTTGTTTTTCTATTATTTTGTTACTTTGAAATCAGACGATGCACCAAGCTGCTAGACCAGCCAGGGGCTGAAGGTGGTACCAAATGAAGCAGTCAACTTTTCGAGCCATCAGACTGTGGGAGGCAGGCCTCTCATCCTCTGAGATCTGCACTGCTTGCTTAATTGCTTCCAGAAGCTGTTTAGGATGTTATAAATCATGTAGGCCTCTCAAATGTCATATTACCCAATGTCACGTTACCACAGCTGCTGCCAGCAGAGAACTCGAGACTGATTTCTTTGCACTCTCCTCTCCCTCTCTCCTTCCCTTTTGCCTTCTCTCCATACACGCACGCATCATCTGGGGCACTCTCTATAAAAGCTGCAGAACTGTAAACATTACCTCCAGCACCACCCAGCTCTAAAATTGCTTGAATACTATAATCTTCAGTTCCAGGTTGCAAAAGACATCTGTTGAGGAGGGCAGAAAAAAAAGTGTTGAAAACTTTGCATCCCATAAGGATGAGAGGCTGGAAAGGAAAGTTTGCATATTCCTGGCTGGTTGAGTTTCCAGTTAAGTGATGCTTTAATGCTGCTGTTATTTTATATAATGTATGATTAATAGTTAGGCTACTTAGAGCTTCAGATAGGCACATAGCATTATTTATATTAAATAAATGGATCTTAAATTCTAGTTATAATGGCAGTCTATAATGCCATTCATCCTGAAGTAGTTCCCCTGAGCTGTAGTCCCAGTGGATTAAATACTAATAGTTGAAGAATAAAATAACGTTAAATGTAAGTTTCATAGGTTGTACAGAATTTTAATGTTAGTCGTATACTACCTATGAGAAATAAAAAAAGTATTCTGTAGAGAGTATTTTGTAACTTTTTATAAAAGTACAGATTGAGATGAATTTCTCCAGTTCAGTGTACTAGAGAAAAGAACCATATAATTGCATATGAAGCAAACAGCCTATGCAATAACAATAATTTACTATATTTCTTTAACAGAAAATATTTTTATGGGGCCTGGAGGAATTTAATAATAGAAGAGAGAATATCTAAAAAACAGCGAGCAATTACTTTTAGTGACAAGTACAGCATAATGCACACATCCAAAAGCAAGACTCTGGCACTAGACAAAATTTTAAGCATTTATTCTTTCTAAGATGAATACATAATCTCATTAATATAAATGCCTTTACTATTGTTTGATTGCATATGTTATCATTTTATATTTCATAACAATGCTACATTAAATAAGTAAGGAAGATTGTAAATACCAAAAACTAATGTTGCTTCTTACGGGTTAGCTTGCTTTCCGATATCAAACTTAGTCTATGTGTAGAATAAAGATGGTATCATTTACAGTGGAATGCATCTCACCTAATTTTAGCCCTAAAAATAGTGATCCACCCTAAGTCAGTGGTCTAGGCTTTCTCTGAAATTAATGGAACCTCACAAGGAATTTCAGCATGCTTTTGGAGACACATATCTAACAGTCAAAATTAAGTAAGAGAAATTTAGATTTCTTCATTTGTATTTATGACTGAAAAATAGTTTACATGTGAAAAAAATACATTGTTACTTCAATATGACAGCATTTTTATGACTGGACAGCTACCTAATTGAGGAAATAGTTTGGGATTTAGTTGGATTTAGGTTGCATTCAATTCTGTCAAAAATGCATGAATTCCTTTGGTGAGGTTTTGCTTTTGTTCTTTGATTATTCATATGTCCTTACAAGACTTCCACTAGTGCTCTCAATGTGATTTGAAGTAAATTTGAAAGCTCTGATTTTAAAAGCCCATATTTGCTATTTGCTTGGTATCTATTTTTTATGAAAAATAACCAGTGAAAGATATCATTTGTGTTTACAGAATTTACAGGAAAGATTACATGAATGAACAATTCTATAATTTCTCCTTGCCATAAAATGTTTTTTTAAAGGTGTCATACTGGAAGTGAGTACCATAATAGTTCCAGCTGCAACTGGATATAGCTGGGAAATATTTCCTTATTACAGAAGGAAATAGGTATATAAAAAAAAAAAAAAAAAAAGCTGTGGTGGTTTGCCTTTTGTGGGTTGAAACTGTGTAAATTATTTTCTTCCAGTTCTTATTTTGGTGTATTTCAGTACTAAGACTCTGCGTGCTGTAGCTCAGGTGTAACTAAAAATGCATGATAATGGTAAGACACAAATATTGCAAATACACAGGTGCTAGTAAACTTTCCAAGGCTTAGATATTTTAAAAAGAGAAGAATGTAATTATAGTTATGTGATAAGGAACAATGAGCATGAATCCTTTCCTCTGTCTCATTTAGCGTGGATAGGTGAAAAGGTAGCAGAATATTGAAGGTACAACATTAAAGTAACTTTCCATAACTGACAGCTGCTTTCAAAGGCCACTGTGTGCATATTCTATTTTGAAAGTGATGGAAACATGGTCTAATGATCCAAAAGTATTTTACATGATTTCACAGTTTTGAAGAACATACTCATAAAAAATGGAATACTTTCCTGCAGAAGTGTACTGTACATGAAAACAAAAATAAATACTAACCTGCACAACTAAATACTTACCTGTAACATCCTTTGCTAGCATAGGAAGCATATCAATACATATTATTTTTAAATATAATTATGGAATGCTGTAGTAGCCTGAGCGTAGGAAATGTCTAAATAATGATTAATGGTGATTAATAATAGGAGAGTGTGTTCTGCTCCTGACTCTGTGACGTAAGATTCTCTTTTACAAACTTATTTAAAAAATTATGGCACAGAAATAATTTAATTCTTAACTAGGCATTAGAAACCTCATAGACATACATCATGAAATATGACAACCCAGATGTTAAATTTCAAACATGACTACAAATTATGCAGCTATGATCTGTTTTCTACTGTTTAGCTATATAACAAAATTATTATGTAGGGAAATATAGTTTTTTTTTTTTTTTTTGAAATTGCACCATTACAACAACTTTCCAAATACACTTCCAGCTGTGCTTTTTTTTTTTTTTTGTTACAGAACCATGGATTTTGGTAAATGTATTGCTGACTATACTTTAAAGGCGAACGGTAATGGCTAAGTTGTTATTTTGAATGTAAACCTTATTTTGAACTTTAAAAAGATACAGCTAAGAGTGAGGTACATACTTATGGTTAAAACTCAAACTGTGGCATGGGAAAATTTTTTTCAATATAACAGATACCTTTCAATGTCTTCAGGGAAAATGAAATGATTTTACTGACATCAAAAGAATGTAATTAAACACCCATGATGGCTAAACAAAATAACAGCAAGTAGAGGCTTCTTCACATTGTATTAGGTAACTATACTCTCACAAATGGGTTGGGCATTTCCTCTGACAGCTCATATATGAAGTTCGATTTGAATTAATTAAAATTTGTGGTGAAAATAGCATGTACATTTATTCCACATCAGAAAAATGAAAATAATTAGCCATTTATCTCTAAGTGTGGGCTTGCTACTTTGAACAGCTTTCTAGTACAAAAGGTATTGCCTTTCTACTAAGAAGTGTACTGTAATTGAAACACAAATAGAAATACAGAATATCACATGGCTAACCACTACAAAAGCCTGCTAGACAAGAATCTACACTGTAGAGTTTAACTAGAGAAGACTTTAGGAGTCAAAATTGGTTTGCCTAAAATACTGGGACCTGAAGTTTTGGACCACCGAATAGTAGTAGCTATATTTTCTATCTTTAAGTTAAGATATTTTTTGCTCCAATAACCATGTTCTGTATCTCTCTTAATTTCTAGTTTGTTTCCAAATGTATCTTCATGCAGAGATCTACTCTGTGGGTTCCTAACACAGGATATGAGATGCATCAGCTTCCCCCTATGACTGCCCCACTGTTTATAGAGAGAGGCTATGTATAAGACAACTTGTTTACATGCTTTTTGATAGCTGAAGTTACATGAGACTAGTGTTATTTTAATATAATTGGAAAATGTGCAACTTGACCACAATAACCTGATTATCTAAAAACCACCACAGGTTAACAGAGATCTCTCTAATTTCCCAATCTTCTGCTTCTGACAGTGGCCAGCAGAAGATATTCAGAGAGTAAGAATATGGGACAGTAAGATGCAAGTTCTTCTCCAGGTCTTCCCCCCCTCCTCCCTTTCCAAAGCATCCGTCAGCAAGTAGTCCATGGGTTTCCATTTAACTGATCGGAGGGTTTTGTATTACATAGTGAATCATGTTGGATAGTACTGCTTGATTAGATTCAGAATGAAACCAGTTCCTGGGATTTGAACAATTTAAAAACAATGATCTGTACTGTATACTAAAGACAATGTGCTTCATATTTCCCGCAAATGAAAATAATGGTTTAGATATTTTTCCATGAAAAGAGGCAAAGATATAAAGGGATGGTGGAAAAGAAGTTCCATGTCATGAAACAGCAGGAGATAACATTAATCAAGATAATCATATGCATTTAAAAAGTTCTACAGGGTACACTTTTGTGCATCCTGTGACAGATAAAGGCATGCTTTCTTGCCTCCTTCTTATTCACAAGATAAGATTTCAGCTATATTTTATAACAGCATCCTGTCAGCTTAGTCCTAAGGTACTTGCAAACAATATATACAAAGTGTAGACTTTGAATAGCAACTCCCAAGACTGTGGAATTAATGACTACTATAATACTGTATTGTGGATAAAATCCTGCAAAATTACAGGCTAAGCCCTGCTAAATGTCTCTGTTCCAGATGGCAGATCATGTAACAGGAAAAGGTATACGCTTTAATTGTATGCAGCAAGTTTTATCTGGATTATGGAAATAGGTAAGCTCTAGCCTATTCCAATTTTAATATGAACTTCAAAATGAGATTGCTAGTACGATTGGTTGTATGGGAAGAGTCACAAGCCCACAGGCACGTTACTGAGATTGCTTGGCAAGGAGCCAGAAGATCTGACAGGAAAGCAAAGGAATCAACACTGGCATGGATATTTAAAGTCACTTTAAAATGTCACCATTAATATCACATTGAAAAGGTCAATATTATGGGGATAACCATCTTTAAGGTGTTAGCTTTTTTTTTTTTTCGTCAAAAGGTGTGTCTGCTCAGATATTTCTCTGACAGATGAAAAGAAAACGATGACTAGAATGGCTCTAAGCAAAAATGACCTTTTGGGGATAAGGTAATTGTTTTGTTTTTCTTTTCAATCACTCTTTATTCTGTAAGTCCTGAAAAAAAAATAGTAGCTCAGAGAACTGAATCTAGAACTTTTTGACTCTCATCATGTGAACAGGAAGGATTCGTATTGGAACCATTCAATGTAAGAAAACATTGTGCGTGCTATGTTCAACATAGAGCAGTCTGGCTTATGGGACACGGAGAAAACAGTTTAGCCAAGTGAAGTAAGCCTAGAAGAGTAGTCTTGTGATTGGGAAACCAAGCAATTTGTGTCAACAGGGTATTCCTCATGCTACATCACCCTAGCTCCTTTGACAAGATGTTATCACAACTGATGAACAATACTTTGTGACCCTATCAGAGTCTGCTATTGGCAGTTTATACCATTTTAAAGTTTTTAAATGATTGGTTGTAAAAGGACTACTGCATGTGCAATGGTGATTTTGTAATACAGAGAATACCTAACTGGATATCTGCTATAGCAAATAAACAAACAAACAACAAAGGGAAAGGCTGAAAACGTTTTCACACATTTATTTAAAATCTCTAGGAAAAATGAAAACTGGAGGTCTCACATGATTCGTTCTAAAGCATCCTCAAAATTTCTAAACAATGTTATAACAGCCTAGTGGGATGCTAACATAAGCCTTATTTTGACAGATAAAAGAGAATTGAAAACAGAATTAAAAATAATGGCAAAGATATGAGTGATTTTATCACAGAATCATTCATGTTGCAAAGGATTCCAGGTCTTGAGTTCAAACTTTCTACTCAAAACAGGGTTAGATGAGGTTGCTTGGGGTTTTGTCCAGTTAGACAAATCTCCAAGGACAAAGATCACCCAGCCTTTCAGGGCAACCTATTCCAATGCTTGGTTATCGATGTAGTGATTTTTTTTTTCCTTTTGTAAAGGTCGCACAGCAGTTTTCCTCGTCCTCCTATCACGTACCTCAGTACCTCAGTATAGCTCTGTCTCCTTGATAACCTCCCCTTAGATACAGGAAAGCTGCTATCAAGTTCCCATGAAACCTTCTCCTCTCTGGGCCAAGCAAGGTGTTCCCTCAACCTGCTCCTATGCTCCAGTGAATCACATTTATAACGTGCATATAGAATAGAGTACGTACATACAAGCAAAATATACCTGTAATGACTTAAAGACGCCATATAAGAAAGCTGAAAGAATTTTTAGCTAAATTAGGTAGTAGAAAGAATTTATAAAGATATGAAAGATATTTGTGTACTACTTAAAAGCATTCTCCTAGATGCTCGTCAAGCTTACTATCCCACCATTATGAAAGAAGATTATTTGGATCAAAAGCAAACAAAGAAATGAAATGGAACAAAAGCTCTCTCCATTTAGAGAGGAAATGAAGAAATGCGCAAAAATACATATAAGAAGTAGAAGATGGGAGAAACTGATGTTAATGGATAAAATTACAGTTTCTAGTCAGAAGCTAGGAACTGTGGGAAACTGATGAAGATAAAAGGTTCAAAGAGAAATCTATGGTAGGACGCGTAAAGGTAAATAGTTTTGAATGCATATTTGGAAGGAAAGGATTCATAATAAGTTACTATGTGAAGCTACTATTTGATTTCTTAGTAAATAAGTAATTGCCAGTAAAACATTGAAGAGATTGGTTTGCTTGATAACTAATGAATAGATAAACCAAATGATCTGATCAATTATAGGCCTACTAATCCAACACTGATTCAAGGTAAGATAAAGAATGCTTAATATCGGACATTATTAATAAAATGCTGAAAGGGAGTAACCTAATTAATGCTAGTCATCATTGGTTACTCATATAATTACCTTGATATCTTTTCCTTATGAGGTTCAAATATAGTTTGCAAAGTTGTTGATGCATTATTTGGCAGAAATTTATAAAGAGTTGTGGTAATGCATAATATTTTCATTAAGCAGATTAATCAACGTTAACAACTATATCAACAACAAGAAATCAGTGGCTTACAGATTATAGACCCACAACAGCAAATTCTGTGCATGCGTGTGTTCTCAGCTCAACACTTTCAACATTTTTATCAACGGTATGGAACGAAATTACCAAAAAAAGTTAACACTAACAAAGTTGCAATTGGGACAATAGTAAACGCTTAGAAGGACAAAGCAATGATACATAACAACTTAGATCACTTAGATCACATAACAACTTAGATCACAGCTGGGTGCAATCAAAGTCTCTGTGTCTGGAATACAATCAAGTGTAAGTTTGCACTTCTAGGGAAAAAAAGAATATATGCCAGAAATACTGGGTATACTCTGTCCTAGGAAGCAGAGGCTGAAAGTGATTTGGGGTCTCACGGAAAGCATGTGCTCAGTAGAGTGAAAAGAGCTGAAGCAGCTGACGGGTGAAAAACAGTGCAATATTTTGCGAGGAGAAGCAAGGCTGTTTTATCTCTGTGTTTTTGGCGTTTCTTTACTGAAATACTGCAATCGGTGAGGGAATTTATAGTTCAGAAAGGAAGTGAAAAACTGAGATGCTGAGAAAAGTCATGATGATTCTAAACTAGTATCAGTTCTATGTATTGGTCTTACGTAAGAGAAGGTAGAAAGATGATTTGATAGTATAGTCTTTCCTGAAGACAGTCTTTCTTGATTTTCATGTGGAATAATAAATCTGTTCATGTTCTTCATTCTAACAGACTAAACAGCATGAAATCAAAATAATATGCAAATGTTAGTAGCAAAGATAATTTTGTCTCTGGAAAAATTTAAAAGATTTGTTGCCACTGGAAATTTTTGAACTTTTAAATTGAAGTTGCATGTGCTTCAAAGAGAGATTCATATAGATTCAGTTCATCCAAAGCTTTTGGACTGGATGCAGTAACTACCTCAGGTAAGTTTCACAACCTGTCCTATGAAACAAGCTAAAGAAGAACATAATAGTATTTCAGAGTCTTAAAAACAATTATGCATGGTAATGCAAGGTGACGGTTCTATATGGTCAATTCACTAAGATGGAGATATCAATTTGAAAACACAACTTCCCCCATCGGTACCATTTGCAGAAGGAGCCCTCTTTACTGTTCCATTAGCAATTAAAGTAGCTTTCCAGCACAGGTTTTGGTACAGGTTGCTAAACGCTAGAATAAGCTGAGCAAATGCTGAAACAAGGTACAGACTCTGAGTACTATGCCTGTGGTTGCCTATCACTAAACTCAGGGTGCATCTTCCATTTGTTACTGATACCTACTTGCCGTATCAAGCAGGCTGATCTGAATATCTGACCTCTCTTTTTTAGGGGGTGGGGTGGGGTGGGGAGGTTAGATTTGGTGCATACTGATACGATTACTCAAAACATAGTCCTGTGGACAGATAAAGAACCATGATTTTGCTGTGAATGTTTGGAATAACGAATGTTGCAAACTTTTGAAATTAACCATAAAATAAGAAATTTTTGAAATGAAGAATGTTTGTGTTTGCCTGCTTGTTTGATTTTGAAAGATTCCATCACCTTTCCTTGTTTTTATCCTTTGTAACTGAAATTTCTTCTCCATGAAAGGTTAATTAATTATATTTTGTATAGTGAGTACCTTAAATTTTTTGCTTTGAAGGTGGCTGCTGCCTCCCATTGCTTTTGAATGAGGTTAAGCTTCTCTTCAAGGAAGATGGGTCTAAACCATAAAAGGACCCTTTTGTGTATTCAATTTGAATGAATGTAAAAAGATGTGTGAATGAAGATGTAAAATAGTATATGAGAAAGAGTAACATAGGAGAAAAGATTCCGAGTTCAGAAAACTGTTCACAGGGGTCAAGCAGCACTATAGTGGTTGCTTTTTCCAACAAAAGTTAATTAAGTTAAAAAGGGGAAAGGGAACGCTGATGAAGATTAGTTACAGTCATTAGTGCACTCTGTAGAATAAAACATCTGGTATAATGTGAAATTTTTAGAATGAAATGACCAACTTTTCTGTAAGCAATGAGCTTGTTAAATAGGGGCTTGTTTAAGAAGACCTAAATATTAATATTTAGATATAATCAAATAATACCTTGCTGTGCTACAGACATTTTCACCTCCTATTGAATCAGCTCACAGTTGGGCTTATCTTTTCTAAAGCAGACTTTGTGTTTTATTAAATACAGTGTATCAAGCATTCTGGGCAATAGATAACAAATGTAGTCGATAGCCCCAATCCGTTTTACTTTTTCTTAGAGTTTCTTTATGGCTGCATTACTGTACCTCATAAAAATTAAGCTTTTGTGAAGGAACGATGTATGATTTTAAACTAATGCCAGCCCTGTGAAGAATGACAATATTTGGTTATATTAAAGTGAAATAAAATTTAGAGCATTAAGAGGACTGGTGTGTTAAAAGAGGAAAAGAAAGCAATATAGGGCATAAGGATTTGTTTTACATGAATAATAACAGCCCAGAGGAATATTATTAAATGAAAACTACTTTAGTGAAATATATGTAACATGATACTGTAGGAATAAAGTAGTATTTGTCAGGGGAAGCTGGTTGTTTTATCTCTATATTCCGGTTGCTGCATGAGTCAAACACATTTACTGTTTGATAACCAATACCAGTGTTACGCTTGCTGCCTCTCACATACTCTCATAAAGAAACCTGAGCGTTGAATCGAGGTTTGCAGCTAGGCAAGCCTTAACAAGCATGATCCACAGAAGCACAATTAGAAACAGCCTGGCAGTAAATCACTGCCTGTGCCTTGGAGCGCCCGAAGGCTGCGGGAGGTCCCCACGTGCCAAGTCCAGCTGTGTCGTCGCGTACAGCAGCCCCTGCCACGGGGAAGCATGGCACACCAGCTACCTGCCCTCATCCAGGACTGGCCAGCATTCCCCAAGTCTTCCTTCTGGGGGAAGTGCTTTAGTGGAAGAGCATTTTTAAAACTCGCTAATTAAATATACTTTGTCTAGTTGCCTGTAACACGTTGGAAAATTACGTATCTTCATGTGCTGGTCTTGAAAGAGAATCTAACATGTATCTCCCTGTTCCAATATGATACAGTCAAAGCGCTCCATGATGGTATTTTGTTTAACCTCACTCTAGCTGTTGCTTCTTTGTGTTATATCCTTTGCACGTTGGAGTCAGGCCAGGAGTATTTTCATGTTTACTGTCTAAAATGTCAGTGACCCTTCTGTAGCTCTAGTCCTCTTTTAGTACTCCTCTTGAAGGTAAAAGTTTCTCAGAGATTTTAAATATTTACTATTCTAGCATAACTTCCTGCTTACCCAGTAAGCTCCGACTCAAAATGACTATCAATAGAATATTGTTTTAAGCCAATGTAACTTACTCAGGCTCTGCAGATAAAAGGGCCTGTGTCCAATTAAAAACTATTATCATATGAGCTGCTACCTACATTGCATGTGACTCAACAGCAAACGTTTTCTTTATAAAAGCTCTCATCAGAAATGCATTTGGTATATCAAAGGAGATATCAGACAAATTTTATTATCTTTTGACAAAGAATATTCTTATTCTTCTCCAAAATCTGCATGAAGGAAAGTGTCGGCACAATACTTTTTAAAGTATTACCTCAATTTTCCAGTTCTTAGGTTCAGGAGATTCAGGAGAGCTCTGATTTGTGCAAGCCCACTCTGCAAAAACATAGCGTAATTCCCCAAAAGCTGTATTTGGATGCCTATGTTTAGATTAGCTTTTCATTATTTTGTTTCTGAATTCCTACACACTTGAAAAATAGTAACCCAAATAGTTATAAGTCTTCTAGACCATTACAACTAACACTAAGAACCTTGCCAGTAATTTATCTTAATAAAGTCTGTTGAACAGACACCGTGCTTTTGGGGAGGGCATCATAGCTGCGTCTGATACATATTCTTGTTAAAATATACCTTTTCTCCAACTGAGGTGAATTGTTACAATTGCCAAGATCACTATAACCAACCTCTGAGACACTAAGCAAATTATTTAAAGTACTATATATATTTTTTTTTTGAGTCTACAAACTTAATTTCTCTAAATTTTTATTTTCCTTAATTATTTTAGAACTCATAACCTACAGTCTTTTAAAAGCTGTCAGCTTGCACTGTGGTTGCATAAAAAGAAGTTTTGTTCTATTATATGAATTCTGAGATTCATTAAGCAGTAATAAGCCATTCATCTAGGTGTTTGCAAACAAAGTATGAATGTAAGCATCCACCCTCTTATAGGCATGCATTTTCATGAACTTTTAAATCCAATTTTACACTGATATGTATGTGAACCAGAGCAATGCGTAGCCACTAATGACCACAAAATGCCTAGCTATTTGTGCATATTACTTCTACACCTACTTAGCTACAATAAATCGTGTGCTTCTGTTAGACTTTGGTTTCAGTAGTAATTTCTTTTAAAAAAGCTGTCTTAAGTATTTTCCAAGTGAAATGGAAAAAGCAAAATCACACAACTTCTTTTCATCATCTGAAATCCAGACCTTGAAAAGGATTGATGTGTCTTCTTCCTTTCCTTCTTTGTCCCATTTTTGCCTCCTGATTTCAGTGGATACCATGAGTACCTATTTCAATGGGATTTTCACACTGAAACGTCCTTTAGCAACAGTAGCTTGAACTGTACTATTCAAAATTATTGTAGCTGGAAAATAACATACAACAACAGTATATTAAAGATATTCAATACAATGCAACTCATAGATAGGGTCACTGAGCAACTTGAAAAAATATGTTTATGCTCATAGGACTCTCATGCTAATGTTTAATTATTTATTACTTTCAAAATATAATCTGCACTATATTTTCACAGATTTTAATTATGTTAAATGTCTTATTGAAAAAAATGGTTCATTTGGTGATGATGCTGAGAATGGATTTATGTTCTCAGTGGGAAATATTAAATTGCCTCAGTTAAATATTTCTTTGATAACATTTCACAGCATCCCAGTGGAGCCAGAAGCAATGTAAGAAGCGATGGCTAGAAACTTGATATGGTTGGCTTAATCTGTTTTCACCGAGACCATTATTAATTACATTTTACTAATACTTTTGTGAGTTAAAGAAATGACCTTAGGAAATTTATGGTAATCCTCTACACTAGAACAGTTCTATTTTTAACTTATAGCAAAATAAAATGGAGGACAAAATGGAAAAAAAAAATCACTATTTTACTTTACAAATAATATATGCATTCATAAGCAGATTCAACCTTTGCATTTTTGCTTATAGGCATATTTCTTATTTAAGTTTTTTTTTTTCTCTATTTGATCACAATAACAAATATATGTAAAGGTATGACTTGTCCTCTTTCCTTCTACATGAAATCATATTAGTTCACAGGAACTGCATTTCATATAATATTAGGACTTCTGGAAACAAAAGCAAATATCAACGTGATGCTTATCACGTACAATGCATTAGGAAATATATCTCTTTATATTTGTTTTTCTCATCAGGAATACTTTCTAGAACAATTACTGAATTATTTATTCATTACATGTCTTACACCTTTTTTTTCTCCGCTTTCTTTTCATTAGTTATCTTCTGAACATGCCCTTCTTTATGTGCCAGAGTGTCTACTACAGGATCAAAAATTCCCCCTGTGGAAAAGTGCTGTTGCGTGGAAGGATGCATGTTTATGCCAAAGAGAGACAAGACTTTGTGCCTAAATTGACTTATGCTGGAAGACAGTATTTGTAAATTTAAAGTACAGAGATGTGAGTTCTTTGGCAACTAAATTTTGTAAATAACACTATAGAAAGATCTGAGAAAACAAAGAATTGGTCGCCAAAAACAATAAAGGAGACCTAGCAAGTCACACCATCAGAACCAAAAGAGGAAGGTAGTATTCTTCGTTGCTAGAAGCTTATGTGAGTATAAGCAGGTTATGACTATCAGAGAGAAAACTACGAGAAATTCTTCACAGAAAGTATTCCATTTTTATCAGATTCTCTGCATGAAACAAAAGAAATTATACATGAGGATTCCTACTATGCAGAATAGAGAGATGAAGCCTGTGAGCACCTTGTTGCTCATCCCAACCCCAAAGAAACACAGGTGACATTTTAAAATTTCAAAATGATAAGAAAACAGAAATTCTTTATTTATAAAGTTTAAAGGTGGTACAATAATGTGGAGAAGAGTGCAAAATGAGAAAGCTGTCTAGATCTGGACACAATTAGACAGTTTATGTTTTAAAGTGGAACAACATGAAGCAACAAGGACTGCTAAGCTAAGCTATACATCTGGGGACAAAGCAGATGGGGTAGAAGAGGGCTACACCTGTTAATCAGCTGGACAAGAACTTACTATCATGTTGTCATCACAAGGGTTAACATCATCTGTGGATGCTGGAGAATAAAGGAGCCAAGGGCTTTGATTCTAGTGAGACTCTTACTGGAAAAATGCACCAGATCTTGTACCTTCAGTGCTAGAGGGTGTAACTAAATTAGACATTTTCAAGACGATGCATATAAAATAGTAAAAGGATGAGAAAATATCCCGACGGGGAAATCAAAACCAATTCTATTTAGTTTATTACAAAGAACGTTAATATTTGATCATGAAAAGTCAGTAACATAGGCCTCTTCCATTTAGCAAGCAAAGCTATAACGACGACTACAGGCTAACACTGGGCAAACAGAGTTTAGAAATAACCTATATGCTATATGCCTTTAACCACTACTGTGATCAGTTGAGGAAAGGGTCCAATAACTTCTTCATCACTGAACATTTTAAATTAATTTTGAAAAAAATGTAGAGTTTTTTTCCAAATTATTTTATGTGATCTAGTTCGATACTAAATTCACTTGGGACATCATATGGTCGTGTTGCACAAATCAGACCACAAAGTCCATTTTCTACTTTTTCAGTCACTAGATCTATACAATTCAAACTTAAAATCCATGTTATTTCAAAGAAGACTTCCAGTCAAATTAGTTGATACTGTTTTATGTGGGCAGACCGAATACAAGAAGGAATATGCAACTAATTCAGTAGCTATGTATAACTGCCTTCTCCTAAGTAAGTGATGCTGAGGACAACGGGAACTCATATTTCTTCAGAAAAGAGTGCAATATTTTTAATGTGAGGCAGAAATCATTATAGATGAGAAAATACACAATGAAACCTTTGTGTTATAAAAGGCTACTAAGCCTTTACTTGTGACAGTGGTTAAAACCCTCTCCTGATATTCCTAGGGATCCGGTAGGTGTCATAGGTTCAAAAAAGGTAGTAAATGTTAAGATCTTCTGAAGCACAGAGATAACACACTCAGTGCTGTATCACAACAAAAATATCACTAGCCTTATCTTTCCCGTTCTGCAAAAGAATTCAAAGCATTTCTCTTCAGAGGCAGGTAAGCTGGCATAAGTACTGTATGAATACAGATAACAGAGATAATTGAAACAGAGATAATTGAAATGTTTCAAATCTTGCATTCATCCATGGGTACATTGTGGTCTCAAACAATAAAAAGCTCATTTGGAAAAGGATAAGGAAAAGATTATACTTTAGTTGAAAAGAGGTCTGATGCACTTCAGATATCAAGGAATGATGGGTAGGACTTGGAAATCTGTAATAAGAGAAAAAACATTGAAAAGAAACTGAAAGGGATTAATAATCCCTGAGGTAAACTTCTGTCTAGTGTACTCACAGTACTATCCAGACTACTTGTTTGCATTCATGAGTATCTCATGCAGACCGGCTGCATAATTTTTGGAAACCATTGGAACATATGGTAAAGTTTGATGCTTGACTCAACTCTTTCTTTGCGATTTTTAGGAGTTCAAATATTTGCATGTAACCTAATATTTGGAGTGCTGTATACTTCCACTAATGAACTTTATGTAGTTAGTGTGAAAGTAAGTCCACCCTTTTTGTTTCGCATTCATACTAATTCATTTAACCGATGTATTTGGACAAAAATAAAAGAGGTGTAGAGATTTGGTAATTGTTGTCATTGTAGTTTAAACAAATATTCCTTTATTGTCTATTCACAATCTTTTTGAATCAAAACACTTTTATCTTTCACCTATTCGGCTAAAAATCAAATTTTAAAAATCAATTTTTTATTATTAACTATGAACAATAAAGCTGGAGAAAATCAGACAAGAGAAAGGCTGACACTTATTAAAATAAATCACAAACAGTAGATATGTTCACAATAATATAGTTAGCAGGGATCTTCATTAGGATTATTAGATCTGAAAGCTGAGTCTTAGTTTGGTCTTTAAAACAAGTTTATCAGGGAGGGTTATAACCATCTGGTTCACGGAAGTTCAGGTGTGCAGAACTATCAGCCACAAATAGCATGTATAGATTTAAAATGTTAGTGTAAAATGGTATACCTGTATTCTGTATATCCAAGCTAATGTCTCACAAGCTATGCCTTGTGAAATAAGTTACGTTAGCTGTGATTCTCTGCAAACCAAAATCAGTCACTGACTTTCATGTATCCAGTATCAGTACAGGAAGCACACTGTGGCTGAATCACTTTGAAATTTTTTTCATTCTAATAAGAAAAATCTTCCAAAAAATTACCTGAAATATTTATTGGACAGAATTATCAGTCACCTAAGCATTTCCATCAAGTCTCTGTTTTATTTTTATGACTGGAACATGTACTAGAGCAAATGCAGACACAGAAATAGGGAGGGGACTGGCTATACATATGGCTACCTGGCATCTCCAGAGATGAAATTCTATACTGCACTGGCTGGTGAGAATGTGAGAGGAGCAATAACGAGAGACTACAACACTGAAAGCTTCTTCTTCCTTCCTACCACCAGGAAATCTTTACCTGCTGTCATGTTCTAGAAATTGGTCCTGCTCTGTTTGCTGTGCCTCTTCAATGCAACTGAAGTTCCTCCTTTCTTTTGCTAAAAGTTTCAAAGCTTTTATTTACTCCACAATATTTTGCCTGAAGGTAGTGCATTAGATCTGTGGTATGCAGAGGTTCCCTTCACAAGTTTCATTATGGTTGTTGCCTTTCTCTGCAGCAGCCTGTGTTTATAACTGAGCAGTTCAGTTTGTTTGCCCAACTCCCTTTGCATTCCTGGGACTTACAACTCACCGCAATATTAGTTCTTGTTGCCAGGGCACTTTGTATAACTCTTGACTCTATTTTAATGTGCACCTATTTTTGGAGCAGTGCAATGAACAGATCTTCTCCTTCGTCATTTATTTTTGCTGAGACACTTTTTTGGAAGATAATAGTTCTGTTAAGGTATCCACAGATGACAGAATTGTCCATTTATTGGTAGTAGACCAAATATGGCCAAGACCAGATGCTCACAGCTTAAATGTGAACACAGGAAGCTTTATAACCTATGTGTTAAGTTATTCCCAGATAATCTGCATTGGTAGTATGAGTTCTTAGTTTCCTTTCTTTGGCACTTTGTTCAGTTGCTTTCCTGTGAGAACAAGCTGAGTGTATGGTGTTACTACTGGTGAGAATGAATGGAGTACTGTAATTGGAAGGCGTATTGTACCCATTTTGAACTTTTATAGCAAAATCCGGGGCTCATATAAAATGGTGATGCTCTGACAGGCTAGTACAAAGCAGCTAAGCCCACATTGTGCACTTGCATAACCAGTATACTAATGCGTGCCTTTGGCTGAGCTATCTGATCTCTTCTGCACATGCTGTGCAGTCTGAAGTGAGGCTGCTCCAGGCTCTTTGAAGCAGAAAGTCATGAAATCTCTGGCTTCTTTAGCATGTATTACATTAGCTGACAAATATAGTGTCCATGTGCAGACAGCCTAGGCTGGAGGCTACGTGGTTGGATCTCCCAGCTATGCTGTTTTAACCCAAGGCAGACATCCCTACCAGGGGAAAAACCAACCAAACACCAGCAGAATGGTCACCAGCTAAATGAAAGAGTATTTTCTTTTGTGTGCATGTTTTTCAGTAGGGCCTGCCTTTCAATCTCAAGTGAAGTGATGTACCTGAACTCAAACAGCAAGGCAATGCATAAAATAGGAATTGAGGATCTTAAGTGCACTGAGTGGCAACAGAACAGTCATGATGACGGAAAGGATGCCTTTGTGGAAAGACTCTAGTCCATTCTCATTAAAAGACACAGTAATATTTCAGGTGGGTTTGGCAGGATTGGTATGCTAACCCATATTTTCACATCAACATAAAATATCTAAATTTGCTTCTTCAGATTGTATGCAAACAGCGCAGCCAAACTCTTCAAGCATTCAACACTGGCAATATTAACTTAATCATACAGTCAGGAATTCCTGCTTCACTTTATTTCACTTACTTCTTCCTTGTCTAGTTTTTTCTCCCCTTTATTTCTCTCAGTTCATACAAACCAGTATTTTAATCTCTTCTTCTAAAAATGAAATACTTCTTATTGACAGCAGTCATTTACTGTGCCCTTGCCCAGCTTTTCCTCTTGCTCAGCCCATAGAGCCCTGTCTCTGGTAGATTTCACTCAGTGCATTTCTGCAGCTACATAGGTTGACTCTGATGTTGGAAGCAAATGTAAAAAGTAAAGAAACTGTTAAAATAGATGAGAAAACCCTGAGGACAGTTTTTCTCTAAGAAAGTGTGTGTGGGTTGGCAGAAAAGGGCTGGGTTCATGGAGAACGGATGCATGCTTCTGGATTTATCTAACTGGAAAAATAGCTTTTAGGATTAAATAATCACTTCTGATGTTCCTATCACAGATGTGAAGGAGAACATAGTATTTGGGAGGCATTATTTTCAAAAGTGGCAGAGGCAACATTATTTCTAGGCATTGGGGCATAGGGATGAACGGAATCAACATTCAAACTGTTCCTCAACTGCCATGCAACGCAGAAAATGGGATTTTGTCTCCTCAAACACATTATTTCATGATGTGCAACAGTGCAAATAGTGTTCATTGTTCCTCCTTCTCAGCGGGTGCTTCTGATAACACTGCCGTGTAGATAGGCTGAAACCTAGGAAAGGGCAGCATTGCTTTGCACAGCTATTTTCTCAAAAGAAATATAATCGTTAGCACAAAGCCTTCCAAAGGTTTTGGAATGTATATTGTCACTACATATCTGTCTAGGGAGACATGGGAAGATGTGCAATGCCACAAAAAGAATGACCATGAAAACAAAGTGTACAGTTAACCAATGTAACTTTCAAATAGATTTATTTTTTTATAAACAGATTGTGTTTGGGTATCCGAGCCAATTATCCTAAATGTAGACCAAACAGTGGCATATTCTACTATCATACTTGATACTCTAATACAACAAAGATTTTGGCAGCAGATAACTCCTAATCTATCCATCTTTGAATGTGGTAACACACCCAGACCATGTCATTTGTCAGCATAATGACAATTCCTCTATTCCCTGACTGACTAGAGGAAAAGATTTAAATATAACATTGTTTCTGGTGAAGGGGAAGTTATCTAAAAAGTTTGAAACTTAAGCCTGCCATTAGTTTCACAATATCTGGGAGATCTGGTACAGCATGTTCCTGTAAAAGCCCTGCTTAAATCTGTAGTCAATTTCTCCCAAACTGTGATCAGAACATGGAGTGTGCATAAGTCACTTTCTTTAGATTATACAGTAATATGTTAATGGAATGAGGCAACCTGACAACTGAGAAAAAATAGTTAAAGTGACTTTACAATGTGTGAACTCAGTTGGACTCTGCGAAGTCTCAGGACTTCATTCCCACATTAGCACAACAGCACTGGAGACCAGGTGGTTAGAGGAGGACACGATGAAATGTAGAGAGGAAATAGACTGCTACAGTCTGCTTTCCTCCTTTCTAAAATATTTTAAGGGCTATTGGTAATAGAAGTCCAGAAACTTCAGAATGAAGTATTATTATGAAGCTGAAAGACAATGTGTAATGAGTTACGAGGCCTTTTGTCCTTGGTGGAACAATCTGAAATCTGAAGCAGGTCACAAGTAAATTCATTTTGTGAACTTGACCTTGTACTCAGAGGACATTTAACCCCATCACCAAACCACAGGATAATGTTATAACTACCAATTTTGAAACAGCCCTTTTGGGACAGTATCTTTTTCTTGGCAGCTACTTTCTGCTAAAAAGGCGCCAAATGAGTTCAGGAGAAAAACTTTTGTAAAATATTATTCTTCTCTTACATCAGGTGCGCTTGTATATTGATAACTTGACAATATTTCAATTATATTAGTTTCTTAGATATCTGAAGATATATAGAGGAAATGTAATTAGATATATAAATAGGAAATGAGGACCATCCTTTTAGGACTACAGCTTGTTCACAGTTTTAGGCAGCTGTTGTTTCATTTGCTTTGTTTTTATTATATTTTTTCTTTTTCTGTTCCTCTGTTATCTTTGCTGCTTTATCCATCCTGCTACTGAGGCTTAGCAGCAGCCAGCAAATAGTACTTCTACATGAATAGCATTACACAGGAGTCCATTATGAAGACTGCATGCCAAGTGGGAGAAGGGCTTGAAGTGAAGGATAGTTTCTAGCCATTAAACTTTCTATTTATGATCAAATATGATCGAATCCAGAACATTGGGATCTGGGGTTACTCCAAGGATGAACTTGTTTCTTTTCCTTAACTTCTGTTGTTCTTTTGCAGCAAAGAATGTAAACTATGTGCTTTGAGCTGAATTAACTGTAGCTGAAATTCTTGGCAGTTGTGAAGAGAAATAGAGTCATAGCCAGCACGTCTTTCCAGCAAAGCATTTCATATGAACTTCCTTGTTTTCTTTTACATTTATTTGCTTTCCTTTTTATTCTCAAAATAAAGATTGTAGGTTTGGGGTTTTTTTCTTCAGATGGATGTGTATTGGGAATTAAGTGTGAGATTAGGCCTGTTTGATGGGATCCTTAGAAGAGCCACCCCAAAATTTTGAAGTGCTTCAGAGTTCGTAACATAACCAGAAAATGTATATGAGATGCCTAGAGTGAGAAACAAATTACTTTCAGTTTGATTGAAGCTATAGAGCTGACTTAGTTTATTCAGGATTGAGGAAGCTCTTAACGTTTGGAGTTGTCCAGAAGCAACCTGGACCTATTGGAGGGTTGATGGGACTCTACTGGCTATTCTAACATCTTAGGAAAATGCAGACTTTGATGAGCCGTTTAAGTACTTCAGTAAGGACTTGGGGCCCAGACAAACATCCATTCCATAAGTCCTAATAAGTTTCATCAAGAATCCAAACAGGGAAGGAGCGGAAGTCCTCACATACAAAGAGCGTCTAGGGGAAGGAAAGAAGTTCTGAGGAAATATTTTTTTTTTTTAAAAGGTAGATAAGTTAAAAAAAAAAAAAACCTTTCCCAGATCTGATGGAAGTTACCCAACTGCTTTGGGTAGACACATAAATTCATACATTTTAATGAAGGAAAAGAAGTCTTATGCAGACATTACTGCTGGTATATTATATACTATACCTTATGTTTTAGTGCAATGGAGATGTTCCTTCCTTCCTTTAGCTTCAGGCTGGTAAATATTTAACTTGGATGCTGATCTTGTTCATCTCCAAAATTCTCACTGTCTATTTTTACTATCTATTTGTTCTAATAAAAAAAAGACAAGGAAGATTGTGATTTAGGCAGTGATTTATCTTTAATAATTTAGATATCTAAAAGCTAGGTATAAAATTAGACTTATTTAATTGCCCAGGCATTCTTTGTAGCTGATAGAGATAAACTGACACCTTCAAATAGTGACTCGATCCCTTCATAACATATATCTGAGACAGCTGGAGTTAAATAAACCTGATTTTTCTTTCAGTCTCTCTCTTAACTGTAGAGGGAGTCTAGATAACTAGTGTAGATGAGTTATTCATCTCTTAGAAGGTAGAAATGAGGTAAAGTGAATCCCACTTCTGTTGTATGGCTTGACTAATCTTCTGTAGAGGCCTGAACTGGTTGATGCCTCCAGCAGTTACTGCAGCCTAAGAATAATATATTTAACAATATTTTAATAAGAACAGAGTGAGAAGTCTCTGTGTTGTCTGGTGCTGTGTAAGTCTTTCAATCAGATCGCAGATTAATGTTGAAAGAACTAATAAACCTAACTTAACATGTTGCAACATAAGTAATTATTTTAAAATCACCTCTTCCACCCACCAAGACATTTGTGATCCTACTTTATTTTATATCTATTTAGCCAATACCCACCATTTTAAACCATTTTAATGGTGTATTTCAATATTAAAAATTCTCATCTAAATGGAAAGAGATTATCTTATGTATCTAAATATTCTTGCAGTTAAATCCTAGTCCCTCCTGGGAAACTGTAGTACCTGTCCTAAAGATAAGAGTATGCACATTGTGATAAAGCAACTGCAGACCAGAGCTGTGGAAAACACACTAGATTACAAGAAGACTTATTTGCTAGGTAAATGAGTTGAAAAACTAGTTTTGGATCCCTAGCTTGGTAAAGAAAAACAAAAGTCTGTTATGACATTCCTGCCTATATTTACTACCTTTTTTCTTCAAAGGGTCACTAAGTCTTTCAGGTAATAATTCACTCACTTTAACTCAAAGACAGTTACAAATTGGGATCCTCTAAACAATGTCAAATTGCTGGTAAACAGACATCAGGGCAAACACAGAAATGCAGTAACTGCACCAAAAGCATTCACTCTAATGGCAGTAGGTGTAAGGTCAGCAGTGGTCAGTGATAATCTTGCAGGTCTACAATGGTGCCTGCTAATTGCTATTAGGTCAGATGCTAACAGAGCAACTTCTGTATCACATTGCACAAGACTTGTAAAGAAAAGGAACACATTTTATCAGACCTTCTTATATAGCTAAAAAAACAGGCAGGGCTGGGGATACATAGGCCTTGGTGGCTGAGAAAAGCTCCTCTTTTCTATGTAATAAGAGATATTACTCCTCCATATCTATGAAATAGAAACTTCTTTGCTCCTTTACTCACCTATAGTCTTAGACCATAAGAATATGAATCTTATGCAGCATTAGTTTCTGAACCTAATACAAAATTCATGTTTACCTAGGACCTAACACAATTTGCAGCGCAACACTTTGAAATTAAACTCATGTTCTAAGCAGGTGAAGAGTGTAACCACTACCAACAAATAACTAGACAACACCTCAGAGCCCTTCTAGATATTCCATTAGCTTTTCCACAGTTATTGATGTTAACAGAAACATTGTAAAGTTCATTCAGTTCTTTTATAGTATCAGCAAGTCATAGTCCAAAAAATGGCTTTATTAAAAGAAATACAGCAAAATACAATAACACACTGAGAGCAGTAATAGCTTGTTATGCTTCAAGGACCATTTTAGGGATTTCTATCAAACACTTGGAGAACTACAACTGTAGCTAGATTATATCTGGGAAACTCCTTGGCAAATCCCACTAGACTTATTCTGTTATATAGCAACACGATTATTTTTCTTTCTTTGGCTAAATACAACCGTAATTTTGGCCAGCACTGCAGAAGTTAAAGAAAAAAAGTTGCTGAAGTAGTGGATTTCCAAATTCTCTCTAGGCATAAGGTTACTGCATTGCTTACACAGATAGATTTGTAGTCTCTCAGTGAACCCAGTTCTGGAGACATCATCTTGTACTAATGCTCTATGGGGAAAATATGTCAGCAGTCCCAGTCTTATGGTAACTGTGACATGTCTGGACCAATTAGACATAGACAACTTTGGGAGCTGCCTAGGACAGCAGACTACCAAGGATACAGCTTATTCCTTTTCTTTCGTATAAGGTAACATAGCACTGGTCTGTGGGAGAAAGCAGAAGGAAGAGTGGCAATGGTACAGGGAAACAGAGAACATATACCAGTTTCGGCTTCCACTGTCTTAGTCAATCTTGAGAAACCATGAGGAGGGCAGGAATAATAGGAATGGATGACAGCCACTTGTAATACCCACTTGTCTGGCACAGACTCAACTTCAAGTTGAGTCTTGAACACAGCTAACCCTTCACAGCTGCCTACCATTCAATTTTGCCTCCACTGCTGACAAGATTTGAGCCAACCCTAACTTCAGCTAAAGCATGGGATAGGACAGCCTAGGGCAGCAAGCCTATGACAGCTAGGATTTTTAGGGTCTGTGCTACCAAGTGCAGGGAGCGTGGTTGCCACCTACTGTTTGTGGTAACAGAAGCATCCTAAAAAGGTTCCTCTGGATTCCTGCGGGATGATGTGCAGCTGTCCAGTAAATGATATTCTACTCTCTTGTAAAGAATAATAACAGTTAATGTACCACTACATATTGTTTTGACTAGCTATGCAGATATTCGGGGAGCATCTATGGAAAGTAGCAGCTATATCATGGTCTCTGTGTACTTCAAAAACAATCAGTAAATGAGGGTTTTTCACCCCTATTTTGGCAGGAGTTTTGAAGGTAAAAGCCTATTGTTAAAGGAGACAGGAGAAACGTGAAAAAGACAGGAAGTAACCAGAGGAAGTCTGAGGAATCTATAATAAATATTACTCGGGGTATTTTTTCTGCATACAGCTATACCTCAAAATTTTTATTAGGCAGCTTCATTGTTTTTCAAGCACTTAACTTAGGTCTCTTAGCTGTAGTGCTAGTTTTGTTTTTTTCTACGCCAAAAGATGCAACAGATTATGAGACCTGAGCACATGATTCAGCTGCCACTTTTTTCAGTCCCTCTCAAGTTAACATATGCTTTGTTTTTAAAATAGAGCCAATCTTGTTACATATAGCCTGCTGCAAATAGAGGTACTTTTATCTGGAAATGAGAGGGCAAGTCTGATACTTTACATGGTCAACTGTTCAAGATTAATTCTAAAAATATAGTCTCTACTGTCTCGTTTACTCACTCCATTGATCTGCATTCCCCAGCCTCTGCCAAGGTTCTGTCTTCCTAGCCCTAAGGGTTACCTGCAGTGAATGAGAATCTTCTGTGGACCTCCTCCTCCTTATTTCACCCCAAAAACAGCTAATCAAAAAGTCTACCTTCTCCAGAAAAAAAGCAACTAGAAAGATAAACCTGTACCATCCTCATAGCCCCCTCTCCATCCTTTCCCATTTCAAGGAGACAGTCAGTCTATGAGGAAACTATGCCTTTGAGATTAAAGCTAGTTATTACTTTTTGCATTGTATCTGACATCCCACAAAATCTAAGCCCTTTCACCTTTCTGTTTCACCAAAGTTCTTATTGCTGTTCCATGAACTTAGTACGTCTTTTCACGGAAAGGTTTTCCATGGTGCTCACCAATCAGATACCAACTTGTTTTAAAACTAGAGTTTAAACGTTAGTCATTAAACACCAGAATTTGAAGTTTAATGATTAATGGTTGTTCAATTTGAGATAACTCGGAGTTTGGCATTTCAGAAAGTGCTGAATGTTCCATCTTATATCAAACAAGCACCTTTCAGGTAGCAGAAGTTGTTAAGTTGCACACATAGAATAATTAGTCATTAGCAATTATGAATATTTTGGTGCAAGTGGCTTGCTGCATCAGCAGGGCTAGGTAAGCTTTATATAAGCTGTCCCATCAGTTCCGCTTAATGAAGGGAGAAAGACCAAAAGGGTTTTCAAATCCACTTTTTATATTGGGCTCCAACACATCTTTTTGGTCTAATCACCTAATGGAATTCTAGTTCCTCTCTAATTCAACTACTTGGTCAACTTTTACTTCAAAAATAAAAAAAAAATTCCTTTCTTGTGAAAAAATACATACTGCAGCTCTGAAAGTTACAGATTTTTGTGAGTTGAAATTAACCTGAAATTAGTTTATTTTTTGCATCTGAAAGGAAAATTCAAGTTTACACTTAACAAAGGACATACATGCTTCAGTCATGAGCTGCAAATGACAACCAAGTAAGGTAATTGTAAACTTTAACTAAGAGAAAAATAAAAAATGGAACTATTACCACATTAGTTATTAATATATCTTTTAATCTGTTTACTTCATTTCTCTGGTAGTATAAATTCAATGTGTATGTCAGTATGCCTACTGTACCTCCTACTATAAGTATATTATGCCAGCAATTCTCAAACTGTGATCTCTACAATACTAGTATTCGACAAAGCCACGGCAATTACTCAGGTGTATCAATTGTTTAAGTATCCTTAATCTAAGTCATTTATAGCACATTTAAAATAAAACAAGTCTGGTCTTTTGACTCCAGAAATAGTTTGATATAAAGTGAGATTAATCTCCTTGCTCTAGTGCATGATATGCTACTGACCTTGGTTTTCTCTGACGAGCTGAAAATAGGACAAAAAAAAAGCAGTAAGAACTCAGAACTTAGTAAGATGAGGTTTCTTGTTTGTTGCAAATCATATATGATTTAGAATAGTTCTCAGTTTGTAGTCAGTGATCTGCAAAGAACACATCAGACGTTTGATGTGATTTTCCTTCCTTCTAATCATTAAATCACATTGAAATGGTTGTAAGGAATAGAGAACATACTTTCCCGATATTATTTGTCCATATAAGCACATGCTGCTATTGCCATAGGGCTGTTGTTTAACTGAAGGGGGATGTGATCTGCAAATCATATGCCTTCTTAAGCATGATCCATTCTGCAGAAATATTGTCAAACTCTGATGTGACTATGCAGTGTAACATGATAGAAAAGCTATAAAGGTATTTTGACATTAATAAAGTCAGCTGAACACTGTTTGTGTATCTTAGCTGCCATTGACGACATGTAGACTTCGACATTTACAAAGAATGCAAGTAAATAACTAGTATCTCTTCAAGTATCCTTAATACATCAGTAGTGGATCATGGTAAAATTGCTGGATCTGGCTGCATTTTATTTTTTGGCTATCTACATGATGACCCTCAGTTCATTTTTCATTCCCTACCTTTTCTGAGTTCAAAAATGTTTGCGCTTGAAAGGAGAAGTACAGGTGTTGTCTGTATTAGAACGAAAGATGGCTAGAACATTTTCTAAATTAGAATTAAAAATGACAAAATTGTCTCTTGAAACATCTCACGGACCTGGATTAATTACAAAGGATTGTAGCTCTATAAAAAAGACACATCCAGTTTAATAAATGATTTATTAAATTGAAGATTACTATTACTCATTGTTTATTGGTTCTGTGTACTGTGCACAAACACAGTGAGGGCGTGACTGTAGCAGAGAGAGATCTTTTGTCAGCAAGTTCAGGATAATCCCTGAATTATAACTCCTGTTTGATTGAGAACATCTTACTGGAATTTTTATTATAATCAACTTGTGATTGAGAATATGTGGTCACAAACTTTCTTGAAATGGAATCATGTGGAATTTGTGTTACAATCAGCTTGAGATTTGGAGCATTACCTAGAACAAGAACCACTTACTTGAGGCTAGGAACATAGCACCAGACTTTGTCTTCCTGTCAAATTTTGTTTAGGAATACATGACCAGAAACTAGTTGTCCAAAGAACATTTCCATGCGTATCTATGAGTAATCAGTACTGGAAGTGCTGACTGACTGAAATCATCATGGCTTTAGCATGGCTGTACTGGAACCTATTATGCAAACGCTAGCATAAAATTATACAAACAAAGAGAACGAAACATTGCATGCTTAAGAACATCTGGAAAATAAAGAAAGCAGTCTGGAGAAAATTATTAACTAGCAACACTTTTGCACAACATCTCCTCAAACTTTCGTTTTCATAGAGAGAATTCTTATGTAAGTAAAGGCATTTACAGTGCCATACATTCAACTTATTGCAAAAGTCTGAATTCATCTGTCCATAGGTAGGTATTAACTGAAAAAAATAAGCCTATATCACTCAATAGACAATTTACTAGAATGGAAGTGATTCCATGACACAGTTTTCAGAAGGCTAAAAGTATCTATTTGTGTATTATTGGAATAGTTTTTAAATTCCAACACTTACCAGGTAAGGCATGGGAACTGTTTTAGCTGGTCAGTTTTGGTGGCTAGATACTATCCTAATGAGTGCTCTATTTTATGTTAATTCAGCACATAAATTAATTAGATCAGGTATTTGATTTCGGCTTGTAAATATATGAATGCCACAGGCCTAATTTTGTGCTGACTCAGTACATGATACATCGTCATCTAAACTCTTCAGTGGCCAGAATTGCCCAACACATGTAGTTCAAATATCTGCCTTTTCAGTTAGGTGTCCTGCACAACTCCTCCCTGCCTACTGGTCTGGACTCACCTCCTATTGCCTTTTTCACAGCGCTGCTGTGGTGGTCAGCTTCTCTTTTCCTCTGTTAGCTCAACTGCTTTGACAAACACCTCATCCAACTTGTATCACCAGCCCATTCTCTTCTTTCTGTTTAGATGCTAACTTAAAACAATTGCTTCCATTTTGCCCACAGGATATGGGTTAGACAGTCTGGCTCAGGGTATTTCTATGTTGTACAACTACAGGGTTTCCAAAATCAACACTGAATAAGCTGAATTCCCCAGAATAATTAGCATGAAGGCAGCATTGCATTAGTGTTGCAGCAATATACTGCAGTAGAGAAATCAGCTGGAAACCTTTCCCATGTTGATATGTTTATATGTTATTTCATTTCTTTTGAAATGTGATTGTTTTGTTTGTTTCTTTCGAGAGCTGGTGTCATTACAACACAAATGCCAAGAAAGGAGGTAAGTTTTATCATACATTCTCTTTGTATACTGAAGAACTGGGGCTCTAGGAGCCTCGCCTTTCAACTGCCTCATTTGTAGTAGTTTTCCGCATTCGCAGATAAATGCTGAGTGTTTTATAACTATTACTCCGAGTACAACTCACTTTTGGGAAGTGATCTGGAGAATTTTTCCTTAGGTGATCATAGGTGATGCAGTAGGCACAAGCACTTATATGCGCTTAGGAGGACCTTAAAAATACAAGCGAGCTTTAGATTCAGTGTAAGCATGCTAACCAACTTTGAAAGTACATAATGCTTTCTCCAACTGTTAACCAGCTTAGCCTTCTTTATGAGAATAACAATAATCAGATTAATCCATTATTTCGAACTATTAACTTAAGTAAGTTTCTCTCAGAACGCTTTATCTGGCCCTCTTTCTTTCGGGCCATATTCTAAGTTTGCACTAGTATCTGTCCAAAGAATTTCTCCAGAGTTAGCAGATTTACTTTGGGTTTACACCAGCAGAAAGCAGAAGAACTTTTACAAATAGATTTAAGACATTTTTTCCTAGTTTCGGGATGTAAGTTAATCTATCCAGCTGTAAGCTTTTGGGGGTTTTGTTTTGTTTTGTTGGGTTTTTGGGGGACATAAATGGAACTTTACTGCAATTAATTTCCTTAAAATGTTACCCTTCAGATTTATTCAAACACCAAATAATCAAATTTTAAAAGATCCTCTAGAGAGCTTGTTTTAAATAGACAACAAGGCTGATGGTAGACAGAGTTAAATTTTTGAACATGAAAGATCAACTGGACATCAATAGAAAAATATAGATTGTTGACTAAAAACAGTAGCATAAGATATTTCTTATTAGAAACACTGATAATGAATACTCTTTCCTTAATTTTCACATGGCACTCTAATTAAATTTTATCTGTTCAGGCAATTCAATATTCAAGGCAATTTGTGAAGTGGGTGAGTCAGTAATAAACCTTTTTCCTTGCTTGGAGATGGTCTGTTAAAAGTGTTCCACTGTGGAGCAATAAATGGGTTGGGGTGGGTTGAGTCAGCTAAAAATAAAAGCGTTCTGTTTTCACTGTAATTTATATTGCAGCGTATAGAGGCACTCACAGACACTGTGATAGTCTAGAGTACCTGCACCTCACTGCATGTCACATCCCACTCAAATGACCTGTGTAGCAGAAGCTTGAGGGCAAGAAGAACTGGATGGGGGAGATTTTCTTTTTCTGAATGCCATTCCTCGCAGTCCTGGCAAATGATTTTCTGGCCTTGCTGTGCTGGCAACCACCATACGGAAAGCTGCTAGTTCACAGGTATAATTGTCATGGGAGCTGATTTAAAACCATAAAGGAAAAAATAAAATGTTCAGAGATGAAAAACACTTTGTACAATGTTCCCTGGAATAAGTCACTCAGAGAAACACATCTGTAACTAAGAGCAGCATTTTGCCTTGAATGAATTCAAAGAGTGGAGAGTAAGATGCTTAAGAGACCACTGCTGAGTTTAATATTTTCAAAATTAAAAATCTTCTCCAGCCAATGAAGACATATCACTGCTTAAGCAAGACATAACCAGAGGCAAAGCTCCATGCACAGCTGCAGACAGGTCGAGTCACTCCGCTTGCATTCCAGTTCAGCCAGACACAAGCCAGCTGTGGCAGGGAAGCTGTGTGGCCTTCTTGCAGAAGGTATATTATATCAAACACGGCACTTTGCTAACATGACTGTACAGCTTTTGGACCAGAGGTATTTTGTTGTTGTTGTTTTTAGGTTTTGGGTTTTTTACACTTGATTTGTTGGATGCATAGGCAGATAGTTTTGACTCTGTCTGGACGTGTCCCTGTAGTATGACTGGAATGAGGCAGAAGTCCTATGGGAAAAAAGGATGCGATCATTTAACTTAAGCCTGTACTATAATCGCATGCATAAATGGATGAATTAGTGTTGTGCAGGCAACTTTAATATTGGCATTCTCTAACATTTTTGGAAGGATGATGTTGCAACTGTAATACAGTTCTTTTAATACTTCGTGTGTGTGCCTGTGTGTATAATCTCTCTCACATCTATGGAACTGTGAACGTTCTTTTTATCTCCATAACTTTATAACTTCTTAAAAATTCCCACTAAATTCTTGGCTTTGCTATGAATTTAAAGTAATGGTCTGAAGAATGCCGTTAATTATATGTTATTTTAAAAAGTTCCTTCCATTTGTTGATTTTAAATGAGATGCCTGACAATATTAGTGATTGCCCTTTTGACTCTTGGCTTTGGAGAAAAGACTAAAGAGGAAGTCCTACTTTCACAGCTGACTGCTAGTCCTTATTCTATAGAATTGTAAGATGCTCCTTCTTATTTCCTTCTAAGAAAATATAAATTTTTTCCTCTGCTTCCAGCAATTTTCATTATCTATTCCAAACTCTTCTGTGTCAGTTAATGCTCTAAGACAGTGGTGGGATGGCTGAAATTGAAACTGAAACTCTGGATGATGGTATACTATCGCTACATATTATGCCCTTACAGTATTTTGATTATAATTTTCTACTCGTTCTAATAGAGTCAAATACATTACTTTTAGAATATGTGCTATTTAAACAGCTGAACATTAAGCAGAATTTTTCCTTGAACTGTCAGAACACTTTTACAAGCAGTTATGATTTTTATAGTTCCTTCAATATCTGTCACTATTTCAGATCAGCATCTGAAGCTGTATCCTTGCTGTACATAGTTTTCAACTGGCAACATGGAAATTCATATCCCCTTTAGCTTTCAATGCATCTTGTTTGTTAAATCCTTCCAAAAGTCCTTTCGGCTTCTCTGTACAGTGTAATGCAACTGATTATGGATCACTTTCAAGTCTGTCTATTCTTATTGCTTAGTGTTATTTCACATTCTTATTGAATATATAAAGTATCAGTCCCAGTATGCAACTCCAGAATAATTATTTTGGATAATTATTTATTAATGATAGATCCCATTATCTGCTAGCTATTTCTGAAGCACTCAGGAAAAGGTCCGAATGAGGTTTTTCTTTACAGAGGTAACATACAAAAAAAGGACAGAAGATACGTGCAAGGTGAATAATACCTGTAGAAATGGAAAACAACAGTAGAACAGAATGAAGACAAAATTCAGCTTGATGCTGGTAGACATGTAAAAAAGAATGGAGCCCTTTAGAGCTTTTAAAATGTTTACAAAAAAGTTAAAGCTGATGGTATTACAGAAGTATTAAAAAGAGGTAAATAACAGATAAGGAAGAAGAATTCCTAACTTTAACAATTCTCAAGATTAGCCTCCTTTATGTATCATTGCACATTTATTAAAGATTGGAAGGAGGTCTAAACTGAATGTAGCTCTGCCTTTTGTTATCTGATCATTTTTAATTTAAGAGTCTCTCATTATAGCCCAAGCTTTCTGTGTCTTTATCTTCTTTATTCCACTGCCTGCTTATATCAGTGGACGACTTGCAGCAGCGGGGAGGGCAGGAAGAGCTGGCTTTCACTAGCTCTGTGAAACACATCCATCTTGACAGATAGTTTTTAGAATATCCATTAGCATTATTCTGCAAATGACTGTTTGGGAGTATTTGGAATATTTCTTCTACGCACCAACGCTCCGTATATGGAGATTGTCTTCTTAAATTATCCATTTCAGAAAGAAATATGAGATATTTTACTCTTTTTTTTTTTTAAATTTAACCCCAAACTTTTGCTATTGACATTTCTAATTGATTGCTTTAACATAACATTATTTTTCTTAACAAGTATTGTAAAGATGCAAAGAATATAAAAAGTACAATATAGAATCCAATGGCAGTGCAGAAAATGCTACAGGATAACCCATCAAGCTGTGAAGATAAAAAGTGAAAAAATGCTCTAACTACTAATCTAGGTAAATATGTCTTCTATGTTTTAAGGATTGTCAAGGTAGACCCTGCTGACCCGTCAAAATAAGTTTCAGCAACAAAATATACTACTTGAAAGGTCAGGTCACAGACAATTCAGCTGAGAGAACCAATAACAAGTGAACCTAAACAGTCATCAGATCCTAGCACGTTGTCAAGGAAAAGGTTATCAGTCAAGCACAGAAGTACAGCATTGGTTTAGAATGAAACTCTTTAACAAATGACTTTTCCATTCTAAATGTTTTCTTAATTGGGTAGCAGTAATCACTCAAGGGGATGTTAAGACTGGAAAATATGACAACAGCAATTGAAATGTGCATGCAAGAATGAGAGAAGGGCATGAAAGAGACATTCTTTCCTTCCCTACTATTAGAGCAAGGTCCCACATTTAACTCCTTAAATGAATACTTCAGACTCAGCAAGAGAGAGCGCTGTAAGTATTAACTCAGTTCTAAATCTGAGAGGTGGTGGATATTTCATTTCATTTCAGTGCTGGTACACTTCCTTCCAAGGGTGTTTAGCCATACCTATCTTAGGTTATGCTGTCTATTTATGTGATCTCAAGAATACTCTCTATTGATTCAATGCAGAGCTAACGTCTAGATCCAACTCAGCTAAGTTCAGGCAAATTTTACCTATATTAGGAGTGCAGGCACTCTATGCTTCCAGTAGTCCATAGAGAATGAGAGGTCTTGCAAGGTACAGTTCCTTCCACTACTCCACTATAAATACCCCAGTAAATGTGCCCTTCTCCATTGACTCCAAGGAAATTTAGGGACTCCAAGGAATTCTAAGGATTCTTAGGAAATTGGACTCCTAATATACGCACCTTAGTTAGGTGTGAGAAATCCTGCCTTAGGCTCCAGATTTTGGTCCCTGAATTGAACTTTAGTTAGATGTTTGAAGTAGTGTAAATTAGTTTACATGAGTGAGTACTCTCCGCTGAAGCAGCTTGCATGTGTAAGTTACGTAGGTATCTCTTTTTTAGGGGGTAAAAGCTTGGACGGACAGAAGAAGTAGTGTTATCCCTACATTACAGGTAGGGAGCTCAGTTAAAAAGACTGCAGGACTCTTCAAAGACCCCGGAGAACATCTCTCCTCATCTTGCAAACGGATGTTAGATCATTTCAGCTCCTTACCCAAGGTCAGGCAAAAGCTTCAGACCAGAGAGAGAAGTCAGAAGCGAGAACTTGTGACTCCCCTACCTTGTTCTTTAGGTACATCAACCTTTAAGTTGGGATGGGCAGAAGAGAAGTTCTGTAGTATCAGCTTTTTACAGTGCTGCAAGCCTTGCTTAACTTTTTCTGTTTGCAATAGAATATTTAAATCATAATACAAGGACTATAGTTATAATTCTTCCCATTAAGTTTTACTGTTATATAAAAGATACAGTTGTTGCAGATGTGAGTGAAAAACACTTCCTATGAAAAGCTATTACTTCACCAATTGTAATGTAAAATCAATTCTATTTTCGATATTTATTTGAACGTTGTTGAAGTAGATTACTGATCATCCTTTATTGAAAATTACTTAGTTTATAATGCTGATTTATATTTATACTAACACAAAAAGAATTAAAGCTCTAGATATAATTATTTTGTTTGTCAGTAAAGAATTAACCTGAACACATTTCATTCTCAAGAAATAATCAGGAGAACTAGTTTTCATTCTGGGAAGATGTTTTCAGTAACTTACAAGCTTCTGAGAACACGGATTTTCAAGTGTTCTCCCTGTCAGGATCTATTCGCACATGCCTTCTGCTGATAGAAGCACATGATATGCTCCAATTCCTTTACCTGCAGGTGTCTCTCTTAAAGGAAAAAAAAAGTCCTATCTAGTGTAACTCTAACTAGAAAAGAGCCTTGAAGAGAAGGCAGACCTTTTAAACTTGTAAAAATTGAGAAGTACGGTTTGACTATGCTTGCATGACAAAATTGCAGATGTATTTATCTTACTAGAGAGGAGAACCAAAAGAAAAAATAACATAAGGAAGGGAATCTTGAGGTGCCCTTGCACTTTAATTCAGGAAAAATCCTGTCTTTTTCATTAAATAATATTTCACTAATTATACTAATAATTACTCTAGTCCACTAATGACAACTCTTCTGTGCCTCTTTCATGACTTGCCTGACTCTGGCTGGAACAAACTATGTCATATCTCTTCAAAATAATAAGATGTTTATTTATAGAATCCACAGCTGATAAAGTGGTTAACAAGTGAGTTCCTACTTAAGGTTTCCCAAAGGAAGACAGTCTTATAACATAGTTTTGGTATGAACTTTCAGCCTCCTTTTATTTCAGTGGTTATTTTTTGGAGTCATCATTGATTGTTCTGTTCACAGTAGAAATTCTGCCTCCCCTCTAAGTAAAATAAATAATTTATTGCAGTTTTGTCAATCAGCATATTTTACATTCATATTCTTTTCAGTATGAACTCATGGGAACAAAGAAAATGAAAGCTTCACTAATTCGTTACTAATCCAGTGAAAAAAGTGCCTATCTATTCTTGATAGTTATGACTTATCCCTCTCATCACATGTACTGCAAATTTCTGGACTGCAGGGTCTGATATATTAAAAGCTATTTTATTTGTTGTTCCTTGAACCCAACCAATCTACTCCCAATGTCTGCAGAATCAATTTCCTTTTTAAGAATATAAAACAACTGAGTCCAAAACTCCAGATACACTCCTAGCTATGTAAGACATTCAATATGAGGAAGTCTAAATTCCCAAGAACAATAAAGGGTTCAAGTAAACGATCATTGCATAACATCATCAGGTGTTTATTCTCAAGTACAAAGTTAGAACTAGAGCTATCTCTGCAAGAGAATCTGAGTACTACACTGTCTCTATATGCTTTTAAGTACAGAACATTCAACCAGAAAGCCCAACTTAGCTGCCAGTTAAGCCATGGAAGCAGTTACATTCTGCAGGTACTTATGTTTCTACCGGTGCTCTTCTGGAGTGCTCAGATTCATAAAGAAGCCTGGGATACCGCAGCGGGGAGTGTTTCTGTGCCTTAATACTTGTTTATATAACAGATTTACAACATCCAAGTTAGGAACCTTCTTCCCTTGCACAGCATATGTCACATTTCTGAGAAGCAGGTGTCTAAACTACCCTGCTATTAAAGATGCTTTGCTGACCTCAGGGATTTAGTTGCCTCAAGCAGGGAAAGGATGACTGAAAGATTTAGTGGCTAAACAGCATTTATCAGTAATGGAGACAGATACATACAAATATCATTTCAACATTTTAAGCAAAGCATCACCTACAGCAGGAGCTAGAAACTAGGTTTTGCATTTTCCAAATAAGTGGAAATTTCCAATTTGCATTTTCCATAGGTGTTAGCTTTCATTCCGGCATCTAATGAAAACTTCATTATTTCATCCAAACTGGAATACCATCAACAGAAGGAACGTCCTCCATGACACTGTATAGCCTGGTCTTTCAACTGTCTCCTAAGGGAAGTATGTTCAAATCACAAGAAATAATTGAATCTGGTCCTCCCCCCAGGGAAGGCTTGATGATTAATAAGCAGCTGACTAAAAGAAGAGGGTTTTTCTGCATTTTACACCTTTGTTTGAGAGAAAAGTTTAACGAAGCCACAGGCAGGAAAGGTTTTACTTAGCGCAGCAGACAGAGGCAGTGAACAGATGCAGCAGTTTGTGCAGCAATGTCTAGGCTCTGCTTGAGCCTTTCATGGGCCTTGTGGAGGCTTTCCGGGGACCCCCAAGGAACTAGACGGTGCTTGCTGCTAGCAGGAAGGGAGAGCTAGGCAAGGACTCCTGCAGGGGGCCTTGACTTAACTACTCCTGGGAAGTTCTAGCTAGGTGGGGCTGCTGCTAACGAGCTCTCTGGGCTGCCCTGGTCAGAGGGAGTTGGGGCTTTTGTTTCAGGTGGCTCCTGATTGGGTGGGTCAAGCACCCTTGTGAGTCACTGCTAGGCAGAGGCCTATATAAGAGCCAGGCCCAGAGTGCAGCAAACAGAGGTAGTGAGTGGAGGCAATGGTTTGTGCAGAAGGGTTTCAGAAGGCAAAGAAGGCACCTTCATTTCTTGTAGTAGTGTACAATTCCTCAGGTATGGTCATGACTGCTGCATCAGCTGTGTCTGAGGCTTCAACCCAAACAGACCCTCAGACAGCAGATGCAGCTCTGCAGGTGTCAGGCTGCAGGGAGTGCCTGGGGCCTCTCCATGAGGCCTGGGCTGAGAGTCAGCTCTCCTGTGTGAGGTGTGCTGTGGTTGACCAGTTGCATCACCAGATAAAGGAGTTACGGGAGGAAGTCAGTAGGCTGTGTGCATCATAATGCTGTTGAAGAGGGCTGGAAGCTGGTGACCTCTTGTACAAGGATACAGGCTCTTGCTCTTCCTCAAGACTTACCCTTGAAGAACAAGTTTAGTGCCCTCCAGGCTGAGGAGGAGCTGGGCATGGCTCCAAGGGAGGCAACTGGCCTGGCAGACCCTGTGCCGGGCAGGAACGCCCGGAAGAGGCAGAGAGTGATTGTTGTGGGTGACTCCCTGCTGCAGGGGACAGAGGCACCTATCTGTCCACCTGACCTCTTGTCTAGAGAGGTTTATTGCCTGCCGGGGACTCGAATAAGAGATGTCATGGAAAGACTGCCAAGGCTTGTCCATGCATTGGACTACTGCCCTCTGCTGCTCTTCCATGTGGGTGCTAATGACACGAAAGGCAAACTGGAAACCATCAAACAGGACTTCAGAGCTCTGGGAATGGTGGTCAAGGGTCTGGGAGCCCAGGTTGTTTTCTCCTCAATCTTGCCTGTGAGGGGAAAGGATGGGAGGAGGAGTAGACGAGTTTTCCAAGTTAACAACTGGCTGTGCCACTGGTGTTGGCAGCAGGGCTTTGGTTTCTATGACCATGGGACCCTGTTTGGAGATCAACAGCTGATGGGAAGAGATGGGATCCACCTTACCAAGCGAGGCACGCGCGTCTTTGCCAACAGATTGGCCAGCCTGGTAAGGAGGGCTTCAAACTAGGCAAGATGGGGGAAGGGGAGTGGTATAGTGGCAGGGGAGTCAGTAAAACACCGCTCAAGTCAGGATGCCTCCAGCGGGTGCATACAGCCAGGGGAGACAGCATGGAACATGGCTATGGAGTATCCTCTTGCACCTCTCCTGGGAAGCTTACATGCTTGACTGGCTCTCTGAAATGCCTGTATACCAATGCATGCAGCATGGGGAATAAACAGGAAGAGTTAGAGATCTGTGTGCGGTCGCAGGGCCATGATCTTATTGCAGTTACAGAGGCATGGTGGGATAGCTCACATGACTGGGATGCTGTCATGGATGGCTATGTGCTTTTTAGGAAAGACAGGCCAGGAAGGCGAGGTGGTGGAGTTGCTCTTTACGTGAGGGAGCAACTAGAATGTATGGAGCTCTGCCTCAGGGTGGATGAAGAGCCAGTTGAGAGCCTATGGGTAAGGATTAAAGGGCAGGGTAACATGGGTGACACTGTTGTAGGGTTTTACTGCAGGCCACCTGACCAGGAGGAAGTCATCGATGAGGTCTTCTACAGACAGCTGGAAGCAGCCTCACGATCACAGGCCCTGGTCCTCATGGGGGACTTCAACCACCCTGACATCTGTTGGCAAGACAGCACAGCTAGGTACAAACAGTCAAAGAGGTTCCTGCAGAGCACTGACGATCATTTCTTGACGCAGGTGGTGGAGACGCCAACGAGGAGAGGTGCATTGCTAGACCTTGTCCTAACAAACAAAGAAGGTCTAGTTGGAGATGTGACGGCTGGGGGCAGCCTTGGCTGCAGTGACCATGAGATGGTGGAGTTCAGGATCCTGTGAGGAGGAAGCAGGGCACCCTGATAAGTAGTATAACAACCCTGAACTTCAGGAGAGCTAACTTTGGCCTCTTCAGGGACCTACTGAGGAGAATCTCATGGGGTAGGGCCCTAGAAGGAAGAGGGATCCAAGAAAGCTGGTTAATATTCAAGCATCACTTCCTCCAGGCTCAAGATCAGTGCATCCCTGTGAGTAAGAAATCCAGCAAAGTGGGCAGGAGACCTGCGTGGAGGAGCAAGGAACTCCTGGCAAAACTCCAGCAGAAGAAGGAAGTCCACAGAATGTGGAAAAGGGGACAGGCCACTTGGGAGGAATACAGGGACGTTGTCAGAGTGTGCAGGGATGCGACAAGGAAGGCTAAGGCCCAGGTGGAATTAAATCTGGCAAGGAATGTCAAGGAGAGCAAGAAGGGCTTTTTCAAACACATCAGTAGCAACAGGAAGACTGGGGAAAATGTGGGTCCGCTGCTGAATGGGGCGGGTGCCCTGGTAACAAAGGATATAGAGAAGGCAGAGTTACTGAATGCTGCCTTTGCTTCAGTCTTCACTGCTAAGGCCAGCTCTCAGGAATTCCAGACCCTGGGGACAAGAGAGGAAGGCTGGAGAAAGGAAGACTCTCCCTTGGCCAAGGATTGGGTTAGAGATCATTTGGGCAAATCTGACATCCACAAATCCATGGGCCCTGATGGGATGCATCCACACGGATGTTATCGCTAGGCCACTCTCCATCTTTGAAAGGTCCTGGAGATCAGGAGAGGTGCCTGAGGACTGGAAGAAAGCCAATGTCACCCCAGTCTTCCAAAAGGGCAAGAAGGAGGAGCCGGGAAACTACAGGCCTGTCAGCCTCCCCTCCCTCCCTGGAAAGGTGATGGAACCGCTCCTCCTGGAGGTCCTCACTAAGCATGCGGAGGACAAGAAGGTGATCAGCATGGATTCCGCATAGATTCACCAAAGGGAAATCATGCTTGAGCAATCTGATAGCCTTCTCTGATGGGATGACTGGCTGGGTAGATGAGGGCAGAGCAGTGGATGTTGTCTCCCTGGACTTCAGCAAGGCTCTTGACGCTGTCTCCCATCACATCCTCCTAGGTAAGCTCAGGAAGCATGGGCTAGACGAGTGGACAGTGAGGTGGATTGAGAACTGGCTGGATGGCCGAGCTCAGAGGGTTGTGGTCAGTGGTGCAGAGTCTAGTTGGAGGCCTGGAGCTAGCGGTGTCCCCCAGGGGTCAGTCCTGGGTCCAGTCTTGTTCAATGTATTCATCAGTGACCTGGATGAAGGGACAGAGTGCACCCTCAGCAAGTTTGCTGATGATACAGAACTGGGAGGAGTGGCTGACACACCAGAAGACTGTGGTGCCCTTCAGAGGGAGCTGGACAGGCTGGAGAGCTGGGCAGAGAGCAACCTCCTGAAGTTCAACAAAGGCAAGTGCAGGGTCCTGCACCTCGGGAGGAAGAACCGCATGCCCCAGTACAGGCTGGCAGCTGACCTGCTGGAAAGCAGCTCTGCCGAGAAGGACCTGGGAGTCCTGACGGACAACAAGGTGACCATGAGCCACCAATGCGGCCTTGTGGCCAAGAAGGCCAATGGGATCCTGGGGTGCATTAGGCAGAGTGTTGCCAAGAGGTGGAGGGAGGTGATCCTGCCCCTCTACTCAGCCCTGGGGAGGCCCCACCTGGAGTACTGTGTCCAGTTCTGGGCTCCCCAGCACAAGAGAGACATGGCGCTCGTGGAGAGAGTCCAGCGGAGGGCTACCAAGATGACGAGGGGACGGGAGCATCTCCCACATGAAGAAAGGCTGAGAGCGCTAGGCCTGTTGAGCCTGGAGAAGAGAAGACTGAGAGGCGATCTCATCAATGTGTCCAAGTATATGAAGGGAGGTTATCAAGAGGATAGGGCCAGACTCTTCTCAGTGGTGGCCAGTGACAGGATAAGAGGCAATGGGCATAAACTGAAACACAGGAATTTCCATCTGAACATGAGGAAAAACTTCTTTACTGTGAGGGTGACAGAGCCCTGGCACAGGTTGCCCAGAGAGGTGGTGGAGGTTTTCAAAGCTCACCTGGATGAGATCCTGGGTCCTCTGGAGCATATTTCCCTCCTTGAGCAGGGAGGTTGGACTAGATGATCTCCAGAGGTCCTTTCCAACCTCAACCATTCTGTGATTTAGGGAGAGGCATATTTCTTCAGCCCGTCACACATAGAGAGAAGAATGAAATATTATTCCTATTCTTCATGTCTGCTATTGGCCAGCTCAGATAACCCTCCACTTGCCTTATTGCCTTCCTAGGTACTACTAGAAGACAACTAACATCTTCTGCTTTTCGTAGGGGCAATCCAGGTGCTGTACCGAAGACTTTGGGTTGCAGACACTGAGGCCAAGGAGGAGGTGCTGCAGTGCTCGCTCCAGGGACACCCTTCTCCCTTTACAGCTTCTTCCACCTCAGCCTGAGTTTGCTCTGCTCAGAAAGACTTGCCAAGGCCATGTGAGAGCACACAACTGTCCACTGAACATACTAACAGCCAGCAGCAATCCTCCCCCTTCTCCCCCTGCCCAAATCCAAGTAACAATTTTCTGTGTAAAATGCCTTTCATGAGTTCACAGATTTCTTATGCTCCCACTACACTCTGATGGGGAAAAGGAGCAGAGACCTCTCCAAAGAGCCCTCTGACCCTGGCGTAGCCTTCTGAACTGTTTCATGATTGGGATACGCCTGAGGCTTTCTCTTTTCCTTCCTGAATGGTACCAGTCTCTTTTGCCCTATTGGCCTGTGTCTGAATGAATCTTTTGGATGAATGACGTATTCCTTGACATTATGCATGTTGGCTTCACAGAGAAGGATATTAAGACGACCTAGCCTTATTATTCACATGATAGTCACTGATAAAACCCCTGTATTTACTAAATACAATCACAGTGTGATATATGACAGCCCACATTTGTTATAAGCAACGAGTTGGCTTTTAGAAAACGCTTGCTTTCTTAGTACAGCAGAGCTTTACAGGAAAATAGACGAGTCTCTGCTTCTGAAGTTTTAACAGTCAAAAGTAGACAGAGCAACAGAGCATAAGATAATGAACAAAGAATTGGGATATTGGTGGAAAGATGAGATCTAGCTAGAGAGAAACATGAAAAAACTACATTTTACATATCTTACTATTTAAAATTGATGTGCGTTGTATATTATCATATACACAAAAATCCTACTTTCCTTCAAAAAGTAATATACCATAGGTTGCTTAACTGAGGTGTTATAGATAAATGTGGTATTTCTTAGTCAATCTTACTAGTATTATTTTAAGGTTAAAAAAAAAAAAAAAGAGTTTGCAAAATATCCTATTCAGAAAAAGCCCCAAAATATTGCCATACTGACATCCTAACAGTTTGGCAGAAGACTTGAAAACCTTACATTCCTCATACAAACTTGCCGCTTGGGCTAAGCAGGTAACTTAAAACAATTAACTCATGATTATACCATGAAGCCGAAAGGGAGCAATGTGCATAACAAATAACGCTGACATTAATGGAAAGATATTTGTTTTTGACAGATCTGTGGGTAGCTGAATACATTCATATGGAAGATACAGAAAATTAAGTATTCCTGACTGACCTGGCAATTTTCATACATGTCAAAAGGAAGAGGTGTACAGTCTTCAGTGTGAATATGACTTGAGTGGTCTATTTCCTTCACATACCTTTGAAAAGCACCAGACTGTGTGGCTTCCTTTTAAGAGAGAGAAATAGGAACATTCTGAGGTGATTTATTTCTTTTAATGAACTGAGGGTCAGGGTCCGTATCATGGTTTTAGCCATTATTGACAATTAAATTATCTATAAAGTGCATGTTGTAACTTTAGAATAATTGTGTAATTATGTAACCGTACAGAGTACTGTAATGCAATGACACACGTATATGATGAAGTATAAAACATAAGTTCCTAACAAACTTTCATAAGATTTTTTGCAGCTACATCCAGACAAGAAGAATCAAACTGCTATTGAATTTTGGGTATGTAAATAAATAATGTTTTACGAGGAGATATTACTCAAGCAGTATGACTCCTGGAAATAGTCATATACTTAGACTCTAATACTTATTTTAGAGTCAAACAAAAGGATCAATGTCATGCACAGTAATTTCAGCAAAAGTACAGAGATATGAGCTTGGTAAGAAATAGAAATTCAGGCATGGTATTTTTTTATAACCCCTTTTTCTCTTAAAAATGGCAAATTATTAGTGACCTAAATGTATAGCCCACTTGGGTTATCCAAAAGATCTCATAAGAATTTTAATTAATTACTTAACTTAATACATGTGTGAATTTACCTAGCACATCAGTTTCTTAACAAACCCAATAACCAATCCATAGCTGAATACTGCAACACTTAAAAGATAGAAAACTCTAGCTTCTATCACCAGAAGAAGAAAAGCTTTGTGGAAATAATAGCGACAGAAATTACTTACCATCTGAAACCTGTGAGAAACCTAAGGTGCTCAGTCTGTTTAGCTTTTAAATACTATCAAACTGTGATTCATTTTTAAAAAGTATATAGCAGCCTAGCTGTGAGAAACAGTAGAATGGAAGATATTTCTTTTTTAACCTAATAGACAAATAACTTCCAGTGATGAATACTTGTTAAGAAGAGGTATATTTGGAATGGAAGTCACAAGATTACTTTGGTTTTGACAATAATTAGCTATTCTCTGTCTTCAAGTCAAGAGTGGATTCCTTTCTGGGGAACTGACACTCAGTGGTATCTTCCATCTTAATTTCTATGTATTTATACGTGAATCCTCCATGCAAATATCCCTAATGATGGAATAAGGCTGACCCATTTTTATGGGTCTCATAGACATTTTCTGATAACAAGGCAGAAGTAAGGCTCTATTGAAAAATATGGAACAGGATTTTTTTTTTATATACCACAGACTCTTTTCCTAGTTTAATTCCTTTTTCGTCTTCAGCCCATTCCTTTCTACATCCTTTCCCTTACACCATATTTTATCTCAGTCTCTGTTATTTCAATCATCTTGCTGAGCTGGTCTTGATCTCACTATCCAGCATATGTATTCCATATTTCTACTTTCCTCCTTCTCATCTCAGTCTTCCAGACCAGCTTGTCCCAGTGGCTCTCCTACATCCCAATTCTTTGATGACTTTGTTTCTCCATCTCTTACCCCCACCTGTTTCCCACACAGTGGTTCCTAATTTTATGTTAATAAGCAACCAATTGCTTCTCTTCCTATCCCTGCTTCTTGTTTAGCCATAGCCTTTCCCTTTAATTTTCCCCATTGCCTTCCAGGCCCAGATGCATTCTCTTACATCACAGTCTCAATCTGAACAGGCACTTTTAGTAATGTATTTCTTCCTCTCCCTGTGAACAAGATATTTTCAGTCCTTTTAAGGTAGGTCCTGTCTAATTGCCAGCGTACCAAGGGTTTAGGTTTCCTGCTGTCAGTTCCTCTGCTTGTCTCCGTCCTCCGCACCTCTCAGCCCTGGGTTGTGTTCACTCAGTCACTCTGTAGAGATGGTGCAAATACAGACTTGCCACATGCACAAGCCCCGAGGTGGTAGAATATGGTAAACTGCTCTTTGAGGGTGGAACATGAACTTTCTGACCAACATTAGGCACTCCAGGGAGATGGGAATATGCCTCGTTAGCATGGAGATTTTATCTTTTAAAATGAAAGTCTCTACTGAGAGTATGCAAATTCAAAGTCCTTTAACTTAATAAAATTTGGGAGGCCAAGGAATAGAACCATAGCATTAGAAAGTGTTTGAAGATGAGGAATGAAGCTACATATGCCTCTCTGTTTCTCATACCAGAGCAGATTATGGGTTACACTTCAAAGTAGCATGAAAATACGCCAGATGCTAAAAGCTACTAATGGGCCACTTGGACAGAATCCGAATACAATGCAGTTCAGTCACATTCACTCTCATAATCAGTCCATCTAAAGATGGGTAGATTTTGACATCTCTTTCACTGTTGGGAGTATATCTAGTTTTGAGGGAATTCCCTTCTGGAAAGATGTGACCTATGTGTACCTCTTTTACCACAGGTGAATAGACAACAGACAGTCTCAAAGTTGCAAGACTGTTTTCAGTTAAATATTAACACAGCCATTTTTGGCTTTTTTGTTTTATGTTTATTTTTTGAAATCCATCCCTGCATGCAAGCCATTTCCTTCTGTAACTTGGCACCACACCAAAAACACTTTCTTCTGAGTTGATTCTTCTAAATATCTTAATGGCTGTGTCAGCTTCCTGTAATTGTTCCTCCAGTATAGGATTTCCTTCATCTCCTCCTACTAGCTTAGACAATGTCCTTCTGGTTTATGCTTTAAAATGCTTGGACACAGACAGAAAGAAGAGATCTGTACACATCAAATGCAGATAGTCTTAAAAACAAATGGGAAAAACAGAGACTTGAACTATTCTTGCACTTACTAGGTTTGCTCAGGATCTGTGAGCAATCTGTTGCCTTTAAGTAGTTGGTTTATAATGACGTCTCAGGAAAAGGAAGAGGAAGCATGGGAACATTGATGAGTAACTACAAACAAGATAGTGACGTAAAGAATAAAGAAACTGCTAGAGCTGTGGTAGTTTTCATTGGTATTTAGCACTTGGGCAGCAATTCACAAACATGGATTAACTCTCACAACCTTCAAACCAACTCCTACAGTGAGAACTGAGCATCATCTTCACTATATAGTAGAAGAAAACATAAGAACTAAATCACTAGTGCCATGATGTCAGTAGATCTCTTAGTCCCAATCATCATGCCAGTAGCAAGTTTGATTCAAAAAACAAACATATTTATTAAAGACATACAAAGCATCTATGGAAGAATAGAAATTCTGCGGACTCCAGCCTACATTCTGATCTTTAGACGTGTCCCCCTTTGTCAAGGATTTACAGAAGGATATTTTGTTCTGTATAAGGAACTGGTCCTCTGGGGGGTATATATCACACAAAAATATTACATCACATTGGAAAAGTGATGACTCCGCTGAACATCAGTATATCTGAAAAACATCTAAAAGGGTTACATTCCCTCAGTGTACAGCCCTTTGAAACAGTAATACAACTGGTTAGTTCAACGGGAAAGAGCTAGCAACCAACACAGTGGTTTTCCTGTGCCAATTAGGGAGCCACATTCATAGACTGATCCAATCTCTTTGACCAAGATTACTGATTACTTTGCACTTGCTTACTATTCTCCTTTGCTGAGGAAGATCAGTGTTGCTCATATGGGGAAGGGAAAAAACAGCCTACCCTCCAGCATTTCCAGTCTCCCATCAGCTAGCTAGTAGACTTAGTATGTCCACATAAACGTCACTTAGCTGTGTGTGCAAGTGTTTAAGCTGAGTACTTCCATTTCCAAAACTTCTATGGAAGTTTCCTCTGGCTCTGAAATCTCCTAGAGCATAAAATGCTTAAGTTTTTCTCAATAACATCTCAGCACACTGCAGGTCTTTTTGTGAGAATAGTTAGAATTGCCTTGATGATACAGAGACAGTCGGTACCTCAGTGCTGCTGAGACCCATTGACTACATATTCTTCAATTTATACATTAATATGACCTAAGTGTGTGGGTTTTCTCAGAGGAGGCCTCTTTGGTCAGGCATTGCACAAGCAGTGGAAGTAGCAGTGATGCTGCATGTTCCTTGCCTCTGCATCCAGTAGCCCAGTGGTTAGAAAACCAAAGTAGGTTGTGGGAGTCTCAAATTCAACTGATTCCTCTGCCAGAGGAAACGTACATGTTCAACCAGTAAGACCAGTATTTGAGCCACCTGGCTACAATATCCTAGAAAGCAGGAAGAGGGCTTCTGCAGCTCCCCTTGCTAAAGCTTCCTTATCTCATGGGGGAATAACTGGATCAGAGATAGAGAGTCCAGGGGAGGGTGCAATAAGATACCATCACCCAGATAAGTAATGCTAATCGATCTTAAAATCCAAGCACTTTTTTTCTATGCCTTTTTTTCCTACCACTGCTTTTCTTCCACAAATGTAAGGATGACCTTATATAAATATATTATGTCCGGTGAGTTAGGTCTCACCAGTATGTGTGGAAACCCATAGAACTGAATATCGCTCGCACCAATTTGTCTAAGAAATTCATATGTGAAGTGGTGAAAGATAACTCCTAAATTATCACTACAAGAAAAAAAATATATTATGCAACCTGAGCTTTACATCATTTACTGCACTCTTACAATTTTAGCTGTGAATGGAAGAAAGAGCTGATGGTTCATGATCTGATAGGCCTGCATTGACCACATAAACACAGTATTTTAAAGTAGAAGGAAACAGCATGCTCAAGATCCTAGATGGTGAAACAAACTCTCACACAGTGCACTGCACTTGAACGTGCTTTAAGTGAAATTTGCCTGGAGGATGAGAAATTCAAGTGTGAAATGGGTGCGGCTACAGTTGCAGATTTAATAAGACATGAATTTGTTTTTTCCTTCAGTGTGTAGTATTGACATGCCTGTGGCTGCAGGCACGTAAGAGACTGGATATAATTGAGGTACTGGCAGCAGACAGAAAATTGTAGCATATTAAATATTTCATTGTAATTAATACACTCTTGATTGTAGTTTAAAAAAAAAAAGTACTGGTAACTTTCAGGTTTCTGGGAGAGAGAAAGAAAAGTCTTATTTAATTGTGGTTTGTTCCATCCAAGTACAAATACTTTCCATATCATCAGCAAACTCAGCACTTTCAGTAGTGTAGTAAATGGCATAACACTTTTTGTCAGATATGGCTTGTTTTCTCTCTCATGACTAGAGGAGGAATTCTGTTCTCAGTGCAGCGTTTAGTTTTTGAAGATTTTGGCTGTTGTTTTCCCGATCTGTTTTTAAAAAATCCACGATACTCTGAAATTCATGTAGACAGTACAACCCACTGTCATGGACCATACTCAGCAGGTGAACAAGCTGTATATGACAGTCCTTAATCCAGATCATGAGTAAATCTTTTGGGTATACAAGCACCAAATGACTGAGTGCTTTGCATAGAAGGACTTAAGGGTGAATGTGCGAAGGAACAGAGAGATCTGAAGCTGGAATCTGAAATTCCTACTCTACTGTCAGCTGATATAGGAGACTGAAATATGCTGTCATGGTGAGAAATGAGAAATGCATTGGAAAGGGCAGAGTGCTTAGTTTTCACCCTCCACACTTAGCTTTCTATTGACCAGGTATTTCCTGATGTATTTCTCGTAATTTTTGTCAAATACCCATCTGAATGAAAATCTCAATTCCTAAATTGTCTAAATGAAAATCAGCTACGTACCCAGACTCAGCTGTTGGTTATCCAACAGGAGAACCTTTCCTTTGATCTCTGATCTTCTAGTTTATATTTTTACCTTACTAGGTTAGGGCAAGAACCCAAACTTCCTGTGTGAGTGCCTTTATTACCATGCAAAAGAATCTGTCTTTCTATCACCCAATGAATATTCAAGGATTCTGTACAAAGTAGAACAAATTCAACCACAGAGAGCTGGTCAAAAATCCCCTATAACCTGTAGGCACTAGTGGGCCAGAAGAGCGGGGTTTGAATCTGTTTCACACCACACGCTTGTGTCTAGAGGGAATCTCCTCTTTAGTACTGTGCTGGTGGGGAGGCAGAAACCTGGCAAGTTTTTCCTCAGGATTCGTGACCAGGAATTTTAAGACAAAAAATTGCCATTCTGCCTTTGCCTTAGCAAGGGCGAGTACAAGAGTGTCTCTGACACGTTTCCCGCTAGCTCATTTAGATAGCTCCTTGCTCAGATGCTGGTTTCTCTGACTCCCATTCACAGACACTGCTAACAAGTCCCTAGCACTGCAGCTGGAGCTGAGGTATCTGATGTGGGACCACAGGTCCTACGTCGGAGAACATCAGCAAGGCAGGTATTGCAGTGAGGAGCTGCCCTCTCTTTTGTAGAAATCCTAAACACTGAGCTTGAACTTTACTAAATACTTCAGGGGAGCTTAGTGCAGAGAGTAGGATGTGTTGTTCCTGTCCCTAGTGTTTATATTCCTGCTTTATATAGTATTCCCTACTGCCAATATTCAGCTGCAGGTATTTTAGGTATGGTAATTGTAATCAAAGATGCACTTTGACCAATTCTATTATGGAATAACTGCAGCAACTGTAAAATCAGGTAAGCATACTAAAGGAAACCACTAAATACCATGCTATCTTGGACGCTCTCACATACCATAAGCATGTGAGATTAAGCAATCCTGAAAAATTTCTTTTTAAAAAGTCAAATAAACTCTAGTTATCCTCCAGGAGGAGGAATTTCAGAACCTCCAGACATGGCTCATTTTACTTTCTTTTCATTTCTGTCATAGCTGAAGACCTTCAGAGAGTTTCTCCAAGGAAATGTGCTTTAACAGCCGTTCTCCAGTCTCATCAGTGCATGGTTGCAAAGTGTTCATTACCTTCTGTGCCATCCAGGAGACATATGATCTCAGCAAACCACTTTTCCTCCGTCTATAGCTTCAGATATTCTTTGAATGCTCAGATCTATAGGCTCTGTAGAACCACTATTTTTAAGAAACTATTGACTTGAGGAGGGAAGAGAAAGAGCCTAGCTAAACTGAGAGCTCAAGTAATGGGCAGATCTTCGTGTTATCTCAGTAGCCTTTATATCATGATGTCACACCTCAATTTCAGTTAGCAAATGAAATTCCCACTTTCCTGCTGTTTCAGTATGCTCTTTACACAACAGCAAAAAGTCTGGAAGGTTTCCAGGTAGTTGGTGATTGTATAGAGAGAACAGGGAAAAGGTTACTATGAAAGCAATATGTGCTAAACCTATTTTATTGCAGCACAGAGGAAGGAAGCTCTTTACAGAGAAGAGCAGAAAAAGAGGCAATGACAAAACCATCATATTCTGCCCTTGGTTACGCTATATAAAATGCATGACAGGATCAGGTACCCTCAGCACTTTCTCCCTCTGTCATTTTATTATCTGTCAAACTTACTGCATTTTTTTAATTAGGCATGATTCAGCCCAGTATGCAGGCAAGCGTAAAAAACACAGCTGATAGCAATGGCACTACACACCTAATAAACCTAGGTGTGTCCCAAGCCTTGTTGCTGAACTTGCAATTGCAAGCTTGAAAACTTGCAACTGCAAGTTCTTCAAGGCAAGAACTGCTTTTTACTATGTATTTGTGCAGTGAATGGATTTACGACATAATGAGCCCCAATTTCTTTTGGCACCTCTGATTGCCATTATAATATAAATCTTAATTATATTAAGCTTAAAGCTTTTGGGGTAGGAGCCAAAGGATTTATATATATATGAGTATGTATAGGTATACCTGTGTATGTCCTAGCTTATTGGTCCCCAGCTGAAAGTAATAATAACAATAATACTAATAGCAGTGAGAGAACATAGCACTGTATGGTAGAGAACACACAGAGAGCTGCGTGGGTTTAGATCTGTGTTATGACAATGTAAACTGGGTGCTGAGAACTATGATTTCTACTCACATACATTGAGTCTCAGCTCTCTCAACTCTTAGTCAGAGTTCTAGGGAAAATTAACTCTTGTTGGAAATTTCTTAAGTATTTTTTGGTACCAGTCCATACATAAGGCAAGTTTACAAAAAGTAATTAAGATCTATGGATCCACGATAAAAGTCTGAGGTCTTTGGGAAAATTAAATAGAGGGCAGTACAGGGGAGAAGTCTGGGACTGTGCTGGGTTTGGAGATTCGGGCATGTAGGGGCAGCACATGCGATTAATATTTTTAATATACAGTGTTTATTTTTGCTCTTCAAAAGGTCACAACTTGACCTAAGTTAAGGCCATCTTCATTCTGAGCTGCTACAGTAGGTCCGTAGGAAACATACTGCTGGCAAGATTATTAGAAGAACATGTTCATCTTCTATTGCTTACTCCATCTGTTCAAATGGAAGTAAGTGAGCTGTCAATGCACTGCCCTGCACATACCGTCTGCCGGTAGCTGTGGAGCAATGATAGCACTGGCTGATTTCCTCTCCTTGAGCTCCCCAGTATTTTGCAGATAAAATCATGGTGCTGCTGCTGTGGTATAACAGAAGAGTATCCCCTTGTCACGTTTCCCTTCGTGTCAAAAATTTGGGGGTGGTTTACTCTTTTTATTGCCATAATGGTGTGTGGACCACTGAGCTTTCTACGGAGACACAAACTCTGTGTCTCTGCTGTTGAACAAGACAGGAAAAACCTTCTGACCCTGAGAGAAAGTGGACCAACCTGGCTGCAGTCACGCTATGCTGCACAGCACTTGCCCTCCTCTGAACCTTGAAAGTTGCCCTTCTACAGCCAAAACATAACTATTTTTTGTGATTTCAGTACAAAGCATTTGAAATAACTTGGGGAGTGTGTTGGGGTCTCATAAGAGTGATGCTTTCATGCATGAAGTAGAGCGTATGCATTGCTTGCTCTGTGGTAGAGCATGAAGAACCTTTGAAGATGCAAAGCATGCTGGAATAGTGTTGGAAGACGATTGAAGCTGAAGGGAACAAAACCTGATGCCATGGTGCCTATGCTGCCTACTGGAATTGATCACTGCATGGGCTACACTTCCAGCCACGCTTATGCACCATTTCCCAGAGAACTGGCATGAGCTGTAGCAGCCTGGAAGCACACTAGCAACTAAACAGCGTGCATGATCACCAGGCCAGTGCTCAAGCTTGTTCCTTGCCTTTGCTTTATTTAGCAGTAGAGAAGGGTTGAAGTATCCACATACCCTAGGACTAGGTTGTCAGGAGAACATCGAACATTGGTTTTAATTGACTGGGATACTGCGATACTGTTTTTCGCTACGTTTGAGGGTCAATCTTACCATGTGTGTATGTGTGTGCATGTGTGTTCATGGCAGGGGTTAAGATGAAGAGTTTGAGAGGCATATTGTAGCTATAAATATCAAGGTCTTTGGCAAAGTCTGAATAGAGTTCTCTGTCAGTCCTTTGCTGAGATGCCTTGTTCTCCTGAAGCAAGGTTACCTTATCTCTCTTACTCCCTCCATTCAGGAGCCAGCCTGTCTTCGTTGAAGTTTTACTGCTGTGTCTGTTATGTTTTTCAAATGGAAAAAAAATCTTTTCAAAGCAGTCAGGAGGAAAAAAGAGAACTTGGCTTACTGCCATATTCCCTGTTTATGGAAGCTAGTATGGTATAGAGCATGGGAACTGGAGGACAGAAAGCTGTAGTCTTGCACTTGTCAAGTCTTGCCCTTGGTATCCTGTGCTGACCCTGTGGGATCACCAGTGTGGTCTTTTTTCAGCTGCTCCATACATGAGCTACTTCTGCACCCCACATGGTCTTTTTCTGTCCTTTTTCACTGTCTCTGTCCTAAGGGGTAATTGAGAGCAAGAGTATAAAAGGATTCTGACCTCAACTGATGCTTAAAAGCTGTGCATATTCTGAAGAATTGTGTGCATGCCCTTCTGCCTGCATGAGTCAAGTTGGCCCTTTCTTCCTGACTCTGCCCATATTTTCAGCATTCCTGTCTAACTAAATTTCATTTAAAAATCTCTTTTAACTGAGATCACATGATCCTGCTGTACTTTTCTGTGATTATCAGTTTCTGATCCTCTCCATACCTAACCTTTTATCCTGATTTGAAGGGATAAAGATGGAGTGGTTCAGATGGTTAATATGGCCCAAAGCACTTTTCCTTAGGCTCATCTCTCCCAACCCTATGTGTCTGTCATCCAAATGCATTACAAAAAGTAGAGTGAAAAAAACAGGCTTAACTAGAAATGAACTTTCCCTACTCATTTTTGCAATGTAGATCATGAACCAAAGCCATTTGCTCTATGCACAAAAAATGTTTTTTGTAACAGTCCTACTTTTATACTATTTATAAGTAGAATGGCCAATTTCAATGGAAGTACCTCTTTTTAGGAGATGAATGAGACAGATTTAACAGAAGGATAGGGAAGAAAATGATTGCTCATGCTTCTCAGTTTTTATGATAGATGGAAGGATGGGAACATTTGGTATATATGCCCTTCCATGCCCACAGACTGGCAATGAAGTATGGGAAGGCTGGCACACATATCTTTTCCATTGTTTCAAATGAACTTTAACCTATCTGGCACACTATAAAGCGCAGTCAGGAACTTCCAGCTAAAGAATGGAAGAATCTGTGCAGAGGGAGAAATCATCAAGTAAAGCCGGAACACCCTGCCTCAGGTTACATCAATAACAAAATTTCAAAATCTCTGACAGGACCTACAATTTAGCTGCAGGATTTAATGATGGAAGATTGACATGTTTTCTCTAATGGCAGTAAATTGACTCTCCAGAAAGAGCTGTATGTCTTTGCAGCACAAGAATTGTCTGTCTGAGGGAGATAGATGCAAGTTTTATCTAAAGGCTGATAATCAAAATAAAATGATTACACTGCAACCATAAGAAGTAATTAGAGAGAGCGATTAGGAAGAAAGAGAGAAGGAAATAGAGTGGCTACTTTGAGCCTCACCCCTTTTATTTATATTGACCTGAAATTGCGGTTTGATTTGAGAAAATGACATTATCTTATTGAGCAGACACAAGACTCCAAGAGAACAGTTTTTCTTGCTACAGTCTTTTACTGAATGAAAAATCTCTGCTAGCAACAAGTAATGTGGCTTAAAGCAAAAAAGGTAAGGGAGTATTTCAGAAGTCTGCTATAAATTGCCTTTAATTTGAGTTAGAAAATGCTAAAGACTTCAGGGGTAAAAATTCACACTAATTACTGACATTATTTTTTGATCTGCATCTGTAGATATCATGCAATATGAGCTAGCTGATGATTTTTGTATGGAGTTATTGACATATTATTTACAGATTTGTAAATACATTTAAGATAGTGGCATTTGGAGAAATTTAGACAACTCACATAGCCAGATGAGAACGAAAAATAAAAAAACTCAAACCCTTCTTCTCCCCTCTCCTTCTTTCCCCTGGATTTATATAAATTACAGAAGCCTAGAGGAAGAGAATGGTGCATGAAGTACATGGCACTCAGTGCTCTTCTAAGGCATCTGCTACATTCCTTGCCTTGTGATATTTTCAAAGCTGCCTTAGACAAAACTGCTTGCCAAAGGGAGAATGTCAGAAAGTGAAATATTTATCTCTTGTGCAATCACAAGGAAGTGACCTAGGCCAGAATCTTGAAATGAACTTTCTGTGGGCAGCATATGTGTGTGGCCTTAGTAAGCCACGATGAACAAACAAGTTGCACTTTATCTGCTGGGCTTGCCTTTCCGTCATTTCATTTCTCTATCTCCTTTTCTCACTTGTTAAGTACTTTTAGTTTTTGGACATTATGTCTTTGGATATCAGTTTTTCTCCATGTCTTTATTCTACACTCCCCCCTCTACCTTCCTCCCAGAGATTTTTTTGGAACTTTCCTAGGTACTCAGTCAGTGTCTTTGGCAGCTATGTTATAACTAATGTCATTTTATTAGCATGATAGAACAAGATTCTGTGCTTCAGGTTAAGTTCTATGTGGATTTTACCACACAATTTCCAATCTCTAAGAACGAGAAAAGTGTCTAGACTTCTGCACACCTTCTTTGTCTTTGTGCTTATGTCTTTCCACAGTCAATTTTAAGACAGTAAGGTGATAAAGCAGGTGCAGGGTGTACCGAAAAGGTATACTCTCAAAGATACATCACTTCATTCTCTGTCTTGCATCTATCAATTATTTCCTCATGCTTCTACAAGAATATTTCAGTAAAACCAAAATGGCAGGATTGTAATAATAATAATTATCAACCTGTTTGACAACAGGCTTCCCAGAGACTCAACTGGCAGTTTGACAATCCTCTGCCATAGTTACTACACCCTGCTGATAAAACTGCTGTTACTATAAATGATCTTGACAAAAACAAGTTCATCACTATTCTGAATTTCAAACTTGACCTTGGTGGGTTTACAAGTTTAACCACCATGCTGGGCAAAAAATATGTATCACAAAAGCCAGATATCTAAAAAAAATCCCAGTCTTTCTCTTTAACTATCAATTTTTTCTCTCTACTGTACAGCTATCCTAAAGTGATTTGTGGTATGGCTAAAAGTCAAATATTTTTTAAAAACACATGAAAATTACCCACCACTACTTATAAAACCTATTTACTTGGGCACAGAATCCTTGTCCTTAACCAATTTGTGATTGAGATATCCTAGCTCTTACCAGTGGTACTCTGGGGAATATTGTCAGTTTATTGGCATTATCTTCCAAGGCCAGGGTCGGAGTGACAAGGGGCAAAAGTAGAGTAAAAAGAGACAGCTAGACTGTACTCTTTAAAAAATCCTGCCAAAATAGACACCTTGGCAACATATCGTGTAAATGTGATTGTTAGCACAAGGCTGTGTGGGGGTCCTTTGTATGAAAATCATCACTCTTGATAAATTTTTCAGCATATCTATAAGCTTTACTCAGCTTCTGGTCACGAGGGGAAAGACAGTGGAAGACATCTCCCAAAAGCCACTTGTTGGTGGCACGAGTATTGAGAATTATCTATTCAGAATTATGTAGTTTTAGCATAGTATGGCAGAGAGGAACAAGCAACTGGGGAAACTACTTGGAATCCTCATCCCTGGGAAACCTCACTGCTACCTGCGCTGTGTGGCAATGAAGTTATTCAGTGTGCAGATGTGAGGATGGGAAGGTCCGTGTCTTTGACTCTTCTTGAAGCTTCCATAAGCTTAACACTATCTGTGAGGTACAGATTAACCCCTTCCACAGTCGCAGACCGGCACGGCTTATCGTCTGATTTTAGGACTCTTTCCTGAGAAATAAGAATTGTTAGCTTGAATTCCTCAAAATATAGAATTAAACCTAGGCCTCCCATGTTGTGGTTAGTCTTCTAATGTCGTAGTTTTTGCATGAATTCTGAGAACCCCTTGGGCATTTTAAAAGAAAGGGGCATATATATCTGTATTTTGTGAAATCTGGGCTGCTAAGCGTGTGCAGAGAATGGCATTGCATTGGTCAGAACTCGTAGCTGGGTTTAAGTTCTAATTAGGCACCGATTTGCAGAGCTTCAAGACTAGAAAACTCGAAGGTAAGAGCAATCAGTTTAGAAGTCCTCAAGATTGTGTGGCGTCTAAGGAGGAGCAATACGAGTTTGGACACAGGCACTTAAATTTCATTCAACCAAATGTTTTCTGTTATGTATAATTCTGTCTACCAATTCAGTCCTGTTACTGGGTCTGAGCTAACACACATATTTGGGATTTTTAGTTTCCCATCCACAAGGAAAAATTCCAAGGAGCAGTGAGGACAACTGCTGTTGAAGAGTCTTCAGCCTTCTCTCCCCAGGCCCTAGCTTCAAAGCAGGAGAGCAGTGGGAGAGCTGGAAGAAGAAAGTATCCACCAACAAACATAAGAAAAATATTCTTCCTGGGGACATGGAGCAGAAATTCTCCAGTAATGGGAAGGACGATATGATTTCTAGCTAGAGACAAAAAAAGGACGGACTATATCAAACAGGAAAGAGTATGAATATTAACACAGGCAGAGCTTGGAAGAAAAGTAACGGCTAATGGAAAGATATTGGGAGGATGAGAAAGCAGAAATTAGCAGAAGTGGAGAGGGAGGGCATATATTCTCAGGGGAAATATAGGTGACTGGCTGCAGGAGGAAACAAAGACAGACCCACTTTCCTGGTGAACAGAAAAGAGAAGTAACAGTGCATGGAAAATTGACCGCAAAGGTAGTGGCACCTTTGTCTTCCTTTAATTCCATGGAAATTTTGAAAAAGAGGACACTCTGGGAAGAGGCACTCCAAGTGCTCACAGGGTGTTTTCAAGTCAGCTGAGGACCTGTCTCCATCCCTTAGCACTTGCTGGAAACTGCTTCCCAAATTAACTCCTTTACATCCAAATGAAAACCTCTGATTTACTGTGCAACAACAATATCCTCTCCGTCTCTCAGTGACAAGTACTAATGAATGATTCTGGAGGATCTGAGCTGCAGCAACATGATGTCGTTCTCATTAATAGACCTTCTGCTCTCCAACAAGCTCTATCTAATTAACCTTTGTTTTGTCAGTTCTCAAGGCATGCTGTCTGGTACATATGTTGCACAGGCAACAGCAGAAAGTAAAATGCAAAGTGGGGGTAGGTGGGGAACCAACCTTGTTGTGGGTAGATTTGTGTGCAAGAACATCTGTGAGTTCTGAGGGCTAGTCTACTGCATGTCTGTTTGTTGGTTTATGGCTGAGGGGCTTAGGGCTCAGGGGCAGCTTTTTAATGTTTATTCCAATCAAAGCAACCACAGACAACTTAGTTAATTGTGCTGCATGAAGAAATAAAGGTATTTGATGGCAAAGCTGAGATTAAAATCAGTATGGATACATGAAAACAAAATCAGAATCTTGATTAGTGTCTATAGTTATTGGTTACTTCAGTCACTGTTATATGTCATGTGTTTCAATCTGATAGCAAGAAGCTTTAAATGCCTGAGGATTTCAGTCAGATTCTGTCACCTGAGAAGAACAGAAACACTGTCAGTGTAGGTTTCCCTTTAAACAATGGTTTATGTCACAGGACAAAGGATTTGTCATTTGCTGTGGGAAAGCTAAAAATAACAGTTTGTTAAGACTCAGGTTAGAGAAGGACTTTCTTCTATTAATCATCCTGATGGTTTCTTTCTCTCTTCTCCACCCTTGCTAGGGGTGAAATCATAGGCTATATTCTTGAAAGGGGTAATGTACACGTAGGATCTACTGAATTTTTTAAAGATTGCTTCCTTATATACGTTTGCATGAGTGTGGAGGACATTATTATGTTATTATACCTGTATTTAGTTTAGGCATGTTCATGATGTTCTTTGTATTAGTATGTATCTCACTCCATAAACTACCATCTACCTCAAAAAAGTGGTTTCATCAGCCACTCTTCCTTTCAACTGGTTTCTTACAGATAAAAGGTCTTATAGTTTGTTCCTTCTGTATCAGGGATCTTTTTGTGTTGATACTTTATTTAAATAGATGCTAAATAAAATAATAAACATAGTGTATGTCTACAAACCAGTCCTGCCAGGTCATAAACACTGACAATTCCCATTAAAGTGAGAGGATACCTGAGGACACTATGAAGGAGATACCCATAAGATCCTCAAGAGCTTACCCATGTCCTTGGGCACCCTTTGTAACCTTCATTAATGCAGATAAATTTCACTGAGGTTGCGCTAATGGTGTACTTAAGACGGTAGCATGAGCTGCGGTGTATTCTGCTTTTTATCAGTATTGGTGTACAGCTGTCTTTGATCTGCACTTATGCATTGCCTTCCATCTCAAGATCTCCAAATGGTTTTCAAATGTTAATGAATTCTACTCCTTCTACCCTCGGGAAACTGAGATGATGAGAAATTACAGGAGATATTTAGGTTCACAAATGCAACCTACAACCAAGTTGAGAACAACCCAGTGAGATCATTTATTCCCGTATAGTACAGGTAGTACAGGTATCTGTTGCATAGTCTGGACTTTAGAACACCCTTCGCCATCAAAACTCTTCCCTGGTGAACAGAGATAGCTAATGCTGATGGGAGGGGATAATTTTGCTCACTGTGATGCTTTTCCTGGAGTATGGAGGCCGTTATTACTGCGGAGAGGGGCTGGTAATCTTTCAAGAGTGAAGAGGCAGACCATACTTTTAATTCTCAAACTAGTGGTTCGGTATGACAATTGAGAGTCAGCAGGAGCTGGAAGGTGAGAATGCTCACAAAGGCAATATGAGACCAGTCAGCCATGTGAGGCAATAGAGGCAGCTTCCAGAAATTCTGAAATTCAGAAATCTGAAGTACATGCCTCACATGCACACTGATTTCTACATGCCTTGGCTCCCAGCACCCAGATCTGTTCTGGTCCTACTGTGTGTATGTAAAACGCGCTCAAGTGCTTGTGCCCACACTCTAAGTATCCAGCCCTGCTATGAGTAGTACAAAAAGGGGCACCAGTTATGGAAGCATTCAGTCACATTTGGCTGTCAAAAAAAACCCAGTAACTAGAATTCGTTCATTATAATTAATCTGGATATTTGTAGGAAATAAATAAAGAGCATTCTTACTACTTGATAAAATATTCCAAAAGAGAAAAATATTTACTGTAATAGCCTTTGCTATATCTGAGCTTAAATATTTTCCTTTAGATATGTGATATCTGAAGAGTGCTTACATTGTAAAATAGGAGATGAATGAACATGAAGTAAGTGATTTATGCAGATTTTTAGATGGGAAAAAAATCATTTTAATTTGCAGTTTCATTCAGTTGATTGAATCATTGATGCCAGCTGCTTTCATATGCTTCAGAAAGAACTGGGCAGTTCTTCTTTTATCACTGACTTTAGAATTAAGTGGCAAACCGAAACTCATGGAAACTACTTTCACATAATTATCTAGCTTAACTTCAGTGGGCATTAAAGAGTTGCTTAAAGTTCACATGGCTACATTCTCAAGTGGCTGTGAATTTCTGTAAAAAATCCATTTCTACACTTCAAACCTCTGGATGAAAGAAAAGAAGCATGTCACTATACGTGCTACAAACAAGTAAATCTCCCAAATATTATTTTAAATTATTATAATAAACTGAAAATCGAACTAACATTTATCTATAATTCCTTAGGAAAAATCCATAAAGAGGAAGGAAATGTAACTCATTTTGGAACTTACTGCCACAATATTGTATGTCATGACTATTATTTGTACATCTTGTATCTCACACCATAACAGAACGTTGCAATGAAGCGACATACCGTGGAATACAGTAAACTCTGGCCTAGATATCATTCTTCTCAGTACAAGAAAGAAATAGCTGTAGTAAAAAAGACAGTGGGATCCTTCAAAAATGGGAAGAATATATACATTCCTGCCCTCATCAGAGAATTTTAAATCAATTACATTTACTTTAGAGCTAGGCTACCAGAACTACAAATACAGTTCCACTGTTAAAAGCTGCTTCATTTTAAATGCCTGTATTTAGAAGTATCAAACCTGAGTTATATGTTATGAAATCTAAAAATGAAGGCGATCTGAATCAGTGTATACTTTTCAAAGTTTTGGTCTATGCGATTTGCAACAGTGACTTAGTCCGCAACATTTTTTGTCTGAAGATGACTGAAGACCGAAGATTTTAAGACAATCAGGATAACAAAGAACTACTGAATCAGGTAGTACTTAATCTGGATATGTTTATACTAATGCAGGTGGGCAAAACAGTCACATGCATGTGATACATTTTCACGTGACACATTTTAAAATTTTTGAAATTTGAAAATATTTGTATATAGACAGCTTTGAACTGCAGATTCAGTAGCTCTTAAAAATATAGAAACGGTTCTTTCAGATCAGCATATCTGAGTAATTAATATGCTGTAAAAAGAGATTTTTAAGGAACAACAGAATAATAGACATAAAATACGTTTGAGATGGATTTACAAAAATGTTTAAACAGTTACAAAACTGGCCACATTTCATGTTGTTTAAAATACATTTACTTTAAATTGCAAGTGCATTAAAGTATAGAAAATATCTGGGACCCAATCCTCCAGCTTGCACTGAATGTTAGAGTTTGATAAATTCAAGATCTTTGTAAGTAATGTTGGTAGGGGAAAATACTCACTTTCCCTTCTTACTTTTTGACTGGCTTTATTGCATGTTAATTTTGAAATCATGGGAATCCTATATGCATGAGAACTGCAAGAGTCTCCTTTTTGTAACTCTACTATAATAACCTGAAATAATAACTTTAAGAGGGACATAAACGCACCTTATCTAAGTGTTAAATTTTACTAACTTTTTAATTAAAAGGCGCATTTGCTCACAAAAATAATCAAAGGAAAACATGCATCAGCATAAATTCAGAATCTCAAATTTGTTCTATGGGGAGAAAATATGTGACAAAGTCCCATCTCTAACGTACTGCTTTCATATGTTTTGCATTCATATCTGTTATTAAACAGATGCTATGAACTCCAGGCCACAATACGAGAGGATTCAAGCCCTTCCTTAACTTTCATTATGGCCTGAGTGACTGAGCAGTGCCTGGTATGGATCACTAGCAGTGCAAGACTGACATCTGAAGAAAACTTCTGGCACTAAGAATATAAAATAATAACAAAGTGCATACAGGGCAGAGGACAGGATTATGAGGAAAGAAATGTGTTACTAGAAGTATTTCACAAACGTCACCCTTAGTGAAACACTATAAATCTAAAATCAGAATTGGGTATGGTCCAAAAGGAAAACATTTTAAAAATTCAGTCACTTCAGCTTATATTTTTTTATTTTTTTTAATCAGTAAATTGCAACCTAAGCAGAGGAAAAGCACAGTGACTTTATCACAGCAGCTTTCACAGTGTAAGGAGGCCTTCTGGTGGTCAAAACAAAGAACTTTTTTTGGTCACTTTTCTTCCAGAGATATCACTTACCCAAATGTATGTGAAATACTACCCAAATTTACATGCATAGAAGTTAAAAGTCGCAAACTGTATAGAAGGCTACTTTAAAGATTTAAGTAGTGATTATATCCTGGCCTTTTGCTGTGCCACTGCAAAAATTTCATCCTTTTAAAGTCAATGTAAGAGGAATTAAGGATTTAACGCGAAAAATATTGTTAAAACACTTCTTGAGTGAGTAATATGATATGCTGATATCAACTGCCTGAATTTTATCACTGATCAATTATAAATCAAAAAGCTTGAAACAAATCACCTAGCAACAAATCTAGCATCATTCTTAACAAATTAACTGTAAATACTGATAATTTGAACCTGGTCACATTTCATGTTTCTTAAGGCAGCTTGTTTTTTTTCCCTAGTAGCATAAATTTTCCTCTTGAGCAGTAAAACCAGATGCTCAGCAGATTTTGCTGTATTTCATTTAAAGTGAAGATATCTTCTGGTACACAAACAAACAAACAAACAAAATTAATCCTAAAATATTTATATTTTTCTTAAATTTTTAGTTTATGTTATGATGAGGAATTTCCTCAATACCAATGAGGTTAGAATAAATATTCCACGTTAACAAGCTCCTTGAAATATATGCAGAGGGGAAGTTTTTGAGCTTGTTGATATGGACAATGTCTTCCAACAAGCAGCAAGCATCTGCTCTGAAGCCCTTATCTATTAGAACAATACAAATAAACAATGAGTTCATATTTACATAAGAGGTCTGAGATAAGACAAGATAAGAAATAAAAATAATATGGTGAATTGGAGTATAGAATTATACCTTACTTGGGCCAGAAGACTGTAATATTTTAATTAGGTAAATCAAGTGGATGATCCTCTGACATTCACAGCTGCATGCACTCCTCGTAACAGGCAAAAATCTTGACTAATTCAGTTCAATCCTTTCTGCTTAGCTTTAACTACAGAATGAAGCAAAGAAAATACAGATATTACCAGTCAAAAACTCCTGAATGGCTGTATAAGCAAGCACTTTTTCTACAAATAATTTAGCAGCAGTAGTCCATGAAGGAAGGGAAAGGTCCAAGTCCTTCAGCTGTGTAACAGAAAGACTGAGAAGGAAGGGAAATGAGAGGGCTAAAGATCCTCAGTTTCAGTTCCTTAATTAACTTCACTAATCTTTGTATAAATATCCCTTTGCTGTTATCATGTGCTTCCCTGGTCTCCAAAATTTTGTTAGGAAGAGGTTTGCACTTCCTTATTGCTATTCTGATCTATTATGCTAGAATAAACATTTCAGACTCTCTTCCTCCTTCTCTTCCAGAAATATGCTGTGCAACATGGAAGAGCTGAAACAGAAGACAGGCAACCTCAGCATGGCCTGTGTGTGACCTGACTGGTAAGATGTTTTGCTGAAAGAGAGTTATCAAGGTACAATCTTCCTTCACCTCAGAAGAAAATGATACCTGCATCTCTTCTATCTGAATGTTTACTCTTTTAATATTTTATAATGTCTATTTTATGTTATAAATTTTCTTATTTTATGTATTATATATTATTTCTATTACAGTGTTTCTATTATATCATATATGATATGCCTAATATTATATCATTTATATTATGTAATATGAATGCGCTGATCGCTGTGGGAACCCCTGTTAAAAGGGTGGCCAGAAGGATCATCACATCCCTGAAGCAGCTTTTGGAAGAATGAGCTTCTCCCTTCAGCTCCCTAAGGACTCTGAAAAAAGAGGAGACCAAGACACCTCCCTGAGGCTGAGAAACATGTTCAGAAACAAAACATCAAGCTAATACTGAAAAAGTAGGTATAGATGGACTTTAGACACCTCTATACCAGAAACCAACTGCTGAGGATTTTCCTAATTCTACATTTTGAACTGAGTCGGAGTGCTTAAGAGCTCAAATATGTTAATATGCTCTATTGCAGTAGTGAAAACTTATGCACAGTAACTGTCTGTGATAAATGGAAAGTCCATCAAGAAATCCTAACCTTCACTCACTTAAGACTGAAAAAAATTATCTATCTATCTTCTCTGTGTTTGCTGTGCATTAACAGTCTGTACATAGCCTGTTTTGATGGGCCAGCTAACTAGCATCAACTGGTTTTCCTACTGTGATTTGTTCATGTGCTTCAGCTCTAAGTCTTTCTGAAGGTCCACCACAAATAAGAACAGGTATAAAAAGTATTAGTTTTATGCTGTCTTCTGAATGTTAGTCATAATACCTTGAGCACTCGGCTATTACGAGAGTATGCACAAACATAGTGATTGCTATTTCAAAATCGGAAAGAGTTTTTGTAGAAAATCTCCCTGCAGCCGCAGTCCGATCGGGGGTGTCCCTGCAGTGCCTTCGTTTCTATGGGACAAGTCCTAGCAGTATGCGGATCTGATGTTTCTCCTGCCATTAGCTGGGGACCCATGATGTCCCCAGTATAAGAAACCTTCTTTGACAGTGTCAGATATTTCTTCATTAACCTCTGGTAGCAAGAGGAAATGTGCTCCTTTTCAGAAAAACATCTAGAAAGGACAAGCATGTATGACCTTTATGAATCCTAGAAAATCAGGCTTGAAGACATAGCACCTCTGTAAACCAACACTGATTTGCACTGGAATTTTCTGGACATACTTGTCTAGCTACAAAACCTTTCAGAGTGATGCTATTGTAAATCTGAAATAATATGTCAAAAATTTAACCTCAACTATAAATTGCCAGTCAGTGGAAATCTGTACAGTGATGTTATATGAGGCCCTACATGTGTTTGTTCTTTTGAGCTAGATTTTTATCTCCTTTGGCAATGTTAACTCCAACCATCAGATGGCAGTCCATAGCCAAGTATAAAATATATTCCCAGTGAATAAGTGGGATCATATGGAGACCATCTTGCTCCTGTACTTTCTCTAAAATTTATCCCTGGTTACGTACTTTCTGCAGTCCTTGTTAGCCACGGAAATCCTTTTTTTGTTTTGTCTTCCAGACTTGAGTTACAGATTCATTCTGGCCGTGTGAACATGTCCCAAAAGTGAATGGCCTTTCCTGCCAGGTTTACTAAAGGTCCTAACTGTCTGACCTGTAATTCTATTGGTAATATGGTTAGAAGGTAAAAAAAACCCTTTACTCTTTTAATAGAAACCTATATCAATAGAAACAAAAAAAAAAAAGAGTTGGAGTAGAGAAATAAGTTACATGCTTTTAGAGGATTGACAGTTTTATGCTATGCCTGTACAGCAAAGCATCAACGTTGTCTTCTGGTGTGTAATCTGAGTGATCATTTTTCCTATTCTTCAAAGACAAGGAGGCTTATTTATAAAAATATTTGTTATTTTTTGTTGAGCCATTAGAAGATTGGTATCATATCTGTATACAAACTTTTTCCTAGATTTCTTTCCAGTTCTGGCCTTTCCCTGGGAGTTCTTAAGGGCGACAGCTCCTAGGAACAACTGTACGGCTTCAGCTTAGCACTCCGTTATAACTGTTCAGTACCTTTTAGGAAAACTGATACTGACTTTGGGGAAAACTAGCGGCAGACCTTAAAAATCTCTGGGAAAATTAAGTTCATGGAACCTTGTTCTTGTTCCAAAGACACTCCTCATCCCTGTCAGTGTACAAGAGGGCCTGGGACTGTGTTCAACTTTACACACAAGCATTGGTGTGAGGAAACCACTGATTTGGTGCCATTTCTGCTGAATTTGCAAAACCCAGTGAACAGGCTGAGCAGACTCTTTTTGTCAGACCATAAGTGGGAGTTCAAGGACACAGCAATTCACAGTACGTCCCAAAGATGCTATCAGCCAGTGATAGATAGGATTGTAAAAATCAAGAATAGGAAGTGCTTTGCCTTTTGATCCAGGAAAGGAGCCATCTGAGATCCATTCCAGCCTTTTTTCACATTGGGGTCAGTAACATTTTACACATATTTATCTTCTAGCTTTCCTGATCCCCTGGATACAGGGAGATCAGACAAAATTTATTAGGGTTGTGATAATTTTGTTAGTTCCAGTATTCAGAGTTAGCCTTGTCTTTAGTTTATCCTCCAAAGAATCTTCCATTCCGGCCAAAATCCCATAACTTGATACAAAATATCTGTTGTGAACCCAAATGCAACCTTTTTCCATGTTATAGCTTGGTTTCTGGCTAGAAGCCAAACTGAGAAGGATCATGATTCTCAGAAATACAGATTATCTTAATGCACACTAGAAAGGACCCAGACTGGCCAGCTCTCTGAATTGAGAGATTTACCAGCTGGTACAAGCAGACAGTGGGAATTTATTGATACTCAGCTGCCTAACATACTGGCCTACTTTCTCTAAAAGATGATGATTACCCATGAATTGGGTTAGCGTATATTCAGCAGTACTTTCTGCATATCACATCAGGACCGTGCAGCTTTTTGCAGTGCTGCTTTATTGATGGGTCTTACCAGCATCTTTCCATCAGCAAGAAAACTTTCCTGCCCGTAAAGCCTTACTGCAAATCTTTTTTGGTTGGAACGATAATATGAACACGTGACAGCCCTTTCTTGTTAGGTTTAGCTCCAAAGGCTCCTCAGTACTGGTTATATAGGACAGGAAGGCTGGGGAGATATATGCCTTGATGCTGGGTATATTCAAACAAAACGTCATTCATACCGAATCATAGTCTTTTCTCAAAGCCTGAGACTTAAGAGAGTGTTAGATTTAGTTTAGGCTTATCACAATGCAGTAAACTTACATCACTCAGATCAGTGTAAGGCCTATATTAATGAGGTGAAGAGAGTTTCTATAGGGTTTTCATGTCCCATGTCTTTCTGCAGTGCTCATAGAACAGCCACATAAAATTAAATTCACTTTTTACAAACCACCACTATTTTAGGAGATAGAGTTCTCTTGGTAATGGCATGTGACAATCACTGCTTAACTCCAAATTTTCACCTCCTTTACTTGTGACTAAGATTGGGTATGTGTGAGAGAGACTATATTTTCAAAATAAGAAAAAAAATAATTGTATAGTAGTTGAACTTCTTCAGGGTAGGCTTTTCATGTGTATATAATCAACAGTTTACTCCATTTCATTGCTGTCATGGTATTCTGTACCATCTGGCTGTTGTAGTGATGAATGAGCTGAGTGACCTTTATGACCTTGCATTACCCATGAGAACATCTGTGGACACATGTACTGCTCCAGTGAGCACACAGCAGACCAAGACACTCTGATGGCAAAAGCATGAGAGATATGCAAACCAAGAATAGGATTTGCAGAAGATATCCTGAAGAACTCAGATTATTGTACAGATGAGATATTTCTCTTCATAATTGTTCACATATGAGTAAAGAGATTCCATTCAGCCATAAGTGTTTTGTTAGTGAGTTTGATTTGACAACGTCTGTGTAAGTGAAATAGCATAACTTCTAATTACACCAAGTGAAGCTTTTATTTTGTTAATCTCACTAGTTAACTATGAACAAGTAGCTTGGCTTTTGAATGGGACACTTCCACAAAGAAATAATGAAAATATGATAATATATTAATGCTATTACTTGAACTTGACACGTAAAATCATACGAAATTACAATTAGATCATTCATGCAGATGAGTCAAACTCTATTATTTTGAGTTTCTTAACAGTTTTTAAGATGGCTTTTAGCATCTTACCTTGTAAATCTTCTATTAACCGACTTTACCTACTTGAAAAAAATCTTGATTTTGGTGCATTAAGATACCATGCATTTCTAAGATACTTGATCTTCCTTAGTCTAATATCCAGTCAGAAGCCAAGTAACACAGCCTGGCAATATAGCTGGGTGAAAAAGACTTTTTTGAGAATAAGTAAATATTACATATTTGTTTGGAGACATATTTAAAGAGTCTATCTCCCTCTTCTAGAATTTGCTTTCTCTTTTGACCTTTACTATTCAAACCCACTCAGTTTCTGGATATATTGAAAAATCTTTCTTTTTAAAAGTTAACTGAAGTGTAAACGGAATTAGAAAGTACAGTTGTTCTGTTTTTCGTAAAGATAAGGGTACTTTTCAAGAGCAAACTGAACTATACAATGGATTACATTTGAATTTGACCAATCTGATAGCCTTCTAGGATGGGATGACTGGCTGGGTAGATGAGGGCAGAGCAGTGGATGTTGTCTCCCTGGACTTCAGCAAGGCTCTTGACGCTGTCTCCCATCACATCCTCCTAGGTAAGCTCAGGAAGCATGGGCTAGACGAGTGGACAGTGAGGTGGATTGAGAACTGGCTGGATGGCCGAGCTCAGAGGGTTGTGGTCAGTGGTGCAGAGTCTAGTTGGAGGCCTGGAGCTAGCGGTGTCCCCCAGGGGTCAGTCCTGGGTCCAGTCTTGTTCAATGTATTCATCAGTGACCTGGATGAAGGGACAGAGTGCACCCTCAGCAAGTTTGCTGATGATACAGAACTGGGAGGAGTGGCTGACACACCAGAAGACTGTGGTGCCCTTCAGAGGGAGCTGGACAGGCTGGAGAGCTGGGCGGAGAGGAACCTCCTGAAGTTCAACAAAGGCAAGTGCGGGGTCCTGCACCTCGGGAGGAAGAACCGCATGCCCCAGTACAGGCTGGCAGCTGACCTGCTGGAAAGCAGCTCTGCCGAGAAGGACCTGGGAGTCCTGACGGACAACAAGGTGACCATGAGCCACCAATGCGGCCTTGTGGCCAAGAAGGCCAATGAGATCCTGGGGTGCATTAGGCAGAGTGTTGCCAAGAGGTGGAGGGAGGTGATCCTGCCCCTCTCCCCAGCCCTGGGGAGGCCCCACCTGGAGTACTGTGTCCAGTTCTGGGCTCCCCAGCACAAGAGAGACATGGCGCTCGTGGAGAGAGTCCAGCGGAGGGCTACCAAGATGACGAGGGGACGGGAGCATCTCCCACATGAAGAAAGGCTGAGAGCGCTGGGCCTGTTGAGCCTGGAGAAGAGAAGACTGAGAGGCGATCTCATCAATGTGTCCAAGTATATGAAGGGAGGGTGTCCCTGTCTGAACATTACGGGAAAAGTCATGTTCCATCTGAACATGAGGAAAAACTTCTTTACTGTGAGGGTGCCTGAACCCTGGCACAGGTTGCCCAGAGAGCTTGTGGAGACTCCTTTCCTGGAGATATTCAAAACCCACCTGGATGCGATCCTGGGTAATGTGCTCTAGAGGACCCTGCTTGAGCAGGGAGGTTGGACTAGATGATCTCCAGAGGTCTCTTCCAACCTTGGCCATTCTGTGACTCTGTGAATATTCTGATCTTGTTGCAAAATGGAATAAAGACTCATACCTAAAATGATATAGGTAATTAGCTTTACTAATTAAGCATTGTTATATACTATTATTTAATCTAAGGAAAGTGTGTTTTTTTATATAGTATCGCTGCTATGTCTCTAAAAAGAGACAATTGCAGGTCACTTGTGAAGCAGTTATCCCTGTGAAGCTATGCAGACTTCTGTGTGGAAAATGAAAAGTAAAGCCTGCTAGTAACTGCTTACTAGTTCTTGGATATGTGTCCCATGGAAATCAGAATCCATTATATCTATACAGAAAGTTTGTCATTCTATTGAAATAACAAAAACAAGAACTCTTTTGAATTAGAATATCTAATTATTAATGCAAATTTATATAGGAAGAGTCTAGTTCTCCATATTGTTTGCATGTCTTTTCCCAGTGCAGAATGTACGGACATTTTGGCAGCCAGAAGTGTGTGCCAGGAATCCTGTATTCTTGACAGTTCTGATACACTTTTAGTAACATGCAAACGAAGAGAAGAAATGGGCATGTGCTCTCAATGCTGTCACACACAGGACTGATGAAGAGATGACATTCACAGTGTTATGCCATGTATGCTTCTAAACCTGTCTTTGCTTTTTTGAATGCCCAAAGTCAGCTGTCTGACCAAGTTGTGAGAGGGCACTAGGCCATCTGAACAGGTGGCCTTAATCATTGACACAGAAAGATGCTCCTCACGTGCGCTTGTCAAGGGCACGATTTCCTGGTGGACCATACTGAGCTCATGCACAGTTAGAGGGATGTGCACTCATTAATCCAGCTCTGAGCTGTATTAACGTTAAAAATAGCTTTTGTGACAGCATGGAGAGAGTCTCTGACCCATTTAAATTTAATAGAGCAGCAGAGATTTCTGGTAAGCCTTCAGTGTTCAGCAGAATGGATCAGAGGAGTGCAGACTAATTTAGTCCAGCTAGCACAAAGTCACTAGTGCTCCAGAGCAGAGAAGAGAAAGACCAGTATGAAAGCAGCACTGATACGCCAAAAAGCAGAGTCTTTTAATGAGTTTATACTTCTTAGCAAGAAGCAGTCTATATTACTGACATAAAACAACTTCCTCTAAAATCTAAATGCAGTTTAGACCATAAGGGGATAAAAAATATGCTGTAAACTGAGAATGCATTTTGGAAAGATACATTCACACTCATGCAGAAGTTTTCGTTCACTGCTAAGGGGAAAGTTTAGTGTCCATTGGGGTATCACAATATAAAAGGTTCAGGTGGATAAGTTCATAAATTGCTGCTCAGAGCTTGACTGTAATCTAGCCTGGAACAGCAGTGTAAATCAATTTAGCTTCATTAAAGGAAAGAGACACACACAAGCTTACATCCTCAGTAGCGGTAGTAGAATTGTCTGTATTGCAGTGTCTTGCAGCAACTTAGGTGCCAGTCCTTGCCTATACCCTTAGTTTCAAATATTTCAGGAGGGAGTGAGAGGAATCCGTGAAGGTCATTTACAATTATGTTAAGACCTGTAAAGCATATTCAGTCTTTTTTGCTATCCTCAGTAGCCCCAGTTGTGCTGAGGGGGACCCATCCCACACTAAGTGGAACAGCTCCAAGGAGACCACTGTTTCAGTGACACAGTGGCACCAAACAACTAGCCTTTCCAAAAATATTAATGTAGTTGCTTCAGCGAAAAGGCACAGGTACCAAAGAAGCCACATCCACTTTTAAAACATTTTCCTTTAAAATCATGCTTGTTAGATATGCTTTGTGCACTTGTACCACTGATCTAGTCCTTACACATTCTTAAGACGGTATGTGGCATTTCACAAATGCGTCTCACCAAAGGCATCTTGACATTTCAGAACTTGCTATAATAATAGTAAGTGTCTGTGAGCTAATAACTTCTCCATTTTGTTCAGCCCTTTTTGAAAAACCTATTCCTGGCTGAAGCTATTCTAAACTCAAGCCACTAGAAGGCAAACAAGCAACGTCTGGTTTTCCAGGGTACCAGCTGAGATTGCTGTACCAGAGGTGTGAGGATATTCATTCCTGTCAGCATTGCTGCCGTGTGTTCTCTGCTCTTTCTTTCTGCACGTGTCTCACTAACATTCAAACAGAGAAAAACGTCAAAAAAATGAGTGTTAAATTTTAAAGTGCATACATCCTCACTTAAAGCGTTTTATTTCATGTAAGTACAGACAATGCTTAGCTGCATAGTATAAAGAGTTCAACAGAGAGTTCAACAAATGTCCATGCAAGCACCCTAAAGAAGCAGCTGTCAATACAAACATCCCTTGCAATTAGGGACATACACAATTGCAGTTTTCTTGTGTCAGTAACTCTGGGAGTGACAGTGGAAAACACAAAAATCTTTATAAGGGATGATTATAAGGGATTTTGGGGATCAGGCCTCCAACAAAATACAGGATATAGGAAAACTCTCACTTCAGTCATTGATTTCAATAGCTATAGTTAAAATATAGAAATATATTTTGTAAATAGGTCTAATTCAGATTTAAACATGTGGAAAACGAGAATCTTCTCCAAAGTATAAACATTTTTCCATTGCTTAACTACCTTCACTTTTTAAAATTACATCTTATTTCTAGAATGCATTTCTCTACCTTCTATTAGATCGTTACACATTTGTGGGATAGATTGAAAAGTTGTTGATTCTAATTTTTCTCTTATAGATATTTATAGGTATATATAGGTTATGATCAAATTGTACCTTTCTTCTGGTTTTTTTCAGTAACTTAGGTGGAGCTTCTTGAACCTTCTGTTATACAGAATACTTTCTAATTCTTTATCATTCTCATAGTCCTTCTCTATAAAATTTTTATCATTTTCTTGGAATAAAGAGATCAGAACAAGACATATCTGGCCCTAGAGCAATTGTAAGAGTGGCACTGTGAGGAGGTCAGGGAGGGAGAGATGGAGATAGTGGCATGTGTGTATATATTTTTTTCTTTATTCCTATTAAGCTGTCCTTAATTTGTGTGACCCTTCATCATATAAGCCCTTCTGATGGCAGTTTTTCAGTATGAACTGAGGCTTCTCTAATTTCCACCATGATTCCAGCTTTGAACTCGCATTTCCCACATGTTTAAGCTGTTTAAATCAGAATACATTCTGAACTGTATGTGTGTGTATGTATATGAGTAATCACAGTTCCTCCTGCTTAAATTGTTTTGGATTGCATGGAAAAACAAATTATTCCTTGGATCATACAGTATGAGCTAGGGTCAGCCTGACACTGTAAGCTTTGGCTTGGGTACTCACCTACAACAAAAGAAGATCTGAGTGCCAGTCCTTGCCTGAGTGAATACTAAGCGTACAAAAACATATGCATTTCATTTCCTACTGCATTTCCTACAAGGATTACCTGTTCCACTGACAGAGGAACTGGAATCCAAATCTTTTCTCCTTCTAGTGAGTATCTGGCCACTGAACATAGTCTGGATGTTATGCACTGCATAAAGTGCCCAGAAGCAGAACAACTGCAAGCATCTGGGGAACTTCACTGATAAGTAAGCTCCTTCAAGCTGCTAGGAATAGATAACAGCTGAATGAGGTTGTTCAGGATGTATATTTTGGACCTAGAAATCTAAAATGATGATTAAGTATCCCAGTTTTTAATGTAGATCTAGTCCCTACCCCTACAGCAACTGCAGAACTTTTCAGAGTATGTTGCACTGAGCCTTCTTCCAAAAATGGATTTTTACTCCTTTTCAGCACCAATTAATATTTTTCAGAGTTGTGAATGAAAATAATGTATTCATTCCTTCTGTGCTCCTGACTGCAAGCATCTCTTGTGACCCCCCAGCTGTGTGTATCTGGTTGCTTAGAAAATTATTATTTCTCAAGACAAAAAAAAAAATCCACTTAACTACACAGCTGTAGCACTTTCCTGCAAGAGGTTAATTAATTTCAGTTTGTTAAGAAGCTTATATTTCCTTTTATTGTTCTGAACATTTTCTTTGGTAATACCATAGTTAAGAAGAAACAGAGATAACAGAGGGGAAAATAATCTAAATTATCAAAATACAGTTGTAAGTTCTTAAGGGAGATTCTCCCCTCTAAAAAAAGTGCATATATTAGTCTGGTTTATATACAGCTATATACCTTTGGCTTAAGATATATATATACATATATATATAATATAAATACATATATAATTTTGTAACTCATCTAAGTCTAGATTAAGGCTCTACAATTTTGATTTATTTCCTTTATCCTTTACCCTTTCCCTTTCCTTAAACCTTCCCCTTTGCTTTCTCCTCCACTGCTTCCAGCAGTAGCTTAATTTTCCCTTTTCATGATTATTTTCTCCTCAGCAAGCTCGTCTATCACTCATCCTTCCATGCCATGCCTTGTCCACTGTGTTTCTTCCTGGTGGGAATAGTTAGGGGGAAATTTTAAGGATTCCCCTTGAGGCACCTCTCTGTGATCTCCTTGGCTAAGCTGTCCTTCTTCTCCCCTAATGAAAGCAATACCAGAAAAGACTATTTACTTAGACTCCTTCAGTTTCATCTAAATCTCTACTTAGCAGTGAGTAATTCAGAGCCATGGAGGTTTAGCCGAGAAACCGATAGCACTGTTGGATTCTGCAGTCCCTTCAAGGTTGAGGGAGTGGATATTATAAAACAGAGAAGACAGAGAAAGGAGTTTAGATGCACACACTGAATTTCCCTATGAAGAAAAGATATCTAGCCAGACATACTGCATGGTCCCAATGAGGGGTGGCACAGAGGGTCTTCTGGATAAAACCCACTCAGCGTGAGTGATAGCTGGGACATCTCACCCAGACCTCAGCAACAGTACATGCCATGCAAGGCCCAGAGGCTTTGTTCTGGCATCTACACTACCCTACCTGCTCTGACCTTTACAGCCATTGTCAACATGACTTAGGTTTCTTTGCTCAGTTACTTGTCAGGAAATGTAAAGAGCAGAGAAGGAAATATTCTGGAAAGCATCAGCATGGTAAAATGACAAGGCAAGAAAAGAGGTAGATGAGAATATTTTGTTTGCTTCAGTGTCTGGGACAGCTTTTGAGAACCCTGGGAACTTCATTTCCTACCTACTATCAAATTTCAGAGATTTTATCTTGTTTATCTTATGTCGTCCAAGGAAATATTGTCAAATATTAACAGCCTAATTCATATCGTAAAAGTTTTGTATGTACATGTGTACATATGAGATAAATGACATTATAACAGTTTATCGCAGTAGATATTAGAAACAGTTACTGTGAAATTAAATAATTATGTACTACATAGTCCTGACTATGTAGGTGTGTAGGCAGAGGAATGGGGCAAAGAATTAAACAGAATTATTTTGTGATTCTGTGTTATATTGACACCACTTTCACACAAACATTCTTATATAGCATATTTTCTTCTTGAAAGCATGATTAAGGAAGGCTGTCAGCAAATAGTTTCAAACTTCTTCAAATTTTGAGAAAGACTGAAGTTATATACACGCTTAGCTACTCTCAAGGAATAGCTCTGTTGAAGCCAATGGGACCACAGCAATTTTTAGAATAGTTTGTGTCAGGACCTCGTGAGACACAGTAAAATAATTCTCTGCTTCATTTTGTTGGTTAAGTTACACTAAAACTCTGCTCTGTTGTAACAAGGTAGTGTGTCAGGTCCAGCCCCTACTAAACTGAACAGCTGACTTAATTGAGTCTTTTCTAGAGCATTTAATTTATCCTTTACTTTGTAGGTATGGTATAAATTTTAAACACCTCGTTTATGGGTGACTGCAGTTCACGATAGCTTTTAATGAATGAACTTTGAGCAGCAAAGATTTCTAGCCAGCTTCATTCATGCTAATTACATGAAGAGAATGAAAATGACTTAGCAATTTGAGTAGATGATGAGGAAGATACAACAGAGAGGCTTCATAGCTATAATAAAGTAAACATCATTAAAACCTTTCTCTTTATCGTACTTCCTGGTTTTGTCTGCCTCCACTGAACAAACAGTCCACACATTGCATTAATGATGCATCCATCCCAGCCCTCTGGCTTCCTCCTGTGCTGAGCATGAGTTGGCAGACACTGCGTGCTCCACAGGAGAGAAGTTGGCATTTTTCATTGAAAAAAAGCAATGCCGTATCAATCATTTGCTGTTTGTAACTGAAGAAGGAAAATATTAAGGCAGTAGGATTATCTTTGGGACTTTAAAAACTAAAAATAAATAAATAATGGAGACTCATTTGCCAAAACACACACAGTAATACTGCACTAGTGCAAGCAAAGAAGCACCAAATAATACCAATTGAAAGTCTCTCCCCTGGGCATCCTTTGCTTGCCTGTAATAAGAAGGTATTGTCTCAGAAAATTTAAAATAGGTTTATAGAGATTGGAACAATTGTGGAATTCCACAACTGTGGAATTGTTTTCCAGAATAATTTTTCACCTGCTTCTTTACACTCTGTTAAAAACTTTAGATTTAAACTAGGCTTGATAATAAAATCACATGCTTACCATGAGTGTGTAGACTTGCTGACTGCCTCTGTAGCTATGCAAGTGAAATCTGAGGTGTTCGGCTGAAAAATAGTTTGTAAAGGTACACTCACTAAAGAATTTCCTGACTGTATTTTGATACTAGCACAGAGAACAATTAAACCCCAAATTCAGCTAAAGAAAATTTTTGGATTTTTACAGATTATTTTTGAAGTTAAAAAACGATATGTTTCAGAAATTTCATACTTTAGACACATAATCACACACATTAAATCTCTGCCACAGAATGAAATTTTGTGAGTCAACACTCTAAATATGTTTGCAAGTAGGTTAGAGCTCTGTGGTAAAATGAATAGATGCAGATTACTCGCATACTATGTTTTATTATTCTGTCACGTGATAAGCATCTCTGATGTGTACTCTCACTTTACTGTGACCAAAAGGCACCTGTGACAGTCCAAAAAATATTAATTGAAACATATGTGTCATCATTATGTGTGTACCTATGATTATACAAAATATAGAAATAGTGACACATATATTAAAAAGAACTTTGAAGCAGATATTACTTATATATGAATTTATATATACTAGATGTCAATATTTTAGGAAGTGCAAAGGTAAGTTCCTACATGTTGGTATTGTTATCTGTGAAATTTAAGGATGTTACACCATGCATGCTATATATTTTAACAAACTATTTCTATTTATTACAAAACTTTGGATTTTTTTCCAGATAGGTACTTGTGATATATTTTGCATTCAATAATCATTGCAGCAAATGCAAGCAAATCAACAAAACTTTTTTTGGATATGTGATTACCAATGCAATGCATTGAGTTTAAGGTGACTTATTCAGGAATATGAACAATGAATTTTTTTTGAATAGTTTTTTTCCAAATAGATCATTCTTACTCTGTAACAATTAGTGGCCTACAGTAGAAATACAAGTACACCGTGTAGTAGAAGCAGCGCTCTGTTTAAGCTGACACAAAAATGATGGCGCATTCTCTTCTAAAAGATCCTTCTTTGCTTCCTTTGTAATCAAAATAATCACAAGAGAAGTTAAAGGTTTTTGCATCTCATATATGGATCGAAAAGACAGCAAAATGGCTCTTTTTTTTTAAGTAGAATCAGTTGGCAGTAATTACCAAGCTAGAAAATACATACAAGCAGAGAACTGAGACACTCGGGGTGAGAATAAAAGGAGAGTTCATTCATTTGTAATTCAATGACACATTTTTTTATGCAACCTTTCACTTTATATAACATGCCCGACGCCACTTGAAATAGCACTGGGCAAAGCACTTTGCCCTCTCTGTATCTTGCCAGCAAGATACAGATACAGAGGCTGCACTACCGGGGCTTACAGTGCCCCTTCAGCCCCCCGCAGCCACCTGCCCAGCTGCTCTGTGCTCCATAAGGAGCAGGACCGGGACACAGCAGTGAAGGAAGAGCCGCGCTGCAAGCCTGACACCAGCCTTCACCAAAGGCGAGGGAAAAAATGGCAGACGAATTAATTCTCAACAACCTTCTCCACAAGAAGCACCAGAGGTATAACCCACCGTCTGAAAAAAAAAACAATATGTAGACATTACTGGGTTAAACAATATATAGACAATACTAGGATAAACTAAAAAAAAAAAAAATCCACCATTCTGTATTAAATAGACAGGGATTATTATCTTCTGGTTTCCTAATCAGTGAAAAGGGCTGCTGTGAAAACTGTACGGCTACAGTGAGAGAGCAGTTTAGAATCAGTTAAGGGTGGCTCTAAAGAGCCATTTTCAGCAGTTGATGTCCTTTTCTGGAGACCAAGCATTGTCTTTTTTTTTTTTTTCCTACACTTACCATAAAGGGTTTTTTTCTTGGAATCTTACAGGATTTTATTTTTCAACCTGTTTGCCCAAAGACACCTTCTAGGATTTACTGTTTATTTAGTTGGATTTCCATTTGCTTGTTTTCTTTAGGCATTTTCTTGCAAAGAGGTAAATTCTCTTCCGTACTTCATGCGTTTTCCTGAGGGTATGTCTTTCCTACATCTTCTTAGTATTCAAAATTATTTCAGTTTATTTCTAGGTCACGTCCTATGGTGATCTGTGAAAGCATATCACATATACATACCTGCCACTGTTCTTGATGCTTATAGTTGCCATACTCAACAGCTATTACAACTGTAAAGCAGCTCAGTATAACAGTACATAATCAGTTGCTGCTACTCTCAGTGATCTGGTGATCCTGACTCTCACAGTTACCAAATTTTTGGTGGTTCTTGGGACAAGTTCTCCCCGGGTCATAAAACAAACCGTTTGCTTTGCTGATCTGAAATTTTGCAGTGTTGCTGTTTTCAGACCAGTTCATGACAACTGTAGCAAGGTCAGCTAGGGATGGATCTGCCAATGGTTTCTTTCTGAGATACTGCGATGGTAGGGAAACAAAATGACTCAGAAGCATCATCTCTCATTTATTCTTCCACTCAAAAATAGAGCACATACAGCATCAAGGTGCAAAATACAAGAGTGCTACAGACACATTTCCTCATAATCCTAATGTTTCTACCTACAGCTATGGGGGGTCCAGTTTATTCTATCACTGTGAGTTGGTCATCATTGTTTGTATCCTGTCTCTTGGGAAACCGTCCTAATCCTTATCTTTTCCAGTGATGTACTCTTCTCCAATTCATCAGTCTGGCTGGCAATAAAGGTTCTCTGAGGTTTTAGATCTGCTTTGAGTTCAGGCTTAGCTTTAAATGCTCTTTAATTCTGTCCGGGACAAAAAGAGCCACAGAGAGGTATCTCAGCACTGGTGAACCTATGTGTGCTTGTGTCAGTGCTTCCTCTGTCCCTCTCAGTTCTTTGATAGCTCCTTTGCAAACACCATTAACTGCATTCCAGCTGTTGGTGACACACACTTTGACAAGGAAACCCATTCACACATTGTGTTCACAGATAATATGGACACATTTTTCCAGTTGTTCACCACCACTGTTAGGTTTCTCTGATGAGGATGTGTATGTATAAGGAAGGTGTTGCTGCCCCAGTACAGCCTATAAAAGCAAGCCTCTATATATCACCTAAGCCCCTTCTTAAGACTGAAGTGAACACATCTAGTATATTCTAGTATATGTTTTGGATAATACTTTTCTTAATATACACTCTTACTTTGTAATTGGGCTCACTATTCTCTGAGTCAGGAGCCCATGAGAGGGCAACTGAATTAATGCTGATGTATCTCACACTTGATGGCATGTTCTGCAACATCCACAGTTCGCAGCGATTTCCCCTGAAGTGTCCTGGGTGCTCCAGAAAATAGGTTTGAATCATTTACCTCACTGGATAGTACGGTGCCCTTGCCCACTACAGGTGAAGAAGAGTGTGAATCCTCACAGACATCAGCTGATCCTTACCCTAAAAACGGTGCTTTCTAAGTGGGAAAAAATAACTTCCCACTGTTCCAGCAGGGTTTACCCTGGCAAGCAGTGTTATTCTGCTCTGGTAGAATAATGGCATCCTTCAGTCTTGACTAGAAGAATTAGCTGTCAGGGTGAGAAAACATTCAATTTTCAGTGCTTTTGTCTCTATATTAACAATTTAAAGGAGATGCAAGTTTACAGCATGTAAATGGATTGGTTTTGATTTGACACCAGTGCCTATCCGTTGAGACTTGATTTGAAATTAAACAGTTATCAGATGGAATTAATTTTCATTTCCTGCTGATATGAGCTGGATTTGAATCAAGATTTAATAGCATAAGCTTCTCTCTGACTACTAAGCTTCTGAAAATTTTTTACCTTGTTTCTCATTTTTATTTTCAAAAAAATATAATGTAGTAACAGCAACAGCTTCAACCTTCTGTTTGAGATGAATACCAGTAATCTGTGTATTTCAGCATATAATGTTGCCAGAGGTGTTAAAATGGAGGTCTTTCTAAAGGTGCTTGGTGACTCATCTCCCAATGGTGTTGTAGAAATTAATTGGCTAATGCCAGTACAGCATTATACAAATGGTAAGTATTATTGTTGACAGACTGAGATTGTCCGCACAGAGTGACAACAAGAGCTTTTTTTACTGCCAGTTGACTCCATCTCTAAGCAGAAGACATCAGCTCTCAGGAATGAAATGGTAAATCAGTGTGCATGACTTTTCAGTCTTTCTCTCTCATAGAATTACTAAAAATGGCACCAATCATACTAGTATTTTTTGGTGACACCATTGAGAAAGAATTCTCAATAAGCTAAAAATCAATCAGGTGGAAGTTTCTTCTATTCATTATTCAATCATAGAGCAATATCCCACAGAGAGGACCATCAAGTCTCATTTATCTGCTCTTCTGAAGCCATGGACTATGCAGTCCAGGATCAATAAACCAGAAGCTTGAAGGGGCACGAGGCACAACACACTTTCTTGCCCTACCAGCCATTTAGAAACTGAGGCATTTATAGTTCCTGGCCCCAGAAGGAGTCAATACAAGTAGCTGTAAGTGAATATTCAGCGCGTATTCCAGATACACAGACAACTATGATCAATCTTAAATGACTTAGTTTTAGCCGGGACCGTTTAACTACTCCAATTCAAGTAGCTACTTTCCAGTGTGTTTATGTCTTGATATTCTAGAATATACCAGAGCTAATTTTAGTCAATTTATATTATTCTAGCAAACATAACCAGCAAAAATGAGGGATTGGTCAGAAAGGCAACTAAAGAGGCTAGAATCTGCAAACATTATAAAGTCATGTACACATGAGTTATAGGAAATTTCTCCCTCTTTTTCTCTTATCCGGGCGTATACAATGTGTTAAAACATAATTATTTGAAAACTTCCTGACTTTTACTCAAGAAAAATAATGGGGCTGAGCATCACACAGAATTCAAACAGGCAAATTGTAATCCTCTTCATTATAAGTTGCTGTCTTCCTCACCTCTTTCTAAATGTCTTAATTTGATATATTTTCCATGCTCTCCTCTATCTAATGTTGCCTCTTTGCCAAGGACTGAAAAATCATAGTGTATGAGACACACCAGAATATCTCTCATATAACAGTCAGGTTTTCCTTTTTCACCTTGAGAAATCCCTTTGGAAATAATTATGCATTAAAAAAGCTTTGCTTAATCTTTAATTTTACAGAAACGCTCACCATCTTTTAATTTTTGTTAGTTCCTTGTGGCAACAAACAAGTGAAAATAAAACTTGGCAGTCTAACAAGTAGCAGTAGATCGGACTAAATTATACCTGTTGAATTAAAAGTACAGATTGAGCCCTACGCTTACACTTACTACCTAGCAGACTGTTCAGAAAGTGGAACTCGGACAAGCAGATTGTGCTATAAAATGAATACATAATAAATGTTTGTGTACAAACTGTGTGTGAAGGCATCACCTGAAATCAATGTAAAATTTCTGATGAACGGAAAAGAAGTTATTCATGTCACAAATCTTGACATTTACCCAATTGTTTCATTGTCAGGCCCAATTCAAATGCTAATCTGAGGATATTAAAAATATATATAACTTGATTTTTCCTTTTGAAGTATTTTGCAGAAGACCACCTTCATTGTTGGAAAAAAAATCTATTATTTCCAATATGATATTATGTGGTTTTAGCTTTCATTCCTAGTTTCTTGTTATGCTGTTCTCTGCTAGAATAAAAAAAGAAAAAAACAGTAACCACTATCCACTATTTTCTTCTTATTTATGGCACTTAATGCTCTGTAATTAAATGCTCTATCATCTTGCTTTTAATAAGCTAAATTCTCAGCATCTTTACAGCCTTTCCATTTTCTTCAATCCTTGCATTATTTCTAAGGCTCTTCTCTATGTCTTGCACAGTTCATCCTCACCCATGCAAAAAAAAGAAGTAAAAACCATCTGCCTTCTCCTATGTGCTGTTTTTCTGTTTCTGCGTCAACCATTAGACTCCACAACATCACAGCTAAAATTCACTGATTGTTTGCTGCGGTCCCAACATCCCTTACAGAAACAGAACCTGTTTCTGAACAGTGTCCAAATGTCTGAAAAAAAGCTTTTATTTTGTTTGTCTTTCTTATTTCTACATATGTGCTTTTGCTTTAACTGTACTAATAATATTTTGTTTAACAGGAACCTATTTACTACAGAGTCCAGATTGTTTTGTAGGACTGGCCTGCCCTCTTCTTTAATTACTATTCTGCCCATCTTTTCTCAACTGCAGTTTTATCAGCAGAGGAAAACACTGCACAGTGTTATGGCTTAGCACCAGTTCCTGCAAAACTCCAGTAGAAGCATCCCTGTTTGAAGACAGTTCCCTTTTATGATTGCTTCTATGTTTCTGCCAGTTAGACAGTTCTTAACCCATGTAATACAGAATGCTTAAATTGTATTGTATAGAATTAATTTTATAATCAGAAGGCCTTGTAGCAGAAATTCAAATGCCAAGAATATGTCAAAGTAGTACAAGTTTAATAAAAAGAAATTTGCGTAGTAGTAATCTCCTCAAAGAATGAAAGCAGATTTATCTGGCAAGTTATGTTTTCCATAAAACCACATAGAGTTGTACAGATTATATTGTTTGTTTTAATCAATGGAATACTATCTTTCTTATCATGCTTAATTCTCCACAGATATCTGGGTCACCCTACCTGGCATTTGGAAAACTACTGCAATATTAGCACACAGAATTCTTGACTATTTCTAGTACGCCACAATTTATACCAGTTTCTTCAGGGTTAGTGAATGCCAGCTGTCTGAGCCTACTCATTTAAATTGTCACCCTACCATCAAATTTGAGTAAACATTGCTAATAATATACCAAGCCGCTGTGCCCCATTTCTCTTCCCTTTGTTAATCTTGGAAACATGCTTCTCCCGACAGGGACTCTTAATTTTCTATCTTTGTGCAGAATGTAGCCCAGAGGATTGCACTAATGTAACGTGACAATAAAATACTCATAATGAACGACAGTTTCCCAAAACCCCAAAATGAACAAGCACCTTTAGTCCACAGATGAATTTGTTAGCTGTGCATATGAATGAGTGAATGAACGTGAAAATACTATTTTTTCAACACAGATTGACTGCTTTCAAAGTAAATGCATTTTTTCCAAGAAACTCACAATAAGTTTGATTGTCACTTTGACATCCACTTTGGAAAAATAGTGCCTATTTCCTACTCTCTTTTTAATCGCTATGATTCCATAGGCTTGTGAGTCCAGTAATGAAAATCCTGTGCACTGTGGTATAAATCAGCCCATCATGACTTCCACAGCGCAGCGTGTGTATGATATTGCCTTGGTTCCAGATCAGATGAGACACTCCAGCCTCTTGAACTCTTTCACACCACCCTCTTCTAGACTTTATCCAAACTTCTACCCTATAGCTTTTATTCTTGGATTGCTGCTTAGTCTAATAATCACGTATCACGAAATGGAGGGCACAGATTCCAGAGTTTCTCCTCACAACAACAGACAGATCCTCTCTGCCTCCTGTGGCTCTTATTCTACTTTTCTAAATAGTGGCAAGGCATCAGATGGAGGGAGGAACTATACCTCTATCCACAGCATGAGGGTTATGGTGGTTCCACGAGTGATGATTTGAATCCCCAAACCTGGAGGAGGCAGTTCAGGCCAGGTCCCTCAGTCCTGGTGTAACCTCAGTCTGGGTATAACCACAGCACTGTTAAGGACAGGAGAGGTGACAGTGCCAGCAGCATCGCAGTTGTCAGTTCTTCTGGCAATTGCATTTGTGTGGCCAGACACCTACTCTCAGCAAAGAGTTCACGTCTCCAAAATCCATATAGAAAAGGAACTTAAGTCCTAATAAAGAATACAGACGCTGTTGTGTGGTGTGCTGTGCTTTTACTGATTAACTCATGTTCCTCCCCTTCTGCATGACCTGTTTGTAGTACTTGTCTAGGTTGTTGAATTGCAGAGTGAGCAAAGGTACATGCTTTTAGTGCTCTGAAAGACACTACTGAGGCCAGTAGTAAATATATTAAGAACATTGTCTAAAATAGGACATCTGAATAGATTCCTTATCATCTTTGATGCTTACTCACATGGTGATTCTCAACAACTGCTGCTACTTCCCCATCACTTGTCTCTGCTCTTGTGCCTGCCTACCACATCCTCACATTTCTCTCTAATTCCTACCACTCCATCTCATTGGTTCTCGGCTTTTTCATGTCCTTAGGGCAGATATGCTTTCATTTCCTGCAGCCCTTTAATTTCTTTCTTTCTTAGCTGTCTCATGATTCACCTTAAATTATTCAAACAAAGCCTTTTTGTGCCATTCTTTCCTGCAATTTATCTGGCACACTGAGCACTCTAGAATTAATTTAATTTTATGCACTATTTTGTTGAAAGCTGGAGTGAGTGTTGCTATATAGAAGACTGTTTTATTGTTGTGTGCAGTGTGATGAATGCCCACTACCTTTTACTCCGAGACAAGAACTGTGTGGGCCTCAGTGATACATTGCCGGGGATGCAGGTGAATGTTTTTAAGATTAGATGAGATATACAATTTGTGGAATACTTACATATCGTTCATAGTTAGCGTGTAGGCTGCTGCCAAATGCTGGTTATTGTCTTCCTTCCTGAAGCAGTGCTGCTTGAACACTGCAGCACAATGCTATTTTCAGCTCCTTGACGAGATGATTATAATGTAAAGTCATGCTGCGTGACCAACATGCCAGGTGTTTGCTGTTCTAACTCCACTTTTATTACTTCAGGAATGAGTGAATGATGAACAGAGGGATTGGAGTTACTTAGGAGATTTTCAAACAGCAGGTCAGCTTAGATCGCTGGGCTATTTTTGCTTAAGGCATAGGTATACTGTGTATGTCCTTTTTTCTGTCTTCTGTTTTAAAAGCGATCTCAAGCTCTAGCAATTAAATTAGGCAAAATAAAATGCAATCTATTATGATTTTTCAGAGCAGAGTTTGCACTTCGGAAGGATTCAGATAGTGCTAAACAGTCAGGTTATTTCTCCACAGAATACATAGCAAAAGGGCTATAGCAGAGCAAACTCTCCTCACAGACTGCACAGCGCACCCATTTACTGACCCAAAGTAGGAAAAAAAGGGAGAAGAGAGAAGTAGTACAGTTTCTATTTTCATTCAGGCTTTACTTTTCCTGCCAATTTATAAAAAGAGGGAGAATTATAGACAACCCATGTGATTCTATTTTTATAGAAAAAATATACTCTCTTCTTTTGAGTAGGAGTTCAAAAGACATGAGGTACACTCATACAAAATCAAGAGACAAGGAAGAGCCCAGGATCATGTAGTTATAACAACTGATAACTAACACAGCTTTTTCTGAATGTGGAATTCATACTATTACCAAAAGATATAGTTCCCGTTCTGATCTCATAGCAGCAACATTTTCAAAAGTTGGTCTTATAACTATTTGATAAATACAAATATATTTCTGGGATGCCTGATTTTAAGTCCAGAAAGATGCAAGTATGATATTGTGCTGCTGGACCTAGGTATAACTCAAGATATCTGGGCTATATTAGCAATTTCTCTTTCCGATGGAAAAGTGCTAAGGTCTGGCGCGAGTTTTGCTTCTATGGTGCTACAGTAGATTGAAAGTCTTTTGCTAATTTTCTTTTTTTTTCAGGCTCAGGAAGCTGAATACATGTAGGTAGTCCCAAAGGAAAGGAAGCTCTCATGATATTAGCTAACAAGGACCTCTGATACCTCTTTCATAAGCTGCGGTTGAACTAATTGATAAATGAAAAAAATGAGTGCAAATATCTATGGATAATGAGAACATCTGCAGAAAAAAACAGTCACAAAGCCATTTGGCCTATAGTAAAATAATATAAATTATTTATTAAATTTGAGTAGTCACAAATTTTAATCATCTCTAGAAATAAATTCTAGGAAAGTGGGTATACAACTCTAAACTTAAAAAATTCCATAAGTCAAAAAATTAATATCCAATTTAGGAAAAAGCCTTGGGCTGGCAGAGGCATCAGAGTAGAAATAAACTTTTTCAAGCTTTGACTATATTCCTAACCCTACAGCCCTACAACATCAGGTGACCCACCTCCCATTGCATGATACAAAGAACTTTAAAACAATGACATGGATTGAGAAGGGCTTTGACAGAGACCAAACAAGCTCAGCAACCTGAAACACCTTTATCTAGCCTTAGGCTCAACTCACTCCACATTCATGGTTTTCTGATCTTCATAACCATATATGGCAATAAAAGCTGGAGCTATCTTTGCAAAGGATTTTGAGAGCTAAGCAGAAATTCACCAAGCCTAATAGCATTTGGGTCATTCACCTGTGCAATCAAGAGGATCATCTGGTCAGCTGCCAGATTTATGCTGCAGTGGGTTATGGTAAAAAAAAGGAGAAACGATCTGAGTTCCACATTATCTGGCACCATGACTGCCTCCACTCCCTGAGCCTCACTACTCTAGTCACATATATGAACTGACCTTCTCAAGTTTGAAAAGGTCTACAATCTCAGCAAACAGCTTTATTAAATACCTCTCATTTTAATCAACTATTGTATCATTTATCCCAAATGTCTAGCCACCATTTCATATCTCGACCCTTTGCCTCTCTTAGTAGAAGAAACTGTTGATTTTGGCCAGATGTTTCTCTACTGAACTCCGAATGTACCCAAAGTCCTGTTTCCCTGAGTGTAGCTGGAACAAACAACAGAAGGTTCTTTCCATGCTTAGAAATTCAACTCCACTTTTTCAGCTGATACTCTGCTCAACAGAAGCTTTTTCTCTTGGCTTTCTTCCTGGGCCACCCACACTGCCTATTTATTTTTTTCCCAGCTTTTTGATTACTTTTACACACATTGGTCCTATCAGTTGATGTCTCAGCCAATGAATATATAATAATTTCCCAGGAAAGCTCTTTATGCTCCACAAATTAATTCTTGCTTCAGCTTTCCTTTGTAGGATGGCTGCCTGGGTGGTGGCTTCTACTGCTTTAGCAATTTTACTTCATACAGGAGCTTAGTTGCTTCTTCTTGTTTAGACTGAATGGAGGGTGCCCACCATAACCAGGGGATTAATGAGGCCTGGAATTTTCTGAAGATCAAAGACAAACTTTATGGCAGCCGTTAACATCTTCCAGCACAGCAATAGCATTCCAAAGAAAAGTCAAAGAAAAGCTGATAACGATCAAGCTGCAACATCACCTAATCACCCATTTCTCCTGGTTGTAGTATTTCCCTCAGGGTATCGCAAAGTATACAAATTTACATTTAGGATAGAAAGTTATGAGTCAGGAAACGGGGGGAAAATGTCATTTTATACGTAGCTGGAAAACAAAATTAAATGCTAAATAGCAAGGAAAAAATAGATTCATTATAAAAGCAGAGAAATAATAGGATTACAGATTTCAACGAATAAACTTAGGCATCTAAGGGTCCTGGTTCACATACAGTAGTAAATTAAAAATGATCAGGTGAAGGAGCTATTGCCATCTAGTCTCCTCCTCAACATTCTTCTGAAAGTCCTTCCTTAGCTGCTCCTGAATTACCGTAGTTTTCAGCCTGACATGTTACAGTCAACTGAAATTGGCATTAGTTTACCTTTTTATTCTGGGGTGAAATACTTCAACAGTTCAGGAGGTGCTTCAAAAGCACCTAAGTCTTCCCCTCTTCAAGGAAAACAACCTTGATCACAGAGATGGAGACAATACCCAGTTCATCATTCAATTTTAGTCCACTGGTGTATCTATCAAGAGTCTTAAGAGAGAGAGATAATTCCTAGTAAAAGAACTATGAATAGAACAATATCACCCACAGGAAAAGAACTACTTATCTCTGCCTTTCCCGCTGTCTCTGAGTACTGAAGAGAAATAATCCATCCCTTTTCCACCTTCCTTTCCCCAAAGAAAACACAGGGAAACAGACCTTATAGGAAGAAATGTATATTCTTTGCAAGAGATTTTACAGGGAGCTGCACAAGGAGTGGCATGGATGTTTCTCTAGGCAGAAATCCAAATGTTATGCCCTAAATATTTTTTGTTATTTGCCCAAATATAGCACTAACCAAGGCTGCAATTATGCTCTGGAAGCACCACTTTTCACAGACCATGAGCACAAGTACATACCTGTTGAGAACTATACTTCACGTATACACACAGCAAGTCTGATAGGCTGTGTTTGCTGTTCATGCTCAGAAACACTATGCTCTGGCAACTATCTGTCATGTTATAGCAGATGGCTATTACAGTAAGGGCCGAGGCCTAAGAATGCTAAGTCCATGCATTACAAAGGCATTGAGCGCAGCCACATAACTCTAAGGTATTTTAAGGAACTTACACGTACAAGCTCTCTCTGAATACTTCTACAGAACCAGAAATACAGATCTGCTGCCCTGTAACCAGTACCTTCTTCCAGTGAAGTTTATACACAAGAAATTATAGCAAACTGGATGACTTACCCACAGTTACACTGGCAACTTTGCTCCTTGGCAATAGTCTGGGTAAAGCGTTGCATTAAATGTGACTGTGCTGATACTGGTACCTGGAGTGGCTTGCTCAATATGTCTTTGCTTGGTACTGAACTCTGTCAAGCAAACATACCCTTTAGCTTAATATTTGAACGTGTTTATGATTATGATAGTTTCAGATGTTTTGCGATTCTGTATCTCAGAATCACGCCAGACCCAATTCATTATCCTTTCATCTAACCAAGAGGGAGAACTTAGCCAGCGCTCTGACAATTGGATTCAAACATTGAACAGCTGCACAAGCATTTTCTTTCATTGAGCGCTATCAGTGCTGTATACTAATTAAATGTGAACCTGTGATTAAAGACAGTAACATGAAGAAAATGCAGAATGAAAAATAATTAAGGTCCACAGGCAATCATTAACTTGTCATTTCCTAATTTTAGGATCTTATTTTTAGTTTGACATAGTTTAGGTGTAATATAAGTAGAATTTGTGAAGTTGTTTTAGAAGAAAACATGGAAGGATCTATATATCCTCATTTATTATATTTACCATTATACTGAGATGTACTGATATACCATTATAATTTACTGTTAGCTTGGGCAGAGCACTATGCTAACCTAGTCTGTGTTTGACATCTAAGTTAGCTTAGGTATCTCTGCCTGATGTTGTGGAGATGATATTCAGTTAGCCTTGTCTTTCAGAAATTCATTCAGGCTCATGTATGTGTTCTGACAGTCCTTAGAGCCTGAGATCCCAAATTACAACTGCCCTAGGCTCAGAAATTGCTGCAATCATGGTTTTTCTTCCAAAACATCCCAGCTGCCTAATTCCACCAGTCAAGGGATTGCAGGTTACTTTTAGCATTCCAAAGACTTTGTGACTCTTAAAGCAAGGGACGCTTTGCAAAGGCATTTCTAAACCATACAAATCTGATGCAAGGCCAAGGTATAAAAGTTATGCAGAGCTATGGAAAAATAACAAGCACCATCACAAGGCTTTGTCACAGGTTCCTCCCTCTTCCTGGAAGCTCTCCAAAATTCAACTAGTATCATTCTGAGATTCCAAAATCACATGAAAGCCCTGTTCCTTTTATAGTAACTGTTTGTATCCGTTGATTTTAACAGCTCATTTCTTCCTATTCTGTGACTGGGAATTCTTTCATTTGCCAATCCTGTGTGGCATACAGTGCTCTGCATTTCTAAGACTGACTGGCAAATGAAAAGTCTTTGTTGTTCGTCTCCCTGGTCCTGCTAGGGCAAAGTTAATGTACTGCTTAGTGTAAGCAGTGGCCCTCCCACTTCAGCCAGGTACCCAGGTTCAGCATCAGAGGGGAAAAAGCAATTGGACGTGGTACTATACAGAGAAAGTTCCTTCAAAATGTAATAGTAGTTTATAAAACAGTAGTTTATAAAATCAGACTGAAATTCAAGTCTTCACTCCAGGCGTCATTTCTTGAATGCTGTCTATCTAAACACTCACTTTGAGTATAGAATTAGTAATTTCCTCACATTAGAAAATAGGTCCTGCCTAGTGCCTATCATATCTATCTGAAGCCTTCAAAATCATTATTTAATATATTTTCATAAAGTGTCTGTGAGTTGAGGAGGTGGTATCTCCATGTTGTGCATAGGAAATAGAAACACAGAAACTAACTTATATGACCTCGAAGACTCACAGGTAAATCTTGATCTTGTGAATTTGCACTGCCCTAACTGGAACTAGCAGCTGTATGTGAAAATATCTTGTAAATAACTTCATGTAACTTCATAGACCAAACAGGCAAAACCTGAAGCCCATTAGTATGCTGAGAAAATGGTATTGAGAGAAAAGGTCATAACCTGCACTGGAGAAAAGCTTGCAAAACCAATACAAAACTGCAGAATCTCTCTCTGGGACACAGCTCTAAGCCATACATTTCACAAGCACTGATTTTCAGATAAATTTATGGGCACACCTATAATTAGCATTTTCTATTAAATGGACTACTACTAATTGCTCCTGCTAAACATAGAGGTATATCTACACAGCAGTATTTGAAAGAGTAGTGCTAATTTGCCAGCTGAGTTAATTATTCCTGTACAAAGCATACATTAATCTGGTGTGGCATTGCATTAATGCAGTGATAATGCTTTCAGTATGTTTATTCTGTGCCATGTATTGATGTCCAAAGTGACAGGAACAGTCTAGAAAAGCTATGAATAGAACTGAAAAATGAGTAAAGGAAGGTTTTAACATTTTACAACAAAATAAAGCAGTAAAATCCTTGCCACTTCTGCCTACTTTAATAATGATGTTTTCATTTCACTTAGACAAGCCATTTTTCAATTAATTACCTAATGAAACCTCTATTCATATCTTCAGAGAAAGCAAATAAATAACTTGGGGTAAATTAACAGAAACAGTGTTTGTTTTTTTTTAAACACCATGTTGCATGTCCCTTCATTTTCAGATTTGAAGAATCATAACGGCTGGACAGATTCACAGATTAAATTGTGTCCACAGAAGAATCAGTTAAAAATACTAGCCTAACACTCATTATTTGGTTTAAATTGTTTTAAAAGCTGAACTGGGTATTAAACCCATCTCCAAATACTAATAAATAAATAAATTAAATTAAATTATTAAAAAGTCTCTTTACTGGCATCATTTTTTTCCCCAATAACAGTGTCAAGAATGTTTTCAATAAAAGTGCTTAAAATTCGGTCATGAATAATAAAAATCTGTGACTAGCATTTTAGAAGCGCATATATGGCTTATGTAAAATCTATACAATTGAAATGAATTGACAGAAAGTGCCCTTACAGAAATTAGAGCAAAGAAGTTTATAAGAATAAGTACTATAATCATTTTTTAGAGCAGAAAATATCACTTGTTCTCATTTCCTGTCCCACCGTTTTATGAAGTCAGTGCTAGGTGCCACAAAGACACGTGTCAACTATTGCTGTACTGTTGCGTCTTTCTCTGGTTCTTGGTGCAAGATCACAAAGGCAGGTCCCTGTCCAAGTTATCTGGCACCACCTGCGCAAGGCAGGGAGTGATGCACTGTACTCCACATCAGTGAGGTGTTCAGGTTCGGCATGGAGGGAAACTGAAGACTGAAACAGTAGCTGTTGGAGAGACCTGACAGCGGCTTGAGTTTAACGTTCCACTTCACGCGATTAGCCCTCAGACTATTCAAACTGTATTGTCGTTTTCAAGATTGCTTGAAGGGCCTAAGCCTCATTTTCCACGTTCAGCTTACCTATTTTTATCATCTCACTCAGGTAAGAATTTAGTTATTATAAGCATACAGGCCCTAGGGATTCAGCTAGCAGGTGAATGAAGACTCCCACCATCTAGTTTTTGAGTTTATCATTTGTTTACTGCTGCAGTTAAGTGATGTCAGACATCAAACTTACTCTGCAAATTTGATTAAGTTAGTTAATCTGCAGAAAAGTGTTTTTTTTCTAGCTGTGTATATTCTGTATATTCTCTTTCATATTGTCTTCAGCCAAAAAGAATCTGAAAGTCATGTGATTATTGAATATTTAATAGCATGTTATATTAAGACTAACCTGACACTTAAAAGTATTATCAAACATGTCATGCATTTAAAAATTGCTTCAGAAATTCTTTATTTTGTTTGTTTGTTTTTCTAAAAGTGTCAGGTATAAGTAGGAAGTAGGGGAGTTTACCTGCTGTGTTTAAAGGATGTAGCTTACCTTGCTCCTGAGCATGTCCCCATGGCCCCTGAGCAATATTTCATTCTCTGAGGAGTCTGAAAGTCTCGTCAGAACCAGCGTTAATTGGATGATGTAGCTGTCTGAGAGGAGGATTAGGTAACAAGAGAGAATAAGGGCTTGAAACCCCTGTGGCTTGAAATACCTCCTTATACATATTCAGACAATACAGTAATCCCTGTCACTGCTTAGAAGCAAATTAAACAGGATGGCACATCATAAACACCTGCATAAACCCATTTTTTGTGTTTTTGGGTGCATTTTTAAAGAAGCTACCGAAAGATAAAACCCTACTGGGAGAGCAGGGGAAGAAATTGTTTCCATAGGAATTAAGCCTAAGTTTATGATTGTTTATGACTTATCTTCTCTCATCATGGTTTCATGTGAACTGCTTGAGGAGGTGAAAGCTATATTTCCTACTGCAGCAAACAGATTGTTGGCACTCAATAACTGGTAACTAATAATAATGATAGATAATTTAGTCTTAAACAAGGCACACCTGCTAGTCAATAAACATTTAACTGCCAGGTAGCTGACTGGTAGCGTTACCAAGTGAAGCAGCAAGTGAAGATACTTGTCTTCTGTAGTCACTGGGTATTTTTTCTCCATTTGTTTGCTAGCTGTCGCGAGGTACTGGCCTTGTTGTAAGGAACCAGACACCGTGGGGCAGAGCGCAGGCTTGCCATTTGCATCCATGGGTAATGAATACAGCCAACAGGAAGTTCAGTGACTCAGAGAACCTGTTGCAACTGAAACCAATACAAGTTTGAGGTTAAAAATGCCTGGAATGAGAAAGTTATCCTTTGACAAAATATTTTCATGTCATTCCTTGTTTTAAGCTATTGCAAAAGTAATTTAATCAACGACTTACAAAGACCCAGTGGGAGAGAAGGTTACAACTCTCAGTGTGATCTTTTAAGCAGCGTGATCTGATGTTTCCTAACAATGGAGAGGAAAAATCAATTGCAAAGCTGTTTGCAATGTTTCAGTCACATACCTCTCTCCTTTCTCACTGGCTATAGCATATACAGCTGACTTGGGAACAAGAGAGATCTGAGGTACAGAAAGCAGCTGAGAGTGGTCAGCTGAAAAATCTGACATGCATTAATGTGTTTCACATAGGCAGTGTAAAATCAGGGAGAGTTCAATAAGACATATGAAGTACTCTCCCTTTTTATTTGCACTGTTTTCAATGCTTATTTACATCATGGGTACCCAACTTTGTTGACTGGGTGCGTAGATGAACTGCTTTCAGAGGGAGGGAAGGGCACTGTTTTGTGGTACAATGGGGCTAGGTGCCCTGCAGTATCCCATGGTGGTTCTGGTGCTCGCCTGGAGAGCCGGAGCCTGCTGTCCATGTCCGTTTGGTGTTTTGCTTCGCAGAAGTGCTGTATTTAATGCGCCTGGGTGTATTTCCTGCCCACGTTCTGTTCCCTGTCTGCATCAGAGAAGTACTCAGGAAAAATGAGAGCCCAGAACAGGATGCTGTCGCTGTTGAAGCAGTTTGTATTTGGTAAAAGCACCTATTTTATATGATAATACTGCCAAGGGGCCCCAGCAGAGACTGAGGCCTTCTTGGACTACGCACAATATAAGCCTGTGAGGAGAAGCAGCCCCTACATTCAGGAGTTATACATCTGATTAAGAATAGTAAAAAATATGTTGGAGGATGAAAAAAATTATAATCGAGGTTAAGCCTGACTTTTTGAAGGTCACAGAAAAAGGCTTAGACAGGGTGCTCCTCAAAACATACTGCCCTATTGCATCAAAGCTTCATTTTAAATTTACCAGAAATTGCTGAGAATATCCTGCTCTGCAGTTCTATTGTGCCACGCAGAGCTGGGCTTTGCTCTAGACCGTGAATCCATTTTGCTGTCAACTTAGGGCCCTAAATGCAGCACAAAACATGTCAGCAGCCTAATCAGATAATCAGAAGCCTATTTGCACAAAATAAGGTACATTCAAAATTCTCGAGTCAATAGGCACCAAAGCGTCTGTCCTACTCCAATTATTTCATTGATTTCCTTCTTCAGCTATGCATAAAGACCCATTGTGCTCCCTTCTGTCCTAGGGCAAATCTAAAGCAACTTCACTGAGATCATCACTGCTGCTTTGCTGCCTTCCTCATATGCAGGAACAGAATTGTCTGGTTTGGGGGATTTTTCTTCAGTTAAGAATATTTTCAGTCAGCTTAGAACATAGTGACAATTTTAACAAAACTCGGTGAGCAACCTCAGAAGGGTGTATATACAGTTGCACACTAAGAAAAAGCTTTTTGGAGCAAAGTGACACTGACGGTAAGAAAAACAATAAGAAAATGTAAGCTTCTCTAGAGAACATCTACTAGAGAGAAAATAAGCTTCTGCCTGTGTCAGACCTTCTCTTCCGCAAGTGCATAGAAAGCATGTAAGAAGGGAGAATGGAGAGTGTGCATGTTCAAGAAATGAGCAGAAGTTTTCTGTATGCATTTCTTGTGATTCTGTTTTATAAAACCAAAAAAAAAAAAAAAGCCAACAGAAAACAAAGCCTGCATTAGACGTATCTGAACATCACAAGCTTCTCAGTAACAATATCACATCATAAAAAATGGCATTCATTCCAGAGGCTACTATTGTGCATTACTGGGTCGATTTGGTACGTCTGTAATGTGGAACACTGTCCAGGAGAAATGATTTCCAGGGAGCTTTAATCTCTAAATCTAAACTAGGATTTCCTCACTAAGCAACCCAGCTCAATCTGTAATACCACCCCCTCTAGTATTCCTTTCAGCAATGATGCAACCAGCAGATGGTGGCATTTCCACTAGATAAGGTACTATTACCTCATTCTGAGTTGGTATGTAATTAACATGATTCACATCACTAGTAGTATGTGTGTAATTTTCACTCTAAAACAGTGGTGTTTTAAAAAGCTCTATAAATATAAAACAAATGGCAACAGGTTTTCAGGACAGGCTCAAACTGTTTACCCACGCTCTCTACAATAGCTAGCAATAACAGAAAGGCATCAATTGGGAATTAAAGACAATTGGCTCTGAGAACTTGCAATGGGTCACAGAGAGGAGTGTTATTTCTTCTGGGTCACCCGATAGCAACTGGGTCACATCCCTACTCTCACATTTTCTTCATTTGTAATTGAAGTTTACGTGCAACTCAGGAAGAGCTCTCCCTTGGTATGCATGGACAAGAGCTACAGCTCAGCAGTAAGGACAAGGAAGAATCTCCATATGTATAAACCTACAGTTTCATACATTACTTCTGCCTGTGAAGTCCACCAATAGATGTACTGCACAACTGGGCCTGATGTGGACAGAGCTCTGCAGCCTTCTGCAAACTGCCACAAGCTTCCCCTTAAAAAGTAGCTTTTTATCAGCTTTATTTCAAGCTAATCTTCTCCTGCATTGGTCTTGAGCTCTTTAGGGTGTCAAAAGCTGTAGCTGGGTATAATAATGTGCAATGGAATTGTCCACCCAGATATTTTTTGAGTGGCAGCTCCTTCCCATTTAACATCTAGCAAAAGACACTGTTGTCTCCCTAAATTTGTACTATCTTCTGTTACAACTTCCAAAATGTTTATTTGGAACATAAGACTGAAAGAGACCTCCTGGGTCATCAAATATATTGGTGACCAGTCTCCTACTGTCAGTCCCTGAATTAGTTACACTTCTTGCCTGCTACACTACACTTCTATTCTCTCTTTCTATTCTATTCACTTCTATTCTCTACTTCTATTTCTCTACTGGGAAGCCAATACAGAAGGTTATTCCTTTAATATTTAGGAACTTTCTTTTAATTTCCAGACTAAATGTATGCATGTCTAATTTATACCTACTTGCTTTTGTGCTTAAGTTGATGTTTCAGTCAGCATTTTCACTTCTCCTTCCTAACCTTTCCTTCATAGATTAATTATTCCATGGGATGATGCAAATCCATGTCAGTACAAAAGATAAATTGGTAGTTGTCTACATGAAGTGAATCTCAGATCTCTATGAACTCTTAAGAGGACAAGTTTTCTCAGTCTTGCTCCTTGCTCACCTTTTCACCTCTTTTTCTCACACATGCATTTACTCGTTAACATACACTCTGTATCCAGCCATATGGAAGAAATATTTTGTGGCTAACATCTCCTTAAACCTCAGCCCCAACACAGTGGCACCATCCAAATTCTCTAATTCAGACAAAGTTATGCTAGAAAGAAAAAAGCTGTTTCTTTCTTTTTTTTTTCACTGCTACTGCTGTTTCACTTGGTGGGGGGAGGGTCTTTCTACAGTTCTGCTATTGTAGCCTGTGATTGCATGAGAAGTCTTTGCCGGTACAGTATAACAGTATTCTCATATCAGTAAAGAACTCCTTGTGTAAATACAACCTTGTTCAACATCCTGGCAACGCTGGCACAGAATGAATAGAGCAAACAACCTGCTTCCTCGTCCCTGAAAATGGATCTGAGCGTAGCGCATTAGCTGGTGCTGCTGGGCAGCTTGAACAGGTATTTCTTGTGTGGTACTTCCTCAGCCATTAAGTAGGTGATTTCAGACTCCAAGGCTATAAATTGGAACCTTAAAATAGTACACAACTAATGATGAACATTTTAATGAAATTTAACTGAAAACTCATCAACATTATTTCTTCTTAGTAGCATTTTTTAACATACTGTTGCTCTTGTTGTCCTGTTTCTCAGGTGCCTGCTTCTCTGTGTTAGCACACTAGCAGACAGTGTGAACAAGGGGATGGAGCTGAACCTGAAGTTTACCTGCCTCACACTGGAACGGTGTGGGCAGGGAAAGAAGTAGACAAAACTTCCCTTAGAAACTCTGTTTAATAAGAAGAGTTGTGGAAAGGTAGAAAGCATAGAAGCAAACAGTGTCCAATGTGTTTTTTTTAGGATGGCTTGGAAATCTGGACAGAGAAAAATGCCTCCTATGACTGGAAATCATAAAAGCAGGTATTACTTATCTTGTTTAGCAAAAATATTCTCTCTTTGAGAGCTTTTTCTGACTCACAGGAAGTGACTTTGTAAAGTGCAGTTGCAGAACTGAGTAGGACCTTTTGTGTGGAACAACTGCAAGTCTGGTCTGTGCTTCCATCTCAAGTGAACTGTCTATGGATACAAATAGTGTATGTGCCCATAGGGACTAACCAGCTAGCAGCAAACTTTGCTGTAGAGTTTATTTTGTATTTTATATTGGAACCAATAAAAGCACATGCTTCAGAATCTGAAGAATACTCTTCTATGTTCATATATAAGAACCAGAACTCAGGTAAAAGTGAAGAGATCACTCCAGTTATGTTACAGTGCACTCTGACAGCAGAGTGCATCGAACATTTAGAACAAGACAAATTTTCTTCCCCTTGCTTCAGCTAATGCAGACAAGAAAAATGCTCTTAGAATACTCAAGAAAATTAAGCTCTAGACTTTCTGAAGTTAATAGTCAAGCCCTATTTTATTGCATTGCAGCCCATATTTTACTTTACAACTTGCAAAATATCGCTATAGCATCATGGTAGATCATTACTCTCAGGTACTATTCCAGTTGCATCAGGCTTAAGTCTGTACTTCAGAATATCTTTGCACTTTCCTCTCACTAGTCTCACAGACACATGATAGGCCTTGCCTCCCTCGAATGATAATATCCTTATAAGCTCTGTATCACATGTTGAAGCCACCTGTCTCAATCTTTTATATTTTGCCACTAGACCCAGCAAACCAGCGCATATGAAAAAGGGCGTGTTTTACATCATTTAGCCCACTGACCTGATAGAATCATATGTTAGCAGTATTCAAAGCATCCAGAATTTGGCTATTAATGGGCCAGGATTTCTCTTTAACAGGTTTAGCTTAGACATTTATCTTATCACCACCTTCATTTTATTGTACTGAAGTTAGAAATAAGATGTCCATCAATTCTTGCTTGTTGCACAAATTATAAGAACTATCTATCTATCTCCTTCATTTTGCTTGTAGTCTAACGATGTAAAGTACTTGGGAAAAGAAGTCCTCTAAAGTATTTATGAAGTTCTCCAGTTATTGGATTTCAAGATCTGGCTGTAACTTCAGGTTGACCTTTATTTTATAACTTTCAGAAAAGCATTAGCTGTACCTATCTTTAACTATTATCTTTAAACACATTAAACAATAAAAACACCCTCAGGACTTAAAAAGCAATCAGCCTGTGATTGTATGGGGTGCCCATCTACATAAAACTCATGAAAAATACAGAAATATGAATTTATTAATATGAAAGTAACAGTATTATAGAATATCATTTGCATGGGCACGTTTACTGACAAAAGCTGAGTAAACTCTGACAGACCAAGAACTGCAGTCCGTAGTCAAATCTAAAAGATTATCTTTTCAGGTGAAAACGCAGAGTACTGGGTTAGCTGAAGCTGGAAAAATGGTATTCTCTCTTCTACTGGAAATGAAAATTGAAAATCCTAGGTAATTAAGTTATTTAAAACCACAGAGGTTGGGCAGATCAAGAAAAGTTAGAGTTACTCAGTAAGCAGCTGCAGGGAAGAAAGGCACATACTTTTATAGCAGCTGGAGGATTGTATTCAATTTGGCTATTAGAAATGGACAAACAGGCCAGTAGGGAGCAGAGGGAGAGATGCTCCATAACTTGGTGGAAAGATAAGGAACTTGGACGCGGACACCCCAAACCCAAACAAATTTCTATGGTAAAAACAGAAAACAGGTGAAAATACATCTGAGATTTAGCATGTTTTTTTTTCTCTCTCTCTTGATCTGCATAATTTCCATGTTAGCAAAATAAAAACCAACATATTTTTTAGTCTCATGTGAAAAAAGTGTGTTTGTGCCTATGCATATGTGCTTACCCTGGAAAAATGAGACCCTAGATGCTGAGCACCCACTGAGTAGTAGCTCTGGGCAAGGTACACCTAAGCTCTGGGGGAAACGTCACTGCCTGTGGGACTACAAAGCAGTGGGCCTTTCCTTCCATTAAGGAGTATCACCCAGATCCAGGTTACAGGAAAGAAGTTTTCCTCATGTTCAGATGGAACTTCCTATGTTTCAGATTGTGCCCGTTGCCTCTTGTCCTGTCACTGGCCACCACTGAGAAGAGTCTGGCCCCGTCCTCTTGACACCCTCCCTTCAGATACTTGGACACATTGATGAGATCGCCTCTCAGTCTTCTCTTCTCCAGGCTCAACAGGCCCAGTGCTCTCAGCCTTTCTTCAGAGGAGAGATGCTCCAGTCCCCAAGTCATCTCGGTAGCCCTCCACTGGACTCCCTCCAGGAGCGCCATGTCTCTCTTGTACTGCGGAGCCCAGAAGTGGACACAGTAGTCCAGGTGGGGCCTCCCCAGGGCTGAGGAGAGGGGCAGGATCACCTCCCTCCACCTGCTGGCAACACTCTGCCTAATGCACCCCAGGATCCCATTGGCCTTCTTGGCCGCAAGGGCACATGCTGCTGTCTCCTTAAGGGTCAGAAAGCTTAAGATCACATAGGTCCGGTGGAGTGATACTTACGTGGCATCCTGGCAAGGATCCAGCTGAGGACAGCTCTGAGAAGATGAAACCCTTACCTAAGGTGATTAAGCAGAGTCGCGTTTACTTCAGCAGAGCTATGACATTTTACACTAAGGGAGGATGTGGCCCTATTTTCTTCCTTTGTTTGGTGCTCTTATTCATGGTCCACGTGAAGGCTGAGATTGTGATCACATTACGCCCTGTTCGAGACAAGCAGACCTGTACACCTGCTGTTACTCACTGTACACCCTCCTTTCTAGTTCACTGGGTTTTTAATTGTGTGCTTTTCATTTTATGTGTATGCAGGGACAAACATGTCTTTTTTAATTCTACCTATTAGCATTGTCCTCTAATCCTTCCCTTAAAATAGCGCAACAAAGGCAGTAAGCAAAATCTGCTTTGCTTGAATGAATTCAAAATGTTTTTTTTAAAAAGGAAAAACACCAGGCTTTCATTAGCAGAGCAGTGAGTCACCCTATCAACTGTACCCAGAATAAATAAGAACTGCATCCATTGAAACTGAAACTGTGTGTTTTCTCTTAATGGGCAAATGTCTCTGAGGAGAGCCTGGTAGGAGAAAGTGATCCGGCTTTTGGGGATATCATTCTTTTCTCCTTAGCTGCACCACTTTCTAAAATAAATTTCCTACCTTCCTAGAAAGAGAGGCATATAAGGTACAAAGCAACACATTTTGTTCTTAGCTGCTGGCAAACAAGGTCTCTGATCAAAAGATTTTCAAACCAAGGGTATTCCTGAAGTCAATTCTGATAACGCATCATTTATTAGCCTTCTTGTCTTTGACCGTATTCTCTTAGTGAAGCAGTTTCACTGCAAAACAGAATGTATGAATGCATAGGAAGACAATATCTGTCCCCTAGAGTACACAGTCTAAGGACAATAACAAGATGAAAGGAAAAAAGAAAAACAGCATACAAGCAAAGGGCCAGAGTCTCACACACTTGATTACCTTAATGAAAAGTCTCTTATTTCTACAGTAGTCCCATTGACCTTGTAGGTATTTGAGGATTTAAGTCTTATAAGCATATCAGAATTTGGCCTAAATTGATCTCTGGATTAAAATAAGATGATAAAAGAATTGAGCGTACTGACTAAGCCCAGTTGCCTATCAGAGATCAAGGTTACCAAGAAATCTTTTTTTTTTTCCCAGAATCATTTCTTTGCTATCTTTTACAGAAGTTTTAGATGTTACACAACAATATGTCATAATGATCTGTGATGTGAATTAACTAAAGGAACTAACAAAGCGACAGCTGGGTGTCATTATCTACTAGCCCTTTAGGTAGCTACTTCCTTGCTTCGGAAAGCAAAACATCGTTAACACAGTTACTTATACATTCTGTTTAGTGTGTTGTGTAAAAACTCAGTCGAAAAACAAATAAGTACTTACTAATCTGTTAGCAAAATGCTTTTTTTTCAGTTCATTGCAACTATTGCAAAATTAAACCCAAATTTAGCTGGAGTGGTAAGGATTCTAGCCAATTATTTTGTGTACCTACATTCATAGCAGATATTACACTTAAACAATTTTATCTTCAGTAACTGAAATTCAGTGGCCTGCCCAGAGCAAAATGCAAAAACCCTTTCTTCAGATATAAGCAATGTTGGCGATTTTCTTTAGCATTTCTAATTTCAAGCTCTCCACCATTGTAACAATGGCCTCTTCAAAGAATACTATTTTATATGGTCATTTTATCTCTGCAAGGCTAACAATATTTGCACTTGCAAATGCCTGGGTTTTATCAGCGTGCTGGCTAGTTAGAATGATTTACCTAAGATCTTGTAAGGTTATTTAAAATTCGCTTCTAGGAAGTCCAGCAGCTTCCGACTTTTACTATTTGTGTATGCACTTGCTGCTATGCCTTTTAAAAGCAACCTTGCTGTGCCAGCTGCTGTATCAATTCCTTGAAACAACAGACAGGCAGGACAAGTTAGAGCAGTCAGAAGGTTGCTCTAATTGATGACAGGACGCTTATTTGGCAAATGACTCTCTTACTCAGCGCTAACTATTCTCTGCTCACTCAGAGTTTGCTACTGCAAAGGAATGACAGCGTAGATATTAGAGATGGAGAGTCACACCAGCAACTTCCTTCAGTGCAGAATTAATCCCAATATATATTTCCAGTGTTTCAGTCAGTAGTTATAAACACCTTGACTAATGGGACTAACATTAATTTCTGTAGGAAAGTATTCCACCATCTGATATGCTGTCTTTATTAATGAACTTACCTTTGCTCATTTTCTTTTTGTGCAATTTAATCTTCCTCTGTACCTAACAAAATTGCTTAGGAGGACTCCAGGACTTTAGGATTTCTAGGGCTTCTATCAAAAGAGCCCCTTAGCATTGAAATTTCCTTCATTTATAGTCTGCTATCACTCCTTCGCATACAATCCAGGTTAGGTATGCTGAAGCCTAGCCATCCAGTGATTTTTAATGTGACTATAAATGGATGTCTGTGCTGAGAAGTTATAGATTTAATTTTCAGAACTGCAAACTATCAAAACTACTACTGAAAAGGTAAGTGCTCAGCACTTTTGTAAGCCAGATTCTTGTAGCACTTCAGGCTGGACGCTCTTAAACTGAAGCAGCAAATATGTGTGTATGTATGGGTATTTTGGAAATGAAGACTTTCTTCCATCGTACTAGCAACAAAATTGCTCTACAATCATTTCTTCCTCCGTCATTTGTGATGTTCTCCTCAGCACTCCCTCCAGTCTTGTAAGGGTTTGTGGCATAGATGACTGAGAATTCAGTGCAAGAGTTAACTTCTCAATAGCAACCAAGAAATAATCCTGTTAGGCCAAATGTTCCCACCGGTATGTGGAAATCCCTCTCATAGCCCTGTAGGCTTGGAGGGAATATTTCAAGAGATAGGAGGAGGGAAGCATGCATTTTCTATGCCTTGGAGGATGATTATGGTCATCATTTGTGTCCTGGAAATTGCAGAGTATATTCTTCCACTTCAGAATGATTATTTCAGATATTCCCCTATAATCTAAATGTCATTAAAAGTGGACTATGGCTGAAAAATTTGACAATGAAGGTCACTTTGGGTTCTCTTTGTCTTATTTCCAGTTCACAGTCACTTAATATATTTATTGGTGACACTTTGCAGCATCTTACCTCACTTGTGACTGCAAGCCAAGATGTGATGTGACTAACAGAAAAGGGAAATCACACATAATGAGACACAGCGAAGTAAGTATAAATACCCACCTTACTTTGAACAAAAAAGAGGAGTGAAAGGGAGGAGAATGAGATTCTCTGTGACATATATTTTTAGATAGATTCAAGAAAAAGCCATTTTTGGAATGATTTTGATTATTCATTTTAGTCTTTCAGAGCTTCAAGTACATTGTTACAAGCTGTCTCCATCTGTCAGATCAGCTACGGTCTTTCTTAAGTGATGCAGAGATCTATGCAGAGAGAAGAAACAAACACCAGATTTTCCTTACAAAGTTATAGGCAGAAAGCTGACTATTTTTAAAATGAAGGGTTTTTTTAATGTTTTTGTTTGTTTGTTTTGCCAATCACTGATAGTACAATTAAATTTTCCTCTATCCAGAGTGCATAAAAGAGAAATGGTCCTAAAGGAGCTTTATATTATCATTAAACCACTTCTCTATTTGCGTTACCCACATAACTAGCTTTTGTGAGCTAACAGCCAGTAGTCTTGGGTTGTTGCTGAGAAGAAAAACTGCTTTAAGGATGACAGTAGAGGTGATTACTGGGTCATTCCAGGCTAGAGAAGATACATGTGTGAAATGCTTATAGTTCATGTGCCTTTGAGGGTCTTTTTTTTTAAGATCAATAAAACAGAAATTTAGAAATAGAAATATTATTCTCAGCATTATTGAACTTCCTGGTAATATCTGCTTTCAGTCCTTCTACCCTGATACTGATTTCTGACAGCGTGTATACATGAGAGGTATGTGCTTGTTGCTGCATGAGATGGTTGACAAAGAGAAAGGAATGCTAGAAACTGTGGGAACCCTGCCTCCCACCCCCGTTCCTAGGCACTAACTGGTGAACGTATTTGCAGATTTCTGTTATGTCTCATAGCATAACAAGACATGCTCAAAAACAAAAACAACCAACCTCCCCCCAGCAAGCCTCTGCTAAGAGATGTTTTTGCTTTTTTGATTAGCATCAACAATATTAGTAGAAAAACAGTCTCTAAAAATAGGTGGATGAGGTCATGCTAGACTGGTGTTTAACTTCAATCTGCAAATGTGAAACATTTAGTACCGTGTGCTGATATCTTTCCCTTACTATTGAACGATCCAAGGCTATCACAGCTGCCTGCTATTGGGTAGCTATTTCCTCTTTCTTTTCTTTTTTTACTTTGAAGCCACTTAAGAATCTTATACTTTGCATTGCCCTGCCTGCACAATGACTGCAAGAAAGCCAAGCAGTTGCTCCTGAATCTTTTAGCAACGCTGAAATGACTTCCCTGCCTCAGCACTGTAAATAATTTTTCCAACCACACATAGCTCTGGGTTTGTTAGTGAGAGAATCTACTCATTCAAAGAAAGCAGTATGAATATCAAGAAAGACAACACTGTGCATATCAATGGGTGAAGCGTAGGTAATTCTAACAAGAACGTCAAAACCTTTCTACTGAGACCTGGTTCTTTAGTTATTTGGTGCCTCTCAACTTCCATTGAAATCTGATATTCAGAAAATTGTAAGAAAAGGTTCTAAATGATGAATTACAGGGAAATTAACAGACAGAAAATCAAACCCTGAAGGACAAGTGATTGCTATCTATTTGATATAAAGTTTTTCTTGGCATGGAAGTCTCTTTCATCTACAAAGAATTATATCAATTTGATGTGACTTCCTCTGTCTCAATAAATACCTTTGAAACTGCTGCAATTCCTTGACTGTGTGTGATAAGCAGCCTTTGTCAAATACCAGTATACAATTTATATGGCTGAAATTTGTCCTAACACAAATCAGAAGTGAAGGGATCAAATAAATCTCTGCTATAATTACAGCGCTTCCAAGTGAGTTACAGTAGGATGAATTTACCCCAAGGCTGTATATTTAGCCTGGAAACAACCAGCTTGGGCATTTCAAACAGGACAGAGCTGACACACGTGCAAATACTACAGCTGCCATCGCGATGCAGATGCTAATAACTCTGTGGCTTTGTACCCTGTGATTATGCACGCACTGTGTAGTGGTTCAGATTAAAGAGTTAAACAAAGTGCTTCTCCTTCCCCTCTTGGCGGAAAGATAATTCAAACACATCTGATATTCACAGACAGTTGGGCAGCAGCTGAGGTTTCATTAAGAATCCCACGTATGGCCAGAAGCAACATACACCTCGGTGTTTCCGGGAGCTGCAGGCAGCCAGAACAGATGGTAGAAATCATCATCCCCAGACAGTCATCAGGGGAACCTCAGGCCACATGCTTGAATTTTTCTCAATGAACCGCATACAAGGAAGGCATTCGATCCATGTGACTGCAGCTGCTCGGTCCTCGGGGAAGAGGGAGGCTGCGGATTGGAGGAAGTCTCTCGCAGGTTATTAACAGGTCATGCTGTGACATTAGCAGTCCGGAAACATCACATCTCCCAGGGGGCTAAAACAAAAGCAAGAGAGAGGTTCCTCATAATTCAAACACAGTTCAGTGCTTACAGATTACAGCACATAATCTGCTTGGCAACAGCACAGCTCACAGAGACGCTCTGCTATCTGATTTCTTTCTTTCTTCTCCCTGTTTCCAATAGAAATGTCAAAAGGAATTCTTTATGCGGTGAGTGTCCTATGAAAATCTCAAGGGAAGACGACTACAGCTTCCCTACGATTTTCAGAATCAGACCTGGAGGCAAGAACAGCTGTGATGGCTGAGCTCCCTCGTTCAGATGGCTCTAACCTTTTTGTTCTGTTTGTGACATGTTATACACTGCTTTGCTTATTGATCATTGCAGTCTGTCTGAATCACAAGCCCCTTCTGTGAGCAGAGAGACTTACTGCAACTGTCTGTCTCGTTAGGCTGAAACTTTCCTTGGTGACATTTTGGAGGTAACAAGCTGTTTGGAGGAACGGTCTTAAAACTATTGCATGTGATAGTATGGATGGGTTTAAAAATTATTACCCTACCTGTACACCTACTCACCGCTTTGCTCTTATCCCAGGCTTCCAGTGTATAGCCAGCCATACACTCCAGCCTGCAGATGGAAAGTCTCCAAACCCCTGGCCTGATTCTCCATCCAGTGCTGGCAGGTCAGGGCAATGGTACTCAGCCAGGCAATCCCAATTTCCATCCTGTAAAGCATAGTAATGTAAATATATATATGTGTAGGTTTGTGTGTACAGAAATATGTGGGTGAGGGTGTGAGCATGTATTTGCAAATACAGATAAAATGATTTCATACCTGGAAGCTACTTCCATCTTAATTGCTTACACATTCTAAGTATTAAATGAAGATTATCAGAATTTGAAGCAGACAGATTTTGCAAATAAATATGCGTTAAAATTTTTGTTATGCTAGGTGAAAACCTTCACCAGCCACCTTTCCCTGAAGAGAAAGTTATTCTCTTTTTCCTTTATAGGACTTCTGCGTTTCCTGTCTTTCACAGTAGACCTATCTCACTCAAACTCAGGGTCTTTTTTGTCTTCCCCGTTGTGCCAGACCTTACATTTCCCACTCTCTTGCTTGCCTACGCATTTCAGGCAGCTCCTGGGTAGGAATATCTCACCTGATGCAAGCTGCAACAACACAGTCCACCGCTTGCTGGACTGTCCAGTGGGCCGTTGTATCTCACACTGCTCGCTTAAGAATTCTTCCCAATACCTCAGTTTTTGGTGTTGTATGATTATGAACTGATTATGAACTGTGCAGTACCTGATATGTTGGAAATTTCCGGGATTCACTGCATGTGAACTTCACAAATAGCCTGGCCAAGCACCAGAAAACTGAAACACTGTATTTCCTGTTCAAATACTGGCTGGTTGTCCAAGACTTCCAGGAACCTGGAAGACTGGCTAGAGAGGGAGAAATTAAGATGCACTTTTGGAAGAGTGACTACAGGAGTATAAAACAAAATGCTACAGAGAAAAAAAGCACTCCTGGCTTGTTGATAAATTGCTTGCAGCAAAAAGCAGTCTAATTTGCCTACTAATCCCCTTTGGAAGCATTTACTCATGTCTTCACTGTGGGAGAGGAAGCTGGAACGTGAAATTGCTTTGCCACTCTGTTAAAGATTAACTAGCAAAAATGAGTAAGGCTGGGGTTTTGTTGGTGTTGTCAGTTTTGTGGTGACAGGAGCCGCGGTCAGTTCAGTGGCTTCATGAGTCTAACACGTTTCTGAGACGCTCCCTCCCTGCTGTTATCTGGGATCCCTGGGATCTCCTAGATCCTGGCAGTGCCCAGGAATATTTTCTGAAAGAGACTAAGAGGCAATTTGAAAAGGCATATGTGCAGCACCAATGGTGGGCTCCTGAGCGCTCCTACGCTGAACCAGTGCCGAATGAGTCACTCTAGGCAGGCATCTGCACTGGCAGTGCTGCCTGCAGTAAGACTTCCTTGGCCGCTAATAAAGAGGCAAGGTTTGCAGGGAGAGGTAATGTCTTTTATTAGAGCAACTGACAGAACTGAGAAAAATGAATAACCTTTCAAGCTCACAGGACCCGCTTCAGGCATGAAACAAAAGCAGGAACTTCATGTGTGGGAACAATTAGCTGTTAACAGCAGTTCTTAATTTTCACAACCAGTAAGATTTGAGAGACTGGAAATTATGATACATTACATCCTAGTGCCAAAGTCTCACACTCAACATCCTTTCAAATCCTCTTATTGTCTGCTCGCATGTAAAAGACCTCAGCTCTTACAGAATGGAGCTTGTGCTGACTTGTCATAGACTATGTGCTATTCTCCCCTTGACATTTATTTAGAAAAACATGTGGTAGTAACAATAAGGATTCTTGTCAGTACAGCTGATTAATAGGAATCCAAAAGAGAGGGACATTTTTTATCTGGGGATGCAAGAAGAAGCAAGTAAAGCTCAACCTTCATGAAATATAACTGAAGAAAATGTTCTTTTTTAAAAGAGTTACATTAAAAATAGTTTTTTTTTCCTTTAACATAGAAATTACTTTTATCCTAGCAAGAATTATCTACAGTACTAAGTCTAGACACATTCTTCTTTATTAGAGAATATTTTCATAAGAGCCACTTTCAAAAAGAGCCTTTTATGTTCCACCAACTGATGTACAGTCAGTACAAAGAACAGGATTTTAAAAGAAAGAAGTTAATGATGTGGGATGAAATTAGCATTTGTGAAAGAAGTCAGCCTGGCAGTTCCCCAGTGAACCCCACATTCGTCCACAGACAGACACAGATCTCCTGAGAGTAAGGGCCCTAATGAGATACTACATCCCACCCTTCTCCTGCCCTCCAAGCACTGTTTGGTGCCTCACGTGTTCTTTGGCCAAAAGCGTCTAATGGCTGTCTCGCTCTGTATTTCTCCTACTCCACCCCCATCCCACACTGCAGCTGTACCTGATGCGGCCCATGAAAGCCCAAGCTTGCAGAACATACTCCCACCAGCACAGCATTTACCTGATTCCATTAGATAGCGGCACATGAAGTCTGGTAGCCTATCCAAGAGCAGTCAGTACTAAATATCTCAGAGGTGAGGGCAAAACCAACAAATAAACAATAACAAGCATTTGGGCATGTCTGTAATATTTCTAACATAAGGAGCATAGTTTTCATTTGTCTACAAATTTAATTGACTGTGTTCCCTGGAGGGTTTGTTTTTTTTCTAAGCTATGTTAGCTAGGATTATAGTGGCCATTTTTAGCGTACTGTTGTTTAAAATCTCCAGTGGTTTTTTTTTTTTTTTTGGTCTATATCTTTACACCAGTGTTAAATTTGTTATCTTTTAATGTTACTGTGCTTGTAGTCTTGTGAATAGGAAGGCTGACTGACTCAGTTCAATCGATGACCTTCAATTTTTATTCCATCACCATATATCCATTACCTTGCTAAAAAAATTCTGTTTTTTTATATGGAAAACTCTTATATGGAATCTTCCTTATATGAAAGGATTTCCAGAGCCATAAGTATTTTGCATTGTTGCTTTTTAGACTTGAAGTTTTGCTTTGGAAATGGGGTAAGCAGAAATTAACACATTTTTCAGGGGGAGATCACACCATATATTTATTCAAAGTGTGTACACTAATAACACTTCTATTTTTATTCCCTGTTTCAAGCTGACAGCTCAGTAACAGGTCCATTCTCTCCCTGCAGGTGATAGTGGCAGTATTTGTGAATGACATACCAATAGGAACTGGAGTGGGGTGTTCAGCTCATTTTACCACATGCCGCTCAACCTGCAAGATGTGATAGCACAACTATCTATCTTTCCTGCTAATCTCAGCTGAAGTTTTATCCTGAGAAGAGTTCATACGGAATCAATGAAAGAGTGGGTAAAAAGCTTAACTTTGTAAGTAAGACTTATCTAAATATACTGCTAGTCCTGCATGAGGTACTGAGCCTTACAGAGTGGTAAGGAAAATAATAATAATAAGGCCGAGATGCTAGGTCAGAGTAAAAGTACATCGTAGCCTTTCAGAATTAAAGGAAATAGTCTGTGCCAGTCCTATGGCATTAGCACAATAGCAACATCCTGAAGCAGAGTCATGGTCAGCACATTCACTTTGGTTCATTATAGTGAAGTAAAAGGACAGTGCTTCAACAAAAAAAGTATGGGGTTATTTGCAGATAAAGCAGGGAGGCTTCTGGCAAGGCAATGAACTATTCAAGGCCAAGAGAGAACAAACTAGATCACGATAGGAAAAGAAACTGTCTGAGGGCAAGCTTATGCTATTCTCCAGCTCTGACCCAGGAGTACAACAAATCCTTGGAGTGTCAGAAAGAAGCAGGCTGCAAAAGGTGATAGGAGGATACCAGAGATGTAGCGTTAATTCAGTGTGATCAGTGACTCAGTCACTGAGTTACTGATTGCCAGACATAGCCCTGCACCTTCATAGAATATGAACGTGGAAAGCTTTAAGAAAAGCAAAGGTACATTAAAAGCATCATGAGAAAGGCAAACACTGAGAAAATAGGAAGGACAGAGAATGGTAAACACAGAAAAGGAAGCAGCAGAGATAAAGGCAAATATGCACAGAACAAGTAACGGACAGAGCAAAAGGTAAATACATAAGCAAAAAGTTGTAATTAAAAGAAAGGTTATCTCATAAATTTTTCTGGACTTTTTTGGCATCTCTGAAGAAGGGATTCAGTTATAGCAATGTTTTTACGACATGAAGCCAAAACAGAAATTAAAACCTACTGCTTTTAATGAATAGCTATACAAAACTTGTAAGTGTTAAGTCACAGACTTCTCTTTTTACATAGTTTTATTTCACTGTTGCAGAAAAAAATGTGAAGATCTGAATGACAAAAAGTAGAAATCTATGATGCAAATGAAAAAACCCAAGAAAATATGTTATAATTTTTTTAATTGAAACTTATGCTTTTTTAAATGTAATATCATTTATGAACCTTGGAGCTTGGCAACAGTGAGAATACTATAACCTTGCTTTTTATGGTCTGTATCAACTTTTCATGGATCCAAATGCTTATACATTACTAATTGATTGATTTGAAGTAAGAGAAGTAGGAAAACTCTCACTTTTGAAGTATTCTATCAGCTCAAGAAGATTGGGTTATGGTCAAGATTTAGCACACCATGATTTGAAAGCTTGCACCAACACTTCTAGCAGCCACTGGAATAAATTTCAGAAAATATACCCCAACAAACAAGAAAACTGAGTTTGTGGCTTTTTCTAACACAGCATCAACCTGAAATATTAACAGTGTCTAAAGAAAAGTTGTTTCCTCTTCTAAGGTACTTCCACTCAGAGATGAAGGTATTTTCTGTTATTGAAAATTGGCCACCTGAACTGGCCCAGCAAACTTGGAAGTCAGAGCCTAAATCAATGCCTGAAAAAATATTCGTGACAATAGCAAATGCATCTATTTGTTTTGTTGCTCCTTTGGAAAGCATAACAAACCATCAGGTGACTAGCTGCCCCACTGAACAGCTAGCTTTGACATGAGATTATTTTCTAGGGTCAGTGTTAAGCAGTTAAGGATCTCTTTCACAATTCCCATGGGATTATTTCTATTGACTTAGAGGGCTATAAATGGTACCCTTGATTCTCCACCTCCTCACTCAGTTCACAGAAGGCTACAATGTCCATAGAAGTGGAAAGGACTTCCCCTGAAACAAATGAGGACACATTCTAGTTATTAAAGTACTATGTTCAGTAAATCTTATAGACAAAAATTGGGAGACATTTACTAAACAAAAAAGTACTCAAAGTACTCTGTATCTTTTTCTAAGAAATAAGCTAGGAACCTGCAACAACTTATAGTAATGTCTCAAAATAAATGCAAGCAAGCTCCCCACCTGCTTCCCAAAGTCAAAGCTTTTGAGATAATGAACTAAAAACACATCCAGCTTATGTGTTACATTGCATACTTGATGAATTCAAGATACGGTCATTTCCTAATACACAACGCTTTGCACCACTAGTTCTCCTGTCAAAATTGCAGTCTGTGATACCACCAAGGTCATCACAGTTGCTCTGAGTTGGCTCTAGTGCGAAGTGGAATGCCTCACAAAACATAAGTGACAAAGAAAATTTGCTCTGAGCTTGGAAGAACTCCCTTGTAGCTACAAAAACTGCTCTAAATTGGAACCAAAGTATACCTCTAACCACAAAGAGCAGTTTTCCAGCAGTATAACATGTAACAAGGTAAGGAACATAATTTCAATAAAGTACAAGTGGAAAAAGGTGAAAAACATCTATTTGATAGCAGATAATCTTCAATAGTCATGATTAAGAAAGAAATAGCTTAGCTGTTACAAACAGCAGGATAACTCCACTGCTTCAGGAACTGCCATTGGCAGCCAACTAGTGGTAAAATGTCCTTCCATCCTTCCACAAACGGGCAATGTAGACCATTTTAATTCAAAAGTTCTAATTAGCATATGCTGTACAGCAGGTGCTCTAGTGAAATCATAAGCATCTGAATAAAAGCTTAAAGGCCTTGGATTATCTTTTAACACCAGAACAGGAGACTTTAATCGGGTCTGCTATGTCTGGCACATACTGAGAGTTAATTAGGTTTAGCAGCAGTAATCATAATGGAAATGCTTGGTTAGTGGGATTTTTTTTTTTTTATGTCAGTAGCAAGACCTGAGGAGAACTCAGTTTACTTTTTCAAGGTGATTTCTTCCAGTGCTAGCTTGGGACTTTGAGAATTTATCCTTCTCTGGTCACTCCTAGTGATAAAATTCAGACTGTAGGTGTTACTGTCCATGGCTCTGCCTTTTACTTAAATTGGCTCTGCCAATTGCTTAAATGTACGAGTGTATCATAGCTGTCAAATGTTACCAGGTTAAAATAGAAGTGCGACACATGCAGTGCTGTAAATTAGCATGCAAAGCACCCACTTTGCTTCAGAGAAAATGAATATGTAAGACACAGGACATGCCTGAAGCAGGCCCACAATTATGAAATCTTAATTAATCCAAAGAAACTCTGCCCTGAGAAGCATGTTATATATTTCTTTATATATTGCCATTTGACATATGGCCCAGTCCTGGAGACTTAAATTCCCTTATTTTGGCCATGGATTGCAGAACTGTTCCCTCAGGTTGCATGTTGTTGACCTGAAAAATTATAATACCTGTTTATGACTAGAGGTGCAAAGGCAGCTTCTTCACATTTACAATAAATCAGTTTGTAATATATTCATATGGTGAGCATTTGATCTCAAGTCAAATAACTCCTTTTTTCTTCTTAGCCAAAACAACTGTTGCTATCCTTCTGCACTACAGAGTCACAACTTACAAGCTTCCTTATTACAATTTGTGCTTCAGCACCAAACCAACCAACCAAATAAAATGACTGAAAAGGGTATAGTGTCCAGAGAAAATAGAAGCATGTGGTTTTGAGAGAAAGGGGCTCAGCTATTTCTGCATTAAGAGTCTGGGCTCCCAGAAGAGACACTGAGTACTTGCATGATTAGGCCAATGAAAGTGATTTCACTTTGGAATGAATTTATGACCCACTTTCAAATCCCTGAAGAAAACAGGGATTTAAAATGAGAAAGCTGAAAAGCCACAACAGCAGCAATGCAAACGTCTGCTTTTTTTCTGAGTCTTATAATAGTGTCATGGCCCTGATGTTAAAAAAAACAGTATGTCAGCGACGTGCTGGAGGCAATGGAAGTTATCAATCAGTAATGTGAAGTGGATTTAAGCAGCTTAATAGAGGGCAAAATTAAATTGATTAATGGCCAGGGAAGTACTCACTGACGTGGAGGTTTCAAGGAATTACAATCTGATTAAAATTCCATTTTCGAAATGAAGGGATATAGGATGCTAATCAGTCTAAACCATAGATTACTAGTGCCAGCTCTTTGTAACAACTCTGGGGCTGCTGTGATAAAAACAAAACATAACTCAGTTTTGGTGGGTAGGAGAGGTCATTTGTTTATTTTGAGAACTAGAGCACATTAGAGTCAACTGCATCCACGCACCAAGCTTGCTGGTCATTGGCAGATATTTGACACCTGAGGACCCAGTTGTCTTTGGGTCAGTTGATGGCAAAGGGAAAACCCTGAGCTCTTCAAGTCACCTACAGCGTAACAAGGTTCTGCATGCTCAGTGAGAGCCACCTCAGGAGACTCCAGCGTCCTCTGCAGCACTTCACATGAGGGTAATTTGGGAACTAGTGTTCAATGGATTTAGAGGGTCTGCCAACCAAGACAGGACGTAAGAAAGAATACCCCTCTTAAAGATGTTATGGTGACATAAAATCAGTGTCTATTGTAAGTCTTAAACAGTTAAGTTAGGACATTTGCCTTTCTTCTTATTTGAGGATGAATGTCTATTTGGGCTAGGAGTTCAATTCAAAAACTCAAGGAAAACTTTCAGTGAAAGTAAATGAGATCTGCCTCATTGCACTTAAATCTCCATAAAGTGGCTTGCTTGAAAGAGGAGAAGCTTTTAGGCAGTATTTCTCATCAGCTCCTAAATTAAACTGACCATTGCTGCACTGCAGTATTTATAGTATGGTGGTAGTAGCCTCAAATGTGAGCTTTTCCAAGCTGCTTTTGTAATGTTTCTGGCATGAAGCGTTTTGTGCCCTGTGTGCTTTCTTTCAGCTCTGTTACTGCCAGTACTGGTTTGCTCCAGCATCGCTTCTAGATACAAGAACAAAGAGCTGTGACATTTCGGAGAGAGATGTGCAAAGTAATAGCAAGATTTAAGTCCTTTCATAGGAGCCAACATCTTTTAGCAGCTGAAATTGTGAGCACTGATGCAAATTTGGAGGTATTCTGGAAAATAGTTTCTGAAGATTTATCAGGACAACATCTAACTAAGAAAATTTGATTTGGAAATATATAGGAGGAATATGTGAATAACTCCTTATTTCCACGTATTGTATTCAAGCATTTAACAACCCTATTTCAAAAGGAGATACCCTTAGAGAAATTATGTTTGACTCTGAAAAAAAAGAATTGCCAAATTTTTTCTAAGTACTTATGTATGGCACTAAAATAGTCAAAGATATTTAATATTCTTTGTTGCTCTTAAAGAAACTGTTCCCTGAGCTTGATGCCTGTAAGTTCATTTTGGGGGAATATCAAATATGTACAGGAAGAGTTCTAAAAAAATATAATCCAGTCTGTTCCCTTCATCTGATGAAGACCAAATTCATTCATTCATTCACCTTAGGAAATCTTTCTCCTCTGGAGCTGACCTCATATTCTGAAGTAGAAAATACCTAGGGTAAAATAAGCATCTGGTAAATCTTAAAAGATTGAATATTTCACAGGATTGTTGCATTCCTATGTAAAATAAAGAATGTATTATATGGCTTCCATAGAGCTAATGAATCACTGGGAGAAGCTTTATGGTTCTTCAGATGTGCCTGGCTTTGCAGCTCACATTTACAGATAAGGAACAGTCCTTTTATATAAGAGGCAGCTTATATTCACTTTAGAGCCATCGGAGAGCTCAGAAGCACTTCCGAAAGGAATCTGCCCAGACTTATATCCCTCCGTCTGTCACCCACTGACAGGTACGTGCTAGATCTCAAAGACCTGCTAGAAAGAAAAATATGTTGTGAACGTGTTTCACAGTTACTGAGGAAGCTGGGTTTTAGCATACATTATTCAATGACACTAGATGGCAGAACAGCTGTGTTTCGAATTAGTTAAAATGGCATCTTCTGTAATGGTTTGCAGTTATTTTATTTTATGATATTACAGTTTGGAATGGTGTGGACCTACACTTCTATGCTGGATTTTGATTTCAATGAATTTCTTGGCTTTTTTTAAAAAGACCACAGTCAAAAGTGTAAGCGGATCCAGTTGAATTTCTTAATCTAGTCCAAAGGTGACAGAGATTAAAAAAGGGGAGCTGAAAAAGACTGTCCAGCAGCCGTTTGGCCACATCATCTCAATCTCTCTTCCTTTGATAAAGAAGAATATAAAAGGCTTAGGTCTAAGAGAAGCTGTTGAATTGGGGAAATAGAAGATTTCGGACACAACTCTGAAGGCAAGTTCAAAGTACTACAGAAGTATGTAAGAAGTTTAGGATTAGAAAAATGATGAACTGTGCTGGGTTTTGACTTCAGGCCAGAGGGAGAGAGGTTCTGTCTTTTCCTAGGGCCGGGCCAGAGCCACGTGCCGCACACGTGTGCCAGCTGGGGAAGGTGCGGCTGCTGTGCCCAGGACAGCAACTCAGCAAGGCTGACGGCATGTCATCTCTGAGCTACTTGCATCAGCGTTTGAGGAGCTTTTGCTGACAGCACCTTCCTGCCGTCGTCACTGCCAGCAGGCTGATTTTCAGCTCATAGTTATCGTCCTGCAAAGCGATTGCTCCTGCAACAGCTCCATGTCGAGCCTGGGGCTTTCTTCCGCTACAACCTGCTAGAGAGGGGCTGCAAGGGGAAGCAAGAGAGGTTTGCCTGCCTTGAGACAAGTGCTGTGCTGCTTTTAGGATGGGCAGTTGTGTCCCTCTTCGTATCGCAGAGAAACAGGATATTTGCTAACATGACTAATTCCTTATATAGCATTGCTTAAGGTTCTGTCTGCTCACCTGTAAATGTAGAGGTTTTACAGGGATCCTCACGGGGATGAGATCAGTATTAACCCTCGTGGGATTTTCCGGGAGCCTATCTTCTAAAATAATACCATTTTTCTGGAAAATAAAAGTATTTTGAAAAGCAATACAACTTTTCTGGATACAACACTTTTTATTCAAGGCTCTGCAAATGACTTACAAAGAAGGAGATACACGGCATCCTTGGTGCCATCACACATAAGGCAGAAAAACCTTAAATCGTACACAACCACAAGGAAAGAGTGACATGACTAGGTACAGAGACTCCCAGATCCCTGCCTTAACCCCTGGACCTTACTCCTCAGTTATCATGTTGCAAACCACACTCCAAATCATATTTTTCAGAGCCACAAGGCAGCAGGCAGATTTCTGCAGTGGTATGCATTTCACTTCCCTGTCTCCACCAAATCCAGCCTACCTGGAAGTGACCAACAGAGCAGGGTGAATAGCTCAAACAATTTCCCTTCAGGATTAAAAAAAGATCGATTCAGACAGCCTTGCACCCTTTCCTGTCTCCTTCCCTCATGGAGACAAGCAATGGAATTTTACTGAAATGAAAGTTTGCAAGCAAAAATTTCTACATTGAACCATTATGTCACTGAAGAAATGGAGAGAGAGCTGGCCTTTAAAACATTGCAGCGTGAGGTGAAGGACTACCAGGGCCTAATTTCTGATACTTTTGGGTCAACCAGATCGTTAAGCCAAACTGCAAAGGAGAGAGCAGCTTCCAGAAAGGTAATTGCTGTCCTTTGCCCCCAGCCAGATGAGGATGAAGCCTCTGTCCTTCCCCATGGACAGTGCTGCGGCCAGTGGAGAAGAGGACTCTGCTACCTGAATAGCCTTGGGCTTGCACATCTGTAAACATGGACGATAAACATCACTTTACACCTCTGAAAACCGGACAAACCCCACAAAGAGGGCTGAAAGAATGCATAAATGAATTCAAAGAGATGCTGGCATGGGAGTTGCTATGGAAGCAAAAAGGAATATTTTTAGATTGTTCTTGCATCACAGTCTCCTACACAGAAACTCCCATTCCCTCAAATCACCTTTAGCGAGGAGTGAAAGATGAGCATCTCTTCACTTCATCATCCATTCTGCCTGTTTTCTGAGTTAGTAGTGAGCCCATGTTGGACTTATATTACAGTCCCATGAGAACCTGAAAGTTATGAAAAGACAGAAAGATATATGTGACTGCCATATAGGGAAGGGATGAAAATTTTTTGCATGTCTAAATTGATGATTGACTTCTGTGTATCCATGTAATGAACGTTCATTTGTTTATTTCTTCTGCAACTTCTGGAAGTGCAGCTAAAATAACAGTACCTCAGATATTCAGATCTCCTGTCCAAGAAAAAAAAATCATTAGTTAAGTTATATGCATTATGCAGAAGACGTAAATAGATACATGTTTGTGCGTAACTGCATGATTCTCTAGGGAGTGATTAGCATTTTGGCAGAGTAGCTTGCAACTATTTCTGCTTTCCATCCAGAGAAATTTGACACGGTGGGGTCTGTTTTGGTTACTAAAAACCTATCTATTGTATAACATTTTTCTATAGCTACAGGACACATTTCAGGGTAGGTAAGCTAGCCAACAGCAGGCTTTGATATTATTTGTCCACCAGTGACCTCTCCCCTCATAATTTCTTACCGGTTTTAAGGACAGTTTTAAGATAGAGTATGGACCAGAAGGAAAGAGCACTGCTAATGGACAATCTTTCTGAAGTATTGTTCCATTCTCAAAAAATCTATGTCTTTAAGTAAGCATATTAGTTTTTCCTTAATATTGTCCAGCAATAAAATTGATTCAAAGCAGCGTTAGGGAAACCACTCTTCCAGGACGGGCGAATTACTTACTCAGAGTAAAGGACTCCGATGATATCGAGAAGCCAGCGGTCTGTGGGGTTTTACAAAGGCCCACATAGAGTTGCCAGGTTGCAGATAAAGATCACTTTCACAGAGCCTCATCAGCCAGTAGCGGGGTGATGGAGAGAGAGCCCGAGACTTCCGGTGAGCACAAGTTCCTCTTTATAGTCATGCTAAGAAATGATACCCCGAGATAAGACTTCCCACAGTGGTCATTTCTTTCCTGGATCCAGTGCAGTATGTCAAGAGGGTGCCACCAAGCACCCTGTTGCAGCTGGGGATAAGCTTTCTCAAAGCCCTAATGTTTATTTTTACAACAGACTTCTTGAGCCAAAGAGTATAATAATGAAATAAATGTCATACGCCATGAAACGACTGGTAGATGCTACACTTGGTCCTTTCATTCTGCAGCTGTATGCCATAACCAGCCCTTTCTCCCTGTCCTATAGGAGGAACAGAAGATGCTGAAACAGAACAGAGGCGCTTGCAGTTTCTGCGCTTCCTACAGACACTGGGAAGGCTCCTGATAGCCCTTCCATGCTGCCAGAAGCACTAACGCCCACCCTGCCAGCAACAGTGAAAAACACCAGACCAGCAGGCCTGAAGTGGGAGATTTGCTCCAGCAGCAAACAGGCTCCTCTAGAAGGAAGACTCTAGGGAGAAAGAAGCGGCCTTGTGAGGAGAGGGCAATCGAGGTTCAGAAAGAGTTGCTGATAGATGTCCAGTGAGACCAGTCTCATCTATTCATCTGTCAGGAGACTCCGGTTGTTTACCATGGTCTCATCCTTATTGTGTCAACCACTGTGCTTTATTAATAGGGTGAATTAGCCTGCAGCTCTCAGTAAATTACTGGCTGACATTATGTTTTGGCTTCTTTTCATATGATATAAGGAGGAAGATGTAACAGTAATCACTGGAAGGAGTGGATATCACCATCCATCACATGACAAGGTGATTAATGGGACTACTTTGACCTCTGCCAATTAGTCCTATCTGGGAAATGAAAAGCAGTTTCTCTGTACGAGCATCTTGTGCCACACCTTCAGAGATGCCTTCCGGCACGTGGAAAAGGAGGCCTGAGTTGCCTCTGCCAATGTAGGAGGAAAGAATGAGCCAGACTTGAAGGATGTGGGAGGGAACAGAAGTTCACAAAGCTTCCTTTCAGCTTGATAGGAAGGAGGAATGTTTAGAGCGAGGTACCTGATGCACACATCTGGGGCTTACTGGTTTGTATGCAAATGGCCTTCAGATTGCAAGCAGGGTTTAGGGTTACCAGCACTGTGCAAGCTGCCTCTCCAGGGGCATTTCGCTAAAACCTATATGAATCAGAATGCACAGAAAGTTTTGCACAGCCTTTCCCTGAATATTACTGAAAACTTGTTCCTCTGCTCAGAATCATCTTTTTCACCAGTCTGTTTTCTGCCTCAAGTTGCAGTGGTTATAGCTTCCTCACTGTTTTATGAATCTTAAGCAATATTTTCTCTTCATCTCAAATTTTAGGAAGCAGAGAGAAAATCCCTTTATGCAGTGCAGGAAAGGCCCTCTACCCCAAAGTCACTGGCTAGAGGCAGGTGTTCACTGCTTTGCAGAGCTCCCACCCAGCTATGCCAAGTCTGAAGAAAATATCAAGCAAGCCATCTCCATTCACTGGAGATGGAAATTATGAAGCCCAGACAGAACACAAATGATTTGATTGTAATGGCTTAAGTATCACTGTAGACAGCAATTGTCAGTCCAAAAGCAAGATAGGGTAATGAAGGATGTAATTCTAGTCAGTAGTCGAGTGGGAGGGAAAAAACATAATAAAACTGGAGAAGACAGTTCTGAAACAGGATGAGCTTGGCTTGGGCGCTGGGAAGAGCTGAGATCTGCAGCAGGGAGACTGATCTGGAGAACACAGACTCAAATGAGTGATTCAGCAATGACTGGGAAGGAAGATCCAGGCAAAAAAGGATTTTATCACAACTCTCAAAATGTTTGCAGCTAAAAGGAGCATCAGTGAATGCAGCATGTGATGAGATTTTATTCTGTAGAGACAGGTGGGTTGGGCAAGGGCCACTGGAATGATTAATCAGGTGAGAAACATAACCTACATATTTAGGCCATGGAAGCTGGAAACTATTACCAGGGATAATATTGCTGGGTAAAGGGTTTCTTCAACTCAAAAAAAGGCTGCATTGTTCCAGAAATAAAGAGCATGCTACCTAGCACACTACTATAGCACTTTGCTGTACCTTTCCCACAGCCACATCACAGAAGTAAAAATGAAGTACTGGATAGAGGTACTTGTCTGTTAAACAGCCCGGGAAAAAAGGGAGAACCCCCTTCAGACATGGGATACGTGAGTAATAGTTAACACAGTAGTACCCATTTTAGGGGTTTAGTCCTTGCCTCTCTGGGAGGGTGTTTGTGTTGGCAAGAGGCAAGAAGATCAACATGGATAAGAAAAAATAAGACACAGGTTTGCATCAGCTAACCACTGCACAGCAGTCTGTGCAGTTCCTTCTGCGTTCCGCACCTAACGCAGACGGACAAGAGCACTGTGGTATGGACAGCACATGGGACTCTGTCTGTGCTCAGCTGGCAGATGGTTTCCCAGGGACAGTACACATTGCAGCAGTAATGGCAATCAAGGAGACATTTTTCTTATCGTAACATAGTGCAAATAATTCCATTTTTGTCACTTTTTTTAAGCAGTACTGTGCTTCAGTGGGGCTTTTAGAGATGGCTGAAGAATACCAGTGGAAGAAATAGGACTGGGACATACACTGCACAGAATATTTTAGCAGACCAGGATCAGTGGTGCCAGTGCAAGCAAAAAAGAAAGGAATAAGATAGAGAGACATAAGAAATGTGAAATTTCTGGTTTACAATGACTGCTATTGTTTTGTAGCTTACTTACTGCTAACTCTCTTCTTGGAGACTCTGCGATAATTACTTTCTCTATTTGCCTCATCAGTCATTCTGTGGTAGGTATTATATCAAATAAAACTGTCCTCAGTGGAAGACCCAGAGTCTTCTGCTTTTATTGTTGTGAAGGAGTTAGTGTCAGTAATGGTTCATTACCCAGTTTATCTGCCTCAGTGATCTTTCCTTGACTGAAGTGAAAACTTTTATTATAAACTTTCAATTCTACTCCCTCAACTTAGTACCCTATGCTGAAAAGGACTCAGTAGCTGTTACAGCCATTCAAAGGTAGATCTCATTAAAGTTATTGTTAACCATTCTTAAGAAAAAGAAAGTGAAAAAAACTTTGCTTCGCTTTGCAGGCTTTTAAAATCTCTGTTCTTCATTAATGATAGGAATGGATTTCTTCCCATCATAGATGGTGGTTTTAACATTGGTTCATTGCCTATTGTACATATATTCCTAGCTAATCTAAACATACGCTTGCACATAACATCAAAGTGATAAATAAGGCATTTGAACAAGATTCAGACCCTCCAAGCTGGGATTTCAGCACATTTCATCCAAGAAGGCAGATCTGGAAAGCCTTCGCTCTGGCACTGCTTTACATCAGCAATGCTAAAACCTCATGAAGGAAATCCATGCTGAGTCTCAATGTCCTCTGGAGCTATAGGTTTAGCTGCCGGCATGGGATTCCCCACATCGGAGGAATCTGGAGCTCAGACAGAAGTTCTGGCAATTTCTATGACCACTGAGGAGTCATCCTCTGTATGGACTTAACCTCGTGCCCAAAGCACAGAGCACAACACCTACAGTTAGTTTGAGCAGGGTTCAGCTTCAGATTAAGACCCCTGAATGTAGGTGTCTACATGTGCGCAAGATGTCTAAACTCCCCTTACACTCACCTGATATCTAGTCATGGACAACAGAGCCTGAAGAGTGATCCAGCTAACCAAAATTTGTTACCTAGAGTGGGACCCACTTACCCAGGTGTAGATGTCGAATGCTGTTTTGGTTGCTAAGGAATATCCTCTCTGGCTTCTAGCTGCCACTCTGAAAGATGTGGATCTCCTGTAAGCCTTAGGTCACATCTGCTAGCACTCTGCAAATATTTTCAAATACTCTAAGGATCGTAAATGGCTTTAGATGCCTATGAGCAGGCAACTGAATTGAGTCCCTGATGGCTGATAAGCTGAATTTTTCCCTAAGCTCCGTGAGACTGTACTGGCTAGATCTGGCCTGACCCTGGTGGAAGCCTAGGCTTAGGCACTTTAACCTCAAACTGGAACCCATCACATCATTAACAAAAACTGATGACGGTGATACTAACCTTTTGCCTAATTATTTAGTGGTCAGAACAGTTATTCAGGGAGCAAGAGACTTGACTTCTAGGTTTGCCTGTGTGTCCAACCCAGCCTCTGTGTCTTATGTGCATATCTCAACTACCAACCTATGCACTACCCTGAGGGCAAAGATGGCATGTCTCTGTCTTTAGGCTGAAGAGCCCTGTGCAGCTAGGAAAGCAAGACTTGGGGAAATAGCAAGAAAGTGCACAAAAAGAAACCTGGCTGTGAGGTCTAGTGGCTAGGGCATACATCTGAGTAAGATCTGTCTCCTGGTCTCCTGGATTTCTCTCTGCCCATGACTTTTTAATGTAGAAAGCATAGACAGGAACAGGTCTGTCTCCCCCGCCTAGCTGCAGGTCCTCTCCATCAGGTTATCCACAGCCAAGTTCCTCTCTGAGTTATTCTTCTGTTGGTCTCATGGATCCCGCTCATACAATGCCTTTATTCATGTATTTTACTGGTAGGCAGAACATCTGTCATTCCTCTGTCATTCCTGGTCATTCCGTTCAACTCTATATATACCACAGGCCATTATATTTCACCTGTACCAAGGCCAACAATTTGGGCTTGATTAAAACTCAACCTTCCAGAAAGACATCCAGAGTAGGTAACTCATTGCTTCTCCTGGAGGCCTTTTTAAGGTTAACGCCATACTCATTGTTAAGAAGTATACGCTCTCTTTTTTATTTGAATTTATCCAGCTTCAGCTTCAAAACATGAGTTCTTCTTATGTCTTTCCACAATAGCTTAAATAAACTTTTAGTCGCCAATATTTTCTGCTGATTCTAAGAGCTAGTAACTGAGATACCTCTTAATCTACTTGTTGATAAGCTGAACAGATTTATCCTTTTACAATACTCACTGCAAGTCAGCTTTCCCGATTCCTGAGTGATTTCTGCACGCTCTGCCAGTGTTACAAACTCCTTTTTTAAACTCTCATCGTCAGACCTGCATTCCAGCAACAGTTTTCATCACAGATGTATGAAAAGGTTAAATCATGACAGCTCATTTACACACTGAACGGCAGCTCCAGTGCTGGATGATGTGACAGCTGGCCAGAGCATTGCACAGGCAGTTCATCTGGAGTAGCTTGCTGCTCAGTTCATTTTTCCTCTCCAGTCCCTGCTCCCTCACTCAGCAATGGAGATTTCTGAGCATGTGCCCAAGATGGGAGAGAGGGGAAGGGAGAGGAAGGAGAAGCCAAGTGGCTCTTAGGAAAAGGAGCAGCAAGGGCTGGCAGCAGTGTTTTGAGGGGCTGGGGTCCAGGAGAGCATGCAGCAAGAATAAGCACATGCCCCAGCTGGGTCATTCAGGAGCTGACTGTGATTGCAAGACTGATTGTAAGAGATTGAGATTGCAAGGCTGAACTGAATGGTTTCTGATACAGCTCTGCCTCCTTGTTCTTCTGGTTTTAAAGTAAAGAACGAGAAGGACGAGAGTGGTATTGCTGTTATCAGCCTCCATGCTACGGCTGCTAACAGGGAGCTGATGAAGTGTATTTGATACGCCTGATGAAGTGGCACTACGGCCTAATGGAACTGTTGTTCACTTGGGCATGTGAAGATTTTGACTATAATCCCAGTTATGCTTTTTCTTCTACTTCCAAAGTAACTTAATCTTAAGGTACTTCACTTTCCCCAATATCCTTTATTCTCTCCTTCCTCCTCCCCCCACCTTTATCCTTTATCTAACTCTTTAAAGCCAGGACTTAAGAGTTATCACAACATCTATTAATAAAGAACCCTCAACTCACCTGTGATCTCTAGGCATTAGTTTCACCTTTTTCCTATTCTTTCAGGTCAGCAGTGACAATGAAATCAGGTCAAATCTTTCTGCTTAATTTTTGGGGATAAATGTTCATCCATTACCCAGATTTCCTCATGGTTTCCCATACAGGACAGGCCCATAATCCCCTACCCTCCAGTTACACATCTCTAGGAATAGCTCTTGTTAGTAAATTGTATTCATCCTAATATCCAAAATACCATCAGCTTCTTTGATGTGCTGCTGTGGGACAAAAATGGCAGGAATGTAAGAATCATTGAAGTGCAAGTTAAATGCCGTGCTTTCTCGAATAGGCACTTCATGCAGCTGCTGAAATAGCTCTGCTGAAAAATAGACCAGCATACCAATTTTCAGATTTTCAAATCTTATACTGTGCATACCAATGTATTTGTAAATTCTTCATCACATACACAAGTATGTTCTCATACAAGCAGACTTTGAATTTATTTTGCAAAAGATGTCAGAACTACCTTTTTAAATAAGTGTCAATATTACTGATTTTAACTTCTCCTTGTATGAGGCAAAATATAGTTTGCTATCTTACACCACACACTAAGAACAAAGTTAATTTCCCTCAGGGGTTCAGTTTATCAAACTTCAGTTTCATGCGTTACTGTATCATTGAGAACCCAGAAGAGAAATTTTCTTTCTAAGTTACAGCAGTGCCTCATTTATTCTATTGACTATATTTATAGAAGAAAAAAGAGGTAGAGAGAACAAGGTTAGCTTTACAAGGTTAGTTTTACTAGACTCAAGTCACCCACTTGGTCTCATGCCAATACCCATAATAACACTTTGGGTAGGAATGCACCTCGAAGTATTACACTTGCCAATTTTTCAACATAAAAATACAGACGGTATTAATAGCTACGAGCATTTCCGGCGTCACACTTGACTTCTGGAAGGGGATCCCCTGCCACATTCCAGGACTGACGTCTGCTGGGGACAGCCGCCTGTGCAAGTGCCAACTGAGCTCCTGCAGGGAAGGGCCCACATCCAACAGCCCATCTATCAACCAGAAGGCAGAGAGAACTAGCGGTGGGGTAGAGAATAGATGTTAGAAAATCTTGAAATCAGCATGGCATTCCACTGCTGAAAGACAAGGAAGACACAAAGAGAAGAAGAAGAAAAAAATGGTTTGCAACTCTTTTCACCCTCTCAATTTACCCAAATAAAAATTTCAGACTGCTTTATACAGTTTTATGAAACGATCAGATGAAGGGTCTATAAGATTCAAAATCAAAGGAGAAAAACGTAAAGCACACATACTTGTATGTATTTTAGATGTCTTTTGCCTCTAGCCGATGAGTTAACTCTCCCTGTACCTTTCCGTGTTTGTGTTTTTACACATCTATTTATGGTTAGAGCAGTTTAACATAACACTAAACGAATTAATCTTATCACCACTGAGGAAGTACCAGAAGATAAAATCAGAATTGCTCTTTGATCATTAAATGGCTTGAGAATTCTGCATACAAACAGATCTCTCTCTCTCTCTCTCTCTCTTATCAAATGTCAGACATACTTATGGCTGCCTGTGAAAGATACCTTTTTTCCTGCTCAGACATACATACACAGATCTTCACATGGGACATGGGACTTTTAAGTCTTTTTTTACCTAGATAAATTCTTTGTATTTGTAGGAAATGGAAGGGAATCATGTGTTTTTGTTTTCTGTTGGGTGAAGGAGAGATAAAACTAATATAGGGCAAAATAAACAAGGGTCTGTGTGTCATATGAAGGTGCTTGGACTCTTACAGTGCTAACTAACTAGTTGCACAAAAGTACTCTCGCACCCACAGTACGCACCATGTTCAAAATATGTGCAAAAAATTAGTAAAGTATTGCCATAATGGTTTGCAAGTAAATTCACAGACAAACAAGCAAATGTTTTGGGCAATGCTGATATACACAATGAATATGCTAGCTAGGATGTGTTTTAGGACATAATACACATGTTCACCACATGTGTGTATTTATACTTCTATTATTTATACTGAAGTGAAGCATCTTTATGATTCACTGTAATGAGCAATGTTACTAATAATTCCTATGTTTTACTGTTAAAAACTGCATAGTCCGTTTTCAGAAGAGATAGCCAGTTTACAGTTCATTAAACCCATCACTGATTGCTTGATAAGGAAAAAGTGCACCTCCTTAAGAGGGACAAGAAGATGCCCCGGGAGCCACCAGCAAGCAGCCTGGTGCAGGGAAGGGCGAGGACGCTGCAGTGCAGCAGCAGTGCTTTTCTTGCCCCCGAAAATGTCCCAGGCTGAGGGACCGCCAGGATGGAGGGTGCCACAAAGGCGATGGCTGTGCCAGGCTGGGCTGGCCCCTGTGCAGGCGGGACCGTGTGGATGGGGGCAGGTTGATGATTGGCAGAGCAGGGGCCCGGGCACAAAGGATGGCATTGGGACTGGGGAAACTGGCCAGGCTGGAAATGGTGGTGGGAGCCGGATACAAAGGATGGAACTCCCCAGGCACTACATAGGTGGTTAAAGCTTCAGCATAACCCAGATTTTCTAGTTTTGTGTTTTCCTTATTCAGTTATCAGCAGCAATTACGAATCAAAATTAATAACCCTCACAGAAGTCTGGAAGTTTGGCTGGGAATTAGCTGAATAATTGAAGGTCAGACAGAAAAGGGGACAGAAGGACTCGCAGCTTATCTTTTCTGCATCGTCCCTTGTGATTTAGGCTTACTGCTCACTCCTAGTCACTGCCAGGCAGAGTAACTAGCAGAAAAGCTTGGTCCAGTGAATGAGAAAAATGCTTGGGCTGATTTGCAGGGTTTTTTTTTTTAAAAAAGATGATGATTTACTGCTTGTCTATAAATCTGTGCTTTTCCCATAGCTGAGCATCTCCCTCACCTCTTCTCAAACTCTCGGTCTCACTCTGTTTTATAATGGAGTATTTCAGTAGTTGATTACAAACTCCATGGTATGTTGAGCAATACCCAGTCCTAATGTTCCCTAACAGAATGATGCAAAAAAGTCAGTTTTGAATTTTTCATAAAAACACAAATTATTAACTTTAAGTGTTAGATCTTTGTTTAAAATTCAACTCTATTTTGCCAGGAAAATGCTTTGTTTTGCTTCAGTGCATTTGCATAGCTAGAGCAAATCCTTATACGCCATCAAGTAGATCACTATAGTCAATAAATTAATTAACGGAAGGAAGTACTTTCACGACTGGGACCTATATACGCTTTCATGTGCATACACACATACGCATACATACACATGCTTTTCTATTGCTTATCAAAGGCTTCTAAAAACCCACAGAAACTGCATAGCAGCCTGGTAAGGTTTCCTCCATTTTCTGATAACAGGACAATCCAATATTTTTCTTTATGGAGAAGACACGTACACATACAATGCAGCTAATGTTAATAAAGCTGATAGGTGATAGCAAGATCAAGCCTAATACTGGACACCGAAAGAGTAGGGCATAGCACAATAGGTCAGATTAACAGTGACACTTCTTACCATGTGCACAGTACACCAAGGTACTTATTCTAAATCTACATACAGGATGAAGTCAATGGATTTACACTTGGGATGAATTTGGCCTCATAACTTTACTGATCTATTTCCTACAATTCTCTTAAGTATTCAGTTGCTTCCTGCTAATTATTTTTGCATTATTTTATAGAAGGCTAGTATGTGCCACATGGGGCTTTTGTAAATGTTCTTTAATCATTGTCACTCAAAGTAATTTAAGTTTCTGAATGAGTTTATACAGTAGCAAAAAAATTGTTAGAGAAAAGGCTGTGGCTACTGTCTTATGGGTTATTAGAGTGAAGCTAGTACTTTCCATAAAAATGTCCTTTCCAATATTTTGTAAAAGCTCATTCTAAGCTGAATTTGTTCTTTGGTGAAGTCAGTGAAGCTCCCTAAGCACGCACGAGAGTTTGACACGGATAGGTCCAAATATATGTTTAAGCAAAGAAAGAAAAATGTTCACATCATGAATTAAGCTTTCAAAAGCCAGCTTTCATTTTAAAGTCTGACCTCCACAATTCTGTTTCTGTATCTCATGTCATAGGATTTCCTGCTGGCTGACAGAATTAAGCATGCATCTTGTCTCTAGGACCCTTCTATTTTTAATCCGTTTCATACTGATGAGCAGTAGGACTGGGGTATAGCATAAATAGGTAGAAATGTAAAGGTGGGTGCAGAACTAAAAAAGATCAGCCTCTGCTGGGGCAAAATGGTTCGCTGCAGGCTGCACCTGGCACATGGACAGGTTTCCGTGATGCTAATCTTTCTTGTAGGACAAGAAAACAATGACTCAGTCTTTAAGTGCAAGATGCAGTTATTTTAAGTACCCTGTATTAGGTATAACATGGTTCAGCAAATGGCTGAAAAAATATGAACAATCTGAAATTCTCTGCTTTCACCTCCATGCAGCCTTTCTCAGAGTTACTCTCTCTTTTCTTAGTCAACTCCTGTATGGATGAACACTAGAGTTTTCCAGATTCCTTGCAAACTATTCTAAATACTGCCTCTACTTAAACAAGCAAGCAAGCAAACAAACAAACAAACAGCAAGTTCAGTGTAATTTCTGAGGATGGCCAGACCAGACCCCAGAATTCCATGAAATCAGGCTATTCCAATTCCTACTCTAGTGCTTTTTCAGCATTTTTATCTTTCAATAAGATGGCAAGATACAATCTTGCAAGTGCTCCATCAAGTCAGCTTGCCATTTCCATTCTGAAAAGGCAGGCACCGGCAATCTTTAGACAGTGTGGGATAGATAGTTTTGCCCATGCATTCAACCAAGCTGTCAAACACTACCTCTGAAATATGGAAAATGAGAGAGTGGGAAAAAGCAATAGATGGGTCTTTACCTTGCTAGTGTCATCCTCAGAAATCAACTAAAGGATATCTGAACTCTATATCTCTGCTTAAATGTAAGCACCTGCTTATGTAAGTTCTGTATTTGGACTGGGGTATCCTGTATTTTCCTAGGGTAGTTTTCGATAACCTGGCAAATGGCCCCTTGTCATTACAATGAAGGTTTTTTGCTTTGGTTTGGTTTTTTTATGTAAGTTCCAGCAAAAGTCTCACAGGCACAATGCCAGTTGCAATTGCACAGGACATTTCAGGAGCCAAGGTGGAGCCTGAATAGAGGCCAGCTGATGTCCTAGCTCCTTTCTGCATTGCTCTCTATTCAAAGTCAAACTGCTTCCCTCCATGGGTTCCTAGTCTCAATTTATAATGCACCCCACTTAATACCCTTGAGTATAATTTCACAATCGGACAATTATTCCATTCAGCTCCTCTAAAATATTCTCTGTTGCTTTCAAATAGGAGCGGCTGGGGTGCCTAGTGCATAGTCTTTAAGTTCTGTTCATGCAGCTGAGACAAATGACTCATATCACCAAAGTGGATTTACTCATTAGGGCTGTTGTGCTAGTAGATGCTTTGCGGAATCTGACAGTGACCAAATATTTCCTTTTTATCAGTGCAGCTACTTCTTTCTCATCTTGATACAAAACAGTTCTGGTTGTCACTGGTACGAACTGCAATCTTATCACATCTGCCTTCTCTTTCTTTCCTCATTTGCTCATCAAATGTTACTCTACTGACTTTTTCAAACTACATTATCAGTGTTATTTCACAACCCCAACTCTTTAATTGCCAAATACATACAAAACATTCTGGCCTGTGCAGAGATGAAAAATATTCACAGGTGAAATGAATAACACCCACATGTTTTAAAAGATCTTCCTGTACAGAGAGTCTTCATTTTATGCTTTGATATGGCTTTTCAAATTAATTCTAGTCCTGATCTCTCAATTCATTCACTGACTAAGATCCACAAGACCTCAGAATAATTGGTGAATTTAACAGCTTTTCAAATCATACCTTTATGCATGTGTGTAGCTGAAATAGCTTTACCACACCTTTCACCCCTTTTCCTCTTCTCCTTATAGCAATAAGGAGAAAAACTTCCCAGTGAGGAAGTCAAGAACTGTTTGTGCAATAGGCTCCATATTCACCAGAATAATCTTCTGTCACTGGGAACCCAAAGCAAGCCTAGTCTGGCTTTGGTAGATCGACTCTGTGCTCCACACTGAGAGTCTGTGGTGTCTCAGACACTGTGCTGGAAATGTCAGACTGCTCTTATGCTACTTTTCTCAGAAACTGCAAGTGTGTGTATTCAGTTTATCAAACTAAAAAATATGATTAGGTTACATTAGTTCGCCTTTAGTACTAACTGATCATTAATACACTTGTTCTCTTAGAGTAGGTGGGCAATCATTTTGAAGAGCAAACTGCTGTAGGAGTAAAGGAACAAGGACCTCAGCAGCAGTGTGTCCCCTTTACAGAATGAGTTTAAACAATAAGGTTGTCTGTGGGCAAGGAAAGAATTGATGAAGTGATAAAGTACTATCTAATCACTTCAGAAAGCTACCTGGAATTAAGATTTCAGTACATAATGTAAGCAAGTAGTCCAATTACAATAGCCTGAAGGGGGTTTAATGTGAGAAAAGATTGCATGCTCCATTCCACATAAGTGCACCTATACCTTTGTATAGAAATTAAAAATTTCTAGTCTCATGGCAAGTGTTCAAGTCATATGCTCTACAACACACCTTTCAAAAGTCAAGCAACAACCTGATTGATTTTTTTCCTCTAGAGCAGGATAAAAATGCTACAGAAAATAATTTTTTTTAATGATCAGGTTGTTTTTTTTTTTTCACTAGGATAGATCTAGTGAAAGTATAACGGAGCTCCCTTACAAGCTCTTCCATTTTCTTCTTGACTTTTTTTCTTTTAAATGATCCCAGTGTTCCACATGCTTAATCTAGAGAAGCCTCAGGCATTTATACAGCTAGATCATGTTTCCTCCCTCCATGGCTCAGTCACGACACTCTGCCTGGGATTCATAAAGAAAAATCTGGCTGGGCAAAGGAATTGTGTACAGTGTTTATATGTGTGCTTTTCTTTCTCACTATGCCCCTATGCCAATATTACGAAGAATCTGAGTGATGATTTTCAGTTTAAATGTCGGGCTTCACACTCATTATCTGATATGGAACATAGCTCATGTGATGTACACCAGAGAGATATACAGACATCAATATTTCAAGTTGCCCCATTAATGTTCTTCAGGAAACACTTCTTAGGGTCCTTGGGCTATAAATCTATTTAGACTTCAGCCTCCTTCCCGTGTGAGCAGAGCTACAGTTACTAGTGATTGTGCTTCTGGACTCTCTGGTATGGGTATTAGGTTGATTTTTATTATAAAGACAACCAGCATTATTTCACATGGACTGTCTTATGACTTTCATTCATAGTTGACATGGGCTTGAACTGAGACAGTAAAATAGAGGAGCTTGAAGGCCCTAAAATCTTGTTAGCCAAAAGTTTAGAGTTATTTTTATCCCGCCCTCTATAGATCCTTTAATAATGAAATGCTTGGCCTTCCTTACCATATATCCACTGAAAGAGATTTAGTGTAATAAGCTTGTACGGTTTCTTTTAGCAACTCATTAAAGAAAATGCTCACTTTCATAGAATCATGAAAAAAGGGCTACAATGGACTTTGAGGATATATCTTCAGTATTAAGTAACAGAGGGCCAGGGAGGAAGCTTGAACACTGGAGCCCTGATTGTCCACACTGTTTTATTGTTAGCTCACTCCAGCTAGTTTCCCCCGAGACAAATCTGCTATAGAAGGGGGCAGGACATGAGCCAGTCCATGTGACTTGGTCTCAGGGCCAGGAATTAGCCTTGAGGCGAATTAGACATAGCCTAAAAGGTTATAGAGCCATCTCTTTTTCTCAAAATAGAAAATATCATCCCACAGTAATTTATTCTATTTCAATAGGAACCAAATCCAATCAATGAGCTTTGTGGGCTGAACACTCTAGTGCTGTACTCTGCCAGACAACTTTCCCTATTCCTCAGTGTTGCTCTGCTTGCACCGACATCAACAAATCCTCGCTGTCAGGTGCCAGCATTACTAATTTGTTGCCACCCCTCCTAACTCTCAAGTTACAGTATTCCAGTAAATCCACAGTAAAGCAGGCATTTACGCCAGCTACAAGATTTTAGTGAGTACATTAGCGCTATCTTATATTCCTTTTTTATCTGTTGGGATAAACAGATATATTATCTTCTGAAGCCTCAGGATAGAAAACCAGTACTTCCTCATCAAGGTGGCCCTAAGTGTAAGGGTCCATAACATCAGCCCCCTGCATAGACAGCAACCCCCATATCTCCACTGAGATGATGAGGAGAATCATTCAACAGACCATCTCAAAACTCCTCCGGTGTTGTGCTCCTAGGAAGCCTCGTAGGAGTACAGAGGCTAGCCCCTCACAGGATTCCTTGCAACAGGCTTGTGGTCTGTGAAGAATACGAGTAAGCATATCTTATATGATGATTTGTACAATCAGTACTGCAAGGCATCAATAACAATAATTTCTCAGTTAGACCACAGCACCACTCAACATCTTCAGTGAGGTTTTATGAAATTAAATGAGGGCAGAACTTGGCCTTGTAATTCTATCCCCTAAGCTGAAGGAGAAGCTCCAATTATGACCAGTACTATTAATATTACTATCCTCATTCAAGACATCCAGCCACTGAGGGACAAAGCAATTACAATTCATTACTAAAGTAATACAGATGCTTTCATTTAACAACTTGTGAAACCAAACGTATTTTGAACTCTGTGCTGGTGCCTTTGTGACTTTTCCCAGACTCCTTCCACAATCATCATAGTTCTTGACTGGTACTCAGGCAGAGGACAACCCTGGAAAAGTCCAAAGCTGATAATCGCTTGTTTTATCTTTCTGAAAGTAATGGGGCATTTTACAATGCTCTGTGGATTCTGGGCCTGATTTTTGGAAGTGTTAAGCAGTGCCAGCTCCTGTTCTAGTCAGTGTAAGCCCTTGCTGCTCACTGTATATTAAAAGCAAGTTTTCAATCAAATTTGGGCTATATTGGGCTTCCGAAAACTTGGGCAGTCATTTCGTTATGAAAAAAGTATATAAGAAATTGCATATATACATATACACATGGAATTTTCCTTTCAGATATGCTAAGTTTCCTGCTTTCCTATTATTTTTTTCCTAATGCAAACCATTTACAAGAATAAAACAAAAGGATAAAGCACATGGAACTGGATAACTTTTGTCCGAGAAGATAAATGTGACCCAGTGAAATGGGGAACAGTTTCACTTCTGTCTTCACAGCAGATAAAGTACCCAGAGCAAGCAAGATCCCTACTTCAGAGGAATCTTACCTGGTTCACCTCCCTTCTGTCTCCTAGACCTATGAGATAATGGGAGGAAGAACAGAAGTGGCCAGGGAATAGAGCAACTTATGGGAGTCCTCTACTCCCAGCACTCACACAGTGCAGTTCCCCAGACTGCAGAGAATGTCACTTTTTTCCCCAAGTTAGTAGTCTGAACACCAAAACATACAGCACTGCCTTTCTATTCTGTCCGCAAGATGTGAGTTGGTCTTCAGCAGCCGCATCCTCCTCTATATTTATCTGCAGAAGTCTCGTGGATGTCCCAGGACACTTTTCAGCTGGTTGTGCAACGCTCAAAGCCTCCATTGTTACAAAACAGCCTCTTTCGGTTCCTCTCAGCAGGCTTTTACACTTACGGGCCTTCAAATCAAGAACAGATTCCTCTTGGGTTCCTCTTACTCTTTTTAATGTGCTTTTTCCCTAGAGACCTCTCCCCTCCCCACATTTAAATTTCCTTTCCTCTTTTGCCAGTGTTAATGTTATGCAGTAGATATTTGGCACAGCTGCGGTATGTATTTCCTCCCTCCGAACTTCAGCCTGTCTTTTGTTCCTAAATGAAAGCAGACTTCAGAGCCCCAGCCGCAAGTGGCCAAACTCTCTGTGCTACACCTGCTTTCACCTCACCCAAAAAACAGGGAACCAGGAACAAAAAGTCTCCAAAAACTCCAATGTGTAAGTTAAAAATACCATTTACCTGAGGAAGCACAAAAGTGTGGCACTGCTAGTGGGTGCCAACTTCTTCCTGTTCGTGTAAAGACATAAAGCAAACCTGCCAATGCAATTATATAGGAATAAAATGCTAGTACTTGTAATGAATTTTTCTGGGTAACGTATTTCTGTTTGGCAAACTATTCTTTAGACTATTCTGACAATTTACTTCTTTTTTTTCCCCTCCTTTTTTAGCTTTGCTTCCTCTAGAAAACCAAAGACTGAAAGCTCTAGGTAAGAACATGAAAAACATGACGACCTAACTGTACGTGCCCGATCTCCCATCTCTAACAGGAGGCAGCCATCACAGAACGCTTTGTTTAAGAAGTTATTCCCCTTTTCCTTCTCAAAATGTAGGAGGCTAAAGAAATAGAGTAGGAGTTGTTGGAGGCAAAATCAGCCTCTGACAAGAGCCTGGGGCTGTCGTGGCAGCCATCATATCATTTCTCACCATGATGTCATTGCTGGGCTGACACATACGACACCTCCACTGCATTTACCGTAACAGAGCATATGACAGGATCGTTACAGGCAGCTGCTGAAAATATTTTCTTAATACCCCAGTTTCGTGATTCCTTATCTACAGCACATTGTTTTCTCTCAAACCCTGCCTTGATCAGCTTGCAACAAAAAATATAATGCCTGGTTTTGGTAGGCTCTGCAAATGCATTAACATCTTTGCTGAGATGCTTTGCTTTGAACATGTGAACCTTATTATATTATAGACACTTGCTATTTGCTTTAGAGGGGTATCCCACTGCCCTTGCATACGGCAGGGCACCACTGCTTCTATATAAATTAAGCATTTATATTACAAATTGACAAGGCTGTCAATGTGTAAGAAGAAAAGAGTAGGCCCCGTTTTCCAGCTGGGAGTGGAGTGAGAAAACTGATTTAGATAAAGTGGAGTTGAAGACTGTGCCATAGCAATTACAGAATTCAAGTCTGTTTTTAGGTGCCTTAACTTCAAGACCACATTTTCCTTAAAAAGGAGGTGAAAACAGTGGTTTCAGTATAGTTGCAGAGAGTCTATTGGTATGACTACTCAGGATGTAGAAGGCATAAAGTTCTGGCTTGGGGAATCTACCAGCAAAAGCCCTGATTCTGGAGCTTGGTCTCACAACAGACTGATTTCATCAGAATTTCAGGGCCTTGATGAGGGCCCATATGCACTGGTGCTGCCAGCAGGCCCTGGCTGGGGACAGTTTAGCCACAGCTCAACAGGAGACCGGCGTCGCCAGTAATGAACCCAGAGCTCTGCACAGGGATGTGGTAGATGATCAGCAGCAGCTCCAAGCTAGAAACTGGAAAGAAGTAGTGTAAATACTAGCTTGAGGGTGGTGGGGGGGGGGAGGGTAATGTTTCTAAAGAAGAAAATTCAGAATTTGACTTCCAGCTTCTCAAGTACCTGGGAGCAGATGAGCAGCACAGCTGGCTAGAAGGCTTTTCTCAATGTTTATAATGTAATAAAGATTCATTGGGTGTGTTTGATCTTTCCTACTAGTGTCTTGGTGTTTGTACTGGAGATATCCAACTCTTGCAGGTCTGGAGCCAAATATTATCTGTATGAAATCTTTGTCTCAGTACTACATCCTCCTTTGCAACATCATTCACATGTAGTTGTTTTTTTGCCAGATTCTTCAAAACTCTAAATAAAGTCCCTTTCACTGACTCTCAGCCAAACCAAGTAACTGAATGCTTGCAGTGTTTCTTGGATTCAGGTTATAAACTGCCACACAATGCTACTGATTAAATTTTCTTCAGTTCTCCCACTTCCCCTTACCCTTCCATATGGGCCAGACTTCCCCTCCTTCTCTGCTGCTTTCCTTTTCACCTCAGGGGAAACTCTGAATTACAGCCCACATCTAGATAAAGCACAAAACCACCTGTCTTTAAGCACTGTTTGTCCCACCTCCTCCCCGAAACTCAGTGTCTCAAAGTCCACGTATCGTATGTAAGGATTTTAAGGTAAAATCTGATATAGATTTTGAATAGTGAGTCAAGGATGTAGACTGACTTTTTACCAAAGGGAAGGATGGAGATTTGTTATGGATGAGGAAAATCAAGATGTAATTATTGTAAAAACAAACCTTTGTAATCCCTCAAAAGGCTAAAGTTGACCAGCCCCAACAGTACAGGAGGCAAAGGAATATGGAAACTGAATTGAAGGCCACTGCAGTTAAAAACAATGTTTCCACTGACTAGAAAGCATTTGATCAAGCCATAAAAATAAGAAAAAGTCTCATTTTTGGAGAAGAAAATGAGGGGCTGTTTTAATGAGACTAGAGATATCTGCATCTCTAGATGCTTCCAGAGTTAAAAGAGAAATTGAGCAGTCTGATTTTTTTTCCTGGTGTGGGCACTAAAGGCCGTGAGAGTATGGCAGAGCAGGCTTAGACCAGGAGGCAAGCTCACCAGTGACCAATACCACTTTCTCAGGTGGCTGGATCCTGTGCAATTGCTATGTTAAAGTTCACTCAGAAATGAAATGCTTCCCAGTGACAGAGATGTGTTTTAAGAAATGTCTATTTTGGAAACTATCGGTGGTAGAGACCTCTACAGAGAGTGAAAATCCAGGTAAGGAGAAACGTCTTCTTGTTAAGCATTTAAGAAACAAGCAAGTACCAAAGCTGCAGATGAGGAGGTAAAAAGAGGAAGGAAGAAGCCTCCAAGCACTTTGGCAAAAATCTCAGTTGTAGAAAGGGATGTGCAGGTTCAGCTGGGTGGTTTCTCTCTGAAGATATGATTGAAATAATCGCCAGCACTAGCAACAGCATAGCTCCCTTTAGTTTTAAATGGAGTGAAATAACACAGTATATTTTTTTCTCCTGAAATACTGCCGCTGTAGAATTGCAAAGCAATTTGGAATTACATTGTTGGCCAAGGCAAAAAATAGAAGTTAGTCAAATTTTGGTTCCAGAGAAAGCAAAACACATTTTTAGGAATCTCTTCAATTAGAAGTTAGAATTCTGATTTTGATACACTGAATCAGAGAATGAATCTGCGAGGATTGTAAACACCTCTGCACTTCATATTCCCAAAGAATGACTCATGTTTTACATGCAGAACAAGCCATTGGGATTAGGCCTATGCTCTCTTATTTCTGGAGCAGAGCCAAAATCTAGAATTGTGAGAAAGTGATGAGGTCGTATTGCACCCATACTTTGCAATGGCGTAAGTGATTATAAAAGGACCAAAGTTGTGGCAAACGTGGCTGAGGTAAGACAAGCCTGAACAGATATGTGAAAAAGCCACATGTGCAGGGAATTTCCTCTGTGCTTAGCAGCACTGAGCTGAATGCATCTTCATCCAGGCTCTCACCTGGGTATGCATAGAGCAAAGTCTAGGAATCTACAGATTTTAATGGTATCTATGAGTTGCTAGATAACTTTAAATGCACCTTGAAAGAATGAGCTTCAAATATGCTAAATCCAAGCTCTTTTACAATTCTATTTGATCCAAAGTCTGCTACAGAGGTGTTAGAATTGAATCACCCTGACAACTTTCTTCAAAAATGTAACTATTTTATGAGGAATGCTGGCTTAGTTTGATCACATCTAAAAAATAAAAATAAATGAAGATGAAAGAGCTGGCTATATCACTTAACTTATCACAAATCACTCCCTCCATGACTATTAGCTTTTTTTCGCCTGTTTGCCAGTCATTCATGAACACTCCCTGTCTGTGCTCTGTAATTCTGAGGATTCACCACATGATTTAGATGAACACATTCCACCCAGCAGACTATTTACCACAAGATCCCTTCATCACTATTTGCTGGGTACTACTAGTGGTAAGTAACATGCCATTTAGGCTATATGGTTTTGTTTGTACTATCGGGTTGTGCAATTGCAATATTAAAGTAATAAATGATGAACATGCTTCCTGAATAAAGCTTCAGATGAATGACTATTCATGGTAACTACCACAAGACTTTCATGATTTACTTATATTTTCCATGAATATGCTTATAGTCATCCAAACAACAAATTTAATAACCAGAAGAACAAACTTATTCTGCAGATTCCTAGAAACAGATTCAGGTCAAGAGTTCCCCGAGTCCTAAGCCCTTTTCAATATGTTGATGTGAATTTCAGTCTTTTCAGGCACTGATAAATGCATTCCTTCCTTTTTTGTCCCTGGTAGCAAAACTGATTTTTAAAAAATCAGAATACACTATTGTTTGTGTTCGAGCAATCCACATAGGAAAGAAACTTTCTGAACAGAGAACTGGAGCTGCTGAGTTTTAAAGCCAGCTCTAACAGCAACGGCTTCTGTGACAGTTAGTGAATTGTGCATTGTGCCTCAGTTTCCCTGTAAATGTACTGAGAGCGTTTGTTTGATAAAAGCACATAATGGGCAACAAGGAACTTCTCCCATCTAGTCAGCCTTCTACTTGTAGAATATCCGTGATCTGTTTGCAGATTACTCACGCTATTAAACTTACGCCTCATTTTTGTAGGGATTTTTTTCTAGCTGTGGAATGAGCACAACACAGCCTTTAGAACACTTTGTGGTCAAAGGTGTTGTATAACCACCAGTTATTTATTATGAAATGAATGCACTCTTGTTCAAGTGAATTCCAGCATGAATATCATATGACAGGATTGAGAGGAAGCTTGTTTACTCTATAGACCAAAGTAGTATTTGTCTTAATAAAATGATAACATTGTTCATTTATCTTTAGAAAACTCATCTAATACGTCTCTTGGTTAAGCTTTAGGGGCAGATTTTTCAACTCTGATTCACCTTGCTGACTATTTATTCATGTGAACAGTCTTACATAAAGCTCAAATTATACTGTATGTGAGAGAAAAGGAGGAGTAGTTTATGTCTTAGCCTGTGTTCTGGGCAGCCTAGAGTCTAGCAGTGACATTGAGTGGCAATATAACAGAAATAATCTAGGCAATAATGTTCTTACTTTGGAAATAATGTTACATTAGACAAAAGGAAAAATAATTGTATTTGATTAAACTAAGATATAGGAAAGAATAGAGACAATAAGAGTTTCAGTGCCGTGAAAAGAAGATGATTTAAGGTGACCCTAACAGAAGTTTACATAGCAATAGCTTAAGGGAAAGGATGGATACGGTTGGGAGACTTTTGAAAAAAAATTAAAATACTTTTCTAAACATTCAGAAAACTAGACTAACTAGGAAATCAGGATCATTGATTTAGAGCTGCAGTGAGAGTGAGCTAGAGCATCCTCTTCATTGCCCAAGTGTCGTTTCTCTGTGGGACAAGAAAAGATTGGTGGCATGTGTATGGTGAAATGCACTTTTGTTTAATGAAAATGTTCTTTGACCTGCCAATGTTGCCTGCGCAGAAAGATATTTGTTGAATACTTTATTCCATACTGCATAAGTGGATGACTTTCATTCAGTAAATATTAACTGTGATATTGATCCAAAGGCCACGATGATCACTGTAACAGTTAAGAAATGACATTTCTCACAAAGACAAGCTGGCATACTTGACATTCAAAACGGGTGTTTCCACTTTCCTCCATAAGGCCGTACCCTGGCCAGTGCTTGGGACACCACTCAAACTGGACCAGCGAGGCGGACCCCACGTGGCTTATCCCTACTAGAACTAGATCTGAAGTGCTCCTTCCATGCACAGTCCGCAAACAAAATACAATTTAGCACTGTTTGCCTTTAGCACTGTTTGTTGTTTAATTTGCAATAATAACCACAGCTGCCAGGTGCTCCTACCCTCAAAGCATCCAATTCAAGTAAGATATACAGGAAACATCAAACCAGAGAGCAAAGCAATCAGGAAGAAAACACACAGACTCTTCAATAGGGCCATGTTTATTTTTGGATTTTAAAGTCTAAGACATGAAGTCTCAATTCCTCTGTCTCCTACGCCCACATGTAACATACAGGTTCAGTTTCATACTATGAAAACACCACTCTGACAGCCTGCAGGCCAGTCACCATGCTATTTCAGACCCTTTGAACTGGAAAAGCCCACAAACAAGGCAATTATTTCGTTATGTCCTCAGGGGCTTCACACGAGCAGCCTCATTTTGTTTAGTATTACGGATGTAGCCAAAATTTCTCTGCTTGTCTATTTTGGCATGGAGTATCTACCCAACAGTGACTACCATAGAAATAAACATTAATCCTGCATAATTTATAACGTTCTTGCAACATGTTCTTTGAGAAATGGCTCGTGCTACTGTAGCCCCCTGTATGAAGCGCTACAGAGGCAAGTTGCAGAGCGAGCACCCCCGAATCTTCAGTCCGAGCTGTGGCTTGTGTTTTTGGTTCTAGAGGTCCAGACTCATTTCCCTGTGTTTTGGCCAGCAGGCGACCGCTCTGTTGTAAAGCCATCTGGAAAGCTGTGACCATCCAGTGACATGGTTATGACTATGACTGTAATTCTAAGCCTGAATGCTGCTAGTAAGCTTTCCTTCCTTTGCCGCTACATTTTTTATGTCTGAGCAAACTAAGATTATTCGAATTGCTTCAACCATTTAAAATATTTATGATGCTACGGAAGTCTTAAGGTCATAAAGAAATTGCTGCTAATAGAAGCAATGTATTACCATAGTCAGTATTTATGATTCCTTACTTTTTCCTGCTACATGACTCACTCTATTCAGTTATTTAGAAACACATATTTTTTAAAGGAATTTTTTGCTTTGATATAATACAGAAAAACAATTTTGAGTTGTTCTCCCTCCCAGCCCCCCAAAAAACAAGATCCAAGAAATGGAGGGAATGAAACAAAAAATATATAAATATAAATATATATTCCTGTGTTATTTTTAGGCATTCAGTGTTGCAGTGTATGATCTAACAAAGGAAGCCAGGGGAGATACAGAAAATGCAAAAATGTACATTAAAAATACATCCATGACTTGATCTGGAAACTTGATCTTGATCTCTAATATAACTGAAAGCAGAAATATCTCCATACTTACAATGGGTAGTGTCCGTACTGAAGCTGCAGCTGGCTCTGCCGCGCTGGTTTGGTGGGGAAAGATGTGGAGATCTGCCTCTCAGTGCAGGCCTCTGTATCTTGGTGGCCCCCATCTCTCAAACTGGATCACACCAAAACCCAACAGGCACACAGAAACAAGGACATGTTCGGACTCCAGACCTGGATCTCATGTTCACATTTGGGGCTGGTTTCTAATCCCAAAGGAGAAGACGAGAGCGAGAGTAGATTTAGATCTGAACAACACTGAGTATTAAATTATCATAATAAATTTCTGGTGCATTTTATTGTAATTAATCTCGGTCCCCTACCTCAGGCCTGTTCCTCCTGCCTCCAAATCAGCCGGGGGGGAGCACCAGCTGGTGGAGGGCACTGTCACAGCTTCCCACCAGCAGATGCCGCAGGGCCAAGCCAACAGGAGGAGGAAATATGTCTTGAGATGAGAGGGGACATGGTGCAGCAGAAGCCTGAAAGCTGCAGGTGAGCAGAGGCAGCTGCTGTGTAGGGCAGTCAGGGCAGTGAACCGCTGGGAGCTGCAAGGGGTCTGGGAAGCAGAAGCCCCAGCAGGAGGTTTTGCAATTGCAGCCAATCATCAGGTCCTGCTTGCAGGTAGGAGGGGCTCATGTGTTGGGGACTTCCTTTACGAAGGCATCTTCATGCACTCACACTGGATATTACAGTTGGATAAGACAAACCTTTTATGCTTGAATTTCCATAGACCATTTAAAGAAGTCCTGTGTTCACGAGCTAGAGGATGTTCTGAAACCCTGTGCAGACCCCTAGCCTTGTGCCTAGAGGAGACTGGAGTGTGCACCTTGCACATGATCATCTGCATTAGGGAAGGTTGCAATAGAGTGACATTTCTACATCTAGAGCTAACAGAGGAGCTGAGAACAGCCTGCAGTAATGGGGCATCTCCGCAGCTTGAAAGCCACATAAACTATTGAATTGTTCCACGATGGCCTCTGGGATGGGGCTGTACTACATGACAGGCAGTGAGACTGGTACTATTGGGACCGTGAAAGCCCACCTGTGGGAGAAACCAATTAGCAAGTGCTACTGAGCCCAGCATATTCAATCCAATGCGTCTGACACAGAAGCAATGGGAAGCCACTGTCATCTCTCATCTGCGAGCGACTCCCTATCCTTTGGGTCTCTGAAATAAACAGCATGAGGCTTGCAGCCTCCAGTGTTCTGCAAGATCAGTCTTGCCTGATTACAAGAAACAAATGTTAGATGTCATGTCATGGGAAATACCAATCCACATTACCAGTTAGATATTCGAAATCCTTGCCAGATGTTACAGCTGTGTGCCCAGAGGAGGAGTGAGGAGCCTCGCTGGCACCGGGGTCCCTCCCACTGTAGGCAAGGGGAAGGCCATGGCTGTGATCACAGAAAATACTACGGTGAGCATCGATGTCTTTAGTGACTGACCACTCTGTCCCACATGTAACCAGGGTCACACAGAAGAAGGTGTCCTAGCATATGGGTACCTTACCCATGTGCTTTCCACGGGAGGAAAGTCTCTTATCAGGCCCATCCTGAAGCACAGACACCTCTCTAGTTGACAGAAAGCAGCTCTGAGAGTAGGCAGGTCAGTAAGAGTAGAGGTGGCAGTAAAAAGAAGAGTCTCCTTTACTGTGAATGCTCCCCATGAAATGCTTGGTGTTTTATTCCTAGCAGTGCTGGAAGAGATTTTCTACAAGTATCTGCAAGGTTGTGACAACCTGGTGCATCTGAGTGTCGCTGGGACATAACAGCTCCCGGTCTTGCCAATGCTCTTCTGTGAAGCTTGCCCACCTACGTCTAAACGTCCCTGGGCTAGACATGCACAGCTGCATGCACGCTACTGCTGATCGCTCTGCGAAGCTCTTCAAGTGACGGTTTATTCAGAGCAGGCTCACTATTTGCACAACAGGATGCATGAGCTGCCTGCTTGCCTTGCTGCCCTTATACTTTTTCATCTCTGAGTCCCTGCGCATTTCATTTGAGGCAGCCTACTTCCATCTTAAACACTTTGTAAAAAAACAGACTGAAAACCTCGTTCATGCTAGCTGGATTATTTCTGTAAATGTAACTTTCATTATCAGCCTTAAGATTTTACTCTAATTTTCTTGCCACGGTCTGTACACTGTCTTTTCTGCAATTTATATTATGTGCTCTCTCTGTCTTATTATTTCATTTCAGGATACATTTTGTGTGAGACATACTTTGCAAAACACAGCTGTATTGTATCTAAATCTGCTTAGGCTCAAAGCTCAAAGAACTTCCGTGTCTCTTGTTTAAAAATCATCTGGCTTACCCTGCAGCAACATTTTTGTAGTATCTTTTTATTTGCTTTTTATGTTTGTTTTTAAAGTGTATCTTGAAATAAAATGCCATCACTCATCTGTACCTCTTAGCTCATCAATATAAATCAACTTCTAGTCAAAAAGCTTGAAGTCAGACTCAAACTCTTTAAAGATTTTGGGACACTAGAAATTTTCAAAGCTTTTGAGTACATTTGTAGTGTGAAATGTTATTGATGCAGGTTTCTTTTTTTTTATTGGCAACTTTTTAGATAGCCCAACATGACATATTTGCCATGCTATAAACAACCTATAAATATTGGCCTATTAGACTCTGTTCATTTTTATCTAAAAATGGAAGCTATCATGGATATATTTCCCCGGATTTTAAAAGTCTGTGGTATACGAGAGAGTTCACAGTATAACTTTTTCCCCCGGCACTGCTTTTTTTTATGAATGTGAGTACGTGATACAAACCTTCAGATCTGTGCAGCCCAGTCTGGCTCAAAATGTTTGCACTCATGGAGTCTGAAGTACTGTATGCAAGATAGGTGATCTCAGAGGGGCAGACGCCATCAAGATATGCAGTACCCAGCCCTAGAGATAAAACTCGTCAGCCAGGTCTGACTGTACTTCCTTCCTTGCCTAGCAGAGTATATAATATTTATGATTAAGCTTTATAAATGAAAAACGGAGAAGTTTCTGTGCTGGTTAGAGCTGCACAGCCTTATTCTGGGTGATTCATTCATTGAGTCAGTCAGCCATGCATGCAATCATTCATAAGTAATGCTGCGCTCCACTTCAGCATGCAACAATGATTTACCTCCCTGCTGCCCTTCAGTGTTTGTTCAACAAACACACCAAGCAAAAGAGCTTCCTATTTCAAGCTTTACCATTATTTTAAAAGAAGCAGTGTTATCTAAGTGCCTGCATAAGGGGAGCTGTACAGAAAGTCAAACAAAAAGGTCAGTGAGAGAGGATGGCAACACTGGATTTGACCTATATTATCCCTCCCAAAATATTCTCTCTTTGTTTGGTATCCACGAGAAGAGACTTATATTTACAAGCAAGACATCAGCTCCTTTTACCCTTGTGCCTTGCCACAAGTAGGCCTATAAAAGAGTCCTTTTTTAACACTTACCTAAACTGCTAGAAGGGGGTTGACAGCTCACCCTAGCCTGATTCATGCAGTAAAACCTGGAGCACCAGGATTGGTTCTTCTGTTATCAACTTTTTTTTTTACTGACTTCAGCAACTTACAGGAAAGAAAATCATACAGAAAAACACAGAACAAGGAACACCTTTTGGCCTGTGCATTTTTCAAGGAGCTAGGAAGAATGAAGATCTGGCCAGAGCTGCAGATTGGGCAATAACATATGTTTCATTTCTGTAAAAACATAGAATGTGGGATACACCTCATTCAGCTTTCCACAAATAAAAGTGAGGCACTTAGTTTAAGCTAATCTTTTGTACCCTGCCCACTTAGAGAGACAGAGAATAAGTTTACATGGAACGAAAGCATAATGTGACACTGCCTCTATGTTTGTTGAGTCTTCTGGCACAGGGAAATATCCGTTCCGAGTGGAATTACAGGCTCAATATCAGTAATTATCAACAAATACACAGGTCATGGCAACCGTCATAACTAAAAAAATCTCAGATTGCAGACACACTCTGGGTGAAAGAAAATGGAGATGCAGTAAGGGTCCCTCCTCCCCATTTTGGGAGGAGAAGAGATTTTTTTTCCTTATTCCTAAATGGATTTCTGAGCTGAACATGTCCCAGTTGGGAAAGCTGGCCTTAAATAATGTTTTATTTCATCTAAATATACATTAAAAAAAGGAACTGAAAGTTAAAACAGAGTGCTGAGTAGTACATGTTCGTGCATCGCAGACATCTGGGATATCACAAGTAGAAACTCTTTGTGGGCATATTTTCATTAGTCACAAAAAGGACAAGTCATTTTTTCCTGTTTTCTCAAGATTTCAAAACCCTACTCTGTATCCTTAAACATAAGTCATTAAATTATGTTTCACGCTTTAGGAATTTCTTGCTTTGAAATTACTTTGAAGTTGGCAGATGATTTTATTTTTCTGTTTTGCTTTTTTAATTTTAGTTTTTAAAGAAAGAAACTTCACTTTATCTTCCGTTATTGTTCTCTTTTATAGCTCATCAAAGGACACCTTTATGAAAAGATATATATTCTTGGTGCAGAATAATGTTTTGAAAGAGTCTGCTGTATTTTGAAAGCCTTGGTAACAGTAAGATTTTAAAATACCTTTTTAAATCATTTATCTTTCTTATTTTCATTTGGATTTTCAGGGAAATTGCAATTATTTTCTTGAATTTTTATTTCTTTATGTTTTGATCTAATACTTTACGACAGAAAAGCAGTTATATTTGTCCATATTCTCCTGCCAGCTTTTAAGTGCTGAAGCATTTTCATTTTAAGAATTTACTGTATTCAGGATACTATATGGCCATTTTTCCCGATAGCAGTCTTGACTATTGCTAGTCCCGATTGCTAATCTTAACACTTTATAAGAAAGACTAATGTATTTGAAGAGAATACAGGCATTGCCGTGTTGTGGATTTGCTGACATGACTAGCTGAGAATCATTTTTACGAAAAACTGAACTTTCCACTAAATGGGAATTTTTATAGGAAGTATCTGGCTAATGCAGCAAATGTTGATTGCTTGTCAAAAGTACCAAACACCCCAAACCTGCAATATTTTCTTCAGCTGTAGTGCCTCGCTTCTCTGTGCTTACTAGTTTTTAGTCAAATTTCTTCCAGGTAACCAGGTGAAATATGCATGCTAGTGATGTAAATGCTTCATTTTTACTGTAAAGGATTTTGAATGCTGACTTTGGATGCTTAAGAGACGAGAGGAAGAGCCCTCCATTGTTACTATGATCCTATGATGACTAGGCATACCCACTTAGCAGCATATAAATCTCTGGGAGATCCTCTCTCAAAATGAAAAAGAATCAAGGGTCACAGCAAAAACAGAAAACTGTGGATGGGGTAGGAGAAGGATGATTCTGGTAATCTAGCCATGAACATGAGATTTTGCTAGACTGATTTAGACTCAAGAATTATAATCCAGCTACTTTCTCTAAACTTCTCTGGGCTCTGATTGTTCATATGGAAAAGCATTAAAATGCAATTACTAAGCATTAAATATTTGAACATATCTGCTTATCCAAGACATAAGGTAATACGCTGGTGTACAGAGGATCTAGTTATATGTTTAACATATGTTATATGTGATATGTTTATGTTGCTGTATAAAGTGATAAATGTTATAGTAAAAGCAGTAGCTATTACCTCACTATGCATTCTGTAAAAGACCCGTCACTTCAGCATTCTGCAAGAAATAGTTCGCTGGCCAATATTTTGCGTATGTAGTTGAGTACAGGCCTACAATTGTAGCATGGAATATAACTTCTTCCTTAGTAAACAATATTTTTTGTAAAAGGAAAATACAGAGTATTGTTGCACTGATTTCACCTACTTACCTGATCAGAGAGCTTTAAAACTAACGTGTCCTCTATGTCCTTGAGGGAGAACAGTGGAAAGATTACAATGGAAGCACAATCAACTTGGACTGTCTTACCTTTTGTTACTGAACACTGAGAGAATTACTATTGTTAGTGTAAAGCAGCAATAATCCGTTCTGTGGTTCAGTGTGGCTAGGTGAGACCGAACTGCCCTGGAATAGGAACTGACGGGAAGTACAAGTCCTCCTGAAAGACCTCAGAACTACAAATGATGAAGAATGGGAACTTTTATTATTATCTACATTTTTCAGATGAGGAACTGAGGCAAAGGAACCTAAGTCTGGGTCAGCACTAGGAACTAAACCCAGAGTCTGTGATTTTGCTGTTGCTCTGTTTGGCAGACCATGTTCTGCCAGACAGTCACTTATACAGGGCCAGAGCAGTAACTCCTGCCATTACCACTTCCTTTTCTCCTTCATCTTTAATTGCCTTTGTTCACATTTCTGAAACCTCAGCAGTGCCCCACTCTTTCTCTTCCGACCTTCTTTGTAATGTTCATGGTTGAGGAGAAGTTGTGGTTGAGTTACCTGAAGGTAAATCTGCTCATCTTTTAAACAAGAGGGATGGAGCTTGCTGTGACTGAAACACATAAACAGCCAATATTTCTTTCCTCACAAAGGGCCTGCTCTTGTTCTTTCTGAGGCAAATTAGATGGTATAGACTTATATCTGAAAGAAAATCTCTGCTTTCCACATACTGCATGAAGGTGAGTCCTGGAAACCTCAAACTCATCTAGAAGACTGCAAGATAACAGTCATTAGCAGGACTGTGCTGGTGAGGACCATTGACCCTAACTTGTTAGTTTGTCTTTTTACTGCATTGAATGTCCCTTTATTAATTTGCTGTGTGCTATCTAAATCTCAGAATATAAGTCTTGTGGAGCAGGTGTTGTTCTAGGATTATTAGCGTGGACAATACAGAGGGCATCATATCCTCTTTGGAATCACAACCACAACAGAGAGAATGAGTAATCATTAGTATGAGTCCACAGAATGAGCCATATGCCAGCCCTCTTAGGAGCACAAACAGCTCAGTTGTCAATGCACTGTTAATGAAGGCGTTCCCAAATAGGTGCACTAACAGCTCCTCTAAGAACCAGAATGTTATGGATTGAATAGCATTTCTGCTCTACTTTTCTTTTTCACTTCAAATCCATTCAGGCACCTTGAGGCCACATGCGGAAGCTGCAGTGACACTCACTGGAGGAGGTTGAGCTGATTATTTTCTGCTTCATGTGCTGCTGAGACTCCAGGCACCAGGTTCTTTATGGTACTGATGCGTGCTTGCATTTTAGCCCATTAAGCATTGCAGATCTGCTGAGCTATCCAGCTTTTATTCAGAAAGCTAAAAACCTGTGCCATCATCCCGCACTCTGCAGATGCCCCAGATATTACAGCAACACAATCTCTCTACTGCTTAGAGTACTTTGTTCCTGTCTCTGTGAATTACGGGATGTCACATCATGGCATGTGTTGCTATAGTAGGAGGTAACCCAACATGACATGACATAGCGGGATGCAGCCTGTGGGTGCAGGATGGAACAGAGTGGGAAGGGAAATACAATTGGGCCCATTTCTGAGGAAAAGTCAGTGACTAGGTATTTAGCCAAGCAATTACTTGCATCTTACTAGCTTACTAGTAAGAATGAGTCAATTTTTTGTTTTACAGTGACCTAAAAGCAAACTAATTTGATCACATAGCTGGAGAAAGTTAGACACAATATCTTTATTTATACTTCGAATAGCTCATAGCTACTGCTGATCCAAAAAATGTGCAAAACACTTTATTGGCTTTTGCAGCCCCTGTTAAACTGCAATGTTTTGCAGAAGCTGTTCAGTTTCACCAAAGTTTGGAACAGAACAGAGACAGGTTTTGAAGCCCATAGGTTCCCATCAAAAACATGTGTATGGTTTCCTGTCATGCTCATCTGTTCCCACTCCTCCCAGACTTGCAGCTCCTCAGCAGCAAAAGGCTCCTGAGATCCACCAGGCTGTTCTGGAATCAGAGCTCCTCTTGCTTTCACAGAGAATTTCAGCATTGGTGATTTTCATTCCACAGCAGATCAGAACCAAATGACAAAGAATTGAAATCCTCTGTGGGATGGCTTTACCTTTCTCCACACAACTCAGATATTACAGGAAGAGCCAAATTAACTGCAGAACCACTAATTGCAGTGACATATAAAATCAATTCTGTGGGACACACTTAGGTTTTAGTCACACACCAGACTCCTGTCCTTCTTTTTCTCTCTTCACCTATGCGTAAGTTTTCTAAGCAGCAGGCAGCAAGGAGGAGTCTCTCAAGAGACATACATTAGCCTGCAGCCTTACTGTCCTCAAGGGAAAAGTGCTTTCTCTGTCCTGGAATAATTGTTTTTAATTGCAAAATATCCTCTGCCTAAACAAGATTTCCCTTGGCAAACTCAGACAAGCCAATGATTATTTATTATTTGCAATACCATTACACATATGAACTCAGTCATGAATCAAGATCCCAAGGGCCATCTTGCTACATATAGATGAATCTAAGTGTACTGTTTCATATCCTTCCATTTATGCTTTGATTTTTGGATAAGTGGGTCATTGAATTAGAAAAATAAGCAAGGCAGCAAAGAGCACTAGAAAGCTGTTCCCTGTAAAGCGCTTGTCTTCTATTACATCAGTGTGGTTCTTGTCTCATTGAGTGTTTCTCAGCAATATGTACAGGGTTAGTTTCTGAAAGCAGAAAAAGGGAGTTGGAAAAACTTTTGAAACAGCTGAGAAGCTTTCAGAGAATAGAGACTAAACAAGGGTACTATCTTAATCAGGTAATTAAGAAAATATGCTATACCCTGTAAGCTTACTGGGTGCAAAAGTTTATGTTCTTGTCCATCCCAAATGTTTCAGTGTTTACTGCTAAAAATTCAGAATAAAGAACTGGATTCTCTTGTGATTTATCAGACTACTGGTACCCAGCCTTTCCTTGCAACTATTCACTTGTTTCTGAAAGATAACCCAAAACAGAAGAGCTACATAGTGATGTGTCTGCAAATTTGAATAAGACTGTTTCTCCTCATTTCCAAGCCTATCAGCTCACTCAGGTGTATATCAGAAGGATTAATTCTAATTCTATTTCTAGCCTAATGTCTGCACCAACAGAAAGATCTCTTTCCAAATGTTGATTACCTCCAGAAACAGACTTTGGTCACCGCATGCTTTCCCTGCAATCTAAACATTTATAAAATCAAATAAACCTCCAAAGTGAGGGCACTATCTGATGACTCACAATCATGTTTCAGATGAGAACTAAGATGGAACAGGATCAGCAAGTCACTGTATCTTTGCTGAGTTGACAGAAAACTCAGCAATTGTAACTCTGGATATGAGAAAACAAAAACAGAAAAGCAAAATAAACTTACATTTCCCTACTTGCCAGAGAAACAACCCCACTCAACTTTGAGGAATTATTTGGTGAGTGTCTTCTTAGAAGGAATGTAAAATGCATTTTGAAGAACAAAAGGGTATATTCAGTAGTATTCTGTGCTTCCTGGGCTAACCTCACCCCCCCCCCCCTTAACTTTGCTGTTATGTGAATGTTTATAGTAGACATCAGCTCTGTTTTTCTATATTTTCCCATCTAATTGCCAGTTGCTATGTGAAACTTCACTGTGTTTTGAAAAGATGATTTAGCAGGATCAACCAGATGTTCCTTCTGGTAGATTCTTCAGCCTGGGTGAGCAGACGATGAGCAGGAACGATCTGCCTGCGCAGCGCAATGACTTTTGGTCCTGTAGCTCCAAATAGGTTTCTGTCCTTCCTTCCATGCAGTCCTTCCAACGGTCAGGAAGGATATCCTCCTCCCAGAAGTACCCAGGACTGGACACGGAAAAGGTTGGAAAGAACGAATTCTCTCCGGTGCATAGTCAGTGTCTTTCTTACGGGCTCAGGGAAATATAGGTCCCCAGATATGGAGTCAAGAAATTAATTTCTTCTTGTTTCAGATTCTTTGGGACTTTGGAAAGTTGAGGAGAGCAAATGAATTTGCCTTTTTATGTAGCGTGGTTCACCACATGCCATGATCCGGACATTTTTTAAATGATATGTTCTTTAAAGCACTGGTGGCATTTTGATCTCTTGTGTCTTCAGATAATGGCAAATCTGGTAAGCTGGTTTGTTTGGTCGCGTTTGGGGAACTGAGGCACTTCGTCTCACACTTTCGTAGGAAAATAAGAACAGCTGTGTTATATTAAGTGAAAGTGGTACTGGATGAAAGCCCAGTAACCAGTTCCCAACAATGGCCCGTAGTGGGTGTGTAGGTGAGAATATAAGAACAGGATAAGCCTGTGTAGAGCTATTACCTCAGAATACTTTCCCAGCCTGCAGAAATTAACAGTGCAGGGACTTCCGGAATCAGAAGCAGTATCTTTACAGTGAGTTGCTCTCATTGGATTTTTGTTTAATGAACTGAAGTTATTCAATCACTTTGCAACTCATGTATGCTTTTAACATCCACAATTTCCAGTGGCAAGGAAGTCTTACAGTAGCTGCTGGAGTAAAATTTAACAAAAGATCTTTGCTATAGGGACTATTCTTTAGCGGTTTATCTGAATTTCAAAGTTGTGACACTTTTTCATATTCCTGTTAGCCTGCATCTTAGCTCACCCTCAAAATGAAGAATAGAAAATTAGTGCCAGCAAAATTGATTATATTTTGGTTTTGCTTTAATAAATAGCAGATTCTTCTGTATCTATGTTTTTTCTGTTAAGCAGTATAGAGAAGCAAAAGCTACATGTCTTCTAAACTTACACAAATGCTTTATTCGTTGCTTTTCACATTCTCATTACAACATAATATAATCAAATCATTCCCCCACTCTTTTATTTTGGTCACATGCAGATTCTGAATGGACTTTTCTTGGATCGCTTGGAGGAAATTCTTTTTAAACAGGATGTGCCTCTTCCTCAGGGTGACAGGTTATACACAGAGATTTTTCATCAAAATGAAAACTGCTTCATTTGCTGCCAACCATATGTAAAGCAAGAAGAAAAGTCTGGCCTTAGTGACTCCTGGGAGACTGTAAGTGGAGACCAAATGGAAAATACATACATTATAGATGTTATTTTTAAAACATAGTTTTACAAAACTCTCAAAACATGGGCAGTTGAAATTTATATCCAAACAGTAAGGCAGTCAGGGATGCAAGTATATACCATTTCGAAGATGATGCTTTAAGATAGCCTGGGGGATTTTAAGTCCAGAAGGGACAGTTCTGACCACTTGTCTGACATCCTGGCTAATACGGATTGACAGTCTTCTAGGAATTACCTTAAGTTTAAATTTATTTAGAGTGAAGACAACTGATCTCACACACCTGATGATCTGAAAAGTGGATTGGTTTGCAAAAAGTTTGTGAAATTTTACAGCTGATTTTCGAAAGACCTCTCTAGTGTCTAGAGTAGCATTCATTTGATATTTTTATGTCATTATTAGTGATGTAGCCATGAGGGGGTTGAGGCTTTCATTTCTGAAAATAGCTTCTTTATTGTATCAATATTAATTATATTTTATAGTACCACTGCAGGAAAGGGCCTCTATTTATCTAGCCTGGAATTCTTCGTTTAGGGTTTAAGGGCTTGTTTTAAACTTATTCTAGATGGTGTGGAAGAGATACATGGTAAAAGATATAAAGGAGATCATGTTAGTGGGCTTGAGGGTGTTTTGTGATCTTTCCTTTTTTTATATTTTGATCAGAATTTTTTTCTGGTTTGATGTGAAGCGTGGCAAATTTGGAAAAAAGTAAATCTTACTTTGCGACAAGAAGAATAGTGAAGAGGCTTTTAGATCAAGCCATAAATTGTAGAGCAAGACTCTTTATATCTTTGCATATTCTCTGGAATATTCTTTTATGTTCTCCTTTAACTTCTTTTAATATACAGTGAAAATATATATAAACTTTTGCAGATTCTGATGTAAAATTGGAAAGTGTTCTAGTTGTAATACAGTCTCTTTGCTAAAGTTAACATGTTGGGTAAGATTCACAGAAACCTGAAAGATCTAATACTGACCACTACAGAAATTGGACTGGGATGATCCATTCTATTAAACTGCATAGTGAACTTTTGTCCTTACGCTGTATTATTGATGTGGTGCAGTATTATTTAAGCTGTACTATTTGAATATTTCATGATGCTGATGACGCCAAAGAAGTATTGCAATAATCCTGAATATTGGGCCTCAGACAAGGGTCAGCAGGACTCAGGGGTGCTGAGGAAGGAGGTAAAAAGATCACTGTCTCCCAAGAGCTTGCCTTGTAGGATGTCCTCATCATACAAAGAAGGCTGTTCCAGGTTGACACTAGTTGTGGGACCACTTTCACTTCATCATGAGCCCAGCCCTGCCTTATCTTTGACCATCCCAAATCTGACTGATTCCTCCGAGTATCAGGCGTGAAATAGCTTTTCTCTCTTCAGGCACTTTGCTAGAAAGAAAGTGGATATGGGTCAGTGAAGGTGCTGCTCCAGGAGCAGGACGCCTGTCTCCCCACCACTGAAGCAAAAGTACTAGGTAGAAACAGAGACATAGTGAGGCTCAGGGTGCTGCTCAGGGTTGGGCTAGGCTGTGCAGTGTGGAGCAGGAGACAGTACAGTCATGCCAGCTCCATAGTAGTGGCATTTTGGGTAACATACATGCTATAACCTACCAGACAGTATGGCTATTTTGCTTCTCTCTATGCCACTTCCCAGTTCTGGCAAGTGAAACCCCCTGTACGCTGTGTACAAAAGGTTCTACAAATATGTTGCAAGTAAGCCTACAAATGCTTCCTTCTTTGTCCTAATTTGGTACTTCTGTTGTCATTCAGGTCAAAAATCTGTCTCTCTCTCTCTCGCAGGATCAATACAAGTCCCTAGATCCTACACAGCAAGAAGATAGATCCTGGTACCCGATACTCAAGTTTATCACAAAATACTACCTGAATTACAATGAGCTGGTATACAACAAGGATATTTTTCACTACGAATTAGACAAAGATCTCACTTTACAGAGTGGCCCAGCCATCTAAGAGTAAAAAACTTTTCAGAAACAAGGCACTGAGATGTTTCACTCGCTTCGCTGGGAGCAGGAACTGCCCTGCACCTCAAAAAAAAAGTAGGGATGGATTTGAACCGGAGATAACAAGTGGTTTAAGTCAATTCTGTTTGTTTCACACTTACAGCTCTATCCTCTTATGATCTGTACCTAAGATAAACTGTTCTTCTGTGGGCACGGTACTTATCTTAAAAGCATTGCTCAAAACAAGTAAAGGTCAAGTTAAGAGACAACAAAACATATCAACTGATCACATTAGCATTTTTAAAAGTCAAAGAGATGGACATCTGTGGAGTTATTTTGGGAGAAACATCACATCTGAGGTTAACAGCTAAACACCAGCCTTCGGCCTAACTATGTTCTCAATTGTTCATCGCATTCTCTGCAGCAGCAATCACAATTTAGGAAAAATAAAATAAAAGATCAAAATACTTAAAGCTTTAGTGACTGTAACTCATGCTCAATGGAAAGCTAGCTACCTATTTAAAAAGCACCTTTCTTCCGTTCCCTATCAATATGCCAATGTTAGTCTTATGGTGCTGGAAAGTCATAATTCTTAACAGAGAGACTTTCCCACCATGAGAAAGTGCACAAATTACATTTCAAGGGACTCATGAATAAGAACCCTGATAATGTTGCCACAGTAATCTATAGGCAATCAAATCACATTAATTTATTTTTATTTCTTTAATGTAAGGCTCAAACTCAAAGTATTTCATATTACTTTTTTCAGAGATGGAAAAACAGTGCAGTTGTGTATGTATAAGCTGAAAATGCAAAAGTTACAGAGAGTAACCTTCTTAAAGACTTGAGAAATAATACCTGCTACAAGGTATTTTTTACCTTATACCTACTATACGGTATTTTTTTAAAAAAAATACATTTAAATGTATTTTTTAGAGCCAACACCCAGATCTGTGACCAGGGAGTGTGCCTAGCACGTGACGAATTGTCATTCCATGTCAGAGCAGTGAGAGGAATGATTCCTGGAAGCAGGCAGCCCAAAAAGTGGGAGGCACTCAGCTTTCAGAAAGATTTTACCCAGGATCCTGGGGGTAGGACACCGTTACAGCACAGCTTTGATGAACACCTGAAAAAGCCCAGCTGAACAAACAAAGCCACAATAGCGTAGCCCATGCACAAAATCCAGGTCACTTGCCTGAATCCCAAACAGTCAAGCTAAGAGAGGGGCCTATTTATGATCTCTCTCACGAGGGAAGATATAGGAGAAACCCCAGGAAAGACTCCTGAGGAATATCCTCCTTATCAAAAGCTTTTCTGTTGTAGGGAGCATGAAAAGCTGGGCTCAGAGCGGCATTGCTCATGTGCTGTGACTTGGCCTCTTTGCCCAGCCCCTCTACAGTAAGTAAATATTTCTTTAGCAAAACCTTGCATGGGCACACAATCTGAAACCTGGCAGGTCTCCCCTCACCAGAGGAGCCCCAGGTGGAAGGAGGCCAAGGCAGCAACGTAACACAGACAGGGAGATGTGTCTCAGAGGCAAACCCATACTGCCTGAGCATTTCCCAAGTCAGAGGGCACGCCTTGCCCATGCCAATGTGGGAGCATCAGCTTCAGACAGCATGGTGTGCAGCAGGACCATTTTACTGGCCTTTGCAATAGTGTCTACTTAACTGTTCACATCTGGGTATGCTCTTCAGTTTGACTCTAGCAAGAGATTTCTCTGCCCTGTTTTCTGTGGTCCCTTCATCTGGGATGAAACAGACTGCCAACAGCCTCCCTCTTTCTTATTCCCCCTAGTTCCACGTAGAAGGGCTTCAGCCTTGCAAAACTCCCCTGTCATTGAAATAGTATGAGGCCACTGAAATTACAGCATCCATGCCAGAGTCACATACATAGTACGAGTATTTGTTTGGGCAAAACTTGCATAAATCTTCTGAAACACACCTGCGCTCAGATGTAATAGTTTTATCGATTTGTACCTTCTTTTTAATAACTTTTAAAATAAATAGGTATAAAGCTTGGTGTGTTCAGGGCAGGTTTGCCCTCGAGGCCCAGTTCGCATTGTGATAGTGACAGCTGTTTACGTCTCCTCTCTGGACTCAAACAGCCTGACCTGGTTTCATGTCTGGATGTGAAACCCCAGTCTTTGCCTTCGGTGCTAAGAAAATCCATGTCAGTAGGTGGTTACCACATGATAACAAAGGTATAGATATCTTGCAGCACGATCTGCATGGAAACAAAGTATTGTAGTTTTCTACCCTGAAGTAAACTAGGCCCAGCCAACCGCAGACCTGCTGTTAATAATCCCGTGGCGAAAACAAGCCTTCTGTTAGCATCAGTGGCAAAATCTCACATGTTTGAGGCTTTTGGTATTCGTGGAGCCAGAGCAACAAAAAAATTGTTTTGGGCGGACAAACACAGATGCGTTAGCACATTCAGGCTTTTATTTTATTTTCAAGTCTTCAGGAAGAAAATTATTAGAAAAAAATGCAATTCCACACCTTTCCAGAGCGTTTTCTTCTAACTCATTCCTATGCCTGAATTACTCTGGCTGCAGGTAGTGGAAATTGCAAACTGCATCAGCATCACCTGGAGCAAATGAGCAGGCTGTTTCTCACCTCCAGCAATCAGTTTCTGTGCCTCATAACAATCTGTGCTGTATTATCAATATCAGAGGAGGGGTTTTTTTCCCTCAGTGTACCCTCTTCTGCCATGGAAATACCCCTGCAGCACGGCATCTCAGTGCCTGGACTGTACCTTCAACAAGGAGAGAAAGCAATGGTGAAAAGCACATGCGAATGCTGGGACAGGGACAGTTATGCTAAAAGATAAACAAAGTTATGCAAAACTAGCATTTTCAAAAAATAGGTGTTCAAGCCAAACAGGACACAGACATTCTGGCCTAAAAATGTATTTTATCTCAGCATTTATATCCCACTCATAATCACAGTTCTTGAATGTTTCCTACTGTTTTCGGTGAGAAATACTGCGGTTTAGGCATGAGGGAGGATAGCAATGGGTAAAATTACCCTGTTTATGAATAGAAATAATATTCACACTACAATATTCACACTGGCAATGTTTTTTCAGGAGCTGGATAAATAACCCAAAGCATTTCCAGAACAATGCCTCTCCAGTCATCCAGACTCTTCTTAAATTGGATGAGCACCATGCAGACAAAAAGCTTACTATCTCCCTTTGAAAATCACCTTCGAGTCAGTGGGCTCCAATGAGTTGCAGACCAAACAACTGCAGTAACAACGCCCTGTAAAACACTCACTGCAGAATGGATTTGTGCACATATTTTATTTTTCTATCTGTAAGTACTTTTGGTTAAAATTTACCTGTGTTTTTCTAGTCATTTGGACAAGGCCTTGGCTTTATAAATTATATAGCACCTCTCCCTGCCACACAAGCTGATTTTTGATCATTGGCCCATGTCTAAAAGGTGATGTTAACCTACCTGTGTTCTTTTCTCTTCATGCCTGGTTCTTTCTCATAGAGCTTCACATAGAGGAGTTGAAAAGGATTTCTAGTGAAAAAAAAAAATCCGGAGGCAAACAAACCCAGAGTCTTTAGTACCTGAGCTGTCATCATGAAATAATAAAACAAATGAACCTAGGAATATTTTACACAGTTTACATTTCTAATACTGCCAGTGAGGCCAATGGAATAGCCTAAAGAGAGATGATCCATGCATTCAGTGTTTCAGTTAACCTCCTATGAATGATTAGCTCACTGTTGCGTATAATGGAGATTTCCAGCTGGCCCTATTTTACATCAGTTAGTTGTATCCTAACCCATGGCTAAATGCTCAGTGAACATCAGATTAAATTTTTAAGAGGCAACGTGATCTAACAAATAAAGCACAGGACTGGGATCCAGAAAAAATGGATTGTCCTCCTGGCTCCAGGGTATCTAGCTGTCCTGCCTGTACCTCAGTTCCCCTATCTGTAAAGCAAGACAATGACTTTCTCTGAACAGTGCTCTTTAATGCATACACAATCTCAGCATTGCAACTTGCAAAATGTTTAGAGTGTATCTGCCTTTGCACATCAGAGAACGGTGACAGGATGTCTCTGTTCCAGGAGTGATTAAGATTAAGAGTAAGTGCTCATTACTAGAGAAGAATTACAGCATTGTGTTGTGGCTAGTGTAGCTGGAAGAGTGCCCCTTCGTTGGTCCCCCAAGCACAAATGACTAAGCCACTGAGATACCAAGAGGCGTACATTGCAGTGTAATCAACCTCTTCTGCTTCTAACAGCAATGTAACCCTTTCTTTGTATGCCAATGACCTGAATCCCCATTTCAGGAAAACCCTCTCCTTCTGCAGTGGCTGTAAAGATCTCTAGCAGAATCAGCGAGTGTTCAAGGCATGGGGATCACAGAGATATTATTAGACGTGTTCACCTAGATGAAAATTTAGATATTCAGCTAAACAGGCAAACATTACTTAACTATTTTTAATCAATGCTCAGAAGCTGATGGTTGAGTGCAGCTTGTTACAGTATGATCCTACTGCCAAATGAACCCTACAAACAAGAGCTACTTGAGATTACTTCTACATTTGCTTCAGCTAGTGAAAACAGTCTCAGAATTTCCTTCCGTCACTTTATGGTAGGATGTTTGAAGATTACTTTAGTCTGCCTCTTCTCTATACTGGAAAGGAAGGTAGCACTTTCAGCTCTGAGAGAGGGTGGGATTCGGTGCCTCATTTTAGGCACGGAGAAGATATGCTTCTAAGCTGCTCTTTCAGCTGTATCACTCCTTTTGGCCCACCCCTCCATTTGTTTCTCCTTCTCTATCACCTAAACGCACTCTTTTTCATTTTTCTGGGCCTGCATGGCCCATATATCTCTTTGATTTTAAAGATGACGACTCCCACCTCTAGTTAGATCATAGTGCCAATGCCTATCACTCGCTATATTTTCAGACAAGTCTCTTTACGATTTCTCCCTCTGTTCACTATATTCCACAGCATGGAACTCCTTTAAAGCAACCTACAAGCAAATTCGTTATCTACCCTCAAACTTCCCTTTTCTGCTGATAAAAATGTTACAACACTTTGTCATTTCACCGTCAGCTTAAGCCTGCAATAGAGAACTCTGACACTAAAAACAGGCACTTTACTCCCACCCATACAAATTGCTCCTTTTCAACCCTTTCCGGTCCCCTGACCTGTGCCAGCAGAAACAGTTGTGTGGCAGCACAGTGAAGAGTTGAGAAGCTGACATGGGTAAAAATAACTATATTTTGCTAAGTTAGCTGTTTTCTACATCAACGCTTGTGCTGGGCAAGAGTAGCTGGAGGAGGGAGGGGGCTTGGGGGACACAGAAGCAGGAGTAACCAGCTGGAGAAAAAGACAGGGCAGGACTGCCTCTTTTGGCAATGCTATTGGTTTTTGCTGGCTTAAACTGCTTGTAAAAGCATGGTACCGGATCACTGGTCCCACTGCCTCTCGTGCAAAGACATGTCATCTCTTGCCTCCTTGGACTCCTCTGTCTCTGTTTCCGTCCTTTTGCTATGTCTTGTCTTTGGCAAGTTTTCATACGTGAGGGGAGCTGTTGCCCTCGGACCCACCACCTCCCTTACCACCATCCAGTGAAAATCACACTGTGTTGTGCAGGAGGGGAAAGGCTACAGCCCGTCACAGTCACAGCAGCATCTAGTCCTGCTAGGTTTAGTTTCAGCATTAAGGCACAGACTATCTTTTAGTCTGGTGTTTGGCACAGTGGCATTTTGGAACATTTGGGATTTTGTATGGTGATACAAAAAATAATAAAACTTAGAGTAATAACAGCAGCTAGTACATATCGTAAGAGAAATTTTTCAGTTCAACTAAAATTATCTTTTGGCTTTTTTAAAAAATTCACAGTACTTCCCCATAAAGCAAGAACTCTAGTTCCTATAGTTCTTTTAGGCATAGATACATTTGCTGCAAACTTAAAAAAAAAAAACCTCCAGAAGTCAAAACTGTCTGCACTAAAAAGGTTTCCTGACAATTGGCTCAGTTGTCCATATATCTTTTGCAGAACTTTTTTTATTTTTTAAGAGCTGCCAGGAGTTATCCATTTGAGAGAAAGTGTTATCTTTGTGAGAGAAAGTGGCAAAACTTGCCACCTTGAAACGCCATTTTACACAGCCACAGAATCCACTGGTCTGGAAGGCTCCTGAAAGGACTGTCACAAAGCGACTTCTTTTCTCACTTCCCATCAGCTGTTGTCTCTCAGCAGCCTGTGTCTTTGAAGACCCAGAAGGTGAAACAGGATCTAGAAGCACTTCCACGTGACAGTGTCAAGGAGCAAAGGGACCTTCTGGGGCTGGAATAGGAACAAAGCGAGTACATTGATCTAATGGAAATCCTGGGGAACTCAAGGCATCTCCAGCATCTGGAATACCCTATATCATTTCTCCCTTCCTTCCTGATGATGGGAACACAGCTTCTCCAGGTCCTGCAGCCCCCCAGGAAGATTCCCAGGCTTGGAAAAAGTACTGCAAAGTTAGCACTGACCGGCTGTCGGTGGGATTTCCTCATTCTCTGGGAACAAAGCCTGGGAAAGCAAAGCATCTCCCCTCTTCTCTCACTTACTTATTGCCTTGTTCATGCAAACTCACCTCACTGCTACATTATCGCAGTGTGCTTGGCCAACAGAAGATGGTTGTGAACTTCTTAAATTCATATGGGGTCTCTCTCTCTCCTCTCTAACTTTAAAATGTTTAATGTTCTTATTCAAGTAGCAAATTTTCTATCTTCTACTGATTACTGACATTCAATACAAACAAGTCCTCTTCCCTTTTAGATATACATAGAGGATTTTAGTAGCATTTTCTTGCCTTGTTAGCAACCATATGAAAACTTCATGGGAAGGGTTTGATCATGGGCTATGCACATCTGGCTGTGTAACCAGAGTCGCTAGGGAACTAGCGCTAATTTCCCCTGGGGTTTTCTCCTTCATTTTCACAAAACAACCAGCTCACTTCTTACTCTGCTAGGTTTTATATCAATATCTGATCTAGATTAGAAAAACCTCACATTTCTGCTGTTGTCTGAATGTCAGACCACTTTTTCTCCCCCCTCAGGAACTTATCACAAGAAACAGGCTCAGTAGCAGGAGCGCTAATAATATTTGTCTTACGACTCAGTCTCAGTTGCACCAGAGTGATAAACCAGTGAACAGAAAGAGCGCTCTGGCAAAAAGCATGTCTTTGAAGGTGTATGATATCACATCAAAAACAGCTACAGTATATTTACTGATGGCTCTAAAATATTTCTCACCTCTGTCTAAACCTAGCACATTTGAAATAAGAAAAGAGGGACCGCATCACAGACAGGAAATATTAAATATTTAATTACTTTTTTTTGGCACAAGTTGTACAGCCTCGAGCTTCTTATAATGTATAAAACAGAGTACACCTGTCATGTCTTGAACGAACATGAAACTGGGACTTGCAAAATTAAGTACATCTGCAGCAAATTGTCTCGGTTTCAAATTGGAAGTTATATTTGTAGTAGGTAGTTTTGCAATAGGATAAATAATTTATGCATGTGTGTTTTTTAGTAGGTGGATTTCAGTTTCTATCGTCTGTCTTAGAGGTATCAATAGTATTTTGGTATAGGGGTTTATGCTAGGGATAAGAGAATTGATGCCTTTGAATTTAAAATGCACTGGTGATCCAACAGATCAATCCATAGGGAAATTCTTTACATGAGAGATAGGAACTGTTATTGTCCTGGGAAGCAAAGGACTCAGACTCAGTAGTGCTAGATTCCAGTCCTAGCTTTGATCTGCTATGAATACTTGGTCAAGGCCAAGCCTTACAGCATTCGGATCTGTTTTACTTCTTATCCTGAACAAGGTATACTTCCATGTAGGATGTCCAAAGATAGGTTAGGTATCAGAAGCATTTTATCTGTTACAAAATGGACCTTTACCTAGACCCATTTCCTGAGCTGAAAAGCCATATGTCAACATTTCTCCCAGTATCCTTGTTAGGTTAGCAAGAATTCACTTTGGCATCTTAGTGCTACAGTGGGTTGCACCATATGTACAGAGCACTCCTATCATGCACATGCTGTAGTGCAGATCTGTACAGGCCTTAAGGTAGTTTATTAGGGATTTCCTGAATTCCCACAGCCTAGTCAAACCTGTAGCTTTGTCTGGACTGCCAGACATCTAAAGAAGCATCAGCATTGTAGCTGATAACATGCAAAAGCATAAAAATATAGAGTTAGTAAAGAAGTAGAACAGATTTGATGATTATTGCTAGGAAAAACCTGGAGATGCTGCTTAAGAGGATACTTGCAAAAAAAACACAGCTTAAAACCACCTTACTGCCACAAGACCCTGGAATTCTCTGTTTTCCTGGAAATGAAAGAGCATGGTTCCTTTCTATTTTTCTCTATACTTTACCTTTTTCTATATTTTATAATATATGACCTGGGGTTATAATCAGATGAATCTAGGTTGGATGGGACCTCTGGAAAGCATCTGGTTCAACCTTCTGTAGAAAATAGGGCCTTAGATTAGGGCCTATTTAGGGCCCTGTTAAACTGAGTCCTGAATATTTCCAGTAACGGAGATTCCACTGCTTCTCTGAACAATCTATTCCAATATTTTATTGCTCTCATGGTGAAGAATTTTTGTATTATTATCTTCAGAAAAAATTTCACCTAAAACAACTTGTGCCCAGTGCCTCTTGACCAGTCACCATGCACCTCTGAGGTGAGAATTCCTCTATCTATCTTCTCCATAATTACCTTTTAAGTATTGTAAGACTGGGATTAGGTCCCCCAAGCCATCTCTTCACTAGTCTGAATAATCATTTGTTTAACCTTTCTTCATATGTCAAGTTCTCCAACCCTTAATCATTTCAGTGGTCCTTCACTAGACCTTCTCCTGTCTCTCAGAGTCTCACTTGAACTGGAGGGAATAAACTAGACACAGTACTCCTGGTGAGGCCTACAAAGTGCTGAGAGGGAGGAATAATCTCATCATTTGATCCTAAAGGAGAAGTTGCTGTTAACAGGAGGAGACTTTCTCAGATTCTTCTTTCCCTTAGCTCTAACATCTTCAGTTTTGTCTTTCATTTTTCAGTGTCATTCTCCCAATATTTCTATTTCTACTTCCTTCAATTCTCTTATCTTCTCAAGGTTAACTCAGTCTGACAACACCCGTTGTGAAATACGAACCCTTTAAACGGTACACAGTGAGATACCGAGTGAAACAGCACGAAAAGTTTTCACTGTATTCTGTTGGTAATATGTAAGGCAGCTATATAGCATTTAAGATAATACAGTGCAGAGATCATTGCATCTTCTGCTAACCAACAGAGTCTTGCTAGAGAGAAGTTGTGTGTTAGCAACTACAAAAAACAAATATAACCAGTTAGTCACCCTGGACCTCACTCAAAAATCAGTGAGAAGAAATAGGTTCCTCCAGACTTTGGAAAAATGGGAAAATAGGTAGAAATGTTAGTAATCTGTAATTCAAATGCTTTCATTTTTCTGCAGCAAGACTTGACACAGGACTGAGCAATGTTTGTGACAGAAGGGGTATCTCCCTTTTTATAGGGCTTCCTGCTGCCAGCAGGCCAAGGGTTTGATTCCTTTCTGCTGCTGAAAGCTCTGGAATGGCTGCTTTGGCAGGGTCAGGGCTCCCTGGCTCCATAACTGCATTGCAATTTGACAGCAGTGTAAATTAAACAGGGAGAACAGTCCCTGGAAACCTGGGCACCTGTGGCAAGGCAGCAAGCCAGGGTGCCTTGTACAGTCATCCAGTTTTAAAAGGGAACAGAAACATCAGGAAATAGGAAGGCTGGTGTCTGGGAAATGTCTATGGAGTATTTTTTTACTGTTATTATTATTATAGCTCAAGAAGTAAAGGATCACTGGTCTTATAGTTTATCAAATCTGTCAGTTATTCTATTTTGGAAGATCTATCTATAGTTGCGACACCACTCAGCATTCACTGCCCTTTGCCTCTTTTGTACCTCTCAGGTGTGTTCTTATTCTTTGAAGGATAATAAAAGATCTCTCCAGAGAAAAAAAGGAAGTTGTGAGTGATAGAGCCACTGAAACAGTACCTGAGTTCTGCTTGGCAGCAAACATAGCTGGTGAGGTAATAAAGCCAAAATTTCTGATGGATTCCTTTCATTGTGGACATGTGATGAATGTCATCCTATGCAACCTCCAGTTCTTCACAGGGGAAATAGAAGGTTGCAGTATTTTTGGAATATACCTCAGTCAGGATATGCTCACCCTACTTCTAAAACACCTTAATTAGATGCTGATTTCAAAGCCTGTAGCATACGACAAAGTGCAGCTTCATTCTTTGGCAAGGTAGTCAATGATTATAGAGGACAGAAAAAAAGTGCTGCTACATTGGAGCAACACTGAGGTAGGACACTATAGTACAGAGTATGTGATATTTTATTGCTAAGTTTTTATTAGTAAGAATATTCAGTCTTTGAAACTTTGGTTCATTTCATAACAATGGAAGAGTGTTGGTTCAACTTCTGTGGCATTACTAACATTGATTAAACAGATGCCTTGGGTTTTAAATAAACTGAAGAGTTTTCCAGAATCTCCTAGAAGTAGATCAAGTGAGAATGGCTTAAGAGAGCACTCTGCAACATCACAGGGCTTTGCATCAGTGTTTCCATGGTCACAATCAGACAGGTAGTGAGGATGCTTTTGTAAGTGCATCTCAGCGTTCTTTTCCAACATCTCCCTTTCAGTGTTGCAGCTCAGTATGAAGGTGTCATATGGCTTTCTTAAATCTATTTGTGTTTCATTCTGAATCTCATTCCATCACATACCAAAGAAAAATGGCATAAAACTTGTCCGGGAGTTAGTGGGACACATATTCTGGAAGTGCTTGGCAACTGTGGAGAAGGCAGTGACTGTCTTTGGCCAGAGGTTAGGCTGCCTAAAGATGCTCCTGTGTCCTGGTGGAATAGCCATGTGTGGACTGATGCCTTCAAATGACTTGGAGGAAACATCAACTCTGTGTGCTGCCTTATTGGTTATCAGGACCCAGGCGCTGGAGGTTCCTTGCTAGAAACATAACCATCTCCATAGGAGAAGGAGCCTGAATCTGTAGCAAATGAAAGAGGCATTTCACTGTTTCTTTGTGTGTTCACATCTGTGCCCCTCTACCATCGGTAAGGGTTGTTTCTATAATGCACTGAGTGATGTTTTAATGTTAAAAAAAAAAAAAAAAGAATGATTGCAGTGGCCTGTTAAAACAAATGACATAGAGCTCCCTATTCCCAATTTTGTCTACTTCCTTGAGGAGGGTGAAGGGAGGTTTGAATCCCCTTTGTGCTTAGAAGGAAACTGTACCAGGTTTCCTATGCTGAAGAGAGCAACCCACCATGCTATCATATCAGAGATGAGTGTTTTTCAGGTAATGATTCTGAGTATAGACACTTTATTTGCACTAAGCCTTACTGAAGATGTTTAAATTCTCATTTGATTTAGCCCTACTCCACCTCCCTCAACACATATCCCTTATGATGTGGAGGTGGTCATAAAAAACAAAAGGACAAGGCTTGCCATGAAGTATTACACAAACATTTATATTCATTTCAGTTTTTAACACATGCTTGCAGATCTCTAAACTTCTTGGAAACCACCTCAACTGAGGTCTCAAGTTCTGGTCCAGAAGATGGTTGTTAAGATAAAACATTCTTTTGGATAGAATTTGCCGCTGAACGTCTAAAGTAAGGACTTTTTCCTCACTCAGGAATATGGTACTGTTCCCTGGTTAAGAGGAGGATACCCGTCTAGCCAGACTGCTATTCTGATGTGGTAGGTCATTTCCTATATTGCAAATCAAGTAACTAATTGTTTCTCAGTTCCCTCTGTTTTCTTTCATTGCCTGCTTGGATAAGGTCACAGATCCCTTTTGGTGCTGCACTGTACAGCTGCAGGGAGATAGCACCTAAAGTTTGGAAAATTGTCAGGCTCTCAGAGTCCCAACACATTACAGTGTGGAACTAACTTAAGTGAAGGATTGCATATGAACATTGCAAATATGTTTGTTTACTTTCTTTGTTTGTTTTTAAGACAAATTACAGACATTACATACACATCATCAGTTCTCTTCTCAGTAAACTGGAGCAGGTTTCACCACTGCAGTTCTTGATGTCCTTACTGGAGGGGAACAGCAAAGACATCAGTGTTTGACCATGCTGTGCAATGAACTTTGGTGCAGTGAGATCAGAGCTTGCACTGATCCAGCCTGACACATCTGCACAGCACAGTGCAAGCCTGTCAAAAAGAGCATGTCGCCTTGTACATGCACTTACATTGCTACAGTTCAGGAACTAGATCTGGTGAGTATCTGCTCTGCCTTATTCACATGAGGAAAGCAAATCTCCAGTGATTTCAGATGAGTCAGGCAGGACCAGTTTAGAGTTTTTCAGCAGTATAAGCAACATCATTTTTGCTACTCAATGACCCTGGGTCAGGGCACACTGAAGAAACTGCCAAGAAAGGGCAGAACTGGGGGAAAATCCTGGAGAATCAGCCTTGCTGAGTCTTCTGGAAGAATAAGAGCAGTGACTGCTGCTTTTGGGAATAGCTATGCCCCTAGTGAGAGCTGCTGTGACATATTCCCATGTCACAGCAACACGCCTGGCTTTCTAAGATTCTGGCATCAGCAAAATAGTCGCAAGGACTACAGCCGGTTTGCTGCCCCAGAAGTCTGTTGCTCTAAGCAGCTGCCTACTTTGCTTATGCCTAGAGGCAATCCAGTGATCACCAGCTTGACACTGATTAAATTCTTCTTTACAATACAGAATCTTTGAAAACTGTGCTGGAGAGATCTTTTGGACAATTTGTATTCTGTGTATATACGAAGGATTGGCAGAATTCCACACACAAAATTATTTTTCTTGAAAACTACATTTCCGAGCTGAAAGAAACAATCTATACATTTGTGTAATGTTCTTCAAATTGCTTTAACAAGAAAAAATTGGGGAGAACATCAAAAATTCTACTTATTGAATTTAGGTATTTTGAAAGTGCAACATCTGAAATTTGTTTCAAAACTATGGTGCATTTTGAAATATCTTTAAATATAATGAAGTTTAAAATGAGAAGGAGTGATAGCCCTGTAAACAGAACTTTTTCTTTGATGTGATACTCTTTGTGTGATTTCGATCTTGAACTGAGAAAGAGAGAATCAGCATTTTGTACAGATCTAGCAGACATGGTTTCCACTCACCTCGGATCAGAAGTTTCCAAAAATTCATCGTGCTGGAAGCTCATTGCTCAGTTCAGCAACTGCATAACACTTGACTGGCTCGCACATGGCTGCGGAGAGCAGCTGGGAACAGGTTTTTCAGAAGCACTGGTCATGAGGGTTGAATGTAGATGTGATCTGGACATGAAGCAGTCTAGATGAGACTTCAGTGCAGAGCGTGAAAATGTGCATGCTGTCATGGGCTGTGCTCTTAGATGGGGCTATGGCTTCCTCACATCCTCTAACCTGAGCAAATCAGTACCTTTTCTGCATATTTAAAACATGAACAGATTTTCAGGCAAGTTTTCTTTAAGTTTCCTTTAAGGTATTTCAGTGAAGTAGCTCAGCTCTCGAGAGTGCTCAAACTGAAACAACTGCCCTTGTTTTCAGTGTTCTCAGTGGGTTGGTAGCGTTGAAAAGGAAAGTTTTCCCTACAGATGCGGAATAGCTCTGGGGAGTGTTGGAACAAATCAAGTGTTTTGAACTTCAGAATCAGATTTCAGGTTCTGTATGGAAGGTCTAAAATGACATCACTAAACTTAATGGGCTATAGGATAGACTGTAGATACGTTAGACTCCAATACCGTTCTGAAAAATACTTTGAAGATAAGTGAAGAAGAGTGCTTAAAAATAAAGCAGGAGTGCAATTTCTTGTTTTCCACATTGTAATTTATTTTTTCACAATTTTTTTTTGTTTTCTGCTACTCCTCAAAATAATTTGGAAAAAATATAAATAAATAATAAGCCATTTGTTGTTGTTGAGCTAAACACGTTAGGAGTGCAACATAAACTGGCTGTTTCAGGGCAGAAGAGGGCAAGGGAAAAAGTATGGATTTTCTCCTGAATTAATAAACTACACTGAATGTGAAGTCTATTGTGAACACTCCAGGTGGACAAATTTCTTTTTCTATCCTGCATACAAACACTAGTAGCTATTGATAATGATTATTAACTTTGTTCCAGCACACTTTAAATCACTAAAATGCTATAATTCTCTAATAAACTAAGAAAATAGCATATGTTCGCTGTCACCTGCTAAACAGATGGCAAAGAGTGTAAATTCATTTATTTGATTTTTTTTTTGTTTATTGCTCAAGGCATCTTAAATTTAAATAATCAGATTCAAAGCGCTAGCTTCAAACCAAAACAGGCATGCTTTGGAGAAAGGAAGGATCCTTTTTCAAAGGAAAAGAAAGGCTCTGCTAAACAGTAAGCAATTAGGCACAACATGCTACCAGGGATTGTTTAATTGAGGCTGCCATACTAAATTAACCAGATGCATGCCTTTGGAAGGACTAGTAAAGCAGGATTGCTCACATATGTTTTCAATTATACTATGAGAGTTCTAATGAAACCATGTGCTTCTGCTTTGATTTTTTGTATGTATTTTTCCACTCCAAGGAAAATTAAAGTACAAAACAAACTAACCCAATCCTTTCTTCCTAAATGTTAAGACCGAAATTGTTGCATGTTAGCTGCCAAAATCTCTCTATGCTTCTCAGTGTTACTCTCCACTGATGGATTCCTAGACACAAGTAACTCACAGTTCTTGTCTGACCTTAATGTCTGTGCTATCAAGTTAATCTGCCCTACTTTCAGGCTTTACAAAGTAATTATGATTGCTTAGCTCTACATGTTCCATAGATCACTTGCTGTGGAGAACATACAGAGAACACCTCCTTCATAAAGTAGTACAGAAAATGTCCCTGCTGCTACATCCATGTTGAGTCCTTCAGATGTAGAGAAGCCCTCTGCCAGCAGCACTGAGCCAAAGAGTTTTTGTTTCTTAGTTAGATATATTCCTTGGGCAGTCTGGCAGGCTTTGGTCTTGTTTATGAATTGCCTTGCTTTGGCTTTTTTTATGATCTGTAGATATAATTTTGAGGAAGTGATCATCTTATGAGTTAAGATGATTATGATTGAATATCATGTGAACTAAACTTGTGGATCAACAACAAATGCTCTTTCCTGCTCTTTTGTGCTGGAACAAAGTATAAGAGAATATATAGCCTGCCCTAAAGGTGGATTAAGTGCACAAAATCAGACAGAATAAACTAAGCAAAGGATCCTACCTGAACAAATCATCAATGAGATGAGTTCAAATCTCCTCATGATTGCTTCAGAAAGAAAAAAGCTGGTCTTTAAGTTCATTAGCATTGATTTAGCAGGTACCTGGAGAGGCTCCTGCAGCCTTATCTGAAGCACCAGAATCCCAGAGCTTACATCCCAAACCTTAGGCAACCCAGCAGACAGATGTTCTGGGTCACCTTCTGAGGCACCAAATTATCTCCATGTACCACCATAATTTGCAGAATTTAAGGTTATGCACCTGAAATGTAGATATTCCAGCACTACAATTTTCCTTTTATTACACATCATTTTCAGCAGAGTCATTGAATACGGGATTAGAGGATCACTGGCTGTGTGCTAGTAAATATAAAACAGCCAGGCTAAGCAAAGCCCATAACTTTATATGGAAACAAGTGCACTATGCTAGCCGAAATGAAGAAGAGAGCATAAAAATCTGGTACCATAAACCACATACAGGCTACTTAACTATAGGCACTTAATAAAAGTGCTACATTAGGAGTTTATTTGCATTTCACTTCTCCTCTGATCAGTGGCAAAAGATTGGTACTTCCAGCATAGAGCTTGAGCCTATATTCAGAGTGCTATGTGGACTGACCCAGTACAGCTCAGAGTATTAGGCTATCACAAGCTACTGAAGTTATTATTTAAAACTATTAATGAAGTCAAGTAGCTATAAAGTAGCTGTAAGAATATAGTACATATAGATTAACAATGAAAAAAGGTGTTTTAGTTATTTATTTAGTACCTTGCTTCCCACAACTCAAGAGGTACATAGTCTGGACCTTTAGAACAAAAGGATATATAGTACACATTTTTAGTTTAGCCTTGCTCCAGAATCATATATCTCACACAGGAAAAGGATGGTAAACAGTGGTGGCCACTGATTTTTAATGTTAAGAATAATAACCAGCATCTGTATTGTCCTGAAAGCAGGATGTAAGTTTTGAGAGACTGAATAACTTCCTGTAGAACTGTTAAGGTAGTTATGTCCTGCTGTTGAGCAATATCACAACACAAAGGTGCACTCTAACAACGTATTGTTAGCCTAGGTTTTTAGACTTACCCCAGAGTTTAGTAGCTTCTGTGGGTGTAAAGCTGGTCCTTAATGTTATTTTAACATAGCTTTGTGGAATTTAATTTCCTCTGAAGATTTTCTGGTAGTAAAAGTATCACCTAAATGCATTAAAAAATATTAGTATTTTCAGACTGTGTTCTCTTTCCCTGCAGAGTCTGGAAGCAACTCCCACAAAACAGGAAGCTGTTAACTCCCAAAACATATATAACTGTGGAGAGATTGCATGGGATACTTCTAAGACATTTACTGGTAGAGATAAGCCATTTGGAAGCTGGTTTTGGTTATGGAAACCTCTTGTCACCGTGGTAGAAATCTGCAAACTCATACATTCTGACTGTAGCAGTATTCTTGGCATTAACATTACAAGACTTAAAAATAAATTAATTAATAAATAAATCTACCCTTTGAGGCCGATTGTAAAGATTTCCAGAGCTTGCAATTACAAGGATACCGACCAAAAGAGTGCCTCTTACAGGATATAAACGTGGGCAGGCTTAATTGCTTTTCCAACACTGAAGATTCACTGCTAAGGCATGGCCTGTCCCTGGCTCCCATGACCTTTACTTTTAGGAAAATAGAGAAATTGATGCAGGAGAATGAAACGATGGGGATGAAACACAACCTGCAGCTGATGAGACCCAGGAGATTTATGACTTGAAAGTGTGTGGAATTTAACCTGAAAGTGAGCTAGTAAGTGTAGTGCACCCATGTTAAAGACCCTTACTAATCTGCCCTGCTCAAAACATTGGCCTCTGCATTCGCTGCACTGATTTAACCTTCTGAGTGGCTGGAAGGTTTAGTCCCTTATTTAGCACTTTCCACTGAGCTATAGCAGAAGCTTTAACGTTGCTATTCACAACCATTATGATATCACAGAAGATTATAGTCAGAGCAGTAACTATGGTCTACAGAGTTGCCTTTGTGATCTGTTCCTGTGCAAAGGATCCCCATGTAAAACCAGAAAGAAATAGAAATGCAAAGCCATACCGGATTTCAAAGAGGAAGAGAATGACAAACTTATAGCAAAAAAGAATTTTAAAATTATGTCTGAAGTCAAATAAAATCCAGAGGGAAAAGGGAAGTCTAAAATCAGACCAAAGAAAAGACCATGATGATCAGTGAAAAGAAATCTAAGATGCTTGTAGACAGCCAGATGATCACGGGACAGTGCAGTCCTCCTGGCAGATTCTGAGGCCGAGATAGCTTGCCCTTTCCTTTGTTAAATTTCCGTCAAGGCAATGTCAGGCTCTGGAATATCAGTAAGCATTTCTAAAGTTAAGAGAGCAGACATACTAGAAAACATATGCAGAAATAACAGTGTCTCATGATCTCTGGAAATTTAACACTTGTGATTTGAGTTTGTGGGCATCCAGTGTGCTGCTATTTCCAAGGATATTTGTGTTACTTGTTTGCACCAGATTTCTGTTTCATTTAATCCCATGCTTCAGGATTCCTCTGGCGGCTTGGAAGAGACAGAAAAGGACTTCCAGTCCTGCCCATCCTTGGTGCCAACCTCGGCCCACGGCTTTTTCAAACTGGAGGAGAAGACAGCCTTCCCCTGAGGCCTTACGAGTTTGCCACAGCTGGAGATAGGACTTAGGCAAGGAGTGTTGAGGCACATGGGGACATTAAATTCTCTTACTGCTCATAGGAATATTGTGTTCAGGATGAAATGAGTCAGTGTATTTGGAGTCAGAAGGTAATTTTTTCCAGGTCAAGCAGGAGCCTTGCTCTCCTTTGTAGCATATCTGCCTCATAAATCATCTGATAGCATTATTTAACATATTTGCTGTTATTGCAGGAATGCAGAGCGCTGGTAATACCCTTAATCTCTTGAGTTTTCTTCCTTTGGTACATTATTGTTAAGACTTTGCAGTTTTTTCATTTCATAAAATGTTTTAGAGTGTTGGGAAGTGTGAAGTAGTGTGTGGAGGTGGGGACACTGCTGAACAAATCTTCCAGTGCATGAATCTTTCTTATGGCTAGCAACTGGGCACAGTGAGCTGAGGGGAAGTGTCTCTTCTGGTCGTATGTACATTTGTAAATGCCTGAAACTGAAGGACCTATCTTTGAGGCACCCACTGCCTTTTTTCAGCCCTACTCCTTCTCCTTACTTACTCCACAACAGTAAGTCTAAGTTCCCAGAAGCTTGAAAAATGGATTTGAAATGATGTGCTTGATGTAGATTGGCCACTGCAGCAAAGCCATTCTTGTAACAGCACCTTCTCTCCCCAAATTTGGCTGTATAAGACTAATAAATCCGGCTTACATATTGTCATTTGATCTGCTTAGTAGATTCAGAAACAAATTTTGCTAAAATTCTTTCTTCTGTGAAGAAACTCCAGGTCTGCATACCAAAGCTGTGTGTACACCATCTCCCCCAGAGAGATGATGTACTCTCCCAAGCCAACAAAGACGAAAAAGAATGTTTTTGTAATTACTGTTCCCAAAAAGGAGGAAGGAGCTGAGAGTAGCTACTACTCCCACTGACCCCCATTTTTGGCAGAGCAGAAACACACATCAGAAAGCCTCCTCATTAAGGTACAAGAGAGGCAGGAGTTTTCTACATTCAGCAGTCCTGTCCACAGTAGCTGCTAGCAAAGTGTGTATCTCCTATTTCATTACCAGTCCTTGGAGAGAAAGGCAGCTAACTCCAAGAGTTCAAGTTCTGTGCACTTTTCTACAGCATGGGCGAAAATTTACTTCCCAGAATGATGCAGAGCAAAGCCTCAAAGTGTATGAGGCCAGGGGATAGCTGAGGCAGTAGGAAGGAGACTGGAAGTGATGAGCTGTGAGGTCCTATATAGTCCTGTGTTCCCCAAAGGAGAAATGACAGCATCTGGAGAGAGGTGCCCACACTAAGTTCACTAGATTTTGTTGGCACAGCTCTAGCAAAGGGAGGCAAAATCTTGGATATGGCCTCCTTTTAATAAAGGTTAGGTGTTCTCTACTAAGAGAACGTACGTACCGAGATGGGGCACAGAGATGAACACAGTGTCCCACAAGTGTGTAATAGAATTTTGAATTTGTTTGACACTACTCACTAAGGACTCACTACCAAAGAGGCCCACTATTAAAAAAGTGAAGTGTTCCAGCTTCTTGCAAGTTCCACAATTACTTAATAATCTCAAGAATTTAGGGCATTTTTTCAGGTTATGTTAAGTCAACTGAAGTGTCACATGCTGTTAGCTCACTTTAGATTTGGTCTTATATAATGCTACTGTAGAGCATACCCTGATACGGCACATCAGAAATAAGAACTAAAAGCGTGAGGCTTTGTGTCCATAACTCAGTAAATCTAAACAAATTTGCTTATATGCAGGTTACAATGAGCATTTTCACCTATACTTACGTTAAGTGGCTGCCAAATGCAATTGCCTGCAGTGAAAAGAATTCAAATTTAGTAGGGTTTGCAAATACCGTAAAAAAGAATGAATGACTACCATAAAAGTGGGTAGAGAAGAATCAGACTTCATATTCCTTATTCTTCATTTATTTACATGGCTTTCATTATCTACATTTATTTATCTGGCTGTTCGAAATGCATTTTTTTTTTAATATTCTGATTATAGCAAGGTACACCCAGAGATACTGTTTTCGGACAGCATATTACTGCTGCCAATGTTCATGCTTATATGGTTTCTATATGGCCAAAACTTTAAAGCTAGGGTCTTGACACCAAGTCATTTGTGTAAGCTTCCAGCACTGACTCCGAACCTTTTTTACTTTCAACACCATGTTGACTTCATTTGCCTGATATACCTGGAACTGTATGGAGACCTCCTCAGCGTACTCAGACTGTGAACTTCATGTGAGACAGAGATCCTTGAGGTAGTTCTGAGCAAGTCAGTAAATGCACACAATACATATATGTATTGTATATATGCTGATGTAGCCACTTCCATGTGGGGAAACAACCTGTGGATTCAAGATGGCTTGGACAGGCAAATTCTGCTTTCCTTCATGTTCTGCTTCTGGAGCCCAGACAAAGTCAGTTCCATTGTCTCCTCTTAGATATTATCATGTAGAATCTCCCTAAATTTTATGGAGGGCTATGTACATTACTTTACATGTAACATAACAGTGGTGGCATCAAATTAATCTCGATTTCAAATCAGTTTAAAAATAAAAAAACAATACCCTTGGCCATGCCCACTATCTGGGCATCCTAAAGTAGATGATGAAACAGGAAGAAGACAAGCAAATGATCAACCAGCACTCTCTATTGAGCAATATGACAAACATTTCACATTTTTCTATCTGATAACTCCACGGAGGCCAAATGAAATTGTTTCATATACCCCAGGGCTCTACCTAACTAGTCAGTAACACACAACAGAAAGGCTAGATGTGGTGAAGTACAGAGTTTAGCATCTTTTGCAAAGACCAAGATCTTTCTTATCCTATCTCCTCCACCATCATGTATTAAGGTTAAAAAATGACCGTTGTGGAAATCAACATGAGAATGGGTGTCCTCCATGCAGAAAGCAAGTCACCTGGTGTTATTTTTTGGGGTATTAAAGAGAATAGAAATGAACCATTTGCCTGCCGTCGTCCTTGTTCCAAGATGAATGCTTGTCCTTGCATGTTTAAAGCACATCGTCTTCCAGTATGTTACATCATATATTGGCTTGACTCAGGGAAAAACCTGAGATATGATCCTGATATAGATTGGATATTGCTGGAGATGGAACACCACTGACCTGTAATAGCATTGCTCAGAAAGGGAAGATTAGAGAAAAGGACATAAACTGTGATATTTTGGAATGTAATAAGGTTTCTTGACATTGATTAGTTTGTAGTATGTTTGTACAACTATCTTTCCTTGAGAACAGCACTAGTGAACTCAGGCAGTGGTGTGACCATAGTCACTAGCTAATCCTGAAGGATAAGGGTGCATTTTTCATGTTAGTGGTTCAAATTTACCTCTCTACTTACAGGACAATTGGTTGTGCAGTTAGGTTAGGCTCTGTTCAGTTTGTCATCTGTTGTTTCTGTTTCTGTTGTTCCCACGAAAGCACCACAGATGTGAGTGAGATTTCCATGATGTGGGATGAGAACTCTCTTCAGAAAGAGGAACTTGGTTATGAGACAGATCTGAGGTGGTGTGGGAAGATTAGTCACTCTACTGTCTGGAACACATCTGTTAACTGGGATTTTGCAAATCCTGTTGTAGAGAGGAAGGAGAATCTCTTGGTGTCTCCCAAGTTGTGATTTAGCAGGAGTATAATGACATTTGAGATACTCTTCATGTAAACAACAAAAATAAGTCATTTCCCTTTACTTACCTGCATATTGCCCAGTTTTCTGTGTTTTACCCCATTCTATTCACCCTTCTACCAGTCTACCCTCATTCCCTCTTCGGAACAGTCCTGCCTGTGGCGATCTATTCTTATCCCTACGCTTTTCTTTCCAGTACTTTCCAGATTTTTCCTTCTATCAGGGATGTTCCTTTGGTGGGCTATCAGGTTGCTCACAACTCACAGGGTTGGAGCACTGGGGAACATACAAGGAGCACCAGGACCAAGCCTGAACTGCAGAGGAAGAAGGAAGAGCTGCCCCCAAGCCATGTACACACAATGGGGCTCTGGCAGGAAGATCTGCAGTGACAAGTAGTGAGGATTGCTAAAGGTGGTTTTTTTCAGTCAGTTCAGAAAAAGCAGTGATTTTAATATCTAGTTGTACAGAACCAGACTGAAAAGTACAGCCCTGGGCTCCATTATTTCCATTTCAGAGGAGGTCCTCCTAATTCCGTTGATATCTAGCTCCCTCTTTTTCCTTGACCATGTAGTTACATGAGTTTAGTGTAGTGTTACTTGTCTTAATATGCTATGTGTGATTGAGCTAATTAAGCGACTGGAAGCACCCGGCTGTGTGATAGAAGACACTACCCACGACTATTAGTCCTGCTGGGAACAGATAAACCACTCATCTTATAGTGCTGCATAGACTCACACATACTGCCAGACTCCTCAGTTTTCCTCAGGTTGGCTTGCTATGTCCTACTGTTTATTCCATCCTTAAGCAGATATTTATACTGTAAACATTACTATTGCGTGTGAGCACCGCACCTCTTCTGGAAAGGGGGAAGGTAACAGGAGATTCCTTTTTGAAGGCAGCCATTCTTGTCTCTTCTAATAATGCCCTTCAGATCATTTCTGTGGCCTAAGGAAGCTCACAAACCTTGCAAGAAAAAATCACCTCTATTTTGCTTCAGGTACTTTCACCTACTGCTGCACTCTGATTTTATTAGATTTCTGTAATTGCTCACTCTCCCATTGTTCACACGTGTAATCCTTTCCTTGCTTTTACTGTTGATTGACAAGCTTACCAGAAAAGGTCGTCACAGGATAAGAAATGAATATCAGGCTTCCCAGTCCTCATGTTTTTCCTTTTGGCTTTTTTTTCTTTTTGATTTTCATGCAATGCTTAGGTTACCAGTGTGTAGAGAGGGTGCTTTAAAAACCAGCAATAGGTTGATGACACTTTGTGTTCCTAAATGTTTTTATCCTTTTGCACTCTTTGTGGGGCCTGCTTTTTACTCATTTGCTAGCTTTATTCTCAAAGACTTTAATGTAATTTGGACAAAACTTGTAGGTTTAGGTAGCATTCAATTACAAAAGCATCAGTAAGAATACAGCAGAGGTCATGTTCAGTTCTTTTAGGATCCTCATAGATCTATTATTTCTAGATTACCACCAAGTATGCTACCCAGACTGTGCCTTGACAATTTATTGGTGTGAGCATTTGTGTTTGGTTTTGATTAAAGCAAATCCATTCAGAAGTTAAGAGTTTCAGTAGCTTGCCTTAAAGAACACTTCTAGTTTACCAAGGTACTTGATTGCTGCACTTAGGTATGATTTGAGTATAACTCAGCTGTTCATTACAGCCAAGTGAGATGATTCAATTTTCTTGCTGTTATACTGAAATCTTGTTATAGCAGGAAACAAACATTTTCTTGGTAAGCTAAACTCATTTTTCACGTTGATGAATGACTCACTGAGAAATCATTCTTGACAGTGGCTGCAGCCATTTTTAAACACTATTTGTCTAAGGGAGGAAGACTATGTTTAGTGGTTTGATTTTATGGCACAGACTAGTACATCCATGATTAACATTTTAGGTCCTCCAGAAGAGAACTGTAGCATCCATATTAGTATGGATCTCATTTCATTTTCCATGACAGCTAGCAGGACATTTTGTTTTGTTGCTGGGTAAGGAAAGCACATTTCTACCAGGATGAATTTGCCCAGTTGACAAATGGAAGACAGTAATACCCATACTTCATTAAGTCATTCTTAATTAGCATATACATACAGCAGGTTTATTCCCCAGCCCTTGCTTACTGCATATTATTCCCCATCTCTGCAAACAGAATAGTTTCATGGCTTTTTTATGGCGGTCATCACTGCAGAAAAGAAGTGTTACCTTCCCCTCCACTGATACGCAGGGGAAAGAGGGGAGGGGGCTCATTTTCCATCATTTACCTTGTAACTATGGCTCAAACTAAGGTCGAAAACTATCCATCAGTAAGAAGCACTCACCTGAGACACCTGCAGCCTGAATTTTTAACTTACTTAACAACCTGGATGTAAAGCCCAGCTGCCCCAACAGTATCCGTGAGTGTCAAAGTCAGGCCTAACATCAGGTACCAGCCCTCTGGCAGAGGCAGGGACCGAATCCCATTCTGCAAGGAAATGTTCAAATACCTCAACAATGACCACGCTGTAGGCACCTCAACCGTGAGATCATCCTTGCTGTTTCTGATGTTCTCGGTTTTGCTCACTGCACACCTAAATTCCTCCGCAACTGAGGCAGGGATCTGGGAGAGCAGATTCCTTGTCTTACACTTCTGATCTCTTCCTAGAGAAGAACCTTGTGTACACTGTTTGATTAGGGGTACTGAAAAAAATAAAAAAGACTGTGTAACTAAATATTCTATTGATCCATATGCACCCTTAGTTCTGGTGTGTCTGACCTTACAAATATTTCAATTGGCCACCCAACAGATCCTTTGTTTATTTTACTAGGATTGTTTCACAGACTCAAATGCAGAAATATGCCAAGCTATTGGTGAGTGCGTATATAAATTATCACATCTTCCTTTTTTTTTAGTTAAACATTGTTTCAATGAAATGTCAACAGTTAAACGTGTAATATTGGACTAATATGTACCTTGTCTGTATCACTACACCACATACATCTCTCCCACTATGCCAGAAACCTGTATTTTCTCTCTCTTGCCTTTAAGCTTTGAGTTTTCTGTTCTTATCCAAAATATCTGCTGCAGCTCCTCTTGCCTCCAATGATCCTAGCTCTCACATTGGGTGATCACCCTGTTTTATCTATCCCGCACCTTTTATGCATTTATACACTTCTGGTGGCAAAAGTTTCTCTTGACTGCCCTCAGTACATACCAGAAAGCTGGGCATATATTTGTCAGATCACATAAATAATCCATATTAATTTACAGCAGGCACTATGGGATAACAGCACCCCTCTGGAGATACGCTAGCAGCCAGAATTCCCACGTTTGCAATGGGCATTGCAGGTGCTCTATCTCACCACTACCTAGCAGACCCCACATTACAGACCCCACATCTCCTACCATAAACATTTCTGTGTTGATATGGCTCCAGCCTCTGTAATGACAGTGCCTGTAGAGCTTATGGGAGGCAGCTTCACCATTTTTCCAGTTTGCTGAAGCCCTCTTGCTCTGTATTCTGCGCAAGCATGTCTCTGCCACTGTTTCCAAGTTGGAGAACTTGCAAAGTTCTCATTATCAAGCTAGAGGAGAGAAAGAGGCCGACCAGCTACTGAAAAGCCAACACATGTGACTCTTGTGGTAATATCACACTTCTCCAAGGTAGCCAGCAAGTCCATTCTAACTACAATATGCAACTCTTTGCCTTATTCAGAATTTTCTCCTGCGTGATTGTATGCCTAAATTGGCAAGGACAATCTTTGTGTGGGAGTATTGTGGGAGTTTTGAATTAAATCCTTTGAATTCCTTTTTTTCATATTATTTTTATTTTCCAGAAGAGTAGGTGGGGAGACAGTCAAGCTGGATGGAAAAGGTACTACTGACTCATAAGGATGAGAAATATCCAGCCTTAAGAAGGCATTCTGGATTTATGCTTGCTGATTCATAACTTCCTACATATATGTGGGGAAAAAAGTGTGGATTCTGCCCTGAGCTATAATCTGCAGGAAACCCGCCTTCCCTTCACAAAGTGAGACAGTAGTTTCAGAGCTGTAGGAGGACTTTGACTTCAACTCCTAGAACGATATTCCCCTGAAAAATTTTTAGAATAATGGCTTGAAAACACTACCTCACCAAAACCTACTTTTTCTGCTTCCACAGAGAAGACCAAAAGCCAGTTTAAGCTCAAATTCACCAGTTAAATCAACGGATAAAACAAATGTACTAACTAAATGAAAGATGAAAAGCAATTGAATAGGAAAAGCATAAAGAACTAATAGACATAAAGGGTTTTATAGAAAACTACTTTTCCTTTTCCATTCAAGTACTACTGGGTCAGTTCTTTCCCTTAGGTCCAGATCAACTCAAGGAATTAAATAAGACTACATAGCTGCAACAAGATGAAAATAGTTTCATTTCAAAGGGACTTAAGTGCCTATTCATATCCAATTCTCTTTATATAACAAAAGCATTAGGCAGAATATTCCTTAAAGCTAAAGCATACTCTGTGAATTGGAGATATTTCCTTGCTGTGTTTCTTAAATAAGCAAAACCTCAGTGTATTGATGAATTGCATCTTTACATGGCTGTATGGAGCCTGAACAGGGAAGATTTGGTAGGGGAAGAAAAGGATTTTGAAGAAAATTGGAAAGACTTCCACTCTCACTACCCAAAACCAAGTGTGCATTGCAGATCATGTGAAACAAGAACAGCTGCACATCCCATCTCCCCTTCCTTCCCATTCCCCGAATCCAACTGCACAGTAGATGCATCCAGCCTAAAGCATAGCCTCAGTGGTGTGCCACTTATTCCTGAGCTGGAAACAAAAAGAAGTCATTCCCAATTTTTAGCACCATGAACCAAAGTTCGGGCACTGTGCCTAACGTTACGATTGTGACCACTCAAGCTGAAGTCCTTTTATAAGTTTGGGTTGTTCCTGAAAATACCTTTTCAGGGAAAGATTATAATCAGACAGAATCTGGCATTCTAAAGCCAGTTTCAACCCTGTAATATATGCCCATGGGAACGGGAAAGGTCAAGCGTAGACAGGTTTAAGTACTAAGAAATCATTATAGCCTTTTCCGGGGCTTTTACATTCACAGGCATGGGCTTGCTTGTATTTCTGATTCAAACCAGAATGAGGATCAAAATAGGCAAATAATAATAACAATGAGAGAAAGAGTTGTATTTAAGAAGTTCAGACACTGAAGTTCAGGCACAGTACCTTGGGCTGGCTGATAATTCAAAGCAATTATTACATAATTTAATCAGAGTCATTCTTGACTAGGCAAAACTCCATCAGGAAAGTAATAATGTGAGCAGTGTAAAACATTGACATTGGTGGAATTATAGGAATGACTGAATCAGAATTTAGTTTAAACTGTTTAAGTACATCGCTGCCATGACAAGCGATTTCACAGGGCACTGTGGAGTCTACAGACAAATTCACAGTCTTCTCTCATATCTGTTTATTTTACTCATAAAATACTGTTTTTCCAACTGTCCTTCTTGGCAGGCTTTTTTGGCACCTAGAGAATAAACAGACTAATTCAAGTACAGAAGAGTCTTTGGGTCAAATTCTGGTTTTAATTGCATCTGTGTAAAACTGTTACTCACCAGGTCTGCTCATAGCTAACTGAATCAGAAGGTTGTGTTTGGCCTATGGGAACAAGAATTTAGAGCCGTTTTCATCCCCCCTGGAAGTACGGTGAATCCTGCTGCAAGTCCTGCTGGTGCTTTCGCAAGCCACAAGGGATTGCATTCCTTCTGGAGTCCCGATGGAGACTTGGCTCCTATCACCATTTTAATGAGCAGTCCTTTCCCGTATGTAATGACTCGCGGAGCAGCTAGAATACAAACTTTGTTTGTTAACTACGGTGAATAGCTTTATGAATGAGTTCAGAGAGAAAGACCTGTGGTATCACATTTGTTCTGTACTTTTTCAGAACAGCATTGCCCTTCACAAAGGGGGAAGGTCTGAGGCAAAATATTAAGATCAGATCAGGTCTGCAACTTGCCACAATATCTGGGATTGTTCAAAGCTGAGGTTTTCTTTCAGATATCCCTAGATAAGGAATTATCTCGTTTATTTTCATCATGCCAGATGTCACTGAAGTAATTTTGGTGTTCAAGGGCTAATATGAAAGATTTACTGTGTAAAGCCGTGAAGACAAAACATTTGAAGAGCACAAGGGCTGCTTCAAAAATAGACACGGATCAATAGCAGCTGAGTTCATTAAGAAGACAATCTCTTTATTACATTCGGAAAAAGCACGATGGTTTCATTGGTAACAAAAGGAAGACTCCTCCTGAGTTTAAAGCTTACTGTATTAGTGTTTATACTGCTTGCAAAGAATTGATATTTAGGCCTTTTTCTTGGCTTTATCCTAGTTGCTAAGTAACAGAGATGCCTGTGACATGCTAATCTTTAAGGATCTAGATGTAAGGAAACTATATCCAACAAAGATGTGAATGATTGCTCTTTTTTTTAACCGCACTGTAGGGGGAAAAAAAAAAAAAAAGAAGAGTTTGGAGAACAAACTTTTAATAAATCTTAGAAGAATCCTGTCAAGGTTAAGCAGACCTTAGTCAGCTCTCTTACTATTAAGTTTTAATGTCATGTGACCGGGAAAAAAGCTCTTTTCTCACATTCCCTGAAAGCGACTGAAACCAGCACAAAGGTAAATGACCACTCAGGCTTGTATCTTCTATGGTATGAACTGGGCTCCTGGTGCCCTGCCATTCTCCCAGCTGCCTTTTGAAACACGAATGCCTTGCACCGCCTGCCTGCGGCTGTTGCCGCAGGGTTGGTCCTGCCGCCCCATTGAACACAGAGCAGAAAGGGACCCCCACGGCCAGGCGGCAGAGGCAGCTGCGGAGGCACAGCTTGTGTTTTGCTCCCTAGTATTTGGCTGCAGGAATCCAGCTTTCAGAGTCGCGGGTGAGGCAGGCTGCAGGGGAATTTTCTTTCTCCCACACGCTCCGGTCTGTGTCAGTCTCCCATCAAAGCAGAAGAAACAGTGGCAGAAGCAGGTTTTAATGTCATCAAGCACAACTCATTAGCCTTAACTAGACAAGAGGAGCAGCCTTCGGGGATCCATTGTTATCTCTAAAGGAGACAGGGGAAATGAAAATGTGACGCGTCTGTGTGGCCCGTAGATCTCTGAGTTCATTTCTTTTAGTGCCTTAGGAAAGGAAGTAAAGATGGATTTCAGCTTTAGCGCTCGGCTAGTAAGATTAATGTTTTGAAGTGCTCGTAATGACTATATTATTCTTGTAACAGTAAAAGTATCTTTTATTACCTGGTGGTTTTAACACTGTGCTCCCCATATGCTCACACCTTTGGTGTATCCATCACACACCTGCTTGGCTGGAACTAGGATAATGAACAGTTTACTTTACAAATTCTAACCTCCTGCCTGCAAAGAGCAAATGCCTTTCTCAGATAAAGGCCTCTGCACGGTATTTTGAGGGCTAGCTTTTCTTCTGTTGATTGGTGGGATCTGGTTCGCATTGTTTCCAAAGGTTCCCATCAACAATACAGAGAAAAGCAAACTGATCTCAGCAGCGATTTCACCAGTTAGCTTGCAAAGAGGCATCAGCAAAGGCGGCAGAACTAGGCCATCTTTAGCAACTTGTTGAAAATACTGAAATATGAAATCCGTTGGGTCCTTATAATTGGTTACAGAACTCTTGTGCACCATTTTTGTTCCATAGACATGGCAGTTTATCTCTAAAATTACACCACACTTACGAAGACTTTTTACGTTCGCGATCTTGTTTTTTAAGGCTGGATCATAAGTCATCTGGGTGAAACATCCGATATGGGAGCATTCTTTCTTACTCATGTCCAGGTAAACAAAAGAAATAATAGGAAAAAAAAATGAAGTCAGTTCATTTATATTTGCATTTAGATAAATATTTGCAGAGAACCTTAGGCAGATACCTAGAGGATGTAACTCATAAAGTGCCAAGGCACATTAAGTCAGTACTGCAATACCGATATTTTACATATCTGGTCCCCAGAGTGAAATAGAAAACCCAGAGTTAGGCATTTACCTCTCCTAAATTGCTGACAGTAAGATGAATCCTAGCTCCGACTAGGGAGTGACATAAATATAACCAATTAGAAATTACATAGAAAAGTGTCTCAAGTCACTTCCTTTTCAGAACTTTTATTCCTACTTCACAGCTACCAGCAAGCACCTCCATCCCCCTGGGATCCAGAGCCCACATCTTTTCTCCTGCAGCTCTCTTTTAAAGAGCAGAAAAGAAAAAAAAAATCACTCCTTTTGTCTGTCTCTCCGCTGGAGTGTGAGATGGAGAGCTTTTATCTCACAGGCTAGTGACTGGAGCTCCTGCCTAGGAAGCGGAGAGCTGGGATGTCAGTTTCTGCTGCTCTGGTACGGTTGAAACCGCACCACTCCCCTCAGCCCCTTTTCTCTAGTCCCCAAAAGTTTCCTTTAAAGCATGAAAACAGCTGCTACACTTGTTCTCTAAAGGAAGTTCAGCTGAGGACCCTCTGAGGATGCATCTCCTTGACCTCAGCCCAGCTCCAGGGTGTCCTGAGTACGTGGGGAAGAACAGGGACACCAGGCTGCTCCTGCCAGGGCTGTGGGCAAAGTTAGCTGCAGCCCCGCAGGCACCCAAGGACCTTTCCACTCACAAAATCCAAGGGATATGCCCAGTAGCTTGCAGTGTTATCCAGTCATTTGCCCTCCAGACAGCAGGATTTGTGGATGGCAATTTGAGGTTTTAATTAATATCCTCCTATGCTCCAGTCCAAGTCAGAAGATAACCACTGAGTCTGGGTTTTTGTTTTTCATCTAACCGATACTACAGGAAGGTTTTGGAGGTTTTATTCAGGCTATCATAAAACCCTGGTGCTGTAAGAATATTAGGAATATATTTTTATTGCTCTCCAGATCAGGCTAAAAATATACAAAAATCTTCTCAGTTTATAAAAAAATATTGCAGGTTTTTCATTCCTTCCCAGCTTAAGATGAAAGGAAACTCAGTATAAAAATCTCTTATGCGCATCCTTGTGTACTGCGTCATTAAAAAAGACTGAGCACAGTCTGCTCTATTTGAATTATTCTACATTTTTTATGCACATATTGTCCAAGTAGGTAGATGAATAAATGCACAGAGTGGATCACGCAAGCACAAGCCACTATTTTTTTTCTAGTAATAGCTAAATCTTCCTTTTGGGACTATTATTTACTCCTACATAAAGCTAGTCCCAGGAAACATGCATATTTTCTTTAGGCCATCAGAGTGACATAGAGCGAAATTCTGAATGATTTAATGCGTTGAATCATTCAATCCGATTCTCCATTGTACACTGCAAACAATGCAAAATGAAGGTGAGTGAAATCATAGTCTAAGTTCTTCACGCTCGGCTTGCGTGGAGTGGTTGTTCAAAGCAAAAAGTCAAAGACATGGGGCTGCTGACAGAATGAGAAACATGAAGAGGAATTTGCCCGTTATGCCCAAGAATTGGTAAATATATACATTCTCCTTTACTGTAGCTGCTGATTGGACAGGAGTTGCAACAGGCAAAACAGATGTCCTTTTATCTTATCTTCATCTGCAAGAAAAAGTCAGTTTAAGGGTCTGGGGTTTTTTTTCAGTAGAGAGTAGGAGATGGCATCCTCCTGTAACATGCTTTAAGGGATGATTTATGTACTACATTTCTCTTGTTTCCCACTTAGTTCTGTGGTATATCTGAGTAGTACAGTCACTGCATTCCACTGAATTTATAAATATGTATATTTACATATATATCTGTGCCAGATATATAAATACGTCTGTCTATCTATCTATCTAGAAATCTCTATCCATACATAGATACTCCCAGATCACTGTGTTTAGAGGACTGTGTGCATATGCATAAATTAAGGTGGATGTGCAACTGACATTAAATTAATCAGTGTTGTGGGGAAACAGAATTTATGGGAACACTTATCAGTTCAAGCTTACTGTGTCACTATGTCACTGAAACTTTTCCTTTTTAGATTATTTATCTTTATCATAAAAAATTGACCACTTTTTAAGAACAGATGTAGCATAATTGCTTTATTATTAATAACAATTATTCATACTATTTGATGCAGATACACACAAGGATACTAGCTGCAGCTTGGCATGCTTACATCTTGCCTTCATCTGAAAAGAGAGATTGAGCACTTCTTACCTCAAAGATGTTGCTATATCTTTTTGTATTTCTCATAGATTTTTAGAACCCCAGTAGTACCAGCTGATTACATCATTATAAGGACCTTCTGAACACAGTTATTTAAATCTTCATTCACAGTGGTTACTAATAAAAATGCAGCGTTTCAGCTTCTTTCCTTAACAACTAGGGAATTTTCTTCATTATTTTTCCTGTGTCTAAATCTTGTTTTCTAACTTTGCATTTTCATGAGCATTCAATATTTGTTCTCATTTTTCCTCCAGGCCAAAGAAAACAACAGTGATAAATTGGTTTTAAGGTCTGCTCTTAAAATCTTACACCTCCTTTTCCTGGACCTAGGAGGATCTCACTGTAGCTTAGTCTGTCATAGAAGAATGGCAACAAGGAACTGAGGGTAATACAGCCATTTTAAAGAAGGCAATGTTTTTCAAAGCAACACAGGAGTCAGTATCATGCTGACCAATATGCTGAGTGATACTCATCCTGGAGGAGCACCTTTAGGCACAGATAGTTCCTGCAATGACCTTACTTGTAGATTAGTGGATCATAACAGAAATGGGAGGTGATAGTTTTATGTGACAATAAATCACCTCCTTCGTGACCAGGAAACAGCTTCTTCAACACGGGCTTTTTAGACATTGGAGACATCCATGGTGCACTCTGTACAACTGAAGGTGCTAAATCGCTCCTGACCAGCCAGCTGCACGCCAGAAGGAGAGCTACACAATGCCTTGATTATTTGTAATCTAGAAATGTATGTCAATCAGCTTTTTTGTTGGTTTCCACTGGCAGGCTCTCAATCACTTACCCCTGCTCATTTGGGCTGCTCCTTCAGCTCTCAGGTTAGCTTAAATGTTAGTTCGATTTTATTTATGTGGCTGCAGCCAGACACGTTTCATATTGTTCATATTTTGCAGCCACCACTTGTAAGCATATGCCTTGATAGCCCTGATCTCAGAAGACAGGGCTGTAGCAGAGAGACATCAGATGACTGTGTTTCGGGGTACTGGTACACTAGGGGCTCAGAAGAAACAGATAGTTGCTATTTCCTGCTATTTCCTGAAAAAAATAAAAGCTCCCAGAAAGCTCTTTGCAAGCACAGGACTTAGAGCTATAATAAGGACTATCGCAAGGACAATCACACCCACTTTCCCATGCCACTACAACAAAGCCAGGTCTGTGCCTGCAGAACTCACCCTTACAGACCCCCTGATCTTCATATAACTGTTCCAGCCATAATCTCCCTTCTCTGTATCTCCCATACACTGTTCTCTTTTCTCGCTCTTATTCTTGAGGGTTTTCCACCAGTCTGTTTCCTCAATTTCAACTCTAGTGCAATTTTCTGTAACACTTCAGTTCTTCTCTTGGGTGACAGGACAATAGAAACATAGAGACACCAGACTTATGAATCATCATGGAGACGTGCAGAATGCTATATACCTGCTCTCGTAATCTACTTCTTTCTAAAAGTCTGAGATAGTGATACTAATAAGGATTTGAACATCTGAATCATTTGAAGATTAGAAGCTGTGCATAATTCAGCATTCAGATCTGAAGAAAGAGGAAAAGAATTGCAGGGTGATGTCTTGACATTCACGTTCCTACCCACACACTACCCGTCTTATTGGTCTAATTTCAGACTTAAAAGATTAAAAGGGCAGTCTTTAGCTTGGGAGATGCAAAATTGGCCTCTTTTTCTAATAGCTGCATAAGGTATTGCAAAAATCAGTCAGTGTGATTGGGATGGAGAAGACTTTCCCCTAAGAGAATGTATTTGTGTTATTGTTTTTCTATGATAATAACAAATCTGTCAGCTTGACTTCTTAAGGACTCAGCAATAACAAGTCAGCATTCATATGTGGTACCAAACAAAATAAAATTCAGCAAGGAATCAGAGGGTTTTTCACATTCCTAAGGGGAAAATGATTTTAAACATTCTGGAAAGTACTTTTACCATTTCCTTTTCATTTGGTTTGACTGATTTTGAGGTTTTCATTCTTCTAATGATGACCAGGGGCAAAAAAAAAAAAAGATGACAGGAGATCCTCGTGTCAAGCTGAGCAGGTTTTGCTGATCACAGAAGAAGAACTTTAATTAAAGTACTGCTCACTAGAATGGTGCAGTTATTCATCACATAGGGTGAGCTTCTATACAGAGTATTTATACAGTCTGTTGGTGAAAGTTCAATGACAAACACCCAGTTCTGCATCTGCAGGCAGTTTTCACAGCAAGTATTGATGTGAGTTTGTTGTGAAATTTGAATGCACCAATCAATGAAGTAAAAAATTTAAGTCAGACTATTGTTCCCAGTGGAGAGAAATTTCTGACTTGAAGGGAGATAAATGTTATAAATCCAAGATAATATGATCCTGGAAATATTTTTATAACACGCCTGCAAGGTTTTTAACTGAGGTTATCATTTTTTCATGTGGGATGAGATAGATAGTTCTCACTCTCTGAAGAGTGAATTTTAAATTGATTCTTGCACTTAAGTAATTCTGCAAGTAGTTTATACTCTCTTTGAATTCTAGCAGTTTATTCCCAGTAATGTATTTGACATCAATTCTGAATAGCCAGTTCAGTGACTGGAATAGTGAAAAGTTTTTAACTTTGGAGCGATGGAATACTACATTTATAAGAATTACATATTAAGCCTGTTTAATACATTGTTCCAGTTACCATGACTACCTCTAATAAATGTTTGTGTACTTCAGCAATGCCTACATCCAGTTAAAACCCCTTTATTGACATTCACTTCCTGCTGCATTTGGCACAATAAACTGAAGCCAGGAACAATTATGGTTTTAAAGGAAACAGATATCGCATGTTCACACTTTCAATCCTGTTTTTTCAAAATCCCAGGTGGTTAGAGTAGCACATACACAATTATAGCACTCACAATGATTTCAGTCGTTTATGGAAAAGCTAGTGGGAGGGCTAACATGTGATTTGTGCATACAAGCACACACTCAGGTGAACATTAGCACCCAGCTCAGTGGTGTGTGAACGTGTAGATTTCTAAGCAAATCAAAACACAAAAAGTTTTGATGAGTTCTACTTCACATTTAATTATGCTGCCTGAAAATATCAGAGGCAACGAACACAGGTTCAGGTTGGACATTAGGAAATCTTCCCCAGAAAGACAGTGCAGCACTGGAGCAGGTTGCCCAGAGAGACTGGAAACCCTTGCAGGTTTTCAAGATGTGGCTAGACAAAGCCATGGATGGCTAGTGCTGGTGACAGACAATCATCTGGTATGGGAGCCAGGACTAGATAACCTCCAGAGTTCCCTTCCAATCAACATTTCTATGACTTTTGCCTAGTTTTGTATGATGTAAACTGGATGTTGGAAGTTTACTATTCCCATACACTCACATATCTATATGCATTCACACATATGCTCACACACGCACACAGAAACCACAAGCTGATATTTTTCACCCTGTCCTATCAAGAACGTTACACATGCACACATTTTCATCTGTACCCCTACAGGTAAGTAAGTTCAAAAACAGGACTTCTAAATCTCCACTTGACCTATGCATGTGTATTATTTTTGCTCAAATTGTGTGTTGTGGCCTCCTTGGGGGATTGCAAGAAGATTCAGGGGAGGGAGAGTTGCAAAATGTAGAGTGCAGTCAGCAGCAGCAGCCCAGGTCCTCCAGGGTGGAGGCATGAGTGTAAACAGCTGCTGCAATAATTTAGGTACTTCTTACACTCCTGCCCAAGAGGAACTGAACTGCTGCTGGCTCAGGAGATTGCATAAAGATAAGATAAAGCTGTCACATTTTCAGGAGGTTTGAGAGGTACTGATGTTATCTGCACTTTGCAATGCAAGACTCTTGAGTTTTAAGGTTAGATGCATTGGATAGGTTTTTCATCATTGCCAAACCTCCATAAGGGCAGGTTAATTTTGAAGACTAGATGAGACTGTAAGAAAGAAGTGTTCAAAGAGGAGCATTTCTTTTGGACAGCCTCAATAAATCCTTGGGTATTCGGAAGGCAATGAGGAGGGGACTATGCTTCTGTGGAATAGGGCCAATCTCCTGAATTAACTGAGTTCTGCTGTGATGGAGTGATGCTAATTCACAGTTTACATTATGACGAGAATAAACCATCATCTTAATTGAAGAGTCGGTTTTGTTCTAGGTCTCTCAGACACTGTAACACCACTTACAGAAAAATTAACCTTTGCGCCACAGCTTCTTGTTCCTTAGTCGAAAGCAAATACTTCTAGAAGGTCTGATAAAGTTTACTTTAAGAAATACACAGAACAGGCATATTATCTCCTTTCAGAAATATTTACTAGTCTCAAAAAACACTTAACTCATACATTTAATTAGCTGTGCATAAAGTTTACAGAAAAAGAAACAAGTCCTGCGGATGATGTGTTCATTACCTGCAAAGCTGGTGGCCATCGTGTATCTTTAAGGATCTACTTTACAGTCCCTTATGTAGAAAGGAATCCTCCAGCAGCCAGGTAGGCCCCAAAAACAATGCAATGTAAAAACTGTTCGAACATACCTCGGAATTTACTCTTATGACATAAATGCAGCATTAGATGGAAAAATATTTATTAATGGATGTTATGGAACTCCAAATTTACTTAATATTGATGCCCTAAAGATCAGTATACTTGTTCTAAATGCTCTCTGCTCCCCTCTCTCTAAATTTTTCCACACAAAGCCTTTCCTTTTCTCTCTTCTTACCCAAGACACCCTTGCACGTGTAAGCTTGGACTCTGCAGTGCACACTAAAGCATACACCTTTTTGTTCACCTCTCCCTGATCCCTGATATTTCTGGCTCAGTACAGTCCTTCCTCTTTCCCAGACCTCAGTTTTCCAATACATCCTACCTACCTCCACATGTTTTTGGCAGAAGAAAGACAGTGGGAACTGGCAGCTGGCAAGCTGCAGGTCCCGTCAGATGCGCAGTCCAGGGAAGGAAGGAAATTCTGCAGCAGACGGTACAGATGGAACCTGACCCTATTGTGTTCACTTGGCCCTGCTATTCAATGAACAAATCCTTTCCTTAGCCCTGAGCACCTCTTTCTGTGGCTGCTGCAAACCCAAGGCTAGTCAACAACTCATTACACAACTGGAGACTAAGAGTTTTCCTTTTTAAATGTCAGCCATGTCATAGGTTTGGTCTCTCACGAGGAAAAAAGTTCCTGCATGTATGATGAAGTAACACTTAGAAACAGTAAAATAATTACTAAGAGTTATTTTAACAAGGTGTTAGGTAGGAGGCATTTGAGATGAGGAATGCCTGAACATCATTTTTTGACAAACATGGCTATCTTACTGCCACAGATTCCTGGCAAGCAAGGGGTACAAGCACATATTATACATGATATGTAACAAGCTGTGCTAGCAAGAAAAATAAAGCCATAAAGTCTAAGAGCTATTTGCAACAAAAAATCAGAACAGAGCTTTCGCATTAAATTGTAGTTACATCCTCATAAAATTTGATCTAAGAGAATTTATTAAAAGATGCTTTCTGTTCAGCCTTAACCTACAACTTCCTGTTTACTTGGAATTGTAGTATTTAGTTTATTTTCCATTTTCTGTTTGTTTTCTTTTATTTTCTGGGTTTTTTTTTTCCCTAAATTATTTCAATGACTAGTAAAAGCTGATAGGGAAGTTTGCTCCAAGAACAGAGTTAACGAAGGCAGCAGATTTTGATTCTGTACAGAATTAGAAAGCTGTGTCCATGGAAACAAAAAGAGAAGTAAAACCTGAGATTCCCCTTTTCTTATCTGCTGTATGACGTGACAAGAAATAATCAGTGTAGTGATATCTGAGGACAAATATTTTGTTGTAGCAACTCCTATACATGAGGTGCCAGGAAAGTAGCATTAGAAAAGCTCCAAATGGTGACACATACTAAAAGGTAACATCTGCCGTTTCCCCAAGTACCGTGTCGTTGAGCACGGCTTTGAAATGCGTGTCCCTAAGCTAATGGTTTGTAGGTTTGGATTGGTTTTGTACCTATTGGTTCTGTATAGATACAGAAATCAGTTTTGGTGCTAGGTCATGGAAATATGTCACAATATAGCACTTTGAACCGTGAGTTAATGCATTATCGCAACTTAAATGTTGCTAATGTACAAAACAGTTTGGGAGATTATATCCCTCACACAGCTACTTACATTTCACTTCTTACTGCAGAGAGCCACCAGTTTGCTCTGGAAGATTAGAGCACATTTCCTGATGGTATGTCAGAGAGCCTGATCTGAGGTGGCTTTTTTCTGTCATTACGTTTTTGTTTTCCCAAATCTCCTCATTTTCTATTTAAAATTGCGTGCACATATTAGTTCCTTCTGTCAGTAGAACGCTGTATTTTTAAATATGCATATTTTTAAATCTTTGTTTAAACAAATACCATCTTAATAGGATAACTCTCTTCTCTGACTTCCCTCTGACACTAGACCCAACAGCCCTGAGACATCTTCCTTACTCTTCCTTTAGAAATGTTAGCCTCGCGTATTTTTACTTTCCAGAGAGTACAAACTTGCTTTCCCTACTCCTCTCCCCACCGTTTTTCTGTATCATTCTTGTTGCAGTCCACTGAACCTTCTCTGTTGCCACAGATATACATTAACTGCCTCTACTCTACTGGAATTCCTTGTCGTAGTCCTTTCATTTTAAACCTATAAGGGTGCATATCCATTTGGGGAATTTGGAGGAATGATTTAGCAAGCATAGTCACAGCTATGAGATATGAGTCACATTGAAGTGACAGATATACACACACACATACACGCACAGGCATACTGATCATGAACAGAGACGCAACTTGATTTAATTTATTAAAACATCAGATGCCACGAATATTTAGGAGTGCCAGGCAGTGCTGGGGGTGCCTTTGTGTGGGTGTGATGTATCACTCCCTAACAGTGCCTGTCCCTGTCCCCGTTTCCCCGTCTCCACCTTGAGATCTATAGAGAAAGGGCCCTGTAGAGGAAGCCTCATCCAGCTCCTTCCCAAAGTGTTGAACTTTCAAAGCTCTACATTGAAGTAGTGTTTCCCATGCCCTAGCGATCCCGCACACCCGAAGGTTTCTACAGCTGAATGCTAAGGTGTGTACAAGCTGGAGGCTGCATCTTTTCTGCATATATTACTCTGACAGTGGAAAGAGAGAAACAACCAAGAGCTAAGGTTTGTCGCCTAGCCTAGGTAGAGTTCTACCGCCAAAATTTTCAGTTCTTCCACATTGGGACCACAGGGACAAGAGATCCAAACTTCATTTTGACCAGCAGAAAGAAACTAAATACACAAAGTCCACCAGATATAGTTTGAGAGCTATTGGTTTCCTCTTTACTCTTTCAGGTAGTCAGTGCAATCCAGTCATTCCTTCCTTCCATCATCTGTCTTGGTGCCTCCTTTAGCAGTGATGCTGCTCGTTTGAAATTTAGACCCTGTTCAGCTGTACTCTCTCATCTCAACCCTGGCTGTGCTCTGAAACCTGGGTATATCTGAGAATGACCTCAATGAATATTTGAAGTACCTGTCCAGGAAGTGGAAGCACAGGAATACCTCTAAGGTCTTCTCTGGTTAGAAAATCAATCTTTCCTCATTCATTCATTCGTTTCCTGACTGACTGGCACTGAGCTGGAGATACTGAGCTATAGTTGTACTGATGGCCATTTCCCACTAAATTATGCTAAAAACGCCCTGTTTCTTTGTCCTACGCTAAAACTCCCCCTAAAGCTGAGTCCAGAACTGGCAAGGCTTCATAGCTGCCTTCTAAGTGCACCAAAAAACCTGTTTACCTCATTGCAGTAATTTATTTCCTTTACATAGTTTCAACACATATCTTCTCCCAAGGGAAATAAATAAGATAAATTGGTTAATATTTACGGTGCAGCAAAATCATATCTGACTAAAAAAGTTCCATAATCATGCCTCTTTCAACTTTGAGCACCTTTGTCTTTTATTTTGGATATCGCTTATGGGAAGGTTGACATCTGCCCTTTAAAGGAGATTGTCCAAACACTTGAGATTATCCTACTATTTGAACATACTTCGTGTCTAACCTCAGAAGATCATTGTCTTCTCCACAGTGTCGGAGAGATACCCGAGTGGGCATTAAACAAGATATGTCCCTTTCTGGAAGCAGTACGAGTTAAGCTAATGCAGTGCTCCACTCAGGCTAATTAGCCCTGATTCAGAGGCAGAGCACTGTGCGAACAGCTGTGCTGCTGCCAGTCCCCCAGATAACTCATATGCAGAGCTAGCTCACGTACCTGTGCTGTCTAGACACATCTGTAGTGTAACGTTTTCACTTGTAAGCCACAGAAAACTTTTTAGATGTCCAGGATTGTGAAGTCCTTGGCTTCACTTTAAAAATCTTTCTGGAAATTCCTCCAATTAGTCATGCGTGACTTCATGTTTAATAGCTATAATTAAGTCATAATTCATCCACTGCTTCAATGGTGATCTACATGAACAACTTTGCTTTCCCTAATAGGATAGTTACTCAAGTCAATAGTTTCTTGGCTATTCCATTAAAAGTGACTGAAATGATAAAAGAGAGATTAACGTCTGCAGAGTGCTGAAACATCCCTTATTCCAAAAGACAGTTCAAGTATTTTAACTTTTTTTTTTTTGCCTAAGGACAACAAAAAGAACTCTTCCTGGCAGTAGAGTTTTATTATTCTTCCCAGTTTTGGCTTTCTTCAACCTGCTTCTGGTAATGTCTCAATTTCTTTGAGTAATTCTGCTTCCCATGGCAAAAAAAATCTTTCTTGTATCTATTCCTTTTCTTTGCCTTATATGGTAAAAAATTGCTGTAACGCTTTAGCAATGTCTTTGCAAACAAATTGTCACCTTTTAGAAGTCTGATAGCCTCTTTCAGATGTTTCCTGTTTTTCCTGGAATAAAAATGATTGATTTGTTATTGATTTTGGTTCAGTCTTACTCTCTGCTAGTATCACCTGGTTTGCAGTGATGCCAACATGTCAGAGCTGAGGTGATACTCTGTTTAATCTGACTACTGGAAGGTGAGACTACTCTTGCCTCAAGAAATCTGAACAGACAGGGAGGCCAAACACACTGGCAATTTGTTTGTGGCTACTCAGGAAATTCCACTCAGAGCTAAGGACGGTGTAGTTGTCTCAAATCATGCCCAACACCTTAACCCATAGATTATCTTTGCACTGTGCTACTACTCTTTCCATTGTTGTGCCTTTTTAGGTCATTCAAGACAAGTCCCAGTTCTTCCTTTTATCCTTTGACATCTATACAATGAAACATGATTAAAGTAATCTAAAAACCATCTCTCCAGTCTGTAATTATTGATTATTTTCAGTAAAGGTAATAAGCACATAGAACATGGAATAAAAGTAAGAAAAAATAGCATTCTTGGGCTTTATTTTTACCTTTGTTTTTTCTTTACCGGCTTTTCTAAATTTCTGTCAAATTACTTATCCTTCTCTCCCTCCAGCTGCAAAAAATGGGTCCTCTCTTTATCTTTCTGCCCTCCCAGGCCAGTTCTGCAGATTTTAGAGTTCTTTGATCCTTCCTTTCTTGTCCTTGGACAGAGTAGTTAACACTATTAGGTTGACAATTTGCTCAGACATGATTATCCACTGTAATCTTGTTTTATTGAGTTACTCTTCATTAAGTTCCATATTTTAACTTGCCTGCTGACTTCCCTAACAACTCTTTATTAATCTAACCCTCTAACAAAATTCATCATGATGAATTCATCAGTTCAAAGAGCACATATATTTCCTCATTTGTCATAACCTGCTTCTCTGTTTTGAGACTATGCACCTTTTAGTCTTCAGTCTCCCATTTTTATACATTTTGCTTTCTATCTATTAAAAAAATCTAGTTAAAGTTGTTCGTTTGGCAGGCAAGGAGCAGGACATATAAGTACAAGAACTGATGTATTCGGTTACAACAAAAGTCCATCTAGCCCAATACACCAGTTCTAATAATGAGGAGAAAAAAGTTGGTCAAGGAATAGTAGAACCACAGGCAATTAATTTAGTGATCTTTCTCTGAGATATTCAACTTACTTTTGACAGTCGGCGTAGGAACTTCCTGAGCCAGAGGTTGGGTCTAAAATAGTGGGCAAGGGATGTTCTTGCAAGAACTTGTCCAATCCCTTTTTGAAACAGGGTATACTTTCAGCTTTCAAAATGTCTGGTGGCAATGAGTCCTATCATGCTTGTGCTGCGTGGAAAACACTTCCCTTTTCATATCTATTTTATATATGACCATGTCATTAGGGATGCTCTAGTTTTTAGGTGTTATAATTAACATTCCCAATTTTTCTTCCTTTCACCAGTCATTTCAAAAGTCATCCAGGAGCACCTTAGGCAAATGCATATATAGAATATTTGATTTGGGGACCAAAGCTCAAATTCCAAGCACAGTCTCTCTATCGTAAGTCAGGTGGTGGTGCTCCCTGTCACTCTCCAGGCATTTGTGTGACTCAGTTCTGGACTTCTAAAAATGTAATTAATGTCTGAGAAGTGTGGGGTCACTTTGCAGCTTCTGCTGTCAGAAAAGAGTTACAAGAAGAAGCTGTGCATGAGAGTAATTTGCAAACATTTTTTAAGGGAGAACACAGCACAGCACAGCAAGGTCCCTCAGATCCAGCACATCCAAAGGCGAGCTGAGCTTTAGGATACGCAAGTAAGGAGTCAGGCAAGCACCTTTTTAGTACTCAGCCATCTCTCTATGCTACCACATTGCTCAAGAAAAATGAGTAATTACTCCAGCAAGCAGTTTTACATGATGTGTAGGCAGACTGTCTGTGCTACACTTTAACAGCCTCTAGCTATAAATAACATTATTAGGAAAGCACATTGCCTTAGATGGAGAGAACAGAGATAATCACCTTTCTGACTGTCTAGAAATATATTTAGATTTCATGTTTAAAGATTAAAAATAGACTCAACAAATGCACTTAGTTTTAAGCATTGAGTTAAGCTTCTCACCCAAATGATACAATTGACACAGTAGTGCCAACAGTTTATTGAAAGTTTCAGAACTCTTTAAAATGCTGGTCAAAATTCTGAGACCTTAAAAGGCTCTTTAATTAAAAGGTCAAAAGTAGGGCTCTGACAGACTCATTCTGGGAGATAAACCTTGGTGGCCGAAGCTGCTGCTCCAGCTGTTCACACTCACCCACTCTCCTGATGGACACTGCTGCCCTAAACCTGCAACATCTGAACCACCACAGATTCCAGCCTGGGTTTCAACCCTTTACTGGGACTGTTTTCTGTAAATATGCTGGCCTGAAAACTCTGACTGATTTTGAGTAGGGCATTCTGCATGGCTTCCTTACCATATTAGGGATATTAGGGCCTAAAGCCATGCACCTGCTACCCCTGTCCCAGAATCAGTCTATGGGGTTATATAGTATGTCCTGTGCTTTCTTCATCCCAGAGCAAAGGGGGGGGGGGGGGGGAGAGGAGGAGTTGTGGCTGTTGCCTGTCCCTCATGTCTTTCTTGCTTTCATTACTTCATCTCTTCCTTCTTTATATCTCATAAGGCTTGAAGAAAGACCCTAACTCCCAAGCCTCTGCTTCTGCTTTTGCACCAGCATGCCCATTGCCCCAGGTCGAGCACCGTCAGCACATAGACCTGTTGGCCCAGTGTTGACACGGGTGAGTGTCCTATCTGGCAGGGTCTCCTCTGGAAAGCCTGGGCACCGTTTGCGTCTCCCTGGGGATTGTGTAACCACACAACATGTGGCTCCCTGTGGGTAGCCACTTTAACATACTTCATAGAACTACTCAAGACAGTGGAAATAGCTTTGTGGTAAGCTAAATCAGTGCATTTTCACTGAGGCCTGACCAGTGCAGCCACTCTGCCCTTCCACTGTGTGTGGATGTTGATCTGCAGCTTTGATGCACTTTGTTAGGATGCACAGGAAAGTCAACACTCCTAACATCCGTGGCGTACCCCATTGCATTCATTGCACTCCTCTAAACTGGTTTCTTCAGGTTTGGTCCAGTAGCCTCTGAAACAATAGCTTTGCTCCAAAGCTTGCTGGCCTGATCTGTAACCAGCAGCAGGCTGTCAGCTGTAATTCCACCGGGCTGCCATACCTATCTCTGCAGAAAAATTAATTTGCCAGATTTACTGAACTATCTATCAAACTATTTCCACTAGGCTGGACTTCCACTTTCAGTTTGTAGACACTCAAAATAACTACATGCATGCCCTGAACTGTAGCCTCCCAGCAAACAAAGAACAGAAAAGAGGACATAACTGGCCTGGAGCCCATATAGTCCATTCATTCACACAAGATACCTGCTCCGAACACTCCTTGCTATAAATCTCATTTTGGTTGTTCTACTGACAGAATGGCAATCCCACACCCAGGCACTCCCCGTATGTTCTCAAAAAAGCTGTAAAACAAGCTCTCTGAGTCAGGAGTTACACATTGTGGGTAAATACACCTGATAACAGCCCACGGCCTACTCACCAGCCTATGCTCTACCGAAATACCAGGTGTGGAACTTCACTAGTTTGCAGAGCCCGCTATAAGCTCCGCATCCAGATGAAATCTCTAATGTGGGATAGATTATTTTTATAGTTTGAACAAGAGTATAAATAATGTAATAAATCTGTATTTTTGTCTTCACCATTTGGTTTGTCTAAAAACAAATACTTGCATCTTCTGTCAATTATCACAAGTTCATCTTTTATTTTCTTCTTCTGCTCATCACCTGTTCTCCTACTCAGTCCTTGGTCTTCATGTGTTTCCAAACCTTCATATCAGCAGGCTCTTTTTTGATTCCCCATCTCCATTATTTCTCTTGAAAAGTGAATGAGCACAAAAAGGGTAAAAATTAAAATGGCACCCATCAAGGCAGGCTGTTAAACACGGAAACAAACTCTAAGTCCACCTTTATGTTAGTGTTATATCACATGTCTACAATGCTAACTGACTAGCTAGGAGCACAAGTTACATCCAAGCTAAAAACAAATGTTTTCGTTATAAGGCTTGCAGTAAGCAGACAGCTGACTTCTAAAGGATGTTCTACTAAAACTTTGGTGGGATTATGTTAACTTGACAGTTCTACAAAAATTAGATTGTTTAACCCTCTGCTGAATGTAAGGTATAAATCCCTCTCCATGACAGAGCCCAGAGGTCAAAGGGTATCGCAGATTCTTGCCATAGAGGTTTGGTTCTTTAATTTAAATGATAGCAGCTCAAGGTCCTGAGATGATGATGAAGAAAGAACCCTCATCCTTGCTTACACATAACGTTCAGCTAGTGGATAATTTTTACTCAGTGCAATTTTTCTTTGATCCTCAAAACATCCACTTTACAATTGCTAAACTGGGAAATTAGAGGCTTCATAGTAAGATCTTTCTTTAGTTAAACCAATTTCTCCCCAGAGGATGAGGTTGTTACCACATGATTTGATCAAACACAGTGCCTCTAAAGCAAGGTGAATTACACAGGCTTTTTGCATAAGCTTTTCTAATAGATTATTTTTAGATTAGTTTTAGTTGCCACTAATTCCCATGAATATTCCTGATCTAACCTCCTTTCCCATGAGGGGCATGACCTAGCTCTCAGCAAAACAAATGGGAAGCTTTCCATTAATTTCAGTGGGACCTAGAGTGATCCCTAAAGATCAATTAGCAGATCATTGTTTAGTTATGTGCAAAGCTCTGCTAGTGGAGGATTTTACAACTATTTTGTAAAAAGCCATCCAGAAACTAGAAGTTTGTTTCCCGTAGTCATAAAGCTCACAGTAATTCATAGCCCCATAGGGTAATGCAGTAGAGTGTATTAGGACTGCCAGTGCTAATGTAAGCACCAATATCTAGACAAATATATCATTTATTCACTGTTATCAGTGCTCTTGAAATGAACACCCCATAAATTCTTAATGATAAGTACCTAAAATAAGTATTGCTAAGATAATACACACTGGCTCAGAGCAGAAAACAAGCAAGGTATCACATTCTGAGATCTTTTTAGTAGTTTAATTATTACACCTGAAGAGAATACTGTCTTCTTTTTCGAAAGAAATATTTTTCCAAAGGTGATATTTACATAGACCATAAAATAAATTCTCCTAATTAGAGCAAATGAGGGAAAATCAATATAGGAAAAAAGTTGCCTCATTGTTTTGTTTCTCAGCTTAGAGAGTTACAAACACATTCCAATTGCCAGATAAAACACCTTTGTCCAGGAACAAATGTATACTTTCAAGACTTCTTGGGTTTTTGTTAAATCAGTAAGAGTATCCAAACACTATTTTGAAGAAGTACTAATTCAAAACTTGAAAATAAATGCAGAAATCAAATAATATGCAACACGTGTTTACCATATCAAGCTATTCAGATACCTTTCTTTGATAGGATAACTGTTTTTCAGGATGAATGGAATGTGGGCAAGGCATTTGAAGAGTTTCACTAGGAAATTATTAATTCAATAAGGAGGTTGGAAATAAATGAGAGGAAAAAATAACTGAGAGTATCAGTTGCTCACAGGATGATTATGAGCCATCAATGTGATCTGACTGTGAAAAAGGCAAGTGCAATCTCCATGAATCTTTTTTCCAGGAGAGTTAAGCAAGTATTCATGTTATTGTACCTGTGAAATCTCCTCTGTATACATTTCTGATTGCTTGTGTTCAAGAAAGGTGAATGCAAGCTGAAAGAAATATAGAGAACAAAGTAATGACAAGCAACAGAAAGCACTTGTCTAGCCAAACCAGAGCCATGGGGTAATATGTTTGCTATACCTCAGAGGTAAAAAGAGAAGACAGAGAAAAACCTATTGAGCTAGAGGACGATGTTAGGATGATTATGGCTGAGTATAAACTGGCCAGGGGTGAATTTAGCCTTGAAATTAGGAAAAGCAGCTATCAGAATAGTAAGATTTGGAACAGCTTCTCTCATGTGAGTGTGGGGCAATACTTTTATAGTGGAGCTTCATGAGTTTGTAAATGAGAAAATATAACATGCCACAAGAGCATCACTTCTAAACTAAAGTTTTATATATTGATTTAAGTCTTCATTTCACTTAAAATCTCCTGAGGTGCTTTTCATGAGTAGGTAGATGAACCTTAGTCACTCGAGGGCCCAAATGCAGTTTTGACACAAGCTCCTGAGGCCAGCGACTGGTTGCAGCAGTTCAGGAACAGATTAGCCATCAGATTGTGAGCCAGGGCTAGGACGCATATGCCAGAATATTTTCTCCTACCATGTCACCTCACAGTATGCAGTGCACTGAAGAGATGGAACAAATTCTCTTCTCATTCCTTGCCTCTCTGCTCCATATTTACCTTCATAAATGTAGTCCATTACATTAACTGATGCATAAATATGTATAAAAAAGGGAAGCAAGGTAATTTATATTCTTGACTCACTCCTGGTAATAGTTGAGCCTAAGATTATTTTCTGGGAACGTTAAAAAAGCATAGATAGAAAATATAATGATAATAATGTTTCTTCAATAAACTTACTCGTTTTGCCAAGATGTCTGTTCAGAGCTATAGTTCTGCTAGGCAACTATCTGATTTAATTGTAAAAGCAAGAACTACTGCAGGTTATTGGGGCAATTAAGATACCAATAGCAATTCTCCCCTTTCGCTGAAGGGATCATGCACTGATCTGCACAGTGTTGTGTGAGGTATTTTTGCCTTCCTTCGGGCTGACTGACTTACTCAAAAAAAGTACAGAAATACTGTGGAGAGATCACAAGCAAGATCTCCAAAGTCCTAGAATAGTGTTCTAGCCATTGAATTACGCTTCTCTTTCACCCTAACAAACTTCAGCCAAGGTTACTAGGGGTTCCACCATGTAAAAGGCCAATGGGATTCATGCCTGGAATAGAAAGTACACAGTGAAGCCACATATATTTCCAGTCTGTGCAGCTGAAATGACAAACAAAAAGCCATCAATACTTTCTACGACACAGAGGAGATGTGGCTACAGAAAGACTCTTGGCACTCAAGCCTGTTAATTTTGGCTCTCTGAATAAAGGGTTGTGCTGTCCTGCAAAAAAAGGCATTCTGTTTCTGTTGTCAAAGGGGCTGTGTAAGAACAGAGACAGGCAAATATACAAGAGAGCTTAAAGAAGGAAACCTCTGACGCACTATGTGTTTCAGATCTTTATCATTGATTTAACTTGTCCGTGGCAAGGAGCTGTTGTTTATAGACCTCATGTTCCTCATTGATGAATGATTTGAGCTGTGTTGATTTATACAGTAAATCAGCTGACTGTGTTTTTGAGTTTTCTACTTTGCCTGCCTGCCCCATAGAAGTCATCAAGAAGCTTTTCTGATGAGATACGCTCTGTGGCTTCTCAAATTTCAGCTTATGTCATGTGTTCAGGCTTAAGCAACTACATCAAAGCTATTAGAAATATCGGATGAAGTTATACTCATAGTGCTTTACTGTTAGGGACATGACACTCACTGAGCTTACCAAGCATTTAGTGCAGTGTGTAGCTAGTGTTACACACCTCAAAACAGACCACTTGGGAGGCAGTTATGTAGCATTAGTCAATAAGAAACATCAAGATTAGGGTTGCATTTCAAACCCCATTTTCCTTGGGGTCTTGTCTGAGGGAAAAGCTCAAAATTTCAAGATCCTTGAGTTCCACCTCAGATTCTCTCCTCCAGACAGGATAAATCTGCCCTTTTTCCTTACATGGTATCCCTAGAGAAGAAACCTCCCTTTTAGATTACGGCCTGCTGGTTGGAGTTTCTTATTGTGCCTGCAGGAGATTAAAGCCGTATCTCCCACTGTAGAGTTGGATTACATGAATACACAGGCTTTTCATTAGTCTGGGACTGAAGAGGCTCTTCTCTGCCTCTGCCAAAGACAGGCCAGAGTGCAGCAAAGAGTTAAAGAGTGGTTTAAACATGTTTATTTAACATTGTTACATAACCAAGGAGCCTCTGGGCTGAAGCGTTTTGACTCTGTCTGTTGGTATCGGTGATATCATGATATCAGCGTTTCCCAGACACTGCAGTGACATTCCTTGTGAATCTGCCAGACTGGCAAAAAGGCATAAAGAAATCACGTGTAGATGATCTTCCTTATTGCCCCGATCACACCGAGTTTTGAGAAAAATTGGCAGAAACCAGCTTTGAAGCACAGCTTGGCCATGCTTGGCAGCTGCATTCTCTGTGCCGGCTGCCAGTGGAGTTCCAAGGTGATCGCACTGTCGCCTTCTTTTTAGCCTCATTTCCTGTGGAAATTGAGCTTTTCTATTTGTGCTGTCTTTCCATTTGTATCTCAGTTTGTCTATCATTTGCTTCCTACCCCAGTGGCTTTTAAATTTGACAGCTGTTGACAATCAAGTCTGACAGAAAGGGAGAGGAAAAGACTTCCTGCAAGCCTTATGAAAATCAACAGATTAGTAGAGGAAAGAGATTAGTGCAAATCCACCTATTCAGAGAAAAGTCTCAATATGAGCTCACCAAGAGCTTTTGGCTTGACAGTTACCATGCAGGTATCAGCTACCTGATCAACATACATATAGGCCGCAGCATCTACAACACTGCGCTACCCCAGCCAATCGTTAAGGGACATGAGGGCTAAAGGAGGGGGGTGATAGAACAGGGAATTAGAGGAAATAGCAATAAATTAGGACTAACCTGAGGATGTGTAGCAGACATGAAGGGAATGGAGACGTATAAGAGTGGGGAAGTCTCACGGACTTCTGAGAGAAGCTATGATTATCCATGGGAAGGTCAGATGAAAATCCATAGGAAGTTTGGCTTCCTTATTCTGCTTCTCACAAAACAGGATATGCTACATATTTAGAACTGAACCCACTCAAAGTATAATGCCAAAGATATAGAGCTTTCAGAGTACAACCAAATTACAATTTCATTAGATACTGTCTTCATTCCAGATTAGGCCAGGTTTGACAGCAGGTGTAGCTGTGCCTGTGCAGTGACTATACTCAACGTGAAAAAGGACTTGCATCAGCTAAGCTTGGAATAAAGGCCCTTGCTAAAAAACTCCATTGCTGAAAACTGAATATCCTAGTTTGAACTAAAGAAACATTAGCTACATCAAGTATTGAATGTGGGATATTTTTAGACATAAACTATAGCTTGCTATGGATGAAACGCCTCTGTGAAAGATCAATAGAAGTCTGCACTGCCACATACTTCAACTTCCCGTTTGCTGCCAGCATGGGATCGTCTCATCATTCATGTTGCATATATGCTAGTTCACTTGCAGGCTCCCTTCTGAAGTGAAATAACTAGTTTCCTTGGAGAGGAATCCTGGACACAGTTGACAGGACAGTTTGCTCCAGGCTCTGCTCCAGACAGATGAAATGGACTTGGACTGCAGCAAGTTTAACTCCCTCAGCCTATGACAGTTGTCTGATGTTATTCCAATAGGCCTTGTGTCCTCAAATCCCCTACATGCTGTCACGGCACACTCCGAGCAGGCAATACATACTTTGAATTAGTAAACCACAAACACATAATGATTATCTCTCAGGGCCATACAGGACCGGAGGAGACTTGGGCCAAACCCTACCCAGAACAGGGCCACGCTGCTCCAAAGAGAGCTGCTCCTCAGCAATGTGGACAGGGGTCATCTTGCACCATTTGGCCTGGGGTCAGAGATTACTCTTTTGGGGCAGCAGCCTCTGCAGCACAGATGTAGCCACAAAGCAGACACCAGAGCTCCCAAAAGAACGACTTTGCTGGGCTCACTTCAGGCTTAGGGCTGGAATTTGAACTATTCACACTGATAGGTGTGATTCCTGGCAATCAACTTTCACTCAGGAGAATCACGTGGCTCCTCCAGACCTTTCCTTCAGAGGCCAGTTATAGATAGAAGCCAAAATAGATAATGAGGTAATAATTTTATTTTCCTAGTTGCTTAAGAAGAGTGTTAGAAGAGTTAATCCAGGGATCAAAGGTCTTTGTTAACAGAGTCCTTTGAATCCCATGTGTGGTAGTCACAAAAATAACCCAGAAAATGTGCAGATCTGAAACTGACAGGCATGACTGAAACAAAATCAGTTGCTACCTTCTAATGAGGATTTAGTACATTTTAAATGTTTGGGTTGGGTTTGATGTTGTTATTTTATGTAATTTATTGTGGAATTTAGCTAGCTGCCATATCTTTTCATGCAAGTGAAACTTTCCAAAAGAGCCTTAAACTCCAGTGATGAGTACAGTTATTTGTATGTCAGCTACAGCTTCTATTTATAGGATGATGAAAATATCCCCCAATCAGTAACTCTCTGAGAGACAGGCATTTCATAAAAATAGATTATAAAAAACAAACAAAGACACAGCCATGCTTTAGGTTAACAAAAACACTGATATTCCAAAACCTCCTCGTAACCTTTGTATTTCAAACGTTGGTAAATTCAGATAGTAAACGCATTGAAACACAGACACATAAACGTGACATTGAACAAGGCGTTCAGCCATTCAGCAGAAGGAATATTAATATATTGTATGGTGAAAGAACATGAAAATAAGTGGAGCTCTTTAATGACTTACATAAAATTAAATTAATTGCTTTTTGTGATGCTCAGTAGAGCTTGCATGAAGGCACTTACCAGAGGTGTATGTGTTTTTAAAGTGTGTTGATTTAAGACCTGATTTGTTTGAAGATTGACTTGAAAGAATTTCAAAGGATGTAGCTTAATTAAAAATATTTGAAACTTTGCATTCCTTGCAAAACCTTTTGACCTCTCACGACATTTAATGCTTGAAGGTGGGGAGCTGACTGACTACTTCTCACTTCACTAGAGGAACCTCGATCCTTTCCTGATGCAACAGTCATCATTAATTGCTGTTCAGTGATTAGTACGATAACCAAAAATAAGCATCTAGAAAAGTGGTATATTATTATATTGTAAGCACCTGGCACACCAGGGGGACTTTTTCCAGCCGTGCACCCAGCCTGGCTCATCCTTTATGAAACTCCGAGAACAGAGAGCACAAGAAAAGGTCTGTGTGTTACAGGCATCACAAAATCTGGCATTCTCACTGAAGGAGAAATCAAATGGAGCTATCCATTAACAGGCCAGTGAGGAGTCATTAGAGGAACCTCTCCGACCCCCGCTGTTCCTCATGACGGATGGCCTGCTGTCATTCCCTCCGACGGGGCCTCTCAGAAGGCAGGCTGTTTGCATTCAGTCAACACTTTGCTTTTATAGGCCTGTGGAGCCAAAGATTGCTAGACTTTTGAACCCCAGGCTAACTTCTGTCTGGCTACAGCCTCATTTTCTGGAGCCAAAATCTTTTTTAACAACTACACAATAACAAGTAATTAGGGTAAAGTCCGCTAATCTTCTCTTTTGGGCCTTGAGGTTATGTATTCAGAATCAGTTGGGGTGAAGGTAGAATTACTACCATCAAAGCCTGAGGTTACTTTGTAAAAGGAGTTGAACTCTGGGTCAAGGAAATGTTAACTGGACAAAGAAAGATCAGGGCAGATAGTGTTAAAATTAAAACTGTCCTACTGAGATAATGCAGAATTGACTGCTTTTTCTCTGGAAACTAGCTGAGTACAAGATACGAAAGGAAGGCTAGAATGTTGCTTTAAAAAGGTGAAAGCGCAGTTAGTAATAACGAATCTATTGGCTAACTTTGGTTTGGCAATTTATTTTTAGTCTCTTTTTTCAATAAGACAAAAATAGAAGATCTTATTTTTGGGGCCACCTTTTATCTGGGGGGGCACCCTGTTTCCTAAAGCTATTTGATTTACTAAATTAAAAATCTATTGCTTTAATCTCTCTTTCCCAAAAGTCCCCAAAATGCAAAATTCGGTAGAAACGGAGAGGTTCCTTCTCCTGACTTTGGAGTCCTGGAGATAAATGGGACTTGCAGTATGGCCAGAAGGATAAACAAGTTCAAACCTGCATATGCAGTGGAGGAAGAATATTCCAGATCAGAGCAGTGTCCGTGAAGGATAACTGACTAGTAGTTGTGTCCTGTATTTAGCAAGAGGCTAGTTTTTGTGCCTCTACTGCTTTCACAGCATAGACCGAGGAGTTTTTCAAGGAATTAGCCTAATTAGTGAGAATTTTTAGACATTCATAATACAAACAGATTTGGCCTCAAAAATCCATCACAGATCAAGGCAGTGCTCATTCCACGGTGTGGAGTCTCTCCAAAATTATTTCCACACTGTGCCGTCAAGGATAACAAGTATGCCACCGCCACCTCACCGGTATCAAAGCTGGCAGTTCAGACAGGATCAGCGGGACCTTGTTCTCACCCGTCACTATGAGCAGGCCATTGCCTCTTGCTGCCAATGGAGTTTTAGTCCCTATATGGGAGCTGAAGAGCCTAACCGCTCAGGCCAGCTGTTTCACATGCCAGGTCCTGATGAGCATGTTGCTGAGCACCCTGGCTGTCTCGTTTGCTTTCAGGAAAGGGACTGAAATGCTTCACCTTACATAGGCAAGGGGATTTGGGGTATCTTTGGAAATCCTCTGTAACTGATGGCAATCAGCACAGTGGTAGAATTACCTAGCAGGTCACTCCCTGGGGCAAAGATGCATTTAATGGTGCTGCATTCACCAGCTGGATCAAGCCAAGCACAGTAGAATAGATACTGGTTTCTGCTTCCAGGCTTAGCTATTAGAAGGATTTTCTTGTGTGTCCCCTGCTAATGCTGGAGCTTCCCAGAGTAGTTCACACAGGCACCATCATGGCAGAAAAAGCGTTTTGTACAAGACTAAGAGTAGCAAGGACAACTCTGAACTTGGTGGGATGCTTGAGTGCACAGGAGAAGACGACTCCCGCCCCACATCTTCCCCCCAAGGAGATGGCATACAAGGGCATCTCCAGGTTGTGGGCAGAACAAGTTGTTCCAGTGTCTCTAGGAAAAAAGGTGATATCCAGAATTTTTTAGTTCCCTGTCATTTTGCTTGCATTTCCCTGCAGATTTTAAAAAACCCACGTTAGCATCACTTCATGATCACTTCACTTTCACTGTCATGAAAAATGAAAACTTTCTCCATATATGAACTAAATGAAACAGGTCTCATCACTCATAGCTTTCTTTTGTGATGGGTAGGTTTTGAATATATTTACTTCTAATTATACTAGAGTAAAATAATTGGTGATGACTAATCACGGTCATGAAGCTTTTTTTTCCTTTTGAAGCATTCTTCTGACATGGAGATACAAAATGACAAGTGCATTTTTATGCTAATTATGGCCATGTGAATTACCCTAGATAGATAGAACAACAACAATGCTAAATTCCACTGAAGCAAAGGGTGCCTTTTTTCTGGAACCTATCACAGGAGCAGGATACATGATACAGTAGACACTATAATATATTTCTTCAAGGATCATATTAGAAACAACTGCTCTCTGCTACACTAGAAGCAACACTAAATCTAGTAGACTTCTGCCTTGTGTAGATGCCTCACAGGTTAAATTAACCAGTGTAACTGTACTAGTAAAGCAAGCTATATTGGTGTGACTAAAACAATTTGGTGTTAGGTCGTCTGCTGTTCAGGCTAGAACAGAAACCTATCTCTTAACTAAAATGCCGATATCCATACCCTCTCCTGTTTTAGCTCTCCAGTATGGCATTTTGTTGCTGCTAGTGACAACTGCCCATCAAAACACCATATAAAACTTCTTCAATTAAGGTAGCTTTTATTTTTAGAATTTGATTTATAAGGACTTTGTGGCTGTTACACAAAGGTTTGTTCAGAATGTGAAGAAAAAGTAGACAGAAAATGATGCTACAGGAAATTATGTAGCCTTCCTCTGTAAGGAACTAATAGTTTTACAAGCAGATCTCATGGCTGTTGGTCAGCTAATAAGCCAGGCTGGGGGTCTTGCAGGCTTCTTTCGATTACAAAAAAGAACAAATGTGTGAGTCTGGTGAGTTCCATCCCATTTTATTTCTTGAAGATTTTTTACCATGAACCCAATAGAAACAGATATCAACAGGCAGTTTACTCTCTCAGAAACCCCCCAGCCTGTCTCTCTAATTAATGCCCAGAACAGTGAGGCCATGATTTGATTTTATAGCTAAGCCAATCTCAGAGCAAGCTAATGCCAAAGATTCAGTTCTGTCTCCTCTCCTTTTGCCATCAATTGCACGCTCCTATTCCCAGCATTGCACTGAGTCAGATGTTTTCTGACCTCATGGTGTGCTACATCAGGGCTGGATCACCAGAAAAATATTGACCTTTTTTTGCAGGGTTTTGCAGACAAACACGAGCTTTTAACAGCAAAGGGAGAGGCAAGCGGACACAACTGAAAGCTGAGAGGAAGAAGAAAGGGAATAGGTTGCCTTTTCAGAGGCATCTGATCATTTGATGGCCTGGGCTAGCATTAGACTGCACCCTGACTCTCTGCTCCATCTCCATGTAACGACCATGACTGTTTCTCTTAAAGTCTGGTGACTTGTTTCTTTTCTGTACAAACAACAACTCGCACATCATATTCTTGTTCTTGCATGCACAGACCAAGCAGTTAAGTACTGCTCAAGCTTTGTCACGCACTCCATGCCTTGGGCCGTAGCCCATGTCTGCTTCCTACCCTCTCTGTATAAAAGAGCATTTATTAAATGTTCCTGTACTGAGTGTAAAAGAAGCAAACCCACTGTCTTTAGCCAGGTCTGTGATTACCAATAGATCAAAGACCTGCTTGACAGCAATTGTGACTTCTAGACAGACACCTGAAACACAGAAACAGCTAGAAACTTTGACAGAGGATGAATCAATCTTTATCATAACAGTAGGTAGCAGGCACAAGGAACAGAATCATTTGACATTCAGATGGGAACAATACAGCTTCCTTTATACATTTCTTAAAAAACAGTAACTCATATTTACAAGAATACATTAGAAAGTCTATTTTTCTTTTTTCCATAAGTAATAACACTCATACTTGTGGTTTCTGGACCTGATTCATCCCTGGATCACTTCAGATTTGTTGTAGGCTCTCCATTTAGCACTGTCATAGCCCTATCTGTGATTCTCTCAAAAGCAAAGGGGTAGGAAGGAGTTTACCATAGTGGCTAGTGATTTGGGATTGAGCTGCCCAAATTCTCTCTTTGAAGATTCTTTGCAGGACCAGTTCCCCAGGGTGTGAGGGCTCTGTGCTTCTCAAACACACAGCTTCTTCCTCCCTTATGCTGAGTAGCCGAAACACAAGGACATTTAAATCGTTCGTTAATTCAGAAAATTCCAGTAATGTGGGAAATTGCCCCGCCCAATAATTTCTGGCTTCTCCAATCATTAGCCAATATTATTGATTATTATACAGCCTGTACTCTGCAATGTATTTTCACAGCCAAAAGAATACCCCAGTGTGTCTGATTTTGCCAATAATTAAGCGCATGAATAACTTTACTGAGAGGAATAATCTCATTGAACTCAGTAATATGATTCAACAATCCAAGGGCGAAGATAAGAACTGCCATTCTGTAATATAGCAACATGCATGTTATTTAAGTCAAGCCACACATTGTACCTGGATGTGCAGGACTCATAAATAACAGTGAAATTTTCTTGCAACCTCAGTAAGACATTATCATATTTATTATTCACATCACAATAATACCCCATAGCTCTAACCAGTTCTCATCAGCCTAGGTACTGTATAAACATATCAGATGACTAAATCCCATCATAGGAAGCTTACATACACTTTGAAGCATAAAAAAATAAGAATCCCGCTAATTTTCTCCCACTGTAATTGACAGGGTCTTTTAAGACCTTAATACTCTCATAACAAACTGAGGGCTTCAGTGTGATTTCTGCTACTCCTGTGTAAAACCATAGGAATGCTATTCTTTTAGACCTCATCACAGGGGCTGAAATATGTATTGCTGGCATGAAACAAAAACTCTATTACAAGAATGTTATCAAGGCTGTGATGTCAAGCACTTTGAAGAACTTGCACACCTAGCTGCCACCTGAGACACCTAAGTACAAGTTTAACTGTGGATGAACCCCAGAAGTAGCTACATTTCCTCAGCTCTTGCCTTTCCAGCAGCAACCTCACCAAGATACCCAGCTTTCTGTCACCTGACGTGCATATTCTCTGCTGTCTAACCCCAAAATTATTCATAGATGACTTATCTCCTACATATTTTGCCTTGGGAAAACAAGAATGTAAAGGGTATTTACACTGCACAGTGCAGCGACACTTGAGCTAGGTGTGACCAATACTGCTCTGGTACAGAAACAAAATAGCTTTGTAATTAGACTTCTCCATTTTGGGGCAATAGACCCTGCTTCTCATCAAAGCTGTCTTGGATGTAACTTGACACGAAAGCTACACTGATGAAGATGTGTTGGCTGGTTTCTGCTGTCCCACCTCCTTCTGTCTTCTGGGATGGGCACCCTTCTTAACTATGCAGGCCTAACAGGAGTAGCTAACCAGCAGCAAAATAATCCTGCCAAAAAAAAAAAAAGATCAATTGTCTTCCGGTTTAGCTCCCTAAACCAGACCATGCCAGAGCTGGATGAACACTAGTGCTGGTGAAAGGGACCGTATGTCCAGGGAAGTGGCAAAGGACAGGACTGCGGCTTTTTGTAGCAGTTAGTAGTTAAGGCTGCTTGGCTGTACAGTTGGACCGCATGCCAAGACCTCTCCTGGAAGTCCCCGCACAGCACTTCCTTGTCTCACTCAAACATCACCTCCAGGCCCCTCACGGTCCCTCCTTTGCTCTCTGCCTCTTCCTTGCTCCTTGCTCCAGACTCTGTCCAGCTCTCAAGTGAAGCTCTGCTAAGGCCAGCCGTACCTCTCACATCCGCTGTGCCTGTTTCCTCACCTGGGTGTTCTCCAACCCTGTCACTGGTGGGATCTCTGCGTTTCCCAGGCGGCTCTTTCTTCCTCCATCTCTGTTAATGCCTCCCAGTTCCCAAGGCATTACTGTGGCAAGGAGTCTGGAGGATCCTGAGGTGGAGGTAGAGATCTCCTCCTCCTTTTTCACATCCCTTCAGGGTATGGGACTCACTACACAGCCCTCCACCTCACTGACACACCTCTTGGATGACAAAACTCAAACTGACTCCACGTATAAACCAAGATCAAAGCAAGTATGGAAAATACTGCAATAACATGACAGTCTTGGCACCTAATAATGCCTGTAACATTTGGCATCCTGTAGGTTTTGAATCATAACATTAATGTGGTACCTACCTGTGTATCACCATCACTTGGCCTCCCTCTTCGCTTTCCTCCTTGCCGGGGTGCCACCTTCACAGAGGAGGCTAAAACTGGGAAGTCCTTTTGGCCTTGCCATCCTGGACGGGGGACGCACGCGCCGTCACGCTGTGGTGCTGGCATTTCTGCAGTCTGCTCGATGCCAGAAGCATGCCAGCTAAATCTGAGTGGTGCTGACTTAAAAAGAAAGTTCAAAATATAATTGCTTGGCGCGTGCAAATTGCCATTTTCCAAATGCTGAAAGCTTGGGCAAACTGAGCGTTTTGTGGAAGTAGCGACAGGCACATTCCTGACACACCCTGCCAGATTTCATGTCCCTTCCTCCAGGCACAGAGCGCCGAAGCTGTTCAAGGAAACAGTAACAGATTTTGTTACATAGACAAAAAACAGGGCATTTTCTTCAGAAAAAAGGGCCAAGTCTTTCAGGATGACATTTTCAGGGGGATATTCATTTCTTTTTATCTTTATAGATCAGCCTGAGGCATTTATATTCAAGTCCAAACAAAGTCTGGCAAAGTTATAAACATCTGAAAAGAAAGTCCTCTTATAAGAGGAAGCATTGGTCCACCTTAATAATAGGCATTGCTGTCTGCTCTGTTGGTAATTTATGAATATAAAAAAGCTTTTGTTCACATACAGTAGCCTGCAAAATGTCACTTAAAACAAAAAAAACCTGGGTGAGGAACTCTAAAGGTGTGTGTGAAAGGCTAATTTGTTGTTCCTGTTTTATATTGCCAGAGATCAGACACATTTTGTCTGTATTTATAACAAAAACACCCTGCACAGAGTCCAGGCATTACTCGAAGCCTTTCTACTGCTTAAAAGAAACAAGAGCTCAATGTTAGACTTCAGCACAGGGTGAATTTCAGCTTGGATGAGGGTGCTGAGCTACATTTCTTTTCATTTCTTTATTAGAAACTCCTCAACAAATGAATGCGATAGAAACACTGAGAAGGTGAATGTAATTTATATCACTGCTAACACAGGAAATCCTAATCAATAGAGCAACTGCTGAGCTCTCACTGATTCTGAGTTATTATTTATGTGTTAATAGGTCCCCAGGACACTAAAGGTGCTATATTTAAAAATAAGGAGAAAAGTTCTCTTTCACAATATTGAGACATTTTAACTTTCTAGCTGTATGTTTTGTTCAGAATCCTATATTACTGTATTTAATGAAAAAGGCTCTACAAAAGACTAATATCCATCACTGATTACTATATAGAAGCAGATAACGTCACCAAAGCATTCCAGATTGTCATGACGACCAGACTGTGGCAGTCTCCAGTGGTCGTTCCCGCTTATGCTGATATAGATCATTTGAGTGTCCAACCTATCAACCGAACAGCTCGTGTGTTTTCACAAATAGTAAATAATAGTGCTTTAGTGCTTTCTGGCTGTTTTTGTAAGGACATTTCCATTAAAGGAAAAAAACGCCACCTTTAATCTGTAAAGAACTTCTGCCCTGAATAAACCAAGTGTCAGCCATCAATCTGTTTTTCAGATGGTTTCACTTCCAGATGGGAATTTATTTCCTACAAAGTTGAGGTCAGCAGGAAAAAAAAAAAAAAAGAAAAAAGAAAAAAAGAGACTTCCATAATGCCCCAGAACATGGTTTTAACAGAAAAACAAAGAAATGCATTTTAAAAAAAAAAAAAGGTCCTGTGGTTATATGAGAACATTGCCAATTCGGAGAGGTAGAAGACCTCAGCAGCAGGACTTTCCAAAACACTTGTGCCTCTGGCAAAATGAGCAAAGTGCTTCGCCACGGTCTCCATATTAAAGTAAACAGACCTCCCACATCGTATCATTTCATGTCGCTGGTATCTGCAGCGCTGGAACAGCCGAAGGATGGGATAGCGCCAGCTTTTCTGTGCGCTTCCTGCGTCCTGGGGATTGCAGCTGTGAAGTGAAGCAGGGCGCACTTTCCATTGCATCTCTCAAATATAGTCCTGAATGCATCTTCTGTCATTAAGAAATATTTCCTAAACAGTCTCCATACCCCACTTTCCATCCGATAATCATCTCCTTGTGTTTGTGGTTAGTCAACATCCTTCATCTTTGCCTTATGAGGAAAAGCTATGGCTGTGAGCGCTCCAAAATTCCCTCAGCACTTGCAGATTCCTGTGATAACAAACAACAGAGAGCATCTAAGAGAGTTTTTTCCTTTCCTTACAGAGACAAGCGCTTCACTCAAAAGGCAGTGGCGACTCTCATACTAGCTTTCTGTGTGCGCAATCTACTAAGTTACAGCACATCTTTCTCTCAAATTGAGCTATGAAGAAAGAAGAAACATGATAGAGCACCCTCCGTTTCTGGCTGTTGGGAAGGAAAAGGCAGAGTCTGGAGACCTCAGTGTCACTACATGTCATCAGAAAACACCAGTGGGTAGCCTGTATTTCCCTTTGGCGATAAGATGTCGCCACAAACTCAGCCCTCTTGCCCAAATGCAGCATTTCACTGGTGTTGCAGCAGTTACCCACATGTGCCGCTGTGTGATGAAGGAGTTTGACCCCAGACCTGTGTTTTCTGGGGTAACTGCATGATGCTGAACACATACACACACCCCTACATCTATGCTATATGTCCCAGGCCTAGGGGGGCACTGAGTGAGTTTAGCAATTTGTTCTACGTTTTCACTTGAGCAAAGCTTTCAGTGACTTTGATAGGTGTGGAGTGAGGGCCTAAGCTGTAGCCGAGTTTAAATGTTCAAATGCAACTGTTTTTGCTAGGGCTCTGAATAAAGTAAGGGTCATCACCCTTCTTGACAGATACAGTTTTTTGGATAAACCTTTCAGGATGCAAAAGAAGCTGGAGAAATGCTCTCCAGGTAGTTGATCATTTAGCCTGGCTTCAGTTTTGCTAATACAGCTCTTTTGGTGGCCACATGTTTAGCTTTTCCTCACTTTCCTCCCCACTCCCTGCTCCTCAAAGAGGGAGTCAATGCTCTGCAGCACAAGAGACTCAGTGGGACCTCTGAGCAAAGGCTGCTTCTTCATGATCCCCTTCCCCTTCTCTGTGGGAGAGAGCTGGGTGCTATGCAGAGCAAGGACCCAGGATTTTTCTCCGTGATTACTTGCCGGGGGTAAGTTTTGCCAGAGCTAACCAGACTAAATGATCACGTATCTGGAAAGCGTGCTTGAGACACAAAGCTGTGGTAGCACCTTGCTGCTCTGCCAGTCCTTCTCATAAGTGACCCTTCAGGAAGCCATAAAGAGCCCTACCTACAGAGAGGCAGGCAAGGAGAAGAGGAGTAACTTTGTCTCCTGGGAACTGGTAAGAAAATGGCAGTGGAATTTTCTTCCTTCTTCCTCTCACATACACCCTTCCTATAACTCAGTAAAACTGCTCTAGTCTATGAAACTCATTCTGTTCTTTTACTGTGAAATCCAAGAGGAGAAGAGAGGCTTAAAGCTAGGAGAAAATGTGGCTGGGTTTGGAAGCACAAGCAAAACAGGAAGGGAGCAAAGAGGGGAAAAGAGAAAAGGGTGAGAAGAGAAATGAGTAAGAACCATGGGGTTTAGGAAAAGGTCTATGGAAGAACAGAAGATGAGGAGAAACAACATTAAAAAAGGACAAGAAGGGAACGGGGAAAGAGAAAATGGTGGACATAAAAACAGAAGGAGGTGGACGACATTTTGAAGGTGGCAGTATAGTGGTTTGAAAGGATGTGAACAGGAAAGAGGAAATACAAGAAGAGGAAGCAGTGCGATGAACTGTGCTACGCTTTTGCACAGAAAATGGAAAGCAAAGTGCTAATGCACATCCAGGCACTGAGGGAAACCTTAGCCTGACTGGAGCAAAGGGGACATTAGTACCATGGGACATAATTTCACTCCTTATGCTAAAGGCAGAAATGGGTTATGCGAGAGTACTCACACCTTGCGGGATTCATTCTTGGATGGTACAGTTCTCCTTTCTAGGAGCTGAGTAACTTCTGAAGTAATTCACTGTCTCACACTTCCACGTTGCAATATGATGCAGGTTGTGATTTTTTTTAACTGCAGCAGATCTCCCCCCACCCCGTTTCCCTTATATACATAGGGCCTATCCCTACAGACACAAAGGATTTATTCTTCCCTTTACAAATTACTTTACCAGCTGAGGAACCGCAAAAGCTGCCAACCTTCCCAGAAGCCTGAGACCTCTGCCCCATCCCAACAAGGACTGAAACAAGGCAGAAGGGAGAGGAAGCGAATTAGTTTGAAACAAGTGCTGGGGGGAACTGCAGGAGCAGTAGACCCTGGACTCAGAAAAGTTGGCAAGTGCTTGTGTGGCATAAATCGGTCCCTGCAGCATGCTGGGGTAGAACTACATTGGGGGGGGGGGAGGGGGAAGAGATTGCAGTTGGGAAGCCCCCAGCTCTTTTCTCTCGAAACCATCTGTGATTAAGAGCGAGCATATCAGCATATGCAAACATCCTCAGCAAAAATAGCGGTTTAACCAGTTTTTGGTTCAGTTCCAGCTCTAGTTTGGGTTTGTCTGTGACCACAGCTGTTTTCATCCAGTCCTGGTTCAAGTTCAGCAGAGGCTTCTGACTAACAAGCCTGGTTCGGGGCTCATTTGAGGAAAAATAACAATTGGAACAAGTTTTCTGCCTAACTCTGCTGAGTGATGCTGTCTATGAGAGCAAAACTGGCCTTTTTTGCTTGCCGAAAAATGATGAATTGCAGAACTACCCATTTAGTGTTAGTCATCCAGTGAAGCAGGAAGGAAGCAGGAAGCCCTTGTGAGTACTAACTTTTCAAAGTAGTTTGCAAAAAAAAAAAAAAAAAGCAAAGGCCCTCCCCTAGGCTACATTGTTGCACGCTGTTATTTACCTCCTCACATTTAACGGGTACCTAGTCACCATTAACATTTGCAATTCATTGCGCCGGAAATATTTACCTAGTGTAAACAGCTGAGGCACTCTGAGCAAGCTGTTTATATATGCAATATGTATTAAAACGGGGTGGGGGGAGAGGAGCTGTACACTTGCTGAATGGGAGAGGCCCAACTGTGCTCAACAGGTTCAGTTCACACTGTGACCCTGCTCGGCTTCCTGCTATTCAGATGTGTTACTTCCCCTTTGTGGTAATGGCCTGTGGCAGTCAGCCAGAAAATACTATTAATTTCAGAAGTGGCCTGACAACAAACCCACAGCGAAGCGAGAGGAAGTGGCGGGGAGGCCATCTGTTGACTTCAGCAGAACAGTAGGGACACAGCTATGTAGGTTCTACAACGAAAGCAGATTAATAATCCACAAAGAGGAAACTGGCTAAAATTATCCACAGACCATATTAAAAAAAAAAAAAAAAATCACTTGAGCTGCAGCTGGACAGGAAATTGCTAGAGCTGCTTGCAAATCTCCACTTTGAACAGAGCAGTATAGGGAATGCCAAGAGCGGAAACCGTTCAAAACTGGATTAGCACAAGCCAAGTTTAACTGCAACCCACTTCTACTTTCACAGTTTATGCACTCAATCTAGGCCACTACTGCATGAGACACTGACTCACTTTTTTCCCATGTTTTGTTTGCTTTTCATTTCACACACTTGCAGTTACTAAAATTACATTAAATGTTCCTTGACGGCCAGGAGTCCTGCACACAGCATTTGGCACCACCCTACCTTGGGCCACTTCTTATTAGGAAGGATGTTAATGAAAATAAATTACAGCAGGAAATGTTGCAATTGCAATAATCCCCCCTTTTCCCTTCTGCATAGACAGCACTACTTGAATGGTCCAAAAAAGGAAGTGAGGTGACTAATGTCATATAGAGAGTTTCCTTCTTGCCTTCACCTGCTAAGGTGCAACATGGCTGTACAGCGACAGAAAGTCATTTACTGTCTAAAACTGCTTATGGATCTGTGAAATGACTTCCTGCTGGGCAGGAGATCACAAAAACACCATCACCTGGTGTCTCAAAGAGAACGCAAACGCTTCTAACCAGAGCCAGAAAACAGCAGCTCCATGCCCTAGAAGGGATCCTTATGTCCCAGGGTCAGCTGCATCCATGGGGTAAGCCCCAATCCATGGGGCACTGTTTTAGAATTAAACCAAAAGGCCTTCAAAAGTGCTCCCTTCACCAAGGCAAGACAATAATCCAATATATGCACTGTTTATTCATTTAGGCATCAGCGGATCAAAAAGGGGGAAGGGGGAGATTAAGACTTTATTGTCTTAAGGGCTGTACAAAAGCTATTGAAAGCAATCATTACCTTTAAACATAACCATATGTATATGCGCAATTAACCACACCCACATAGAGGAGAAAGCAGGAATAAACCAGCCAGGTTCTCAATAGCCAAAAATAGTTATTTATTTATTAATAATTTAAGGTTTTACATTCTTATAATAAATTCCATCTTAAAACTTTTACACCATGAATTAGACTCTCCCTTATTGGCAACCGTGTGCAGGTTCACTGTGCGCACACACAGGTACAAATGCTCACACATACTTCCAGTTTTATACAAAAAAAGAAAAAAAAAAGACACAAAATATTGCATTTGAGGTGAAGCTCCCTGAAGAATTTGTACAGAGGTAATGCACTGTTTAGCACATCTGAAAGTTTTAAAAAGTGATCAAAAATCTTTTGCATTCAAAGACCAACCTCCTCCCAGATGACCTATTTACAAAAGGTAAGGCAAAATTAATTTAATTTAAAAATATATATATATATCATGTGAAACTACATCAAAAGTGTGAGGAAAAAAAAAATCACCACAAGGAAAAGAAAAATATATGAAAGAAGAGACTGTACTTGCTCACAAAACATGATTTGCAGACTTCTCTCCACTGCCATTTCTCTCCCATGGAAAGCTTGCTTCAGTTGAACAATAAAATTAAGCATGCTGCAAATATATTCTTTGCAATGAAAAAAAAAAAAGCAAAATTTATGAAGAGAACAAAAGTGTAGACGTCCCTTGGATTGACTTCTTGAAAACATGTGAATTAAAAAAAAAATGCAAATCAATTTAAGATTAAATATTTACATTGATCAAGTAGAATACTACTGAGCTCCTGGCAAACAAGTACTCCAAATACACTAAGCTGAAATCTCTTTCTTTGGCTCCTCTAAATTAAAACAGAACAAAACAAAAACAAACAAACAGTCTTCACTGAAGACAAAAACGTATGCCAGAGATCCAAAAGCAAAAAAGGAAGTAGTATAGTCCCAGTCTCTAGAGAACATGTGCTCAGTCTGTCCAGTCTTACCCAAACCCCTTTGGAAGTCCTCAGATCCAAGCCACTGCGGGAGCAGGAACAACTGTGCACCCAGTGCTGCCTCCCTGCTGGCTGCTCACTACCTTCCTTCCCAGGGATCTCACCACCTTCCCTCCCTTTGCAATAGCCGAGCTCGCACCGTGTAACCTTTCCTAGCGTGCATCGGCAGCTGCTTTTTGACACCAGAGACCAGAAAAAGAGAAAGCTGTGTTTGCTTTACCACTGCCAAAGAGAAACCACTGAGGAATGATCCCGTGAGGAGCGAGGGAGGCCACGGGAGCTCACGTGGACTGCAGGGAGTCCACCTGGAAGACGTTCTGGTTGGAAGGGGTGGTGAAGTACAGCTGCTGGGTCGGCACTCGGTTGTCGCAGGGGCTGCTCAGCCCCAGAGTTCGCTCAAAGTCCAGTAGCTGGCCCATGAAGTTGAAATTGGGTGAAATGTTGGATTTCTTCATCTTGACGATATCATAGGCGTCGTTCATGGACAGGTTGAGCTTCTGCATGAGGTAGGCCACTGTCACTGTGACCGAGCGGCTGATCCCCGCTAAGCAATGCACCAGGACCCCACAGTTCTTCCCCCGAGCTTCATCTGTACAGGGACAAAGAGACAGAGAAGGACACCTAAGCCAGCAGGTCGGTAACTGATCTCACAACACGAACAAGAGAAGTATCAAGTAAGAAGAAAGGGTGATTCTGATCTCAGTGGCTGACAGGGCAACGCAAGGGTTAACTTCACCGGTTTGAAATGAGGACAAGAGGAGACTTTAGCCCCCTAAGCATTCGTACCAGAGTCCAAAAGCTGAGAAAATTAAGAACGAGGGAGAAGCAGCAAGATACACTGCATGACACTGTTTAAAAAGCCAGTTTTAAAAGGCACTCTGTGGCTTGGAAATTTGCCTTAAATTCTTACAGGCCCCTTGCCCCAGCATGGAAATCCTGCAATATGTCATTGAATGCCTTTTATACAGACCAGCAGACTGCAAAGGTCTATTAAATTATTCTCCAACTGTTGTGCAGCTAACAATGGAGGTATTCAGGCATTTTAAAAGAATGAGGGAAGTCACAGGGGACAGCCCATTAGGAGGAACAGGATGTCAACATTGGTTGAAAATGGGTTCCTTTGTAATAGGAAATGCATTACAATGCCTGGAGATTAGTTTCTTTGTGGCTTCCAGCCCACATTTCTTCCTGCTGGGCTCAGATTACCTACATTCTCCACTATTACCGGTATCATTCAACCGGATTACAGCACAGCTTCCCAACAGATAACGTGATGCCCACCCCACCGCACCCGATCCGGTGACTTTAGTCTTCACTGAAATGAAGGAAAAGTACAAATTTTAACCAGAACTCCTTCAGCCCACGAGCCCGTCCGTTTTCAAAGCTGATGGGTAACATTTAGGGGCAGGCTAACCGAGCCTGAGAGGTATATCGTTATTACCTCGAGATTTAATTAAACCTCTCATTATATATTTGCCAGGAATACCGTTATGAATAAATTGTATTTAAAAAAGCTAAAGTTAGCTTCCTACATAGTTTATTTTTATTATACTACTCTTCAGTAACCTGCAGGGAGAGGAAAAAAAAAAAAAGAACAGAAAAAGGACACAAACTATGAGCCCCTAGTTTTTTGGTTTTGTTTTGTTTTTTTTTTTTTTTTAAACAGGTTTAAAAATATTTCCCATCCTGCGCATTGCTCAGTGCCCAGCATCAACACAAGCGGCTCTGGGAGGATTCCCAGAGCGACCCAACAGCCAGCTAAACCAGGTATGCGTTTGTAACCTGCAAACGTCGGTCACAATTCACCGGGTTTCATCAATAAACCTGGAAATAGCACCCTCCCCTCAATGTAAGTCAGCTTCAACAAAATCAGAAAGCCGAGCAGCTCCCAGAGACAGCTACCCCTTCTCGCCCGAAATCTTTTGAATTCTGCAAAATAAATTGAATTTGCGAATTGCCATGCAGCTGTTAGCAAGCAACCGGGTCTCACCTATAAAGGAGATGGCCTCAGGAAAGAACTGGGACAGGTTTTGGCTCCAGTGGTCAGAGATTGGGATCTGCTTGTACTTAAATTCGCCGGCATTTTCAAAGAGATTAGGCAGGTTGGGGGTAACATTCAAGATGTATTTAATGCCGAACTCTTCTAAAACGTCCAGATTAGTGGAGTCCTTGGCACAGCCTAAGTAGAGGTAGGGTAAAATCTCCACTGGGAAGGAAGGCTGGTTGTTGGAGAGAGGGCTGCCATCGGAGTCGGTGGCACTATTGGGGTCTCTGTCAATGTCAGACTCAATGTCTGAGGAGGAATCGGAGCTGATCCGGAGGCCTCCCAAGCCCAGGACTGGCAGAGGAGGGGAGCTGCTGCTACATGAACTGTCTAGGTTAGTTTCACAGTGCAGGGCGAACTCGGCCTGGAACTTGCTGAAACCACCTGGGGAGAAAAGCAAAGCGGGGGAAAAAAAAATGCAACCTGATACATGACGGCAGATTGACTTATTTCTCCGCTACGGCTCTCTCTGCTAATGGGCATCCGCTTCCCACCCCCTCGAGCCCCGGGGAAAAGAAAAGATAAGTCACATTCTCACGCAAGACGGACTCACGTAAAAGAAGGTTTAGCAAAATCGCCTGCTGCGGGGGGGGGAGCGCCCGTACGGTCGAGATTAAAGCTCGCTGCCGCTTTGCCCTACCGGGGACCTCTGGAGGGACGTCTAGGGGCAATTCCTTCCTCTCTTCCTAGCTCACGCCGGGGCCCCGTTAGCCCTGTCCTGCACACGCTGCTACAGCGATTCCTTCGAGGTCTCTTCGCACAAAGCAAGCACAGGGGCGCGGGGGGCCACGGGGAAAAGCCTCCTGCCCAGCTAACGTCCGCCCCGAGTGTCAGTGCGCAAAGCCCGGAGGAGGCTGCGGGGTCCGGAGCCGGGCCCGGGGCTCCGCATTACCTCCCACCCCGGGGCTCGCCCGCCCGACCCCCGGCCCCGCTGCAGGCAGCGAGCTCCCCCCCCGCCCCGGCCCGGCGGCGGCTCTCACCTTCCAGATAAAACGCCTTGCAGCCCTCGTCTTTGAGGCGCTTGAGGAGCAGCCCCAGCACGGACTCGCCGCCCGTGTTCTCGTTCCAGTCGCGGCTGTGCTCGTCGTACAGCACCACGGTGTCGGTGCCGCACCGGCGGGCGAAGCGCTCCCGGTCCTCCTCGCTGCTAGCGACCAGGGAGCGCAGCGGCAGGTTGCCCTTCTGCAGCCGCCGCAGCATGATGCCGGGGATGGCCACGTTGATGGCCGACTCGATGTGGGACGATTCGTACAACTCCTGCGGCCGACAGTCCATCAGCAGCAGCCTGTCGTTGCCCATCTCCAGCTGCTCGTTCAGCCACGCCACGGATTTACTAATCGCCATTTCCGACGCGAAAGGGACGGGTCTGAACGTATCTAGCATGAGGAAGGACGGGGGGAGCGCAGCGTGCTCTGGAAGCGCCCCTCTCTCTCACAGAGGCATGCGGCTGGCTCGGCGAGCGGCTGCGCCCCTCCAACTCCGCACAACTTATCTCCCTCCGCCCCAGGAAAATGAATCACGCAGCCCCCCCCGCGCCGCCTCCCCCGCGCCGGGCGGCGGTGGAGTCACGGGGAGGGAGAAGCAGCCCCGGCGTGTGTGTGTGTGTATGTGTCTGTCTGCCTGTACGTGTGTTTGCCTGTGTGTGTGTGCGTGTGCGCGCGTACAGCCAGCCTGCCCGCTCTCCTCTATTTTGTCAATGAATCCCTGAATGAACCTGCCTAATCGCCTCTCCAGCCGAAGCCCTTGGGCTTTTCCTCCGCCCCGAGTGAATGAAATCCAATTAACGTGCCACCGGCTCGGGCTCCCCGCCTCAGCCCGAAAGCAGCGCGCGGGCCGCCCGCCTGGCTGCGCGCCGCTGCGCGGCAGCGGCAGCACCGGCCCCTTCCCCGCCGCAGCCGCCGCTCCGCGCCCCCGACGCGATCAATGTCCCTTTGAATCGGCCCCGCACACCCCCGGCGCCCGGCAGCTCCTCAATGGATACAAACACGGAACGTCTCAATGGATACATTCTCCGGCGCAGCCAATGGGGGCGCGCGGAAGGGGCTGTTGCCGCGGCGACGGGCCGGCTGGAACAGGTTGTGTTGATGAATTGTTAATGAGTTTGTCATTCACAAAAACGGAAAGGAATTTCCGCTCCGGATAAGCCGAGTGCAAACAAGCGGCAGCCGCGGCGCGGCGGGCGGGCGGGGGCCCGAGGGCAGGTGAGGGCCGCGGCGGTGCCCCCCGCCGCCGCAGGCCGCGCAGTGCCACGGCGCGGAACAAAAGGCACCTTCTTTCCCTCCATGTTGGCTCGCCTAAATACTAAGCTTGCGAGGAACCTCTTGCCTAGCCTTCCCCCCCCCCCCCCCCAATTCCCTTGTGCCGCTCTGAGCCTGCCTTTTCATGAGGGCATTCCGGGAATCCCATTTTTAGGGAGGCGGGTAGCCTTTGTCCTCAGCTGATCTTTAGACGGCGGAAGGGTAAACCCCGAGCTAATCTCTTCCTACGCGACCCGGCTTTATTTGGTGCAGGAAACGCAGCCGAGGACCCGGCACCCCGTTACGAGTAGCCTGCGGCCACTGCTAAAAGCCTGGGAGCGCCCGGGCGGACGGCTGCAAAGCGTTCGCGGGGAAAGCGACCCTCCGCAGCCGCTGCCAGCCCCTCCAGGTAGACGTTAATTGTGCAAGTGCCGGCGCCAAGGCGTGGGCCGGCGTTACCGTGTCCTGCGGGGAGCCCCGTGGCGCCTTCCCACCCCCCGCCCCAAACCCGGGTCATAGGGAGCGCTGCCGCGGCAGGGGGCCGAGGCGCCGCCGGCGCCGTCCGGGGGCTTCCCCGCCCCCGGGGCCGCAGCGCTGCGGAAGGGCGCTGCGGTCCCCGCGGCGCCGGAGGCCGGAGGCTGAGGCGGGCGGGGGTGGTGCGAGGTGCGGCTGATAAAACGGGTGAGTGAAAAAGCGGAGAGTGCAAATAAATGGGGAGAAGCCTGGCCTAAATTCTAATCCCGTTGCCAACATCTGGCCGGGAGTAAAATTGTTCTGAGGAGGCTAATCTCGTTTATAGCGCTCCTGAGCTCCTGGCTGATTATTTTTAACCTGCGCTGAAGGAGGTTCCCTAGGTATTGAGTTGCTGGAGTGTGTTGACCCTGGGAACAGAGAGTTGCACAGATAGTCCTGTGTTGTCTGTGTAGCAAACATACGTGATGTAAATTAAAGTTGGGACATCAGTCACTGAGTTTCAAGAAGCGATAACACCCAGATAGCACTAACAACGTGTTCCTAGCAAGGATTTTGACAGGAGCCTGGCTTGCTACCTGTTCTGAAGGCTTCAAAGTGGTACATGTTGCATAAACCTTGCCCTGTCCCTAAACAAAGGGGGCCAAAGCCAAAGGGGGATTTGGCTTGACTGGTGTGAGATTCGCAGGACACATGCCCACGCGCCGTGTAACATGTCCCGTTGCTCAATCCGCCTTGCCCACCGCAGTCCTGCCTTCTCGCGTACGGAGCTGCAGGTAGGTCTTGCCATGTGCTTCTGCTGTTATTCATCTCCGGACACTCAGGGGATGGGGTTTAAATGTTCATAGCTGTGACAGATCAGAACAGCAGTCTCTGTTGTTTTTTTTTTTTTTAATTTGGCTTTTTTGTTTTGTTTTCTGCTATGTTTAAGTCTAATCTAGGTCAGGGCTCCCACAGTATGGCATACTCTTTGGAGCTGGCCCTGTTGCTTTGCTCTGTATCAGTATGACAACTAGTACAGTCCTGGAAGAATGAATAATCAGATCATAATTTAAGCCCTACTTTTTTTTTTTCTTTCTTTCTTTAAATTAGAATCGTGTTTATTCTCTACCCTTCTTCCCAAGTACATCAGATGATCAAGTTCTCCTTAAATTTTACAAAATTAGATAATCCAACCCTAAGACATACTTAACCATGGATTTCAGACCAAAAAATGGAAGTTCTGGAAATGTAAGTTTTGCACTGCATGAACAACTGAAATGGAAATTCTCAAGCAATCTTAACTGCAGTTACCTTGTAAGGTGCTATTTAATGCAGTGCTTGTCTTGCAACCATTTTGAATAATTCTGGTTACTCGTTTATGCTAATAATCAGCTGTATTTTCTCTGTTAGCCTTTATCCCAACAGAAACTACAGCCAGAAGAATCCTCACATGATCAGTTCCATCCCACCCTTTCCTCCATCCCCAAATACGTCAGCTTAGAAAACAAGGTAACGGAGTCATGTTAAAAGGTAGTGAATGTGACCTAAAAGAGACTGGCACAAATTCAGTATAACACTTTGACAGCTCCCAGCAAGCTTGACACAATGATAAATACAATTTATTCTCTTTAAGTCATGTAATTGTTAGTTAACGTGATTCTTCAAGGTTACATTGTACTTTGATTACATTTTTAAATGAAGATGCACAGAAAAACACCAATGCATGGCAGAGTTTGGGTATGCAGAAAACAGAACAACCCTCAGATTATTTCCGTCAACTACTTCCATGTTCATATAAGGTAAACTTGCTTCTCTGATGACTAAAATATTTTAGGAAGAAAATATGTTCTGATTATCGTCTTCAGGGCATTTTCAATGACACTTTATGGCAGCGATTTAAAATAAAATCTTAGTCATTCAATATTTTAACTGAAATTTACATATTATGCAAGCAGTTTATCAAACCCATTGAGACACCTACCTAATAATAATGTAATAATAAATAATAATAGTACTTTAAAAAAGTGTACACCTACAGATCTCAAAACATACAGCAAAGGCGAATAAGAATTAGTAATATCATCTCTGGTTTAAATGTTATGAGCATTGAGGCTAAATATATGAAGGCAATAAGAAGTTAGATAAAGCATCCTCAGGAGAGTTGTATTTCCCAAGTGGGACTGGGTGCAGAGACTTGTTACGATGACGGCTGATGACAGCTCATTGCATGGCAGGAGTCAGAGGGTGATGTTTGCTGGCTCTCAACCCAGCAAGAAGAGCTTGCACTGTAGCAGAGTTACACAAGTACAATACTAGCGGCACCCTTTGAGTTTGTACCAGGGCTTCCTCCACCACACGCAGGCTGAAGCTTGCCATGTGAGAACCAAAGCCACTGAGGCAATGGGGCAAGGGCATCTCAGGCCTCTAACTACTGGTGAGGTTTCGTCTTGCATTAGACACTAAGGATGAGAACTTTTTTTCTTACATAGTGTACTTTCTTCCTGTGAAGGTACAAGTTTGCAACTCTCTTCTACTTCATCTGGAACAAGATTCAGTAGGGGCTTTGCTGTTTCTTTGGTCAGACCTTTCCCACTTTGCATAAATAAATATTCACTACAGTACGGACTCCAGTCTTGGTTTTCCACCCTCTGATGACCTGAATTAAAGTGGCAGAGAGACCTTTTGCCTTGGTGCTGTTTTATGCAAGGCCTGTGAAGTATGGTCTGGGATTGCCTGCTGCCGAAGGCCAAGAAGCACGAAACATGCTGGTGTCAGGATTTTGGTTGAGAGGCCAGCTCAACTCAGCACTGGAAGCACAGGTGATTCAGAAATGTCTGCAACAGAAATATTGGTTTCTCTCCTCACAGGTGGCAGCTGGGCATGAATTTTGAGGCTCTTGATACTTGAATCTGCAGATACCTGTGATGGTAGTTATTCAGCTGTAGATGACAAAAATTAGACTTTCACCTTTCAGCTAGTTGTTTCCCTTAATACTCACTTTCAGGATGCCTTCAGAGAGGACGAATTGCACTCTGGAAGTGCTCATTTCTCTCCATTGGCTCTAAATGGGGCCCACAGTGACTAGCCCGATCTTTTGGGTACTTAGAGTCTGTGATTCTCACCCCCAGGCTTATCTGTGAGCCCTCTCACAGTTCCTATTAATTTCAAAAGAAGTGAGAATTAAAGGTCTCAGTCTATGCTAATTTGTGTGAATGATCTATTTGAAAATAGAAATACAGGTCAGACCCAAGACTGTAAGATTTGTCCTCCCAGACCAAACTGGCGGTGAAGGGTAGGGCCTTTGGTGCAGAACTGGTTACTGCAGGGTGCCTCAAACAGAGAACAAAAGTGCCCTGTAAAGCATTTTACTTGTTTTATGTAAAGCACAAACAATTTCTGGAAATGACATTTAACTGATTATTCAATGTCCAATTATATATCACATCTAGAATAATTCCTGAAGTTGAAGAAATAAAACACTGAATGACTCCATTTAGGAAATCCTTTTGACTCAAGTGCTTTCCTTGAAACAGCAAATAGCTGGATGACCTGAAGCACATATTTAATTGTGCCTTGTAATAAAGTAATGTAATTAACAATTACTTAGGAATGAGGCTTTAAAATACTTAACAGCTGCTACGGAAATGCATTTATTCAAGAGGTTTTGTTTACTTTTGGCTTCCTTTTTAGCCTAAGCTAAGTTTGCATCTGCATTTAGCTTATACATGCGTTCTCCAAGTGGTTCCTCAGGGTGCGAAGAGGTGAGAAGTTTTATTTGACAGCAGATCACTAATGGCTCCAGGGTTCTCCTCACTTAGAGGATAAAATTAAGCTTTCAGGAGGGCAGTACAAGGCACACATTTAGCCAGACTCATACAGTGCCCTGGCCAGGCACACAAGCCAGCACATAGGTGGTTCACAGCTACTCAGGTGAGAGAGGTCTGAGTAAATACATGGAGAAGAGACTCTCAGTCTTTTTTCTTTTTCCTCCCACTAGGTGATACCACTAGTAGTCGCAGTTTTGGTGACACTGACCTATGTATCGCTTCACAGTGGTTTGCGTTCTGCTGGCAAGAGAAATGTTGCACCAGTGGGCAGAATAATAAAAATGATGAAAACAAAAGTACGCTTGTGCATCATTTTCTTATAACTAGCGGTGTATTAATTTGAACTGTGTGTTAGAGACAAATAAGAAAAGCAGAATGAACTTGAAAAATGGTGCTGAGACTGTATGATTAAATGAAAATACTGATATCCCCTTAAATTTAGTGGCAGTGGTTAAATGAATAAACCAGTTTAGAAAATAGCACCACCTATCAAAGAGTCCTGACCCACCCATACTACAGAAATGTTTTGTTATTTATATAGGGAGAGCAACGTGTTTGTATTATTTCTTTACCAATCCCAAGGAGTTCAATTGTGTCCAAGTGTACGGTACTGGTATATTTTCCTCTGATGTTGCCTGCTATTCAGGGGCAGCCTGTATCATGCTGTACTGGGCACATGCACAACACCAGATGAGGCCGCTGAGAAAATACTGTAATCCCTTTAGCGCTCCCTGTTTTGATGTGCTTGGAAGGGCTTACGAGGCACTAGGCACCAACGTGTGGGCTTACCTGGGGAGGCATTAGCGCTGTGCTGAGGTAGGTGACTCCAATAGCACCGTTCCGTCTTCATCCCATTCACTTACCTTGCAAAGAAGCGAACCTGACAGCATCAAGGAACTCTCTTCCCAATGCTAAAGATTTATTTTCCTCTGCGTTTGCAAGGCCCTTTGATCCCAGATCTCTCTTTCTCGTCACAAGCTCTGACCCTAGGAATAAAGTCTGCCCCTGGGATGACTGAAGGCTTGTTCTAGACTGTGAAAAGAGTAAACAAGCACCGCGACTGCTCGGTGCAGGTTAAATCAGCTGTGCAGAGAGCAGAGCGAGGACAGAAGATTACATAAGAGAAGGATCTTCTTCCTGGGACGGGCATATTCAGGAAGAGAAATGCGGGGCAGCTATCGTATGTTCTGGTTCCAAAGAGAGGCAATTAGGAGTCTAACCCAGGCATGAACAATTCAGTTTCCACAGTCTGTTTTTTATATGGCCTCTGGAATGTGTCCTGGGGACCTGATGGAGACAAGCACACAGGCTGGCTCTAGGATGTCAGAGGGGGGAGCCATGGACAGACACATGTACTGGCATCTGCAACTCCCATTTAGCGCTTCTGTTTTACTTTTCACAGACGTAACCCTCATGGGGACCTCTCCTGGGCCAGGCAAGAGCTACACTGAGCAGGGTGAATGCACTGGCAGAAGCAAGAATTTCCTTATTAATACCTTTCACCAGAGTCAGTCAGGCTGGGGGTTCCCCACGTGATCTGCTGTCAAACTCAATTTAGTAAACGTTCATTGCAGGGGAGCACCAAACTGATGGCCTGACCTAGCTGCTAAAATGCCTTGTTATGTCTCGGTTAAAAAAAGGGCTCAAATCACATGCTGAATTTGAAGCACCAGCGGCGCTGCAGGCTTCGAGGGCGCAGCGTGTGAGCACACGCAGTTACATGAGTGTGTGCGTGCTGAGATGCAGCGGCCCAGTTTTCTGGTTTTACTGTACTACGTTTCTTAAAAAAAAAAAAAAAAGTGGGAGAAAGGCAGAAAACTGCTGAACTACAGTCATGCAAAGTGGGCACCGCGCTTTCTAAGTCCCACATAGCAATCTAGTAATTTTCTTTAATTTGAAAGAAGGAGAGAATTCAGCTGGTGGGAAAGAACTAGGAGTAATTAGAATGAAGAGGTAAAAGGTAATGCCCTAAACATGGAGCGGTATCAAAAATGCCCGGGACAGTACTGGGTTGGGCATATTAGTATGTATTTATTTAAGTAAGTATTTATTTATGGTGTGCAATCCTTTAAAAGGCATACATCTTGAGGTATAACCATAGATAGCTATGGCAGTTATTTCTGCGTCTTTGATCCAGTATTTAAGAGCGTGATTGTATACAACATACCTTGAAGACTGGGTGTGTGTGTAAGCTCAAATGTTGACAAGAGAATTACTGCTATTAAGTTTACTGCTTAGATTTTATGAGGATTTAGTGTTAGAGCTGTCCCATCCAAATATCAGGTCACCACTTAGTGTGTCAGAGCACAGTGGCATGATGATCACAGTGCCGTTTATGGTCACAGTTTCTGTTATTCATTCGGTACGTTGTTACCACCAGCATGCTGCAAGGTAAATTACATTAAATTATTACTTTCTCTGAGCAGTTTTGTAGTATAGCTGTAAAGTGTAAACCTATCTCATAAAGTTACCTATTCTGGCTAAACTGTGCACATACATCTCTCTTCAAGTGTTGACAAGAGGTTGTTGTAGAGATATGTACAACATACACACCCCTATGCTTGCCAGTGGTGTGTTGCAGCCTCCCTGCCCTCACTCAGTGGTTTTCCTTGTTAAGTGTTATAAATGTTGATTTATTGTTTTGTTTTGATCTCAGTCCCATTTTGTACTGATCTGCATCATTTCATGGTGCAGTCCCATCAGATCAGAGAAGTTAAGCATTTCTGGATCACATCAGAATTTGGATGGGGGAGACACTGAGTAATGCAGAAGAGTGGAGGAAATAAGAGTAAGGATTTAGTTGTGCTCCCTTTTGAGTTTGCCCCGTAAGCGTCTCAGCCCAGGGCTAGGGTAAGCTGTGTGGAGGGGAGTCCTGCAAAGAAGATCTTTCGTGGCCAGCTGTAATAACAGGATTCAGAAAAATTATTTTCATAGCAGAAAGTGAGTCCTCTGAAGTTTCACCCTTACCTGCAATTCATTAGGGAGATAAGGGTTTGTCCCCCTGAGGAACAAGCAGAGGATCAAACTCCCGGATCTTGTGGAGGGACCTCCTGGAGACAAAGGTCTCTCTGCAAGGCTGCCGGGGACAGCCACAAGTGCCACAGTTCCTGCAGGTGAGAGACTCTCCTGTCTGTGGTTCTCCCTGCAGCTTCCCTCTTCCTTTTCTACTCTGTGGAAGGAGAATACTACAAAGGGCAAAACGGAGTAGGTTGTAGATATAGTTGCTTTTGTGTCTCATTTCAGCAAGGAGAATCCAGAAGATCCAGGCCACCGCATCTAATCCCAGCCTTGCCCTTGTATGGAGCTAAGGCAGGTTTTCAGCAGCGCTGTTGTTCTTGGCTTCTTCCTCCTCAATGGGTGGGCCGATCCTAAATATATATTATCCTTTTTTTTTTTTTCCTGAGTGAACTGTAATTTTATTGAATTAGGGAAATCACATTAGAATTACGCTATGGATGATGTATCCTATATGGTTAGGTCTTTGGATACGTAGAAGAACGCTCAGTGACTCAGCCCTGCAATTTTTGGTGGAGTAGGTCTATTCCGGTGTGTGGGTGTTCACAGAACAATTACGTAAGTGTCAGAGTAGCAAGGAACTTTTGACATTTCTGGCAGCTTAACTGAGTTCTTTTCAGTCAAAAATACCTGAATTGTTGTTCTCTTGCATTAAACACACATCACTACCTTAAATGGATTTGGGGGGCATTTTTTGAAATCTCAGTTGTCAGGGCAAGATACTGGAGCAGTAAGAAAACAGGAGATTTTTCACAGTTGCAGTAAGACGAAAATTTGTGACAACCATTTTAAATCATATAAGAGAGTGTGAAAGTTGTTATGCCATATGCCTGGAATTTACTATGTAAAGCTAATTACTGCCACTGAATGTAAGGGCCCGTCAGCTTTTTCATCATCACACCCACCCTCAACACCTTTTTTTTTTTTTTTTTTGAGTTTTAGTTTGCCTGACTTTTTTGCCTGTATAGTTTTTGGCTGTAAAATGATAATGCAGCCTCCAAACCAACACTTGCAATGTCTTACGAGCTGTATTCAAGGTGAGCAGATTAGGTACCCCACTTAAGTATGGTGGATATGGAGGTGACTGCTCTTCTACGTGAACTATACAGGGAAATAAGAAAAACTGGTTTGTCTCCCAAGAGCAAGATATCTAAATTAGTCATACTAGATCAGTGTCCAAATGGTATTTGCAGAGAAGATTTCTCTCTAAGGATTAAACAGGTAGCAATCAAAAGCTAATTACTGTAAGAATAAAAAAGGCAGGAGGCCCTGCCATGTTTTGTGCCTGGAGACTGATGTATTGCACCGGCTACTTATGACCTTTAATGGGACTCTGCCAGCTAAGAATCACAAGAAGGTTCTGAGGAGGCACTTAAAGGCATGAGACAAGGAGGGAACTGTGAAAATAAAGTTCTTCACCTCCATGGAGGGAGGCCTCTCTTCTAGCACAGAGAAAATGCCTAAGAACATAGCAATTACCACACTGCAAAGTTAATCCATGGTAACTGGAAGAGCTCATGAGGAGTAGGTTTCAAGAAACTGTCCAAGCAGGGCTGGGCTGGATAAGAGGTAAAATGCGATAAAGCAAAAGGTGTTGTGCAATATCATCATTTTTTCACTTTCGTTTTTTGTTTTATCCAAGTTGTGCTCTTGGTACCAAATATGTCCAGTCAAATTAGCCAGTAGATTTTTGTTCTGGGTAAATATTACATTTTTCAAATGATCATGGCCTTGATATACTGTTTCTGCTTCTACATAGTGCAATCAGTGAAGCAGGTCACAACTCTGAATGGTGATGAGCATCCAGCTGACATGCCTGAGTGACTGTCCAGCATGAGGGCATTTGTCAGTGGCTGCTGGGGAGTGATCAAAGGGCTAAAGGATATTTTTCTTCTAAAAGTTATGTTTTCTGGAGTCAGTTTCAAAGAAGAGCTACATTACATGCTCTATGGGAATGGAGGGAGACTGGACCCATCAGCTGTGTGGGTGCTTGCCCACATAGCAATTAGCAAGTCCTTACTGAGACTGAAAGTATATAAGATGAGGACTCTGCCAGTGGCAGTATATGATGAGGAATCAGTGAGTTCAACTGTGCTCTTTGGGCTCCAACTAATATCTTTTTGGCCAAGAATTGTCCTAATTAGTGAGGACAATTCCAGCCCAGATGTTCTGGCTTATTAATGAGTATATTATGCCACCTCAGACTCTTAGCCTAAAGGAGTTCAATATATCTCTCACCTCTGAAAATAGCAGCCTCAAAGTCTGAATCTACAGTCAGAACAGTCATCCAATTGCTCCTCTAAAAATCAGAAAATTCTGGAGATCTGCAGTGTGAATCTATGGCCTTATATCACTAGCAGCCTGACAGACTGAAGGGATTCATTGTTCTGATGTGTGCGGGAGGAATTGCTTAAATGCAGTGAGCAAAAACAAAGGGACTCTCAGTGCCTCATATTTCCTCTCCAGGATCTGTGCAAAGTAAATAAAGGAACTATGTCTTCTGCATTAAGTACTCAGGATGAGAGCGCTCTTCAGTCTAGCTTAATGCTTTCAACCACTACCCATGTTAATGCCTGTAGTTACTTAGAGAAAACTGGAGAAAAATAAGCATAAATTCTTGTGTACCAAGAGCTAGCTCTCTATGCTCATTGATAACATTAATTTCTCTTAGATTCAGACACAGACTAATCATTTAAAAACAATTGTTTCCAATCCTTGAAAATCATTAACAACACATGCGATGCCTCTGCTATGTCAGGTAAGCAAGAAGTGTTACATACGTACCAGGGGAGGTCACTTGTCTGCCTCCTTCAGCTTCCAAACAGTGACAGCCAGGGCAACCTCAGAAATGTACAGCAGGATGTTTCCTGTGAAGGCATTTGTTAACTGGACCTTTTTTTTTTTTTCCTGAACATCTACAAGAGTAAATGCATGAATGCTGTGTTATTATTTGTTAAAGCTAAGAGCTGTACTGCTACGGGGTGGGGTGGGGGGAAGCTTTTTCCAATCTGCTAATCATCAGATGCAAACCTGCTGTTTTCTACTGAGGAAGTATCATTTGATGCCAACACTTTGATGCATTTTACCTCATCTGAGTAAGATGATAGGTATTCTCAGGCACAGAGAGACTGGACTGGAAACACACAGAGCAGTAGATACTGTGATTTTAGTGAAAAGGCAACTGCAGGTAAATAGAACCAGTTCTCATTGGTGTGTTCCATAACAAATAACAACCTTGACATTAAAATAGTAGTAAGAAATAATAAGAAAACTCATAACCATGAGAATAACAGCAGCCTGTGCTGCAAAAAGCATTTTAAATTGTGATGTCTCACCTCCCTGTGAGTGGTGTTATAGCAGTTTTTCAAGTTTGGTTAGCTGACACGGTAAAGCAAAAACAATGTCTGGAATAGGACTTATGCTGTTGATTGTCTGTTCCCTCTTATAAGCAAAGCGTGCATTGATTTTGCATCTGAGTCACTGCAAAAATATATTGCATATTACTTTAGAAGGCAAATGAGACCAAAATTACAGAGAAATTAACCAAAGGCTTTTTATTCTCAGGGCTTGGAATCGATCAGTCGCTCTGATCACCCATTAAGCTGGATTCAGCACACTGCCTTTAAAAAGAAGAAGAAAATGAACTTCTGACCTCAGAGACGGTAGGGATGAGATGAGAAAGGCATGCAAGAGGGATCAGAGCTGGCTTCATGCAGAGGTCAGAAGTAAAGCGAAGGTGCCACCAGCACCATGTCCTTTGGATCTGTGCAGCTCCGATGTTATGCGCCTTATCTTCCTTCCTCCCCCACTTCTGCCTGACCTTCATGCTCACACCTCCGAAAAGGGTTGAGCTGCCTCCATTCACTACGGTTAACAGAGTGCATACACAAGCAGCTTCTGGGCACCTGACGCATGTCCTGAAGGCACTGCTGTGAGGCACCCTATGGTGAAAGTACTACATGGGCCAGGCCAGGAGCATTTGCTAAAGTTGTTTTTGCCTAAGGCCATCCCTTAGAGCGGTCTATCTGGGGACAGCAAGGAGGCTTTTTGCTCCCTCAGCGACTGCTGAGCTGTGTCTGAGGTCAGGTAGAAGGAGCAAGGTCTACACCAAATGGGACTGTTGAACCTGAGACAACAGCCCTACATGAAATGTCTCTACCTGTTGTGAACAGGCTGCCAGTCTAGTCCCTTCTCTGTCTGAGTTCTCCTTACTTGCATGAGGACGAAAGACCTTAACACAAGTATCCTCAGATAGTGACTGTTTTATTTCACTCTTCCTAATCTGCCTAGCAAGAACAGTTGTTGCAACTCAGGGCGTCTGTTTTTGTTTTTACTGCTGGGTGAGAAGGCACCTCAGACTTCTCTGTAGGTATGGTCTAGCTCATTTTTGGAGGAAGTACTAAATGCTTCTTGAGAAGAGGCTGGGAAGCTTTTGTTCTCTGACTCCTTTCTTCCTCTTAGGACTAAAGAAGGGTTTCTCAGAAGCAATTTCCTTTTGGAAAGCACAGGACTACCAGGAACCCATAGTCAGTGTCTCCTTGGAAGAAAGAAGATGGGGTATCATTTTAGAGCAATTAAAATCAGTCTCTGAGACAAGTACCTCAGAAGATTTTCTCCAAGGATTTTCTTAGTACAAAGTCCATGTTCCTCTGAAGTGTTTTTTTTCAAGGGGTTCCTAGGAACATGTGTGCTGTATTTGCTGTATCGGGTGGCCCTTGGATCAGGGTGAATTTTACCTACCAAGAATTAGGGGTTTTAAGTGAAGCAACTCAAAGATCATATCAAGGAATACTTTGCCCTGCTGTCAGTGACATTTGTGAGTGATGGAAAACCATCCATATGGTTAAACAGACTATCTTCACTCCCCCACAAGTAGTGACTTAGAGGATGAAAGTAATATTCATCCTGATCATCTGTTTTGTAACAGGATATTTGTCTCAGGCTTTCAGGAATGTCATTATTATTGGGGAGGAGGGGAATGGGCAGTAAGACAGAGTCTGTAATAGATTATTGATGCTGTAACTGAAGGCTGAGAACAGAGCCAGGAGGAGGAGGGCAGGGGGAAGAGTCTGGTAGGCCATGAGGAGGGTCTGTGATAATATGAGGAGGAGGCACTCTCGTCATTATCAACGAGGAGCCCAAGGAGACTAGTGGAGGTTGAAAAACATTGGGGCCCCGAAAGGTGTTTGGGGGCAAATGTCTAAAGCATGTGAAGAGAGAGCTATTTGAGACAGAGACTAGGGGCAAGGCACACCAAGCTGTCTCTGTAAGCCTGTGTCTGTGAGCGTATCTTCGAAAGTTAATTCAGTAATGTTTCAGGGAGCCTGGCAATGTCGGAGGGCTGAATCTCAGCTGGTGTGACTTTGATCCAATTAGGCAAATGGCATTATTCTGATTTATGCTGGCCCAGAATATGGCTCAATGTTTGTGGCCATGTAAAAGTGATCTCATTTAAACTCCAGTTCTGAATGAAGGAGCATGACAATTTCAAAAGCTCTTTGCTTCTCCTGAGGGCTCCCAGGGTTGATATTAATAGCTTTGGTGAACTGTAGTCCATTGATTTAAAGCACCTGTGCTTCTGAAAGTCAGGACTTTATCAATTTTTTATCACTTACACAGGAAGCAGCGCTGGGCTTAATGCTATTTATCCAGCTGGACATATTGACTTTGACTGAGGAGATCAAAGCATTTGGGTTAGGGATTGTGTAACATCTTCCTATAAGAACTGTCAGGTGTAAATTTACCAAAGCCTGAAACTTTGATTGATGATCATTCTGCATGAGTGTGCAGCACTGGGAAGCACACAATAAACCCTTTCTCTTAATGGAGCTGCAGGCACTGACACCTTTAGACATACATATTTTGAAACACATTTCATCACCTCCTGGAACATAACAGTACACAAAACCCTGGAGGTACACTTGAAACCGAGCTTTCCTTGTGCAAGTAAGTGGCTCCAAGGAAGTGACCCAAGACTCTTCATGATGCAGCTTGCTGTAGTGCAAATTTGGAGCCAGTAAGGAAAATAAGTTAGTTGCCTTTGCGTTTTTTCTTTTTCTATTATCATAACAGTTTCCCAAGAAGCTGGGATGTGCTAGCTCAGGAGCTCAGAGACGCAGTCCTCTGCTCTGCCGCATCCTCCTTGCAGCACCACGGGCGACAGCACAGCCTGGCACACAGAGCAAGTCCATGTGCAAAGCAAGATAAAAGCGACTTGATTTCTAGTACTAGTTTAAGGCAATACATATCACCTTCTGCGAACTGAGTTCCCTCATCTACTAAGATGGCATAGGTGCTTAATACCCCGTTAAACACTTTGGCATCTTTTAACACCAATTATTGAGGGCTTATTCACATTGTCGAACTTTTGAAAGGCAGGCTGCTAACCTGCTTCACCAGTTAATGAGGAGAGGCTCCCACAGAGCACGGTTCAGGAGGGGATCCTGTCTTAACGGCACTAAGTCCCTTTCGGAAGAAGCAGAACTTCTACCATTCACTATAAAGGGAGCCAGGGAAAGTAATCTTCTGTCTCTGTCTCAAACTAGGCCATGCAAAATATCTGTCCCAGCCCCAGTGGAATTAAAAGAATATCAGCCCCCTCACTCACAGGAGGTGTTGTCAGCATAGATGTACTCTTTGGATAGTTGCCCTTGCTGCAGTAATAGGGGCACAGACAAAATGAGAATAGATGAAACATGACAGATCGTTGTCTGAGTTTTTCTCTCAACATCACATTAAAAAACATCAAGCTATATAGCATTATAGTAGCCCTGTTAGTGCCTGTCCATGAACTTTAAAGTGAGGCAGAGCTTTGATCCGCTCTGAAAATTATTTTCATTGTACAAGACAGTGCTGGGTTTTTATTTTGGCTGGGTGTTCAGAGGGCAGACTATGCCCAAAAGGTTGGCCAGTCCTCCTCTGGCCCATCCCACCTGGCTAGCTGTGCCCCGTAGGTCTGAGAGCCGCTGCCAGGAACTGTGCTGGCAGGTGCTCGCCCAAGAGCCAGTCCTCAGCAGCTGGGTTGCAGATTCCCTCTGGATAAATAATCCTACTGGGAGCAGCGAGGGCATTTTGGATGGCAGTAAGGGGTTTGATGCTACTGCCATTTTTTCTGTTAGTAATCTTTGTCCTGAGTGTAGTCTTCATCGTCTTCCTCCTGAGCGTAGCACAGCCTGTGCATAGCTCATCCAAATTGTTACAGTGTGTGGAGTGGTCCTCTGCCCTGCAGAAGATCAGCAGCTTCAAATTTTTCTATGGGCTTTTCCTTTCTTTTTTTTTCTCTTTTTTTTCCAGCTACAAACAAACAAACAAAACCTAAATATTTGTAGCGCGGATTGCATGGCTCAAGGACTCAGGATGATTAAAGGCAGGAGCTGCACAGAGACATCCAGAAATGATTGTTTTTAACAAGACAGGAACTTTGTCTGAAAACAGGATGACCTGCTGCAAAAGACGCCAGCAAATCCCCGTAGAGCTTTAGAAAAAAACAAGCAGGCGCCTGAGTGCGCTTTAAAAAAAAAAAAATCCTGCTTCGTAATAAAAAGGCATGTAAGGGTAAACAGGAAAAGAGCACTCCACACTGTGAGCAGCCTGGAGGAGGAACGGCTAGGAAGAGCTCTGATCTGAAAACCCGATATGGAAACTGAAGGAAAAGATTTCTTAATATTCCCCGGCACAGACTCCCTGTGAAAACACAGTGCCAATGCAGCTCTGAGTGGCAGTTGCCTACTAGTTTCACTGTGCCTGTATCCCAGTAATGCAGAGTTTTGGGGAGCGTAGCGTGGGCTCCGCAGGTTTTGTTGGCTTGCTGCAACGGCCATAAACAAGCATCTTTTTAGACTTCGACAAAATGTAGGCTTAGGAGATATTTCTAATGCAAAAGTTTGTTTCCTGAAGATAAAGTTACTACAGTTCTACACACCTTTGCAGTATAGCTCATTCTCCCAATTTTAGTGTGAATCTCATGCTATATATTGTTTTCCACTAAGCCTCAGCTCCTGAAGTCTTCTGATTTCATGAAAATCTCACATTTTCTACAACTAGAACAGGTCTTTGTAGACTTCATGCCTAAGAAAGAAAATCTTGAAGTTAGAGACAGCTCACCCTAACATATAAACTGAAACCCTTACTTTTGCTATTTTTTGATGATGAATTTTAAAATCACATACATTTCTGAGGCCTGTTTTAAGATATTGATATTTAGACTTTACCATGTTGACAGCTTTTGCTTGCTGATAGTATTTTCAGGATCAAATATTAAGCAAGTTCCCTATTACAGCCCAGTTACTGCCAACGAGATGCTTGTACCAATAAACACTATGGGGTGTGTGTGCAGCATCGGACCCACAGACTGCCAACTCTTTTACAGCAGGTTTCTGCTTTCTCCTTTGTTCTGCTCCAAGGTCAAACACTTTCTCAGAACTGAAATAACTTATTGCAGCTTGTGTCCATATGTGGACATAAGGGGACCTACAAAAAGGTAGAGGAGTGAATTGGGTTCATGTCAGAGATTTGGTCCTTAAGGGATTTAGGAACAGGCATTACTCACTTCTGGACAGCAAGCAGCTCTGAGCAGAAGACAGCGGCCCATGCCACGCGCTTAGCCGCGGCAGCGGTGCTTCTGAACTAAGCTGAAGCAGCGCAATTTTCTGTTTTTGGTAGGCAACGAAGAAAACGCTGTAGTTAAAAAAAACATCTCTGTCCTTACAGTTGCATGGAGCTTTTTGGATCGTTTTCCCTCAATATAGCCCTAAATTAACCTTGTGATACACATGTGGTGCCCAAGAGCTCTTTCGGCTCCTTCTCAGTGCTTACCGGTGCTGGACTGAGGCTGCTTTGTGCCGCTAGGTACCAGGCTGCTTCCCGGAGAGGCTCCAGCTCTTTTGGGTGGAGGAGCGGGGGAGGAATTTTTGTTTGTAAGCTCTTCAGATAATGGAAAAGTCATTAGTCTCCACCCTTTTCTGGGTATTGCTTTAAGGCTGACAAGGAACAGTTTCTTCTCACCCACGGGGTATACAAGCACTGGGAGTGCTCCTGGGCGAAGGCTGCAGCTGAGAGCTCAGGAATGGGCTCTAGTGGGGCAGTTAAGCGATTCGCAGGTAGCAGCCTGCTCACGCACAACCGGGGGTCCCGAGCCGCAGCTTGGGCCAAGCACAGGGAAGCCACAGGGAAGTCTCACCGCCGCTCTAGCGAGCCGGCTGGTGCCCTCAGCCTTGCTGGGCTGCTGCTGTGGGACACAGAAATTGACTGCATGAGGCAAACACCTACTTTTGGGACAGTCCTGTTGGCTTATAAAGAAGGTATCAAAAGTCCATTTTCTCTGCAGAGACAAGGAACAGACAGCAGCCTGTACTTGGCTTTTCTCAGGTAGAAGGTGGCAGGCATCTGCCCCAAGGAGCTCAGGCTCTGCTCCCTCCTAGGACCAACGGTTTTGGCTCCCTGTGGCCTTCCAGGGTTTCTTACACGCACACGTGTGCGCGCACACACACGCACACACACACACACACACACACACAATTTAAGCTGTGCCTATGTTTTCAGTCAGCCCTGAGGGAAACCCATCTTGTTTCCCTCGAGAAAGGGCATGCTCAGGCTTTCACAGGTAGCCCAGTACCTTGGGCATTGGCTTTTATTCATTCAGTATTTTGTTAAATAATGGACTTGAGGTTTTTTGTTTGTTTTGTTTCCTTTCATATAAATGAAAGGTGATTTGCCGCTATTAATGTGTGTGATTACTCAGAGACCAAACACTTACTCATGGCCTGCACACCCTTTTGAACAGTGCTAAGATTAAGAAATACTACCAATTTTGTTTTTCCTTTTCTTATTTCACTTTCCAGTATCAGATATTATGAACAGTGACATTTCCAGTTTCCAAAGAATGAAATTAAAACTGAATTAATATTTCATTCCAAGATGGACAGAAATACCAGCTTAGTACTTCTTATGCTTAGTCCATAAGCATAACATAATTATCTAATTCACACACACACACACACACACACGCATGCTCAGAGATACAAACAAAAATAGCAATACATTTTGATTTAATCCCTAGATCTTCTAAACTAAATATGAACATGCAACACAAAACTGATTTGTAAGTAAGCATGTTTCATGGAAAGATCTTGAGAATTGTGTTTTTATTTTAGATGTTATCTGCTTATCACAAAGAAAGACATTGTATCATTTACAGTGGTCTAGGAAAAAAATCAACTCCAAGTAGAGGTGTCAAGGCTCTGATAGCTTGATTTTAAAAAGATTTTAAATGTGCAATAGACTTAAATACTTCTTTGGGAAAAAATAGTGAAATCCTTCTCCATAAGCAAGAGATGCTTTAAACTTGGCTCTAATATGAATGCAAATTAGGTGCGATGTCTCCCATCTCAAGTTCCTCTCACAAATTGCCAAAGGAGCAGAGCAGAAACATAATCACTGGAGATGTAACATGGAAAAAATGTTTCATTTATATTAAGAAATAGTGCGTTTAGGGAAGCTGCTTAGATTTCTGCAAATTTCTTTTTTTCCCCCTGTAGCTCTGTCATGAGTAAGAGGTAGTAGCTTTTGTTTGTCATTTTTCATTTCAACAGTGGACCTTATGAGCCATTTTTCTTTTCGTACTTGAAGACATTTTAACTCTTGTGCATTCATCGTTTGCCTCAGACCCTTGTGAAGGAGTCATGGAGGATTTATGCCACAAGTGCAGGACACCTTTTAGCCCATTTACTTTTTAATGGGCTCTGAAGTAATTTGACATTTTACTTCTGCCCAGGGGTAGTCTCTAGCTGGCCAAGTGCTGATCCCTCAGTGGTTGTCACATCTGCACCCTGCAAACTCCTGGAAACACGGACCCTCTTCACAGAGAAAAAAAGGGCAAGTCAGATGAGCTCTTTTGATGCAAAAAGCTCAGCTGTTTGGGGCAGTGAAAGGACAGCATTTATATTCTGCAGAGGGTCTCACAACCAAGCGACACGGGACTGGTTTGAATGATATGCCACATGGATCGCTTTTGGTTAAAAAAAGAGCCATGATTGGAGCTGGTGGTTTGCAATGGCCAAGGCCAGCAGGGCTGGGGAGGGTCTCGCTGGCCCCTCGGAAAGCAGAGCTGGGGCCGCCGGCTGCACAGGGCTGGCACTACCCCGGCAGAGTGGGACTGAGCCCCAGGACAGCTAAGCCAGTGGAGGGCCGCCTTCCACAGTAGGAGGGGGCGATGCTCCAACAATATCATTTCAACTAAGCTAGTTTTCTTTATATTACAAAAGGTCACAGCTTATTATTTTTCTCACGCACCGGATGTTATTTTTCATCGTCCTTGCCATGCAGAAGGACAGGAATGATGCCATTCTGATCTGCTGGCATAAAAATCTGAAGTGCTTTTTGTGTGATCTTCAGAGTAGATTAGAACCAGAAATTTCCACTTTGGGGGAATTTCAATGTGTTGAAATTTGTTTTTATTTCTGCCTAGACAAGCTACAGTCACTTCAAGCTTTCCTACAAATTAGAAATCCCCTCCCCAATCCATGTAAATATTTTATTAATCTGTATGAATAGTGCTTCAAAACAAGATGTTAATTGATCATTTGTTTTTATCATTTTATGTAATTTGATTTTAAAACTATTTCATGACTATGCCAGGACTATGCTCATAATTCGAACGTCTATACGCATAAAATATTTCACCAGCTTATATGAATTCTTTTACTTTGTTTTTCAGAGTGTACTATGGGCAGCTGTTATATCAGAGGGATTGAAACAATTCATCGCACTTTGAGCTAAAAGTATCTCCTACTAATGTTGCCGGGAAGAACTGTAAAACAAAGTAGCAGCTGCAGTTGTACTTAAAAAATAAAACAATACAATTCAAATGGTAAAATGTTTTGATTTGCCATAAAACATTGTGTCATATCACATACATGGTGTACAATTCATACCACTACTAAGAGGTCATGACATAAAAAGAAAATACAAAAAACTAAAAAATAAAATTTCACTTTTAGTGAAAAGTTTCAAAACTCATATGGACTCATTCCAAAATTAAATAAAGGTGCTTTAGGAAAAATAATTGTAAGCAATTATGAGGATCTGGAGAAAGCATTTCAGTTTTTCATCTTTGTCAATTGTTTATGGTAATATCTTACTACTTTTATACGAATAGTAGGAGGTCTTCTCTCTTGCTCCTGAACAGCAAAGCTAAAGTGTCAACGTCAGAATCTCTTTCACGGACGAAGACTTCTTAGAGGCGATCAGCACTGAGACTTCTCAGAGGCGATCAGCACCGATCTCGCGGCTCCCTTTGAAGTGATCATTCCCTTCTGGGAATAAAACATGAAAAGGCCAAGTGCATTTGCCAAACCCAACATTAAAGCTTGCTCTTTAGCGCATTGTGCTAAAAAGAAAATACTGTGAAGCTGGCAGCTGCAGGGAATGGATTAACATCTGTCCACTGCTAAGCGGCATCAATCACCCATCAGGTGTACCCGAGCTGCAAGTCACTACGAGGGAGCAGTCAGTATGGTAAGTGTCTACTTTCTTAACATTAAAAAAGAGGATGTATGGATTTCTTTTATAGGACATTGGCTATTTCTGGTAACGGAAATAATGCAGACAACATAGGTACAACTGCTTCTAATTCTTAGAGGAGGGTTAGGCATTGCTGAGTTAGTTTCCTGGCACTCTGGTTTCTGAGGAGACATGTTTGCTGAGGCGGCACCGAGCCAGGGCTCCTCAGGCAGGTTTCTTCCCTTGAGCTAATAAATCCTCTGGGAGCAGGGATGGTAGCGCAGAGATGGCTTGCTTCTAAATCTCCTCCCTAGCCCGAGTGCTGCTGCTGAAAAATGCTCCATGCTTAGACAAGCCAACAGACCTGAGACCATGAGACCAGGCCTGGAACAGGCATGCCACCCTCCTCCCTTGCCTCCTGCAGTTCATATCAGCCCATGTTTTCTTGTTTCTCCTTCTCCCCTTGCTTCTGTGAGGTATATTGCTGTACAGTTATGCAAATATATATTTATCTAAAGTAATGGATATTAGTTCAAGTTTAAACACCATATTCATTTCTACCATTGCTGCTGTTTCTCTGCAATACCTAAGCAAATGTGCTCGTAGATGTCCTCCTCTGCTGGCAAACTGAAGGTTGTCACAAGCTCTGATGAACCCCCTGGGTACTGTCAATCAAATATACAAAGTGAGGAGAAATGCCCCAAATCAATTCTTGCAGAACCTAACAACAGTGGTTCAGGGGTTGGGATCCCAGAGATAGCCACAAATCAAATGTCTAAAGGTCACATTCAGTAAACCAATGGTTGCAATGTCATGTCCACCAGATCACCAAAAATATACTAATAGTGCATTAGATCACATGCTCCATCATGCCCAGGTACTACTTTTATAAGGCATGAGATTTTGGCAGATGGAAACGGAAAGAAGAGGTAATTTGTAGGAGTGCCAGGGAGAAGGAGGACAGGAAATGGATATGTTGCCAACCCCACCTTACTGATGAGTCTACAACTCCTGAGACTTTGCTGGGATCAGGATAGAAACAGACTTTGGTGGATCAGCTCGCATCATTGCAGCTCTAAGAGAGTTAGCTAGGTAAATGTGTTGCTGTTACAAGGGCACTTACAATATAGGAGAGATTGGACTCAATACCGTTGAGTTCACATGCTGCGGCCTGGATGTCTTCTTGCCATTTCCAGCTTCTTTATTTCTTAATCAGACAAAAGCAATGCAAAATGGAAAGGTGCAGAGCAAGGTGTAAAATGATTTATTAAGGTACATTCTACCAGTGCTCAAAAACAAAGCACAGGCAATCAGCATAGGATTCTATCCACATTTATATATGGACTTACAGTAGCACGGAACCAGTTTCTGAGAGATTTGACATTTTACCTTATGGCCTTTCCTGGTATTAAATTGAGAACATTTTCAAAGTTTCTTGGCACAGTAGACTGCAAGTTACTGTTGTCTGGATGAAGTGATGCCACATGTGGGAAGTGATAGATGAGGAGACAATGACAGCTCTCAGGGGCACCCATGGATGGGTTTCTACTGGAGCACAGGGAAAGATCACAGAATCACAGAATCACAGAATCGTTTAGGTTGGAAGGGACCTCTGGAGATCATCTAGTCCAACCTCCCTGTTCAAGCAGGGTCACCTAGAGCATATTTCCCAGGATCACATCCAGATGGGTTTTGAATATCTCCAGCGAAGGAGACTCCACCACCTCTCTGGGCAACCTGTTCCAATGCTCTGTCACCCTCACAGTGAAGAAGTTTTTCCTCAGGTTCAGATGGAACTTCCTGTGGTTCAGTTTCTGCCCGTTGCCTCTTGTCCTGTTGCTGGGCACCACGGAGAAGAGGCTGGCCCCATCCTCTTGACACTCCCCCTTCAGATACTTATACACGTTTCTGAGATCGCCTCTCAATCTTCTCTTCTCCAGGCTGAACAGGCCCAGCTCTTGCAGTCTTTCTTCATAGGAGAAGTGCTCCAGCCCTCTACTCATCTTGGTAGCCCTCCGCTGCACTCTCTCCAGTAGTGCCATGTCTCTCTTGTACTGGGGAGCCCAGAACTGGACACAGTAGTCCAGGTGAGGCCTCCCCAGGGCTGAGTAGGGGGCAGAATCACTTCCCTCCACCTGCTGGCAACACTCTGCCTAATGCACCCCAGGATCCCATTGGCCTTCTTGGCCACAAGGGCACACTGCTGCCTCGTGGTCAACTCGTTGTCCACCAACACTCCCAAGTCCTTCTCTGCAGAGCTGCTTTCCAGCAGGTCAACCCCCAGCCTGTACTGGGGCATGGGATTATTCCTGCCCAGGTGCAGGACCCTGCACTTGCCTTTGTTGAACTTCAGGAGGTTGCTCTCCACCCAGCTCTCCAGCCTGTCCAGCTCCCTCGGAATGGCAGCACAGTCTTCTGGTGTGTCAGCCACTCCCCCCAGTTTAGTATCATCAGCAAACTTGCTGAGGGTGCACTCTGTCCCTTCCTCCAGGTCATTGATGAATATATTGAACAAGACCGGACCCTGGACTGACCCCTGGGGGACACCACTAGCTCCAGGCCTCCAACTTGACTCTGCGCCACTGACCACAACCCTCTGAGCTCGGCCATCCAGCCAGTTCTCAATCCACCTCACCGTCCACTCATCTAGCCCACACTTCCTGAGCTTACCTAGGAGGATGTGATGGGAGACAGTGTCAAAAGCCTTGCTGTGTCAAAAGCCTTGCTGTATCTTGTTCAGTCCAAAATTACCTGTAAGTTGTTATTGTCCAGTGTCACCAGTGAGTGAAATAAAGCTGAAGTGATTGCTAACACAAAGTCTCCAGTCTTTTTCTCCCAGTCTGAATCTATACATCATGGTTGCAGCTTCTAGTTTCATCGTGCATATCATCACTGAACATAAATTAGTTACAAAGCTCAGAAGTGCAGATGACTGGGGAATCATACGTTAACAAGATACAAATTGTATTTTTCTTCCCAAATGAGAAGAGAATGTGTCCCTTGGAGGAAACACCACTGGGTGAGGATTCACTCTTTTTCTGTATCCTTCCAGCCCAGCTAAATAAAGCAACTTGCAGGAACATGGATATCATTCATGGAAGATGCAAGAACATCTGTGAGAGAAAAGAAAGCCAGGAACAAGATGTTGAGAGAGTTAAATGGGACCTTTGGTAGTGTGTTGCGCTAATGCCTGAAGAAAACCAGGCAATCTGATTGCAGCTGTGAGATGCTGCATAAGGGTGAGGAGGAGACAGTAGCTAATTCTACTTCTGAAAGGTATCCCATAGTAGAAGAGGACCAATAGCTGTAATGAGAACAGAAATAATATAGGGGAGTGGTGGAGAAACTGCTTAGTAAGGGACAGAAGATGCCAGGTCTTCTCATGGTCCATTGACTCCCTTGCCAAGCAGCTGTGTCCTGCAGCTGATGGATAATTCTGGATGGAGAACAACCAGCCAGAGAATGCATTTCATGTTGGTGCATGTGAGACAGTAGTTTATCTCCAGGCCTCAGTGGAGGAAGGGGAACAGGGATATTGTCTGGATGGGTAGTAGCAGGCATAGATATGATATTCTGAATGGTCAGGAGGAGGAAAGGGAAGTTATTTCACATCACGCTTGTTTATAGTTTGGCAGCTAGGCTGGACACACTCATTTATATTGCATTGCATGGTGTGTAAGTGCTCAGCAAACAAGGCAGCAGGGATCTGAAAACAAGGGTATTAATCAAGGCTGCAGATGAACAGCACTTATCAGTAATTATAGCATCAAGAGCATGGTGAACTAACTATGATCACAAATAGGACTGAGTGTTGCACTGCAGGACAGTGACCTCCATACTAAAGCAGAGAAGTAATCTGAATGTGTAGGCTGTTGGCTTCATGCACTCCAGCATGGACCACCACACTGATGTTCATAAACCACCTCAGTAGGGGACTGAGAAGAGCAAGGAAGCTCAGGAAGGGCAGACTTGCTCTCATTGCAATTGAATTTAGGGTGTGATGTAACCAAGTTGGGCTTGGGCCACCCAGCAGCAGTGCAAACCCACCCAGCCGTGTCAGGGTGGGGAGGAAGGGGACACAGCTGTGTAGATCTAGCCTGACTGAAGCACTCCACCAGGGCTAACATAGCCTGGGCAGCCTTGCCTTTGAAACTTTCCCTTTCTGAAGGGAGCGGAGGAAAAACGAGCTGGACAAGCAGGGCAAGCAAGGAGAGATTTCGGGCTCCTCTGAAAAGCAAAGAACCCAGACTATAGCAAGGCATCTGGAAACATTTCCTGAGATCAAACTGTTATATGTGAAATGTTATGATAAGGAGTTGAAGAAAAAAGTTCAAAGACTTTGCAAATGAGCGACCAAAATGCCAAAATGAGAAAACGAGCTCTTGATTTACACTAAAGGCATTTGTTAAGCTTTCAAATACTGAGCATTAAGAATGTAAAATATCTTTCAGTTTGGTGGCAAGAGGCAGCTGAGAAGGAGGGGTACTTGTCTGGATTAATAAAAGACTTTTGCTAGACTGGCGTTCCTGGCAGGTTACACCTGCTTCCCACCCCGTGCCTTGCTGCCACTCTGTCTGGAGCAACGTGCTCTTAACAATAGCTCATGGTTGAAAGGTACAGAGTGTGCTACACTGCTCATTTCCTCTTCCTGATGGTGTGATTGTTATTACAGGGCTCAGGAGCAGGACGGCTTCTTTAACACCATTACACTATGAGACACTGTGACTGTAATAGCGAGGGTCTGATTTAAAACAATATGAAGTTGAAGAAAAACACTTGAAAAGAGAAGATGCCTTCCTATAAAAAGTACTTTGTACTGTAAAACATATTTATATGCATATACACTCACATGCACATGCATCTGGGAGGAGGTGTCCTTGTGGGGAAATTCTGCCTCCATCAAAGTCAATGACAAAAATTCCCACTGACCTTGGCAGGGCAAGGTTTCAGCAACTGTATGTGCGTGTCGTGGGATATTGTGTCAGGCACACTGTGAGCGCATTTGCTCACTGTTGAGGCTGTGGGTTCACAGCCCGAGCATGCTAGCAGAGCACTGAAGTGCAGCTGGAGAGCGAGAGCTCATCCTCCAGGCCAGTCCCGTGTGTCTGCAGCGGTACGTCTGATCATGTGCAGTTTTGCCTGTCTGGGGGTTATAAGAGCATTCAGGTAGGCCATGACCTTGCCTACTTCAATGGACTTGGTTTTTTTTTTTATTTATTTGCTTTGTTTTTGTTGTTTGGTTGGAGGAGGGGAGGGTGTTTACTTGCTTCCTTGTTTGTTTGTGTTTTTAACAGTTGTTGGGATTAGTCTAAACATTGCTAAGCTGCCTTCTCTTACTCTGATCCCCAAATAGGTAGGGTACTTTTTGAAGGTCAATTGGAAGAGGCAGACGTTCAAGATACCTACTTCTGTAAGTAACTTAAATGAGTTTAGTGGTTGCTGTCTACAAAACTATTATTTTAAGGTTGATTATAACTCTAGTCCAGTGATCTTTTTTCAACTGTTTTCAATTGGGCAGCACTAAGCATTTTTCAGTGATGATATGGATGGAAGTTTAAAATCCCAACATAATAAATGTAAATCTTCGTTTTCTTAGGTACCCTTTGTAGATCCATTAAAAGTAGTCTAGAGACCTAAGGTTTAAAGCCCAGCTCTAGTATGTTTAGCTGCGAAGTGCCAAAACTTGAGGGGCTAATTTCATAACAATCACTGCCTGCAGTGGGCCAGTTGCCTGGTTTCATTAATGTAAAATGTGCATTGTATTTATGGATTTCTCCTGCTTGTAACTATCATTTTGTAACAGCTGGATTCTCAGTTTTCTGTCTTTCTGTGGCACAGCAAGCATCACAGCCCAGAAGCACCACGTTAGAAAGGCAATTATCTGCCACCTTCAGATGCTCCACACACCTCCAAACTGAGATTGCTCAGTGCAGCACAGCATTAGATGAGCCCCAATATCAGAGCTGTTATTCCCGCGTCCAGGACTAACAACAGATTTGGGGCAGTATGCCAAGTTCTTTTGAGAATTTGGCCCTAATTATAATAATCATAGCTGATGGCTACCCACTTCTGAAAATCTGATCTGATATTATGGGTGCTGAACATATCGAAAAGCTAATTATAAGGACCAGCCATTTGAGTGCTCTCTCTACACAAGGGTGACTTCAAAGGACAGCAGAACAGGGGCCAGAGCTGCTAGTAAAGGAGCACAGAAGTGTGTTCAGAGTAATAGATAATGTCTGTTCTAGATTCCAAACACCTGGCAAAACCAAGCCAAAACATGAGTATTACTAATCAATGTCAAGCATACCTATTTCTGCATAACAAATATAAAATGTTAAACCACTACCAGAACAAAAAGTATGAATTACTTTTGCAAAAGAGCAGTATGCCCTCATCTCCTACAGAAGAGCTCTGAACAAAGATCCCGAACCCAGAGCCTGTCCAGTCGCTCAGGACAAATACATCCTCACTGCCAGGCACAGCTGTGGCCCCTCGGCCATACTCTGGGTTTCGCTGGAAGAGCTGGTAATGTTTCATATTCCTGAAAAGGAAAAAACATCTAAACTGCTTTGTAGCACTGAGATCTGGGTAGGTGAATTTCATTTCAATTCACTCAATTTCTTCTCATTCATTTTAAAGATAGATCTGAACAACTGCCAGAATGTTATATTCACCTTTCATTCTTTGCTGTGAGTCTTTACACTTACCGTTCTTTACACAAGCAACTTTACACTCTCCATCGGGAACATCCTGTATATGGAAACCTCTACAGGATAGCTCATAAGTGGCTGTGGTAATCACTCTATAAAGCTGTAAAGTACAGCCATTGCCATGGTACTTACAAAGTAGATTCTATCAAATTTACTATCAAATAGGGATCTCAGCGGCTCCAAACTGTATCTGGATGATCCCTGCATGTGTTAGCAATATGTTACAGTAACATAGATGTGTTCCCCCCCAGCCCATTCCAGCACAGGGTTCTTTCTTCACATCACATTATGCATGTGTTTGCTATTCATATATCTGCTTCTCCGGCTTCTCTTTGTTGTAAATTTAATACAACTTTGTCATCATGATTTGAAAGAGAAACTTTGGGACAAAAAGGACAATCAAATACAGGCTAAGCTGAATAACATCTAGCCAATGTTTTACACTTGTTCTACAAATTGAAGCTATAATAAAAAAAAATCTTTTCCAAAGAAACTCCGACAGTGTTGAGGTGACCCCAGAGCTACAGACCTAGGGTGCCAAGGCACTGGGAGCCGGCCAAAATCTACCACAGAGTGTATGTGTCAGCAGAGGCAGGAGCAGGGCAGGATTCACATGGGCTTAAAATTAAACTGTGCTTGAGCCATTTTTAAAAGTAGGCATTAGCTTCAAACTCCTCTGCAAACACTCAGAAAGTAAGGCCCACACTATATTATATGCAGTTTTGGAAAATGAATGGAAAAATGCCTGCATGAAAACTGGGAGAGATGCTTAATGATAAATAAGCTTTACATTCTTTTCTAAATGTTTCTGAGCCACAGCTTCACCTGTTATTAACTTGCAGTGTAATCAGTATTTTTCATCTGTATGAAGATATGATACTCTGTGCTTAACCTTTAAACAAAATTTCTGTGATTACTGGCCTTCCTTCCCAAAGCTGCTGTGAAAAATGAAGAGGGCAGAAGGGAGAGGCCTTTCCCAGTGGATACTACAGAACATTTCTGCCATGATTTAAAGCCATGTTAAACAATAGCTTGTTCACGTTCATATGCAGACCATCCCAAGATGCTGCATGAGGCCAGAGAGAGAATAGAAATTGCTTTTGAGGAGATGCTAGGCATAATTAAAGGCTTATGTCTGAATCTTACAGCTAACAAACTGCTGTACAGCAAGGGAAAGAGCTCCCTCAGTAGCTTTTTACAAATCACTAAATATACAGTCATAACAATAAAACCTAACTATCCAGCTGCCTGTGAATGATGTGCATGTGGTATTGTGGACCCCCTCTCTCCTCTTGAATCCACCCCCTTCTGCCGCCTGAAAATAGCAAAGGTTCTCCCAGGAGCAGCTGAAAACTTTAATAAAAATAAGCTGGAGCTGCTTAATGTGCTTTTGGGATCTGGCTGTACTTGTGAAAATTACAATTATTCCTTTGGCAAAGTTCAGGGTGAAGTGAGAGGGTGTTAGCACGGCCCCGAATACAGGGCAGGGGAGGGGGGAGCCTCTTGCTGTCTCCCCCTTTGACATGACAAATAAAGGCAAATGTGTGAAAGTATTAAAGCCTCACTGCAGAGGCAGGAAGAGGAAAACAAATAGCACCACACCATATGCCCCTAACTCCAATTAAAATGCATTCAAATTCATTTCTCTTCTCCTCAGCTTCCTCTTTACACACCAGTGCACAAGCATGTTTGACAACACAGTGTGGGAATTTCTAGTTCACTGAGCAGCTTTCCTTTATCTCTGCCTATGCATCTACCTGAGGCTGCTGCTGCAAACCCTCCCTGCCAAAATGTTGGGTACACTCAAAAGCAAGCCCCAGCTTCCCTTGTCACACAGCCACGCACTATGCATCACGCCAGTAACTCCCTATTTGTGAGGAGAAAACAAACAGGGAAACAGAAGTCACAGCTTGAGAGAAAGGGTTCCCAGTGACAGTGCTGCGTTTTGTACAAAACTGGACATTTTAGGGTCCCTGATCATGCTCTGCCTAGTTCACCACCCCTTCCGAGGCACGTAGGTTCCCATGCCTGAGGAATACATACAGGGATGCAGCTAACAGGCAGTTTTTATCTATCTTCAACAGGCAGAGAGTAGCAGGCACATCCGTCAAAGTGCTGCCTACTAACACTCAATGCTACTGGTGAAACAGAGACGGGGGAAAACACTGCAGGATACTTCAGAGCCTGGAGAATGCCTTAAAGTCAGCAGGGTTGCGAACGCGTGAGGGGAAGGCAGCATGGGCTGTTCATTACAGACTGAACGGATGGAGAGAGGCTGTTAGTATGGCAAATCAATTTGCTAGCACCAAATTGATTTTAAAAAAATGCAAAAGGATGCACTCACCATTATAAAATCGAATAGGAAGAGCAGCAAATAAACATGGACTACAATTCATAAAGCCACAGCTAGATAGATAGCAGAACCCTTTCCGAAGGCAGGATAGTAGGCAGCATTTCCTGATGCCTCACTTGCAGCTTACTTTTAATATTTCTAAGGAAGACCTAATTGTTTCCCTCCAAAGGCCCTTCCCACTCCTCATCAGCTATCTGTTGACGTAAAAGCTATTCAGCGGACCTATAATCACAGGATTGTTTTTCACTGTTTTCACTATTTGTTTCTCTTTCACTATTTGTCTCTTCAGAAGTGCCCAAATTCTGTTGCTTTTTCCCTCATAGTTCCTCTAGGATCTTGACCAAGAATTCAGAACACACACAGTGTATATAACTTCACAGTCTCCAGGCTTTGGGTTTTACATCCCCCTCTTTGCCAGCCTTTTCACATCTCCATCCCACTGCTTCCTACACAGAGTACAGCTGCCAGGTTGATGATACAGATGCAAAGATAAAATACAATTCTCAAGAGGCACCCTAGTAAAATTATTTTAACAAACAGTTCTAAGCAGTTTTCTCTACATATTTTCTCTGTATTTTTAGGTTCATCACATCATTGATCTTTGCCTCTTGAGCTAGTGGAGCAACCAGCACCTGTAATAGGTGACTAGCACCACAGGGAACTACACAGTGGGGGAGGATATCGAGTGAGTGGCTCGATGGATGTTTAGTCGAGGAGTGGCTTGACCATTGCAGACTGGTAGGAAACAGGGTCTAATCAACAAAGATCATTTCTTCCTGTTGCCCTAAGCTTGATTTCTCCTGCTTCATCACCACCAATCTCCTCAGTCCTGCTTCATATTCTTGGACATCTCATACCATTCCCATTCACTCTGTGACTCTCAGATCTCCTCTTTTCTCTGTTTACCCTAGTCTCAATCTCCACGCCAAGCTATTCTCAGTCCCACTGCATCTGCTTCTTGTCCGACCTGGGTCATCCTCTCCAAAGGCTTTCAATAAACCACCTACTTATGTTCTCAGATCAAATGTCTCCTACATCAGTTCTCTCCTGTGAGTTTTTCGTATACTCTTTGATGTCAGAACTTCCCCAGGAAAGATCCAAAGGGGGTTATATATTATCTTGTTCTTAGAAACAGCTAGAAGTTTCCAGAAAATTTCATCCTAGCGTGGAAAACTTTAATCAAGGCAGTTAAAGGTCAGGAAACTTGTGGGAACAGCTTCTTATAATAAAAAATGTAGGAAATGATGGTTATTTGCGGCACGTCCAGTTTATGCGAAACTTTACCTTCCCTTTAGTGGGTAAGGGAAGGTTACCCTTACCCACTCTTGCCCACTTCTTTCCTGATCAGGAGTAGGGGCTCCCAAATGAGCTAAGTCATTCTCTATCTCAGGTTGTACTAGTGCTATATGAACTATAATGATTAGTTAAAATCCTCTTGCAGACACAGTGTACTGATTCAAACTCAATCCCATAGCTTCTGCAAACAATGTCATTATTATACATCTCATTATCCCACGACAGCTGGCAAAAATGAGCTTGGCAATTTTAACGCAAGTTTGAAAATGTGCCTGCACTTTTAACTGTGTTACCAACTATAGCTTCTTAAGAGGTAATTGAATGGTCAGCTACCAAACAATATTGATAACAATATTTCAGATTGATCAAAAGAAAAGAATTAACGACAAGAGCTAGATTTCTCCTTGCATATGCTGCAGTTATAGCTGCAGTCATTTTTTGTTGTGTGAGTGTGGAGATCATGATGTCTATCTTGTATGAGGTAATATGCAACAGAAGTGGAAATTTGCAAGGAGGCACAACATTTTGAGGTTGCCTCGCAGTATTCAGAGTTTGGCAGGCCCATTGTTTATACAACATTAATACTAAATTGATGCTTTTGGGAAACTCCACCCATGAGTGATCCGGAAAACTTCCTGATATGCCCAACAAGACTTCAGCCAAGTGCACTAATTGTAGGCTGCAAAATATTTTCAGAGGAAAAGGATGGGAGAGAAGAGAGGATGAAAACAGAGAGAGGAAGAGATAAGCAAAGAATCGATGGGCTACAATAGGACAGACAGTATAGGAAGGGCTAAAGTGTTAGTGCAGAAGGAGGCAGAGACTGTGGGTGCATTTGGGAAGATTGTTCCACCTGATTATCGGCGGCTGCACTTATGCAGAATGGGGTTCGTGTTTGCCTCTTCCCCCTCTCTCTCATGTGCTATCCCTGGCTCTACTCAGCTTCTGTTGGCATTGCCTCTGCCTCTCTCACCCTTAAAATTCATAGTCTATCCTCCTTTGAGAATTAAGGGTCTGTTGGGGCTTACAAATATCATCTCCTTGAAAATTACACTGGGGAACATCCCTTTCTTCCCCTGTTCTTTCTATAGTTCCTGACTCTGCTCTGATCCCCTTGGCTGCACCAGCCTTGCGGGCAATCTGCTTTCTGATGTAATGGGTTTCCTGATGGAGAAAATATAACCAAAACTAAGAGGTCTGGGAAAAAGTGAGATACTCTAATGCTTAAAGAAAATATCAAAATCATGTCAACAGCTGGATTCTGCTATTTGGTAATATCAACACCAAATTAACTTCAGAGTTTAAATCATCAGAGCTTCTCAATGTTGGCCAAATGCTTCTTCTCAGTCAGATGTTTTTCAGAAGCCAATTTAACCCAAGTACATGGACAAAATTAACATGCTGATGAAACTCATGGACTGAAGTAAGAAATATACCCAGAGAGCGCTGTTAGAAGTGGTGAGTCTGGAGTACAAAGGCCAATAAGATTGGCCGCCTACAGCTTCAACCCTGAAGCGGGAAAGTAATATCTGCCTTTCCCACCTTCCTTCACCTACTGAGCCCCCAGAAACTGGGGCACACACCTGCATAAGGTCCTGTCCTCAGATAACTCCGCATTAAGGAGAAAAAATGAAACAACACCCATCTCCCAGGAGATTCTGGCCTAAATGCAGAGAAGTATCTCTGGCTGCTATTGAAGATGGGCAGATAAAACAGGAAGAAACAACAGAGCCAAAGCACAATCAGCTGGCCACAGAGGCAGATTTCTGAAGTATATGTTTGTGTCTGAGGTCCCAAGAAACAGTCTGACTTCCACAATTTCCGCAACAAAGGGAGATGCTCAAGACCTAGGCCCAGCCTCTGCAACAGAAACTGGCCCAGGAGAAGAAAGAAAAGGAGACAATGCTGAAGGGTGCTGCTACTTCAGAGACACCACAGTATGATACTTCAGAAAATAAAAAGGATGAAACAATATTGACACTAGGAAGTCTCCTGAAAATGCTCAGAAATGAAGCTCAGTCTGGTATGAAAAATATTTCAGTTGCAGGGCTGTTAAACCTGAGCGCTTTCTCTAGGAGGGAGGAAAGCTATTCCGTTTGTCCCAGATAACAAATCAAAACACTGGGCTGTGGGATGCTGCCATTATCAAAAGGCATATCTAATTCTGAAGAATCAGAGAAAGCCAGGCAGAGCTGATGTATACGTCTTTCAAGACCTTCTAATTCCAAAAAAAAAAAAAAAAAAGTCAGGGAAAATCACAGGTTCAGTCCAGAGCCGTCCCGGAGGCGTGGAGCCTGGAAAGCTGCCAGACAAGCTGGCAGGAAATCAGGCAGGCTTGTGATGGAAACCTGCCTGTATTTCATCGGAAGTTCATCCAAACAGATATGTTTCTGCGAAACATTCTGCTTACGACAAATCGACATTCTCTGACAAAAACTTGTTCTGTTGGAAAACTCTCAATCAGTGTTTTTTGTGGCATAATGGTTCTTTAAATCAAAAAGAAACTGGGTGTGTCATAGCCAACATTAATGGGCTACATTTTTTATATCTTTGTAGCAAGTGACTCCTTATATGGAGCAACTCTAAAAAATGAGCCATTGGCCATTTCTGTCTTGTTTTGTCAGCATGGTAAGTGCTGAAGGCTCAGCTTTGCTTCCCTAGAGTGTATATAAATGTAAAAAGAATTGTGAGATGCTGGGTGAGAATATGCTGCTTTTATTGTATCCCTCAATTTTAGGTTTTGAATTGCATTTTTCAGATATCAAAACCTGTTAGGTTTATATTCTTCCCTGTTCCTCCCAAATCCATTACACAGAAAAAAAAAGATAATTCCCTCCCCAGTACTCAGATTATGTAACAAAGGCATAACTCTCCCACTTTGAAATGACTAACTTGGTCATTATTCACCAGAAGAGAGAGATAAATGTGGAAAACACATATATAACTTGGAATAGCTGAATAGCTGAGAACTTTTTTTTTTCCTAAAAGGAAAAAGACAAAATTAGTGATATTTCCTCTTCTGTGGTTTTGAATGACACTGGAAATCTTTCTCACTTCAGTGTATCGTCCAGAGGAATACCCAAAAGGCTGTAGGACAGGGTCTGCATACAAATTAGGGACTTAGTCCAGCAAATTCTTCATTTATCTGAGAATGAGTTCCAGAATCAGAAATGTGAGGCTCTAAATCAGGTAGCTGTGAAATAAAGAAGTAGTCATTTAAATTAATCAGGAGCTCAAGTTCTAATGACTGCATTTGTCTTTCATATACCTTTGAAAAAATAGCCATCAGTTGCTATTCATATTTTCTTTGTCACTCAGCTATGTGAATACATAAGATGAAGACATTTTCAGCATGTAACTTCAATCATGTGACACGTCCCACTGATTTCAGCCAGCAGCTTCCCATTGAGTCAGCACAGCACTTATACCTGTGTGTGATTTTAAGAACGTGACTGATGTTATTGGTTGTGTCTACACCACTGGGTAGGCACGTTCTGCAAGACATCTAGCAGACCTGGCCCCGGGCACATGCCCTGGCTACGTCCTGGCTTTGTGCAGGGACACAACCAGCATGCAGAGAAATTGGAGAGAAATGGAGAAAAATCCAAGTGCCTGTGTTGCAAAAGGGCTGCAGCATACTTTGTGAGAGCCTGCAGTGGGGATGATTGAGAGGATGACTGGAGGGGCACTTGAGAAGCACACTTCTCAGCTGCCCAGTTCCATTCTTAGAAGTTATACACATGCTCAAATTCTTTGATAACTTGGAGTGGTACTATATCAGCACCAGCTAGAATGAGGCTGTCAAAATTTCTCTAATGAACCTCTTATAGTTTCTCAATAATGTGGCTGTTTACAGGCTAGGCCTATACTAAATAGACTGTGAAAGCTGCACAAAAGCACACAGTGTTTTAGCAACGGGTGCAGATAACTCAGTGTGGTTACATACAATTAAATATTATATTCTACTATGCTTTGCTTGATTACACTTACTGCTTAACTGAAAAGTTAATGGCATCTTATTACACGTATAAAATTCTCTTGGAAGTTAAAGCTGGTCTTGTGAATTACAAGAATTTTCAAGTCTTATGGACTAAGAGTTAAACCCTACTTTTGCCTGCAACATCAAAATTTAGGTGTACTATCGTTTAATTTTAACAGAATAACTCCAATAACCAGTGCAGTACTTGGTCAGCTGGAAATCATCACCAGCTGTCTCTTCTTTCTCTTTGAAGTTGCTCTTTGTAGGCTTTAGCAGATGTCCTGGGCTTTGTGCTCACAACAAGTATCACAGGACTATAATAAAAATAATAAGAATGATTAGAAAGTGTTAGATGAGTGCTCTCATGAGGAAGAAATGCTGCTGGGAGCATTCTGTCCTTTTCACTGCCCAAGTGTATTGTATCTGCAATGTTTCATTTTGAGAGACATGCAAGCTGAAGGTAGCATGAAGCAAGAGAGCATATGGCTCATCTGAATTTTTCTTAAAAAAAACAGAGAAATATCTTTTAGTTCTTTGAACTTCATAGACTTCTATCTCTGTGACACTTGCTCATAAAGTCCCAGTAAACAATAGACCACTGCAAAATACACCTTGCCTCTGACTTACGATGACAGATAGATCTTGACATTTGATGCAAGTGTTGGAGTAAATGATATAATCTTTGGGTTCCATCAGGCCAGGAAAGGCTTCAGTGACGTTCTGTGGTACAGAGACTAGCAGTTCTTGCTACTTTCTCTTTGTTCTAATGTTTTATCTCTCTAAAAGGAGCAGGGACTTCTTCTCGGGATTAGGAGAAGATAACAACCTGAGACAGAAGTATTATTTCCTTACAATATAGAGCACAAAAGGATGAAAAAGATATGTAATGGAAGTCTTTTCTTCTCCTCTCCTGGCAATTGCTTCCTCTTCAGCAGCTTTGAAGTGAAGCGGGTTCTTCTGTTTCTCTCTTTTATCCTGGTCTGTAAGGACTCAAGCCCCAAAGGGAGTTAGGACTCTAATGACCATTCTAAGTTGCAAAATCCTGTATTTAGATGGCATTGAGATGCTCAGCATTTCTTCTCGGCCCACTCCTGTCTCTCTGCAAGTGTAGTGAGTCCTCTGATGCCAAAGTCCCTGCTGGAGGCATGTGAAAATTGTGTAACCCCAGTCACCAGCAGATTATTTCAGTATCCCTGCTCATGCTAAAGCTCCTGTGGAATTCCTGAACTAGATGTTCCTGCACTAGTCTAGACCATAGGTCTCGATCTAGTCAGTATCTCAAAGGATATATTGGCTTGGGCCTCACATGAAAAGCAACCAGGATCAAGACTTCTTAAAAGTCTTACACGCTCCCTTTAACCCAGGAGCTTTCTTCATCAGTTAGAAATCTAAGTTTACCCACCCCATCAAATATGTAGAAGGCCATCTTTCAAATATCTACTCTGTTGTGTTTGGAGCAGATGTTCAAACCCAAGATTTCTCCACCCTAGCACTGTGCTTTAATTCTGAGGCAACCAGGTATTCCAGGGTGAAGCGGATTCAGCTGCTTCCCATATACCATCCCGTTTTACATTCAACATTCCTAAGGTGACAGAAAGTGAAAGTCTCTCCAAGAACCAGGTCAGGCTAGGCACATGGATCCAAACTGCTTCGGTGGACCCACAGCGATAGCGTACAAATTCCAAAAGGCCTTAATTGCATTTCTCCATCTTTATGAAACTATCAAACAGAAACTCTTCTGATTCTATCACACCTAGATGTTTTTTTTTTCCATTTGCTTTTTTTTTCCTTCTAAATTTGCTTCTGATTATGCAGCTCAGTGGCAAGAAAATATACTAGTGAAAATGAGCAATTTTTCTGCTTTAAGTTACATTTATAAATACACTAGGGGTACCTTGCGTAGAACTGCTGATTCACTTACAAAAGAAGCATTTTGAAAGAGAAGACATATTTCGTCTTGTATAAGATTCATCAGTGCTCAACAGTAAACCTCTTCAACAGTGATGAATACAGTCCTCATTCTCATATTATTATGATGTTTATGTGCAAGTACATTCACAAGTCATAATTTTGTTTTGTAATAAAGGTAATAAATGCAGCTTATCATTCACTGATCAACTTAGAAACTAAATATTCCTGCTGGATTTAAAATTTATAGTAAAATTGGTGAAGAGTGCACTCAGCACATCCTGCTAGCTGAGTCAATTGAAATTGCACCTGTTCTTGGATGCAAGTCATAACAAATGCAACCCATATATATTGTAAAGAAAAGGACTCGTATGCACTTTTTCCAATTAACATCTGCCTTTTGGCAAGTCATTAACCTATTTTCTCACAAAGAAATGGCTTCAATTGTACTGTGCATCCGAAGCGTGCAAAAGTCCCTGAGGGGACACTCTGACAAAAACATACTGTTCCTGGATCCAATGTGTACATACATATTCATTAATTGTTTAGGGCAAAGAGTCTACAATTTCTGATTTTTACAAGGTGTACACGGTAAACAGGTTACATAAAACTATGTCCTTGGAAATACATTCTGATCCCAGCTACCCTCGTTCAGTGGAAAACTCAGAGTGCTTTTGTGATGTGATATGGCAATGAGAATTATTTAGCAATGGTGTAATAAGACCTTTAGGGAGAAAAATTAACTGTTTACCTTAAAAGTAGCACAGTATATTTATTTAAATAAAGACAGGATTTTTTTTTTTTAATTTTCTGAATCAGATCTTCCCTCATACTACAGGACTCTGTTCAGGCAATCCTGAAATGGCTAGGAGAAGCTATGCTACCACAATTTCTCCGGAAGATTACTTTAATTAGAATTTAAGCCTACAGTTCAGGTTTCTTGACCTAAAGATTACAATAATGAAATATGTATTACCCTCTTACAAGTGTAAAGGCAAGAAGCAACAATCCCCAAAAAGATGGAGAGTTGTTAGGTACATTTATCTTCAGGAACTGTTTTTTTCAAAACCATAAGTTGATAAAAGATATGTCAACAGTAGTAGTGGCGTTCTTTTTTAAAAAATAAAACCACAACTCCCTCCCTACCTCCCTAGAATAATAAATCCATACATAGTTTTAGTTGTCAGGATGTCCTATATAGCACACTTGATTATTGGCATAAGCTAATGCCTCCATCTGATTTTACCCAGGTATTTGAAAACCTGTACGTTTAGATCAAAAGAAAACTTTACGGTGCCATAAAGTCTTATGTTGCAGCATTTAGCTACTCATTATCTGCCTCTAAAATGGAAATCAGAACTGTAACTTATTTGTGCAGGTTCTCTGTATAAGCACCACAAGAGTTAGGAAGCTCTAAATGTGCTCTCAAAGAAACTGAGTATTGCAATCCAAAGTGAAAAACTGAGAAAAAATATCTTTATTGCTTCAGCATCATACTTTATGTCCATTAAAACTGACATCTCAACTTTGATGGGAATTACAAGGAGCATTTAAGAAACATTAATAACTGGCATTTCTTTCAATTTGTTTTGTTTAGAAATCTCCACGGATGTACACTGAGTTGCTAAGCTAATTCATAACACTTTGAAACTTGAGGAATTTGAAATTCTGTCTGCTTCTCCAGTGACAGTCTTCCTGTGACACTGGTAGGAGATGCTGTTCATTCTGCCTGATTCTCTCTTTCCCTCACAAACATCAGGGCTCTACCACATTTTGGAGCATGTGCTTCAGCTATTGTGGTTTTTTTGAATAGGCAATTGAGCCATTTTTGCTTTTTAACTCAGTAGCTGGCCTGGACACTGGAAGTGGTCTTTCTTCAGCAGGATGTCTTATTTATAGAAGCATAAATTAGCCTGAGGAATGCTGGACTGCATCAGGTACACGGTTTAGCTCTTAGAGTGAGTATGGAATTTCAGAATTTCATTGCAGTCTGCAATATAGATATACCTTTTGTAATCATTTAAAGATCTCTGCAATTATTTTTTCAAATACTTCAGAAGCACAACTAAAGTTGAACTGCATTCATGTTCATTTATCTCTAAAAGATAATTCAAATGGGTCAAGTCATCAAATATTAGCCAGAGTGCAAACCCTACAGTAAATACTGAGAATATTTACTTATGAAGAGTTTAAGCAGCCTCTTCAACTCTTTTTAAGGTAAATTTTTATATTCAGTGGCTCTACTTGAAATTATACGGATCAACAGAATGAGATAATTAGTCCCCAACAAATTTTCTTCAAAAGGAATACTGTGCTAGGTGGTAGCTGCATTTTAGGAGAGCAGTTGCACCTTGAGGAAATACCTCCATCCTTTGCTCTAACAACCAACTCTCATAATGCAAATATGCTACATGCCAAGCATGTTGAGGATTTCAAAATCAACAGACTACCTGACAGAAAGATAGGAACATATCTTCATTTGGAAATGTTATGCTATTTCACCAGATTCATAAACAACAGAAGAATAAACTGGATTAAGTAACAAATGCTCCAAATAAACATGTACTAAATAGGAAGAAGGATTAGTGATAGGAGCTAGGGCAGAAAGGAAAATTTCAGCATGGAGTTTACTAAAAAAATGCAGAAGTAAAAAATGTTGTCAAATCTTGTTGATAGATAATCCCGAAAAGCCTAATCAAATAAAAGAATATACATATAATTAAAAGAAACGGAAGAAAATATTAAGAGGAAACAAGAAACATGCATGAGTTTTTAATGGTTACATTTTTTGTCTTCTAATGAAACCATGAAAGATCACTGAAGTATTTACAAATTCAAAAAGAAAAGCATATCTGATCTAAAAGACAGTACTTAATAACTATGTATTATATAGCATTATAACTAACTGCATAATCAAAGGTCAGGCTATATATATTGGAATATTTAAGACCATAATTTCACAAAAATTCCGTGGCTAGGATGTTGCACAGAAATAGCTGCACTCAAAAATTTTTAAGAAGAGGTTATTTCTTCGCAATACTAGTAATACTACTTAAGTACTACTTAAGAGTGAATTGAAATTATGTAGTAAGCGTTGGCAAAATTCAGAGTTTACAAATCAACTGAGGTGATGCCTGGACATCCAAAAGTGATTATTATGAAGAGAATGAAAAGTTTTAAAAAAATCTACTGCTCATTGCTTTGGCTCCAACTGCACTAATATTTGCACAGTGAGATTCTGTGCTTAAGCTGAATTCTATTGACTTTAATGAGGTTCAGTCTAGCAAATGGGCTTTAGCTATGTACAGTCAGTTGCAGAGCTGGATTAAAACGCTCATTTCAATTGTCTTATTTTTCAACATACAAAATACGACGCTGCAGAAAGGGAACATGGTTTAGTTTTGACTGTGGATTTACAAGAGGTGTTCTACAATTGCCATTTAAAAAATAGTATGGCCACGTAAAGAAGGAAAGATGTTCTCTATTAAAGAATAATACCAGCAATTCTACGTCTTTCTAAAAATCATATCTTTATTAGAAATAGAAACAAAATTCATCATACATTGCAAACTGACTCACAAAAGGTCTTTACTGATTTATGGCTTAATTTATACAGTGTTAACTGATTTCTGGGGAGGCCATTCATAGCATGCAAAGTCTGAGCACCTCTGCAAGTCCTTGGAGGATGAGAATCTTTCGTACTTAGGATACAGACTTCATATTATTTTGTGTTTAGTTTTCTCATTCTTCAGAAGTCTGAAAGTAAATTTGCTCTTCTAAACATGAAGAATGATTTTTAATGGATTACATAATGAATGGAAATATAAGATAATGCACCAATCTTGCAGCTGAATTCACAGATCCAACTGTTGTTTCAAAGTTTAAGTGACTTCATTTTTATATTTGGAACTGAAAGTTTTTACACTTAAAAATCTTATAATCACCACTGAAATATTTAGAAGATGAAGAGCACCTGTCATCACTTTTTCGTAAAACATACTAATGTAAGAGACAGAAAACCCATGGCATTTTAGCAGTTAGTGGTAATTAGGTCTTATTTAATTTAGATGCTTGAGTAAAATTGCCTTAGCACAAAGAGCATCATTTTCACAGCCCTTTTCTAGGTTGAAAAACCTGCACAGTGCACTTCCATAATAATTACTATCCATCTAAAATTGCATAGTTCGTTGCTTAGTTGTATTTAAAGATCTTAGGTTGAAATAACACTCCTGTAACTTTCAATGGGAATGATTTGAGAAATTATTAGTTTTGGCTGGGCTGCATTTTATTAAATATGTAACAAAAATATCTGCTTGCTACCAATGTTTAAAATGTGTTGTGTATTTTTTCTTCACTTTTATTAAACTGACTTGTTAAAATAAGAAAATAAATTATTATTTTTTGCTTATAGCCAAATACAGTGAAGCAACATTTATTATTTCCTTGAGAAAACATATTCATCAGTACAGATTATTTGTGTTTTTTATTCTCCCTGTCTTCCCTGAGGTAACATTTTTTGCTGATTTTCTAAGCATTCTTTTAATTTATCTTCAGTCAAAGTGAGCCGTTGTTCCAGGATTGAAATAGTCTGCATGAAGAGGACAGTACCTTCAATTTGTTTTTATATGACTTACACAGTATTTATCAAAGCATGCAACACAGAAAATAAAAAAAAAGTTATTTAAACTAAACAAGAAAAAATATCCTAAAATGCCTTTGCCACAGCTATTCCATTACTTAGTACTATATTCAGTAATAATGGCTTTGTATCTGTGGAGATTGTCTAAAGGTTTAAAACTGTTTTCACAAAATATTTCCCCTAGAAGTATGTGTGTGCATATGTGTGTGCGTGTGTGTGTGTATTTATACATATATATATGTCTGTGTGTGTGTGTGTGTGTATACATACATATATGTATACATAAATTATTCAGAAATACTATTGTGAAAGTTACAACTATATTTCAATAGAAAAATAGCCATCACTGGAGACCCCAAATGATGTCTTCCAACAACCTTTTCAGACATGCAGAAAAAATGATGTTAGAAAAATATACTACTGAAAGGCTTTCTCTAACCCTCCTTTAAGAAAGGTAGGTTTCTGGACACAGGCTGATAGTTTCTTTTAAATTTAATTTACGACACACACAATTTTCAAGTGATGGCCTTTTACTCTACTCTTACCAAAACTTATTTCTTGAGAAAACCAATACATTGCAAAAGAATGTAGAAAAAAACTTAGCCGCTCTCTTTTGATTTGGTTTAATGTTAACGTATTACAGATCATAGTCATAACTTAAAATATAAATTGGTTAAACCTGCATTACTAAAAAGAAGCACTAAGAACCTGCAAAGAAGTGACTCAGAGTTACTGACTGAGCCTAATATTTGTGCTGTTTCACTGACACTTAGAATTATTCCACTGCTTAGATTCCTACCTAAGCCAACACCTCCAGTACTAAGTTTGAAAAAGGATTAAATTTTACATTGCCAATTTACCTTGTTCATCCCCTGCTAAAGCATGAGTGTTCAAGCTGGAATCTGACAATATCTAGTCAACGATTGGCTCCTGGTAAATCTACACTAGATCTCCCTATTGAAAAATACCAACCTTTTCCCTCCAGAGTTAAAAACATACCAGTAATTTTTGCGATTATGAAGCAGGAAGCATTCACTTCAAGGAATGCAATAAAATTAATATTTTCTGAACGGAAAAAAAACCCCAAACAGTCACTTGTCTATCTAACCATTCAAAATAACCCCATAGACTTTAATATTCTCATTTATGAATACAGTTCCTGGATTTTTTTGTCCATTGACAGAATTATCATTCTCCACAGTGAGTATTATCTATTATTGCATACTTACTAGAGTTAAAACATCCAGCTGCTCCACTATGTGCTCCAAAGCATTAGCCAGGGATGGAGAGATGCCTCTTTGCTTCTCCACATTACGCAAAGCTGATTCACTTTCATTCTCTGATTTCCTTTTGGGACTTGTAGCCAAGCCTGAAGCAGAGGGATACTGCGACTCTTCACTGCTGATATCATCCTTGAATGTAAAAACACCATTTGAAAATCCAGCTCCCCTCCTCTTCATTTAATTGGAACCATGCAAGAAAACAGGCAGAAAAATCTATTTTTAAAATGTTATAAGAATCTATTTACACATACATAAAAACACACAACTGCCTTCAGATTTGCTTCTTGTACCAGGTCCGATTCATAACACTTCAGTTCATTCTGACCTAGGAGAGAATTTCAGCTTTAATGGATGAGGCGATAAATATTCATGGTGTACTGAGAAATCTCAGCAGTCTTTACAAATGATTTCAACATGAATATGTTTCAGGTGCATATGACTGAAGAACTAAATGCTTTACTACTGGAGCTTAACTTAAAGCTTGAATAAATACCAAACCGGAATTTTCTTCCAAAAGATAGCTCTAGTTCATAAAGAAGTTCATTCACAGCAATCATATGGATCACATCTTTCAAATTAGAACAGATGATCACAAGGGTTCCTTCCAACATCATAATATGAAACTTTTATTTAGTATGAAGTGGTAAAAGATATGTCGTTTTCTTTGAAAATAAAAAGCATTAAATAGTTTTTAGTTATTTATTCAGTTACATTTCTTTTTGAGAAGCCAATTCCTCCAGAGAACAGGAGGAGGAAACTACTGAGAAGACCCACACAGTGCAAAGTTAAGAGATAAATAACGTGGATGTGTATAAACATTGCTTCAGGGTAAGTGAAAGAGCACGGTCTTTCCAATCACTTCTGTTTTCATTTGTGCCTCCAAGTTCTTAATGGCACTTTTGAGTCAGTAAAGGTTAAATCATCACTAATTCACTACATGGCCCTTCATAACTTTACCTGACTTAATAATGGCTTGTTGAGATTTCTCTGAAAACTTCTTATAGCTTAAGACAGTATAAAAATAAACCAAAATCAAAATAATCTGAGGTAATCATATTTTATTATCTCTAATTATATTTGTAATACCCACAACCACTGCACAATAAACCTTTTAAGCAGTTACAGCTCAACAGTCTCTCTGAAATTTCTTGACAGCTGATGAAAGTATCCATTAGCTACAGAAAGATGAAATTTTACAGTCTTATCTGATGTATATATAATACACAATATTTAGAAAATACCTACAATATTTATGTTGTAAAGCTGAACAGATTTTCAAATGGAAGTTCTTAAAATCATTGTGAGTCATTGAAAAAAAGTCCTGCTAAATCTCTGAAATAATCTTGCGGAACTTAAATTGCTAGGTAGAATTAGTGGCAAACCTTTTAAAAATTGCCTAAGGACACTGATGTGTCACCAGTACCAGTGGGTTTTAGGAACAGTTTAGACAACTCTCTGTCAAGAATGATTTATCTACAGTTGACCCTGCCTTTGAACCAGGTAGTATCAGATAGTAATGGGTAAAATACTATGGTAGTATCATAATTTTAAATACATGTAATACTAAATCATATCAATATTAGCAGGATCTGATACTGCTGCAGTATCCACAATACTATTCGTGTGTCTTGCTCAGTGCCATCCCTTCAAAGTCTTTTCTTCCCTAGTGCTGGGGTAGTGCTACATGCATTTCCTTCATTCTCCATCATTGGGAGAGGACTGAGCAAAAGGCAAGTTGTGTCCACCATCCACCAGTCAGAGTTTTAATTTTTCCCAGCAAAGCACAAGAGCAAAGCACAAGTACCAGCCACAGAGTCAATGGAAGTTTGTGAGTCTAGAGAGGGGAATGGCTGAATGTACAGCTTATTTTGGGGTAAGAGTGTTTTGTATCTTAGGAAGATGGGGGTAGAGAAGAAGGTCTTACCACTCGTCTTGACATGTTGGGTTAAGGCTCCATTGTGGGCTTAAACTCTGCAGGCACAGGTCTCGGCCCTGAAGCGAGACCCATCAAGTGCAGAGCATGGGGTTTGTAGCAATAGTGGCAGATATCCATATATACATTTCAGACCTTAATCTCATCACTCTACAAAATCATATGGAACCCTTCTGAAGGTTTGATAATACCATGGTATTTGGCAATATGTCACTTGCATTGATTTCATTATTACGAAAGAATCTGGTGAGTGGGCTAGAAGGTGCCTCCAGTTTCCTTCCAGCCTTGTTTTCTGTGATTGGTGACTGATTTACACAAATAAAATAAGCATGTAATTACTGAAGGTCTGATCTAGCTCATACTGAAATCCACTAGTGATTTGTATTAATGCTGGAGCATGTCAAAACCAAAGAGTTTTAGACATTAAACTACAGATTTCATCTAACATTAAGCATCCAGGGCTGTTTTATGGAACATCCTAATGATCAGTCCAGGGTCCAGTCTTGTTCAATGTATTCATCAGTGACCTGGAGGGGACAGAGTGCACCCTCAGCAAGTTTGCTGATGACACTAAACTGGGGGGAGTGGCTGACACACCAGAAGACTGTGCTGCCCTTCAGAGGGAGCTGGACAGGCTGGAGAGCTGGGCGGAGAGGAACCTCCTGAAGTTCAACAAAGGCAAGTGCAGTGTCCTGCACCTAGGGAGGAATAACCCCATGCACCAGGACAGGCTGGGGGTTGACCTGCTGGAAAGCAGCTCTGCAGAGAAGGACCTGGGAGTGTTGGTGGACAACGAGTTGACCACGAGGCAGCAGTGTGCCCTTGTGGCCAAGAAGGCCAATGGGATCCTGGGGTGCATTAGGCAGAGTGTTGCCAGCAGGTGGAGGGAAGTGATTCTGCCCCCTACTCAGCCTTGGGGAGGCCTCACCTGGAGTACCGCGCCCAACTCTGGGCTCCCCAGTACAAGAGAGACATGGCACTACTGGAGAGAGTGCAGCGGAGGGCTACCAAGATGAGTAGAGGGCTGGAGCACTTCTCCTATGAAGAAAGACTGCAAGAGCTGGGCCTGTTCAGCCTGGAGAAGAGAAGATTGAGAGGCGATCTCAGAAACGTGTATAAGTATCTGAAGGGGGAGTGTCAAGAGGATGGGGCCAGCCTCTTCTCCGTGGTGCCCAGCAACAGGACAAGAGGCAACGGGCAGAAACTGAACCACAGGAATTTCTACCTAAACCTGAGGAAAAACTTCTTCACTGTGAGGGTGACAGAGCACTGGAACAGGTTGCCCAGAGAGGTAGTGGAGTCTCCTTCGCTGGAGATATTCAAAACCCATCTGGATGTGATCCTGGGAAATATGCTCTAGAGGACCTTGCTTGAGCAGGGAGGTTAGACTAGATGATCTCCAGAGGTCTCTTCCAACCTAAACCATTCTGTGATTCTGTGATTAAAATATTTCCTCAGGCTACAGAGAATTGCCCTTCTCAGTCTAAGGTGATTTAAACTCATGGCTTGGCACGGTGCCTTGTCAGCTAATCTGTTACCTATTAAGGGTGAGAAACCGTGGAAGAAAGGGTCCTCTCTACAGCCATGCTGTTAGAATCTGGCCCAGACCAACAGAAAGCAGCTCTCATTCAATGGTCAGGATGCTCTGTCAGGAGCAGGTGAGTTCTGTTCCCATTAGCAGCTTTATATTTTATTTTAAATAATTAGTGGATAAAATTAATAAAGTCCTTAAGAGCAGGGACTGGAATCCAAAACTTCTCCATTCCTAGTTAGCTAATCTAATTACTAGCCCTCCTCTTTCTCTCTGGTACCGTGAATTTCAAATTCTTTTTAATATGAAAAGCTTGTGATGTCAAGTTCAATTCATTCCAAAGAATTATATATTGTGAAGGAGCTGCTTGTTAGCACAAAATAAAATAGAATACTAACCGTTTGATTTTTGGACAAGGTAGACAGGAAAAAAATATGAATTTCCCATTTAATTGTACTTTGCTTTAGCTCCTTGCATTAGTGTGTTAAAAGCCCTCAAGAGAATGTGCTTTGAATATCTCAGACTCTGGCTTACAACGTAACACCATACCTTTTTAGATGTACAAAGTATATAGGAGTATTGCAGCTTAAGACTGTTCACATCTTCTCTTTGTAGACTTAGGTATGTGAGACACCCTTCATTCATATCCTAGAAGAGCTCAGACTCACTGAGTAATTTCTGACTTATCAAGTTACATCTGAGGTCCTTGGAAAACAGGATTAATGAAGCTTTTCGGCATGCTTACTAACTCATAAAGTGGAGATAGTCCCAAATGCTGGTTAACACGGAAAAGATTAAACTTGCTTTGGCATTAAACTGTTAATGAAAAACGTTGCCGTACATTTAAGAGACTCCTGTCTTACAACCTATTCAAACTACAAGGAACAACATCCTCATATTTAACTACAACAGGAAAGTCATTTAGAAGAGTGTGATTTCTACTGAAAGAGACTGAGATTACAGAAACCTTGCTTTTATCTGTAAGACTTCACTGCTTGCCCAGTAGCTTCCAAATCTCAGCTAGTACTGGCTAAATTTGACAGAGGTAGTAGGCTCACTGATTAAGTCGCAGTAAACGTCAGGAAAAATGGAGGCAGGGTAGGAGAGATACACATGTTTAGGGAAAGGCAGGCAGAGCATTATATATTCTGCATGGCAGCAGTCAAGCAGACCTGTGGCATGACATGCCTTATGAAATGCAGGCAGTTGATGAGCGTTAAAACATCACTGAAAAATCACCAGTTGGGAGTGGAACAATTTGTTTGTATTGTGATTTCTTAATGATGTAAAGCTTGTGCAATTCTTTGCGTACACCCGCATGTGTCCTCTTAAAATTTTGGCACCTGCTGCTGATTTTCATCAAATCTGATGGAGAAGTACAGGTCTCAGAAGTGATTAAGTTCCTGAAAGATTCAGGGAAACACATGCCAGGGATCCTAGAAGTATTCCACCTGAGGTAAGCGTTGTTGTACCAGCTCACATCTTATTAGCTCATAGAAGAATAAAGTTGTGAACTCCAGAAGTGCAAGAAAGACTGATAGGAGCCCATATCTTCTCCAGAACCGGTACCAATAAAACCACTGGAAATAAAACTAGCTTAGTTTGTCTAGTGTTCAGAGTTATTTGAAGCGATATTTTGAGAAGTAAATCCATCTTCTTGCTGCTTGAACAATACAATTAATTAGACAATACAGTTAAAACAGACGTAACCGTATTTAAACTTCAATCAATATTCTTTGACTTTCCTTATGGCTTACTGCTTTGCAAAGTCAGTGTTCTTGGGATAATCTATTAATTCCCAAGTACTCAAAAATAATCAAAAATAGACTTAATACTTAATGGTATTCATCTTCAAATTATAAACAGATAATTTTTAAATTAAGAGTTAAAGTTAATTTAAACTAATGGATATTTTTAGAACCAGAAGAGGAAAACAATCTGACATTATTAGACATCAATAAGTTTTTCTAAAAATATTTCTACTTTGAAGTAGATGTTTCTCAGTTTCTTTTCCAACAAGCCAGCTGTATACAGACTGAAAATAAAGTAGAGATTTCCAGTTTAAACTCCCACAAACTGATTACAAATTTTGCTATGAAAGCCAAACTAAATGGATCCTTTCAACCCAAGTAGGAAAGCTGTCAAATTGGGTAAACAGAACAAATAATAAGCAACTAAAAATCTCCCCAAACATTTTTTCGTATAGTAAAACTGCACAGTGGTCCAAAATCCAATGTATCAGAAAAACAGGCTGTGAAAAATGCTTTGTAGCTCAGTAAATTGACACCAATATTGCCAATTCAGCGTATTAGAAAAGTCTCCCTGTAATTTTGTGGGTTCAGCAGGAAATTATGATTCTTCTGTTATATACTCAAAGACATAAAGGGATGATGTGATACAGGAGGGCTTACATAAATAAGGCAGAGACCTCAATATCTGTCAAACCTGAAAGGATCAAATACAGAAAATAATAGAACTTTCAACATTAATAAGAGATAAACGACATGAGACAGTTTCCAACACATTTAAGTTGTGCCCAGATGATTGTAAATTCAGGTACTAGAAGTTTTTTAAATATAAACCTGATACCTCATGAATGTAAGTACATACTTAATATCTGATGGCATTTAAAATCTTTACAAATATCCAGAATGTGATAAAAGCGACAGTCTTCACCAGCTCAGTGAAAGGGCTATAACTGCTGAAATCTAAAGCAACATTCATATGCCAAAAACTTGTTATAAAGGAGTGACACTAGTCTAAATAGACTTCCTTTACTTTTGGATACCTATCAGTTTATGCCCATCACTGTCATTCAACATAAAACGCTGTTTTATTAAAATGTTTTTTAAAGGAATTCTTTCTGCCTAACAGTCTCTTTTACATAAATCATTTAATGAATTAAGTGTTCCCTTTCCTTCACACTAGTCCCTTTCTAAAGTACTCTAAATATTACCAGTTCATAAACAATATTCGACTTATTGCCAGCAATGTAGTAAAAGAGCCTTACAGCTCAAAACCCAAACTCTCTGTAAGACTTCAGAGCTACAGCTTATTTTGAGACAATAAATTTGAATAAGGCAATCAATTTTAAATTGTTACTTCTGAGCAAAGCTAAAAAGAAAATTAAAATGTGTACAGTGCTTCCATTCAGAGACCGTTAGTAATAAAATAGACAAACATTCGGGCAACTTCATGTCAGTTACAAATAAGGAGGAAAAGGAACAGATTTAATTAATCAATAGGAAGTTATTACTATGACATTACCAAGCGGATGTTCAGTAGAAAATTAAATTTAGCCTATGAATGATGTCATAAACAGCAGACCATAATTGCTCATCTTTGTTTTCTGTCAAGCAAATAGCCAAAACTCTGTGGGTGGTACTTAATGAATTTGTGAAAAATGCTTACACATAACCTCATCACCCCTGCATATTCCCAAGTGTTTTCCCATGAAACTCTCACAGATCAGATAGGGGAAAAAAAAAAACAAACCCACCACTGAATCACCCTGTCCCTTCACCTCATGATACAGAAGGACAGAAATTGAGTAAAATGTATCCATATATAAAGATGCCTGAGCACAGTTTCATTTGGAAAGAAAATTCCTCAAAGCAAAAAATATGAAAAAATCCAAGTCTATGTCACTCGACTGAAAATCTTTAGTCTTCAAACTTCTAAGGGTTTTGAATTTAGAAAATGTATACAACAGCTTCCAAACGAATACCCTAACGATCTTACAATTAAGATGGGCTTAAATGAAAAAGTGACACTGGTAAGCTTCCTAACGAATCACAAAAATTGACATGGCCCGATTTTTAAAAACAATCCTTTAAAATTTGAACACATGGTACATTTGAGTACTAATACTAAAACATTGCTGATACTGTGATTAAAACAACTACAAACAATTAGTCATAAGTAGGGCATTAGGCTCAAACAGACCGAAGAGCATAACAGCGTAGTCCCTCATCTACCAAATCTTAACTTCCTGTTTTTGCTTTTGTTTTTTTTCTTTTAAAAGGGGAAAGCTTTTCAGGAGAAGTAACAACATTATCACTATTTTTGCTTTTTCCTCCATCTTGTGAACCTACCCTCAAACTAAAATGGTTCATTGTGGATAAGCTATGTTGAAACATCTGGGGGTTCGTGGATTTTTTTTCTCTGTTTTTTTTTACTAGGCCAGTTACTCACAGATAGCTTCTACTGCTTTGAAATTATTTTTTTCAGTGAATAAGTGATCCACGTAAATTACAGCTCTCTGATCTATTAGACTAATTTTAAGTATGCTAAGTCACACTCTATTTTATCATTTTCTACTGTAGAAAACTTTCCCGTAGTTTGAGCTGATGACAGCACTCTTCACTTCTTCTCTTTCCCTTGCACTCAAATGAATCAGCGCTATGCATGGCAAAAAACTGCCTTGTGCCAAACTACAGTTTTCTGTATCTTGTTACCTGATGAGGTAGTCTGTGTATATTTAGTTTGCAAAATTTTATATAAATTTTGCATTCAAGCAGTAAAATACAGATAAATTATGCAGCATATCTAAAAAAAATTTCGATTAGGCATGTCTAGTCTTACCAGAACTCTTTCAGAACAGCAGAGAATGCAGAATTTCACATTTAATTCAAAGTCTTTTATGGCTTCTTCATCATGTTAAACTTTTCAAGTTCTTAAAAGAATCTCCAAGTTAAAAACAAAACATTTGAATTGAAAGCACTATATGCAGGTGCACTTTATTCAATCTGTCAAGGAAATATTTAGTTTCCTTCTCTCCAGCACAAGTATCATCACTGAAAGTAGTACATACTTTAATCTAGAACCTACCCATGACTGGAGGTAGGAGGATACAAATTCACAGCCAACAAACTGAGTATGATTATCCAGTTGTTTCCCTTAGCAAAATATACGTTTTCACCTAAAAGAGCATACCATTTTCTTGGTCTTGCAAATAAGAAATTCAGCCTGATGACAGCAAGGTTTATAGAGGTCATGAGGTCAGTAGAGTACAATAAAAACCAGTTGCTAAATTGTGTTTAAAAATATCAATACAAAATTAACTGAAGTCCTGATGCTACAGCTATGCTCTAATTAATCAATTCTATGTATTTTCTACCAGGATTACAGCTACATTAAATTTACCATTAGTGGGATGGCATAAAATAATAAGCTAGTACACAACAAAATTTTGCTCCATATTGCATGCATGTTAATGAGACATAGAAAAACAAAGATAACCTTGGCTTTCTGTAAGGTATACAAAAATTTATTAAAATCTCCCAACAAAAAACTCTTAGAAGTATGCAAATATTTGAGCACGTCAATTTAATAAGTAACCTGCTTCCAGAAGATTTTCTAAATTCTTAGATTATCAGTAATGTCTAAGCTTTATTTAAATACAGAAAAAGTTACTTTTTTGACTTTGGTCATTTTCTGCAGTTGATGTTAATTTGTTTATAGCTAATATCAATAGTTCCCTGCACTGTCACAGTCTGAGCCTGTAAAGGGATCCACAAAAATGAATAACTATGCTCTGTTTCCACTGGATTCGTGTACATTTACACGATAGATTGGCATAATCAGTGTCTGAATTAGCATCTTCTGTTTTTTAATGTCATTTTCTTAAGGGCTTATCTTGCTTTTTTTAACTCAGTTTGAATAAAGTTAACCCTTGTAATGAAATACAGTACCCAAACACAGTAGCTATGCTGTTTGTAAATGAAAGAGAAGAACACAACCCCTCAAACACATTCTAATCAAACAACCAGGTCTTAAGCCTTTAGAGAAAACTGAACACTTGCTCCTCATACAGCCAGCAATACTACTGAAAAGTGAAGGAAAAAAAAGAAAAGAATACCTTGCACAAACTAACTTATCCCAGAGACAGAAATCATTAAAGGTTCAATTTCTAAAGGTGAGAAATTCCCTGCCAGGAAGTCAATTCTAAATATAACAGTTCAGGAAGACATATTCAAACACTTTCATAAATTATAAAAATACTTACGTGCACCATAGATACTAAAAATAACAACATGTACCCTATGATACAAAGGTAAAGGAAGGTAATAAATGATCTTCAATTTATCTGGAAATAGCTTCAGTAGGAAGCTCTGTAAAACTGAGGACAGATAACATGAAACCATAGAAACATTCCCACTATTCACAATTCAAAAAATAAAATAGCCAATTTTAATTTAAGCAAAATTACTTTGGACTGCATGTGTGCACACATACAAGGGAACATCTTATAGCTAAAATTAATCCTAAAGTTTCAAGTAATGACTTGTGTTAACCCATATAGAGTTCTATTAAAAATTATATTAAATACTCTGCTCGCAGATCTTGCTAGTCACACTAGGGCAGAGAAAGGTTGAAAAAGGGCAGGAGAAATACTTGTACCACAAACAGGCAACATAACGAAATAGATATTGTAGGTGAAGTAATGAAACCAGTTGAAAAACCCTGTATGGCCAGGGTTTCCTTTCTAATACCATAAATAGCATAGTCTACTATGGTGGATATTACAAATGCTAATGAATAAGAACAAATATTAAAAAAAATTTGGACTTTTTCATGTATCATCATGCTAGAAAGGCTGTGTGATACCTCAGGGTAGCAGATTGCAGAGCACATCAAATAGACGAACAGAAGGAGCCAGGTCACCTTAGACCTGGCAGTGAGATAGAAGAGAGGGCCATGGAGCCAAGTTCAGGGTATCTGAGGTAGGAAGCAATGTTGTAGATTGCAGAGCGGAGGAAAAGAAGAGGGGGAACAGAGCCAGACAATACCTTTCATCATCCTGTGCTCACGTGAGAAGGAAATAGCTATAAAACACTACTGTGTTTTATACACAGATGGAAGTGGGCCTGAGAGCTAGGGAAGTATGTGAGTGAGAGCACAAAATACTCATCCAGAGCATGTCTACTCAGGAAAAGGAGGGCTGTGCTTCTAGATTGCCTACTCATGACTTCTTTCTGTCTTCTTCCCCCCACTTAAGAAACTAATTGAAAGTCTCTCCTTTAGACCATAGCTAGCTATAAATCTAACTGTACTTTACAAAGAAACAAAACCTGGTAACAGTATGATTTATTGTGCAGAGTCATAAAAAATATATGTGCTAGCACTTCATTTATCTTCTTTAAATAGCTGGCAAAGTCACCTGTCATATTCATTGGCATTGTTCAAAAAGAATTTACAATAAAAAAAGATTGTTCAACAAACCTAAATTAAGGTATTCCATCTGAAGGAATACTTACTTCCTGGAAAACCATATCAAAATTTTTCTCAAGTTCAATTTTTCAAACTGATTCACATACAATATATTACAATATATACTTATATAATGTCTCTTATACTTAACTTTTAGGGCAAAACCATCCTTAATCAAGTTATACTGTGTTTAAATAAGATGAGCTAAAGTAACATGCCTATATCTTAAATACTGCATCTCAATAAGAATAAACAAAAATATTATTGAAAGGAAAAACGTGAAAGATTCTACTAGGACAAGGAGAAGGAAAAGGACTGAAGGACATGGGTAACCTGCTCCTAAACCTTGCAGAAAGCTGAGAATAACTGCAATCTCTGTGCTCCAGAGTGAACAGACTTCACTCTGTTTGGTGATTTTACTAGTTTGGTAATTCCCAAGAAAGGCTGGGAGGCTGCTCTATGGAAGAGCACGGAGCTGTCTATACTGCAGAGCCTCTCTTGCTATGTAGACACCTGCTACCTTAGCAGAGCCCCCTACAGTAGAAACATATAATGATATTGAAGATCTTTTGTGATGCATCCTTTTTGCTTTTTTGTATGTGCATATACATATATATCTAAAATACATATACGTATAGACACACACACACACAGAGCCTTCTTTCAAGGTTATACGCAAAACCAATAGAAGCTCCATCCTGCTGGTATAGCCACATCCATATCAACAGCTTTTGCCAGCATAAGGACATCAGTGATACGGTATAAAATTTTTTTCACGGTACTTCATAACTCATGCCAACAGAACTTTATTGCATAGACAAACCAAAGTTGCATCCCATTAGGGGGTGCTAGGAGGTGCAGAGCATTCACACAGAAATTCACTGGGAAGTCTCCTTTTGTATGAGATCTGTGAGCTTTGACTTTACTTCCCTTCAAAGCAGGGTTAACAAAAGGGAATACCAGTTAACCGGGTGGCTATCTACAATACCATTGGGTTTTTACTCCCACTTCTATGGAGCAAACAATATCCTCCAGTTCAAATTATCTACAATAAAATGTCAGGAAGTAAAAAGCATTAGAAACTCAGTTAACAATCCAGCATACAAGAGTCCAAAGACAAGCCCAACGGTGCCAACATGACTGCTTGTAGACTTTGCCAAAGAGCCAGATGCTATTGTTAAAAAAAAAGATGAGCAGCATTTTACCGCTTAGAATTTAAATCCCCTGTACAAAAATCATTGTGCTATGCTAGGGTGGTACACTGTTCTTCATCATTTCACTGAGGATTTTATTAATAAAAATGTTAAAATTAATAACAGATGATGAAGGAAGATTTGAGGAGGACATCAAGTATTTTAACAATATTGTCACAGAAAACACTCATAAGGATAAAAAGAAGTTTCAAAATTTTATTTGAAAAGCCACATTTATATGCTTTTATTAGATTTTGTTTAATAACTGGAGGAAGAACCAAAAGTCCATAGTGATTTATTTCAGTGCTCAGCATTAATAATACACTGTTTTTGGACATGCTGTCCAGTTTGCCTGGGTGAATGCAATATTTAGGGCTGTTGAGCTTAGCTAAAAGGCAGGATTTTAAAAAATTGCTTATGCAGCACTAGCATAACCTTGTTCTTCCCTAAGTCAGTTGAGCTCTACAATTTATTGCAACGGGAATAAAATCAGGCAGCTGAAGAAAGCTTTTGAGAATTGCATACAAAAAGCGTTTTATCCAAGCGTTGCATACAAAAAGAATTGTATGCAAAAAGCGTTACTTTGCAGTGGTCTGACATGCTTGTTATACTCTGGAAATATCATTTATTTTAGTGTTCTATTAACAAACTTCTGTCAAAATACATACATTGTTCAGTACCAATTAAAATGCTAAATGTCTTGGTACATAAGATTGGTAGGTATATTCTGCTTGGCTGTATTAAAAAAAAGGAATTCAATGATAAAAAAATTACAGCTAAAACATTAAGGCTGCTAATAATAGTTTTATTTTGAAATGCTTCATAATTTTCTCCCACTTTTGCGCTGTGACAGTTGGAACTTAAGAAAACCAAAATAACCACCTTACTGATACAAGAATACGTTTTGTAGTTCTAGCAGTTCATCAAAGATCAGAACTCAATCAAAAATCTCACTGTGATAACCCAGGGAAGTGAGTTTCACTGCTCAAGGAATTCATTAGCTACAAGACTTTAAACATCCACCTTCTCACTTTTTGTCACTTGGCATTTGTATTTGAGTCAATTTTGTCCCTATCTGATGTGACAAAAATTAACAAACAATCGGAGATGACTAACTGCAAACACGTGACAAATGGCAACGCTGCTCTGACCTGAATTTGGTGGGGGTGAAAGGGAGGAAGGGATGGTGGCAGATTGAATGAATTACAATTCCAAGAATATTTGTTATTTTTAAACTTCATGGGACCATAGAACTAGAAGTGCTCTCCTTGATCGCTGATTCCAGTTCTCAGGTAAATGAGCGTGTCTACACCTTTCTCATTGAATAATCTCTTCTTTTAGAACTGACAACATTTGGCATGCTGAGAAAATATTATTATTTTTAAGCTTTTTAAATTTAAATAAGCCAGAATGCAAATATTTTGAGACTGGATAAAATGTCATTTAAAGGGATCATGTTCTAACCAAGTAAAAAAATGGAATCCCTATCTCAACAGATGCCCTTAATGTCACAGTGGTCATATCCACTACCATAATGACTTTTGTTAAGCTAAATACAGATAAAATTATTCTCAGAATCACAGAAATAGGCAGCTAATATTCAGGGTTTTACTTTCTACTTCACTTCCACAAATGATGCTAGAAGAAAGCCAAAATACAGAATTCTGGGCTGATCAAAAGGGTGGAGAAGGAAAGTAATGACTGTGCCAAATTCTGTCCCTCTTTTCTCATTTCTTTGCATGGGAATGTCTTATGAATTAAGATCCTGATTCATATTTTTAATGATGTCACATGGCTGGGCTGACTTCTTTTCAATCAGATTTTCCTCCCTCCCAACCCAAAAGGGAAAAAAACCTCACCACCAAGAAGAAACTAGTACAAACTCCTGCCTCTCTCACCAGCACAACATTCTTGAGGCTGACACAGCTTGAGGAAGCTCTGCCTTGCGATTACTACAGGGGTCGTCTTCTGCAGTGCTGCAGAAAGGCAGCAGCAGTTCATGAATACAGCAGAAGGGAAGCAATCTCGTCAGGTGGCCTTGGAAATTCACAATTTAGCGTTCTAAATTCCATCACTCTCGCCTCTTATTACATATTCTTGGTATAGAAGAAAATTCCATTTGTTGCAACTTCTTATATAACGGGAAAAGTTGAAAACTTATACAATGGGAAAAGTTGAAAGATATAAACAGATATACAATTTATGAGAAACAAGACCAAGGCTTATACCTTCATTCAGCAATGTGTAGTGTCTTTTGCAAGGAAGAAGTTCTGAAGATTACGATATCTCTCATCATTTAATGTATACAGGTAGAAAATAATGTAATTTGTTAAATAAGGTTTTATACACAGACACACACATGCGTATATGAAACAACTTAAAACTTATTACTTTAGTACAAAAAACAGCTGTATACTTTATAACATGCAAAGTTCTAAAAGAGTGTGGCGTGTGTGTGTGTGTGTAAGAAAAATAAATGGAAAACACTAAACAAAACGTTATCTTTTAAAGATAAATATTAAAAATCCACTAATTACAATGTATTATTTTATTCATATATCCACCCAGATAAATTCATTCCTTAAATAGCCTTGCAAATCTGCATGCATTGCCTATTTAATTAGGTTTGCTGCTACATGTGTTGTTATTGTTGTTTAATGGTCAGACAAATTTAAAATATTGATTAACAGTAGCATTCTCTATGATCAAAATAGAAAACAGTATGACAACACAATTATATATACAAAAGCACTGTTCAGCTTGCTCACTTTCCTATTGCTCCTATAGTGTACAGTAAGTATCTTGGACCGATATTTGCATTAGTGACATCCAGATCAGAACTGTCACAGTTTAAAACACTATTTAATATCAATTGCTATTACCCAGGTCTACACAATTCAGTATACTCCTGTATGAATGTTGCGTCAAAGTCCTGACACAAAAATATACCTATAACAATTATTTCTTTTTAGTGGAAAGGAACATCGTTTTAACACAACTAATTACATTGGTAGCCAAAAGAGGAATGCCAGTATGTTCTACAAGTGGAACTGAAAGCCAAAATACATCTACAGCTCAAAACTGAAAAACATAGGGATATAGCTTGCTCATGTCACTATATAGCAATAAACTATTGCACTTCTATTCTAGAAATCTGTTCCTCTTGTTAGACAAAGTCAAAGAAAAATCAGAAATTTGTATTCTATTCCTGTCTGTCATTTCTTTGGAATACGCGTCTCATCCGTCACCACAGAAGAGGAGGAAAATTTTTTTAAGAATTGCCATAGATCCCAATTAAAGTCCTCTTGCTTTGTAATGACGACCAAATTGCAGCCTTTCTCTGCTTTAGTTTGACTATCTTTAAAGAAAAATAATATGCAACTCCCCTTTTTTTGCACTAGTAACATGATCTTTTAACACTTATGAAAGGTAAATTATTTTGGTACTTTATTATGACCAGAAGCAGCCTGAAAGACGCAAAAATTTATGGAATTGTACATGCAATGTAGAAAAGATGCATCATTTTTCATAGTCTAATGAAAATACATAGTGATACTGGTATTCTTTGTAATCTATGTGCTTGCATCTTAGGGAAAATAATTTCTAATAGCAATAAAAGACAACATTAGCACAGGCCTTCTCTAGAGATCCATCAAGTTAAAAGCACAACATTTATATGAGATACTCTTGTTAAGACAGTAGCCCAGATTCTGCCGTTTGTCTGTGTTTCCTTGTGATCAGAGCTGCATGGTACTTTCTTTGAAAGTGATGTACATTTCTTTAGACATTTTGGTTCTATGGATTACAGTAGAATCAGGAACATAACTGCATTGAAACAAAATTTTTAAATAAAGCTCAGAGTGAGATCAATATGTTAAGGTGCATATAAAGATGTCAACGTATATAACAAAGATGCTAATAATATTTAAATACTTCACTAAATTACTGTAATGAAAAACCACATTATATACTGTCCACTAGGTTATAGTTGAGAAATGTAAAAATCAACCATGTTGAAAGGCACATAAACAAGAGTATCATACTGTTATTTCTCCTTTATTATTTTTTATTTGATTAATACTATGTGCTTGCAGCTGAATAGAAGAGCTAAACAATGAAGAAGCTGATGTGTAATCAGTTATACAGTATCAGTTATTATACAAAGGGGTCTAGTCAGGAAGTAGATGGAAGTAGATATACTCCTACTGAGTGCTGCACTCTACACTTGAAGAGATGTTAAAATGACAATAAAAATGAATGCAAAGTCCCAGCAGTTGGCACTGTAATCCCAGATCAACAGCTGGCATTCCAGGCCTAAGTGCCGCATGCCGTCTCAGGGATTTACAGCCCTCACAGACAGAACGTATTGTTGCTTTTACTACTTAAAAAGGCAGAATAACACGAATCACCTTAACTTAGAAGTGATGAAACACTGCTGATTAGGAGAATTGAAGGCATCAGCAAAAACTTTATAGGCACTAGAATTAGGCGGTAATTTAAAAAAAAAAAAAGGGGGGGGGGAGGGACATTTTAGTCCATTTTCCTAAGGAAAGGATGCTCAGATTATCATTTCTGTCTGTCTGTCCCCACAACTATTTTTAAGTTTTGAGCCTGTTGCAGATTTAAAACAGTCTGACAGTGAATTACATATCTTAGAGAAAGCTAATTTTGTATAAATTACCTGAGAATAGATGGCTGGCCAGAAGAGAGAGATCTGGAAGCACCCTCACTAAGAGAAAGGCTCTGGCATAAGTTTACACATTATTAGACACTAGGAAACGCATACAAGAGAAAAAGAATTTTTAAATACCTCAAAACAAGTGAAAAGCTACAAATAAAAGCTTACAATCACCTATGAAACATAAATTTGCAAGAAGACAGGCTACATTATTTCTGGAGATCAAGGATTACCTATAGTTTAGAAATATCAGAAGCAAAGGAAATCCTAGCAATGGCATACTTACTACCTAGAGACATTGAGTGGTGCAAAAAAATTGTTAAGAGGTTAATAGAGTGTTTTTATCCCCTGTTTAGGAAGATAACAAACGCTGTAATTGTATTTGTGGAAAACTACTTTCTACTCCAACCATAACAAAAAAGATTGTTAAACAACTTATACTATATGCAAATGTTTTTTAAACCTAGGATTACACAATTTGTACTCACTAGCTTTGAACTAACTTAACTGGTAAGGCAGTGATGTTGATTTTGAACATATCTGGGAATAACGGAGAAATACCAGAAGAGTGGGGAAGCTAACATTCCGTCAGTATTTAGAAAGGATAAACAGGATAACTGTGTGATCATAGGTCACAGTTGCCTTGAGAATGATGTCAGGGACAAATATGGAAAAGTTGATCTAGGACATAACTAGCAAAGATTTAAGGCATAACAAGTAGTAAATCAATAAGGTTTAGGAAAAAAAAAAAAGGGTCTGTCAAACTCGAGACCTCTCTGATGAAATACTTAGTCAAACTGTAACTAATAAAAATACACATGGTTTTTAATCCATAATATGCATGCCACAATTTTAATCAACATATCTTAAGTTCTAATGCAGTATGAAGTCAATCATGTAGTTAGTCTTTCTTCAAAAACAGTTAAACCATAGAATTACTATAGAATTATGGTGTTTTTAGTAATTCTGCTAGAATCTGTTCTGGCTGCAATTTTATGTAAAGTGAACGAGTGATCTAGAAGAATAACAGAAATGGCTTTTGCTAAAGTTTACAGACGACACAAGAAGAGACATAACAAAAACTAATACCTAGAGTAGTCAGGGTTCCTTGGTAATCTAACATCATTCAAATCCAAATCCAGTATAAAACCGAAATGCAACATCGTATACACAAGTACGATCTCAGAAATGGAAGTACCATAGAATGATGTACTATAGAAAGCAGAGATGCTGAAAAGATTTACAGGGTCATGATACATATATACCTGCCTGAACAATACAACTATAATAGGATAAGGTTATTGAGCTAAGAATTACAATAACTTTTTATACATAGTTATAACTAGCTGTTAGTATTGAGCAGGAGGTAGTACTGCAACTGTTACACTAGACTGGAAAAATACTGCTGGAAATCTGCACCTACACTTTCAAATAGATGTGTTAAAAAGTTGGAAGAAGGTATAGCAAATACTTATAAGAATGAAAGAATTATTCTTCCAAATCATGATCCAATGAGAAACTTCTGATGCTGGTTTATCTAAGAGTAAGTTAAAGAGAAAGTAATTAATGCTCTTAAACCTTTATATTAAAAGACGGTGCCTTCCTATAAAGTAAAAACACTTGACCAGTTCGTCAACTCAGGGTTGCATTTAAATATCTGTTCTTTAGGTACCTCATCTTTAGCTCAGAAGTGAGGACTTCAGGTTCAGCAACTACACTCTCTACACAGTACAAATGCAGAAGTAGGACAGAAGACAGCATCCCTCCTCTCTTTCCCCCTCCCTAGCACCAAACCAAGCTGATGATACTTCCACAAACAGCGTCTCCATGCAGTATGGGACTATCTTGGCCATAACTTTGCTTCACAGTGCTTCAAATTCCACCATGAAGAATGAAGCAGCCCCATTCAGTCTCTGTCTCAGTTATCTGCTGGTTAGGTTACAGACATGCAGATCGATTAAAGCAAGCTAAACTCTTTTATACTGGAAAAAGGAGAACTGAATCCAAGTCTGCCTGAACAAAAGGAAGCCATTACTAGCACCTCCATTGGTCATATCTTTCCAAGAATTGCATCTTACGAAAGACAAAATCCTATCGTGTTTTATGCATGTGTAACACTCGTGTGTTGCAGTGCAATCACTCCAGATGGCCTTTCTAGATGCTAAGGATGTGGTTCAATGGAAATTGGACAACCTAAGTTGGGTTACAGTCAGTGCTAACCTCCTACGTAGCCTCCAAACGTTTTCCCTACTATTTCCTCTGTGCTGGCATTAGTGATTGGATGGCTGAGCAGATCAGGGAATTGATTTGGATAAAATTAATGGGAAAAAAAACCCTACAAAACAAACAAAAAACCCAAGAACAGTTGTTAAGTTAAAATGACTACAGAATCATAACTTTTGCACTGTCTTACCTGATTCCCGACCTCAAATTTATTTTGGTGGAAGAATAGGAGACAAGATGTTTTCAAAGTTTTTCATATGTATCTGATGAAGCTACTATGAAAAAAACATTTTTGCACCAGTACTGAATTTTCATTGAATTCTCAGTCTTTAAATCCTGTTTTAAGGAACCCGTGTCATTTTTGGATTCAACTCAGTATTTCCATCATCTCAAGTGGAGAGAACAAATACATCTCTTAGAGCAAACTAGATAGTAATGCAGCAAGGTTTGCAAGGAGAGAGGTATTTTATTTTAACAGTTGATATATTTGGAAAACACCCAAACAAGCTTTTAAGCAGACGGCATCCTCTGGGTTTAGATATCACTGTAATCTAAGTCATAAACAGAATTTGCTCACACTTATTCGAGCATCATCATTTAGAAATATAAGAAGAGATTTAGATACTATTAAAGTGTTTTAGTCTTGTAACAAACTATTGCATTAACCATTTTGAATAAAAAATGCTATATAGACATTTATATTCAAAACTGCACTACATAGCACGCTACACTAAACTCAGACTCAGTAATATTTAAGAATAAAGGATAAGTCAGAGATATATCTCAGCCTTAACATCTTTTCTGGCATGTTTGATCTGTGACACAGTTTTATCATTCAACTTAAGATAAACAAAAATAAAACTTTGCAACATTTTCTGAGACACTTGCATACTATGAACTGTTCTAAACTTTTCCTTTATTCTCAATATTCCAGAATGTGCTATCTCAGAACTATTAAAGTGCAGTGAATACTGCATTCAACACTTCTTTTTTCATGCAGTAGCACAAGTTGAAACAGGTGATTACAGACTTACAGAACCGCTGAATGCTAACTTCATTAACTTCTATTAAGCTAACCGACTCACAAATGGCATTTTCAGATCAGTAGTAAATCATCTCCTAGGTCAGCAGGAAGCTCATTATGGACTGACAATCCAAGTGACAGAAACACTTTTCTGCAAGTGCTAGAGTAGTAATTTCCTGTGTGAAAGGCTCGCTGCTGTTCTTGCATTCCTCAGGAGATGGTTCTTCTCAGAGGATGTTACTCTTCCCCAGGAAGAGGAAGGAAGCAGTTGTTATTGGATGTGTGGGTTGATAGCTGTCGGGCATTTTCTGCATGCCTCAGAATCAGCTGTGAGAACTGTGAATACAGCTTCGATTCCCAGCCGAAGGGGGTGGGGGGACGACGACATTACTTTGGCAGACAAGGTCAGAGCGTACAAGTACAGTATCTCAGGAAGTTGGGACAGAAATAATACCTGGAACTTCTGTGCCTCTAGTTCCCAGAAATGTGCTGACTTGCTAAAGGAACAATATAAAGAATGTTTTTCAAGTTGGTCCATGTCTTTAAGCATTGTACCGTTGGCATGATTAAGGCCGTACGCAAAGTAATAGACTGCCAGTTCTAAAATTCATCTATAGTTAGTCAGTTCATCGTACAAAACGGTACCAATAGTCCAGCAAAAGCATTTGTTAATAAGTAACGTCACTATTGGGCAAAGGCAATGTAATTAAACTATCATGTGAGGAAACTAAATACTGAAACTTAATCTTCTGTAGTTCCCTCCCGCCCTGTTAGGTCCCTCTCCTGAACTCTCTTATGGTCACTTCTGCCCCTCGGTATGTACTCTGACCCTCTGAATGAACAGGTCCATTGCAGCTAGTCAGTACTTAGTCCAGCATTGGCGACCGCTGCCCGTTCAGTCAGCCATCACCAAAGCACATTCACAGTGTCACATCCTACCTGCCTTTTCTTTAGTGGCTTTGGCTTCCTCATTCTGCCAACAGCTAATTCCAAACTTGGTTAAAAAAAATTAAATAAATAAAAAGAACCAGCAAAGGTTTATTAGGGAGAAAAGACAAGAGACAGACAAATAAACATACAATCCCATAAGCTACATTTCCTCAGAAAAGCAGGCTAAAAATAGTACAGCAAATATTATATTCTTGCACTCTCTAGTGCCCAAATTCAGAATTCTGTCTCCAGTGGAAACCTGACTTTCTCTCAAGCTCCAGTTCACTCAAAGAATATAATGAAGCCTATTAAAGAACATTAAGACATGTATTATTACCTAATTACGTAGCAGCACAACACATTTCCTGTTCTTTCCCTGTAAAGCAGCAGTTACACGCTGTGTTAGAATATCATCACTGCAAAACGCAAAAGCCATCTGGATCATACTCTTCTTTCATTACAAACACCGAGTTCATCTTCATGTATCCGATCTTTAAAACTAATCATTATCTGATGCTAGTATTATCAGAGCATTTTTCTTGCCAGATTAACTACATAAGTCATTTTAAACAGGCCTGCACCTCTACGAAGGGTCAAAAAGACAAGTTTAGAAATTCACTGTTGAAAATGTCAAATATTTCATCCTCTTGCCACCTGCGACAGAAGAATAGCTGTTTTGTTTGTATATACCATACTTTCTGTGAAAGGCAGTGGTTGGGCAACAGAGAAGGTAGCGTCTGCTGCCTCATTGTTGCTGTACAAGGATTAGGTGCAGCCTTTAGGAGGGATGGGAGACTGCTCCTTCCCTGAGAGCAAATGACAGGCTGCAGAGAGAGAGGAGGCCCACCCTTCCCCCCATGCACTGAACCTATATAGCAAGCAAAGATTAGGAGAAAAGCAGAGGTATACACACCTGGCTTCTACTGTGGTGCAGAGAACGTCTCAGACATAAGGAAAGGTCTGTCTGGAGTGTGCTGTAAGCCAAGACACTAAAAAAATGCATGCGTAAGAGCAAGATCGGGTGGAGGGAAGGTCTTACTTGCAAAGATATAATAGGCAGAGCTTACTAGTTATTTTCATTCTGTCATACTGAACATCTCTGAGTTCCTGTTTGCAACATTCAGTATTCCAGTGATGTTTTTATAAAACCTAGCATTAGAAATTCAAAGCCTCTTTGAGAGTTTTTGGTATGCCCATCTATGGAAAAGGTACAGACAGTTTTACTTCTGGACTTCTGGAGAAGAAGGATCTCTTCATATTACTCAGCAATTTCATTCCATGTTTGGAATTTGGAATCTGGATCATGGAGTTTGTAGCTTGTTCCTATTACATTTAGCAGCAATAAAGAGCAGCAATTTAAAAAATAAATAGATTTACAGCTACTCAGGAAGTGACCTTTGTTATGCTGAGATTAGTTTTCTGCTACATGGTCTGAATGTTAATTTTCTGCTTTGCAGTAGCACTTAGGTTCTGTCCGGGAACGAGGAAGGCAAGCTAATGTGAGACACACTGACTGGGGAAGGCTGGGAAGCATCGAATTCGATCAAAGTCCTTCTACTATTGGGATCCCTCCTCAGTGCAGAACTTTGATTCTGTCTAATCGGTGACTCAGTTTTGGACAAGGAATACAAGTAGGACACTTTTTCCTTTTCTGAGAGAACAAGCATTCCAGTCGTACAAAGGGATAGTGCCGTAGCTTTCCTTTAGCAGAGAACAACATACAAATATCATGCAGTGATCAGATTTCAAGTGAAAGGCTAAATCTCCAAGGTCCAAGAAAACTTGATATCCGTGAACTGCAGGAAGCTGTTGTGCAGTTCTCCTTGTGCCTTTGGACCAACTGCAACAAGCAGTAAGGACAGCCATTGCGCACTGTGAAGTACCACATGAATTTTGCTCCACTGGAAGTTCCCTTCTGAATAGAACTGGGGCGCCAAAGGAGGTAATCTAGCTATGTAATTCATATTTTTCATGTCTTCCTCTTCCTCTCCCACTAACGTCATTCAAGGCACTTGTTTTTTGTTTCCATGTAAGGCTGGAGCCAGGAAAGGATATAAAACGGAATAAATCTGAAGTTGCATGGAAAGGAAAGGAAGTACTTTTAAGACAAAATTTCTTTTATCATCCTCTCTTCAACAAAATTAGACAGTTGAGATAAAAATCTTTCTTGCATGGCTTAACACAAGATCTCTTCAAAAATCTTGTTGCTTCCAGTGAGACGGAACAGTTGTGTAAGCCTTCACGTACAGAGAGATGGAAGAACTAGATGCAAATTCTGCATTCGTAATTACTATCACAATTCACAACACATGTGGGAGTTTGTTGTTGTTGTTGTTCCCCAAATAAAGAAGGCAATAACATTTGGGTCAAAAATACTTAAACCCCAAAATACATAGCAGGGAGATAACAACTACATCACATATTGAGAATACAAATGCTTGTACTCTTCGCATCAGAATATCTAGCATAAATGCAGTACAGACTAGTTGATAGTGTCTTACATTGAGGAATAAAACTGTGCATGTACTATTAATTGCTCTTGAATGTGTTCCCCTTCCAATAATTAAAAGTCTTAACTTTACAGAAACCATACTCTATGTGAACAATAAATATGTCTTGCTTTCAATGTTTACTAGAAACTGGAAGAGAAAAATCAGCAGATATCTCACAACCAGTGCAGACATTCTGACTTCACATCACAGTACATTGCTTTGCTCCCTTCAAATCCTGTTTACATGAACAAGGTCAAGGGATGGAACATTAGAGAGCCTATACAGTGATTTCCTGCTGCTGTCGGTAAAAACTACTGAGACATCATCAACTTTCCCTTGTTCTCAGCAGCTTATCAGGGACTGGAGGTTACCAGTGTATTGGCTTACAGACTTAAACAAGGAAAGAAATAGAAAAAAGAAAAAAAAGCCAGCAACCACACCAAAATCCCAGCCTCCTTCAAAACTAAAAGTAAAAATCAGAGGATGAAGTAGGAGGAAATAGTCTCAAAGGGAGATTAGTCTTCCAACTTTTGTTTTTCAATAGCTCAGAAAACAAAGCACTATTAAGCTGCTTGACATGCGGAAAAGAAGAGTTGGGGAAAGGCAATATAATGTTTACAGAGTCTTCAATAAGAAAGGAAAGAGAAAAACCCTCAATTCAATGAATATCTACACTGTGTGAAAAAGGCTAAGACATATCTCATTTTAAGTAGTACAATATATGAAGAACCTTACCATCTGAAAAGTCAGGCTGTTTCTTTTTTAGGTACAAATGCAACAGATTTAAATATCTCTGATAGAAATAGGAGACTGGAAAAAATCAGAACTATTTCTAATAATCAGAATATCCATCAACCCATTTTCTGAAATTTTTGTCCTCCCAAATGGTATCTCTCTGTACACCCGATCCACAACATTTCTATCATCTTATTAAGAAAATTAATCTTCATTGGATATAAGATCACAGAAAGTATTCACAGAATTATTTAACTATTACTCAAATAACAGTTAAGCATATATAGCCCGTTTTCACACTGGTTTCAGTAACACACAGGGGAACTCAATAAATGAATGATCAAATCCAAAACTATACTCCTGAAAATAGCAATATACATACAATAATTTTTAACGGTTTTGTAATTATAGTTCAAAGCAAGCAGCTCCAATATTGACATTTACATTAAAGTTTTTCCACTGGCACAATGATCACATTCCCTTCTGTAAATCTACAAAAAAAGGTCGTATCACTTTAGATCTTGGATGAAACAATTTTTTTTCCCCAGCACGTTCAAAAAGAATTGGCCTTACAGTTTAGAAGATAGGACAAGCTGAGAAGATAAGGTGTTTAAAGTAGATTTGAAAACACATAAGGCGGCACTGTAAGTACGGAAGCCATTATGGATTCTTGGCTTTGCTAAAGCAACAAATTAAAATGTCTTCTGAAAACAGTATGCATTCCTTGAAAAGTAGAGTGGGAGAAAGAGGTAAGATCAATCTTTTCTCACACAGATAAAGCTCAAAAAATAAAGCAATGGCTAAAGACTATATAAATATATTTGAATTTGCAATAAAGGTAATAATAGTGTATAAATTTAAACATATATTTTTAAAAATATTTCCCCAGGCAGATTGTCGTGAAGAATAGAGGACAAGGGTACTTAACTGCACCTTAACCTGCATTACTGCATCCACTTTGGGGCTTCTCTACACAGGAAAGACTTTGACATCCCGGAGCAAGTCCGGTGAAGGGCCAGCAAGATGTAAGGAGGCCAGAGCACGTGATATATGAGGAGAGGCTGAGAGAATGGGGTTTGTTCAGCCTTAAGAGAAGGCTCAGGAGAAGGCTCTATATTCTCATCTAACTGGAGAACATAGAGAAGACTGAGCTGGACACTTACTAGTGGATCATTGCGGTAGGATTGGGGCAACATGCAAGTTGGAACATGGGAAATTCCAACTACATTTTGTGAAAAATATTTTCATCACAATATAGTCAAACGCTAGAACAAACTACCCAGAAAGCTTGTGGAATCCCCATTCTTACAGATATTCACAAATCAATTGGACAAGGCCCTTAGCAACCTGATCCAAGTTGACCTTGCTTTAGGTGGGTGGTTGGATGAAATCCCTCCAAACATCCCCTTCAACCTATGCTGTTCTATAATTTCTATTAATAAATCTATACAGAAGAAAGGGAAAGGAGTACCTTTTTGTTCCGTTCCAAGGCTTCTTAGGGGCAGTATTAGTGTATTTCCTATGAAGTATTTCCTATGACTAGTAAGAAGAGACACAGTTCGAATAGCCTGAAGAGATTCTCAATAGGGAGAATACAAAAAGAGCAAAAAGATCGTCACAGAAGAGATAACTGGGGCCGGAGGGGAGGCAGAGAGGGGGTGTCTTTCTCCTATTTCCTGGAGAGGCTTGAGATTTATACAAGTTAGCCCATTTACTGTCAGGAAGCTTGATTATCTTTCAACAAAACGATGCAAGGCTTGGCAGAGACTTCCACTCTCCCTGAAGATCTTTTAGTGAGCTTTTGGGAACTCATCACAGACCCTACAAAAGCTTCAGTGTTTTCATTTGTCCTAGAGAAGCCTGGTCCAGGGACTTGCTGAGGTATATTGCAAATACCATCTGTTGGAAGGACCCTTACAGCCTTGCTGTGTTAAATGCTTGATACATAAAGTCATTGAACAAGAATCCTTAAAGATAGATGAGTGCAGAGTATGTTTTTCCTCTCTGAATTTATTAAAAGGGCAGAAGAGCTATTTAAGCAAAGGCAAAACACTTGAACAAGAATAAACAGGTATACACAGGACATCTGTGAATTAAGCTGGCAGTCTGAACAAAGATTTCCAGTCATCCGAAGAGGAAGACTCTGGAAAAGAGTCCTTCCAGTAGAAGTAGGAGCAAAAGGCCACAAGTGGCTTTAAGATGGGTCTTGATAAAGTTTGCAGAGGAAAACAAAAAACGTACAGGGGATTGCCTTTGATAACTAGCAGAAAAAGAGCAAGCCAGGGTTTGGAATCAGAAAAAGAGAGAATGAGTTGGACATAATGATGATATCAAATTAGAGGAGGAGTTTAAAAAAAAGTGCCACTCACAAGTAAGGATAAATAACATCAAGGGTAAGTTTGGAAGTGAAAGTGAGATGGGGAGAAATCAAGCATCCTTCCTTCCTGCTGAAGGACATGAGGCCTCTACAGAAGGGGCCTTTTTATATGAGGGTAACTGAGCCAGCTTCAGATGAAAAGGTCTAAGTCTCTGAGATCCAGAACCCTTTGGAAACAAAACATGAAGAAACTTGATGGCTGACCCACAGCTCAATTAAGAAACAGGCAGCCATTCTACAAGCAACAGGAGCAGGTAAGGCAGCAGACAGGTATTGGATACCACGATGATGCTGAAGATACATAGATGATATTAGAAAGTAGGGAGGTATAGATGGGTTGCCAAAATTGGAGAAGTGTTACTGCAGGAAAAGAGCTAGTGGCAGAGAAAACGCGCACATAGTTTCTGGATTTGTGTTAATAGTGGGTTGGTGGGGCAGAACAGTTGCCCTTAGGGCTATAGTCAGAGTAACAAGAATAGAGAAATGTTGCTAGATGGAAGAAAAAGAGATGATGGGTGCTGTGAAACCCATCACAGAAAGGTGAGAGCCAATGGTGAAGAGGAGATCAAGATAATGGAAAAAATATGTAGTGAGTACTGACAGAGTCAAGAGGTATGAATTTTCAAGCAACATTTTTAATAAGATTCCAAAGCTGGTCAGACAGAAATCAACAGAAGGTTATCTGTAGAGGGTCTATTTATTCTTTTTCTTGTTTGATCCCCTAAGAGGGGTTCCAGGTATAAAATTTTATAAAGTACTTTCATATGAGAAGAGATTAAACGATTGGCAGCTTTACAGACACGTGACAAAGAAATACAGTATAACATACATCTGTGATCAGTATTAAGATCAGGCAGTAATGAACATAGCATATTTTAAAGTGATGGGTAGTCAATAAGTTGCATCCACCATAAGCCACAATCTGTCAAACCTACTTAAGAGACTTCTGTAAGTCTCCAAATTATTTCTTTTGACATAAATTATCTTATCTTAAAGATCCATATTTCACTGTGAAAACACAACATGACAACTGCTAAACCTTAAAATATATGAAACTAACATATCTCATCAAGTGAAAAATAATATGTAGTTATTTCTGTTTGGCAGATTAAAAACAAACACACATGTAAACTATATCACGATTTTCATCGAATGACCTTAAAGTAAAGTAAAAAGTACCCTCACAACATGCCTATTCATAAAGCACTTATGACCAAATAGAACAGCAGAAACCATATCTACTGCCTAGTCTTAGATAATAATCCTTCAGCTGTACAACTGTTGTTAGGGCAATTAACATTACTCTAGATATAAATCATGCCTTCACAGGAACAGAATCAGAGCTAAAAGAGAAATTCTCATTTTAACCTAATTCTAGAACAGTACATCTTTTAGGACTTCATACCAGGAGAGCATATTTCTCCTCCTACGAAAGTACCGTTAAAACACTGCCTTCCTTTCCTCCCACATGCCATACCAGTGTCATATGAAAACCCAGCGCTAGAAGAATCTAATCCTATCAGTCTGTCCTAGAACGTGTTACCTTTTCTTTCCTAGAGAACTACTCGATGCCTTAAAAGGAGAAAAATTAAAACATCATTACTGGAATTTTATCAGTGAGGCAACTATTCTCTAGGTTTCCCATTAATTGCAGAGAAAGATAGAGTTAGAAAGAGTGTTTCAGAATAAGACACAAATAACAGCAATATTTAGGTATAATTAAGAAGGGCTTATGATTAGAGAATCTGCTCAGTACAAGGATAAAATTACTGGGATAATGTGAAAGCTTTACTACTACACCATCTTCTGGTTATTCTTGGAAACTGAAAACAAGCTGAAGTTGAGAATTTAGGATCTTGAACTCTGAAGAGTTATTAAAAATATATTTTATCCATATAGACAAAAAGAATATATTCCAATAACATGTTAATTTACGCTATGCCCAATCCTCTTTTCACCCACAAGGTAACTTACCAGAGTATTGAAAGATGAAGAGGAACTTATTTCTATGATTGGTGGGTCATGTGTTTGTGTATCAGGCACATCAAAGCTAGGGTTGACCTGTTGAAAATGAATTATAATCATTACTGTTTCACCATCAGTAGAAAAAGAGAAGCAAGACTGAAATAAAAAGCACTATTTGCCACACTAAGGCACCACTATTAACTAAAAACTATAAATATGCTTTAAATGTTGTGAAAAATAGAGGAAGGATGTTGCCCCTACAACAGTGTAACAAGCAGCTATATAATACAGAAACAGGATTCAGATATGCATTTATCACAGAAATATTATTCATGCCTTATAAACACCCAAAACTAACTCAAGAGTCCTTACTACAAGAATTATAACTATTAAGAAATTCAGTTTTTATGACAGATTAATAAAAACGAAGTACCTAAATACAATTTCAGAGTGGACTTACAAGACAGTTAACTCAAACTGCCCCAAATTGAAGCTACATAATAGTTTAGAGAAATTTGCCGGAGTGGCCAACGATGCTGCTGAAACAGTGAACTGCAGGTATTATTCAAATAATTTCCAAACTCAGCAACTGTCAGTTGAAGGTGCTTCTGAAAGTTCCGCATGTGTTCCCCTACGTTATGCTGACTCCTATGCTTTTTTGTTTTAAATTGACACAGATGCATAAGATTATGTACTACCTTGCACTGTAATCCTTACAGCAGTAAGGGCCACAGGCAATAGAATTAGTGTTGGTACAGTAGCACAGAGTAGAAATAGGGTGAAGTTAGAGTAATATGGAACACTAATTTACCACTGCTAGCAAGTTTTCAGAACTGGAGCTAGCTTATGTTGTCTGTAACTACACCCAACCAACGGTAAGCTGTAGCTGTCATGTGCTTGCTGCACCCATACTGGCTGCTCTAGCTTGCCTCTAGTCCACACCAGTTTTGCACCCACTTTACTTCAGCTAAAATGAATATGTGCTTAAACACCATTCAGTGGACTTTTGCAACTTCACCACAACAGCGGTGCATGCACACCGAGGGTGCACCTAAAAGCATTCATACTCTGATCACCTAGCTTCACGATATCAGGATTCAAAGCACCTTATGGTTCAATGGCAGACAGCTACAAACCTAAGTCGTGTCAATATCAGCTACTTTCATCTGCCTTGGAGAATCTGCTCTTGGAAAAACACGCACGCACACAGACACTTTCATGAGGCACTAAGATAAAATACTTCATTGGCCAGAAACTCTTTGTTTTGTGCCAAACAAGCATTCTCTGATAAGACAGCCGCAGCACTTGCCACAACACTGACAGCTGTGAAAGTTTACAGCCTGATGTGTCTGGCTACTTCAGCTGAATTTGTTTGGTAAGCAGGAAGCACCTCTAGCTTGCAAGGGCAGAAATTAAGGGCTTACTTAGTCAGTCATCTTATCTCAAGTGCTTTAACCAGCATCTGTCCTAGTTCCCTACTTGGAAACAGTGGGTGATTCTACTCCTCCTTTTTCCCCCCGTGTAGCAGTAGTGGGCACACAAATGCATTTATTTGACCTGTCCTCTAGATGATAACAACTAGAAGGCTTCTGAAGGTAATCGTCGAGTTTTACTTTCTAGCTTGAGTCACTTGTGGGTGAAGTTGTTTCCTGCTCTTCCTTCCACTAAGGAAGAAATGGCCCAGGGCAGAAGGGGTCATGGACAACTATGGACTTGTTTGCTCAGCCATCTGTGGTTTCTGTATGCAGCACTCAGGTTTTTATATTAAACTGGTCCCCAGCCTGTTGAACTAAACTAGCACATCCTGGATCAGTCTCATACTACTGCTTCCAAATTTCATTACCATCAAATTATGGTAGGTCAGCATGAAGCTCGCTGGAATAAAAAAATGGAAGGAGTAAGGGTAAAACTGCTTCACTCGGGGTCAACGTGGTTGCAGCCACTCCAGTTCAGTGATATGTAAGGGTCCAAGTTGCCTTACTGCAGTGCTACATCATTAGCATCAAAGCAGTATGTGAGCACACACCTATCTGGTGACATAGCTCTGTTTCGAAATCACACTCAGGTTCCCTAGTCATTTATCAGACCAATACCTAGACTCTGCCTACGTGCTTGCTTCTTATGTGATATGTCTGATATTTTACAATAACTTTAAAAATTATGCTGTGGAAAACAGGTATGAGGTAACCCTGACTTCTGTGATAAGTGAACTAGCTAAATTGAAATTCTGCTGTCTCTAAAGCTATATGAAAAACTGGATAATATCAGAGGCTGATTTCAATACAAGAGGCAGCATTCTATTTCAGATACATGTCATCACAGGGTCTGCAAATTTGACTTTTCAATATTGTAGTTTGACTACTCACTTATTGTTGGTTTTAGCATATAATCTATAACTTCAACAATAATTTTACTAATGCCCTTTCCCGAAAAGTAAAATATTAATGAAAAACAAGAGAATATAAAGAATTGTGGAAAAAGTTACCACTTTTATCTTAGGATTTGAGTTAAGAATCAGAATATTCTCCCTATAAAAACTGTATGTGTATATTCCTTATCATTTTATTATCTGGATGCATCACAGCCTGATATGCCCTCTGTGTGATGCGTGGACCATTTTATGGACCGACAGAATTCACAAGAAAGACTAGATGACTTTCGAATCATTAAGATTTCCAGCTATCTTACTTTCAACTAAAAAATAAATACCCACACCTGCTTAGTGATAGAGGTTTTTTTTGGTTGCTGGAGATTTATTAGATAGAAGGATCATTTTATTTTGCCTTTTCAAGAAGAAAGGGCCTATCATCTCACCTGAGGGCAGCTGGATCAGGCTGGATCAGCCTGAGCTGCCCACTGAAGCAGTCACTGAATGAGATTTCCTCAACCCAAACTACTTGATCCTAGGGTCTAGAAATGAAAATATAGCCTTTTAGGTCAGAGATCCATGAGTTAAGCAAGTGGCTAGAATGAAACTTTAAACTGGAACTAGTAGCCTTGAAAGGCAGGCAATGGCATCTTGTACTGCCTGGAGCCTCTTCATTCAGCTCATTTGAATTTCTGTAATTTATATCACACAAATTCAGGTTGGAACTAATACAAGCAAAGTTCACTATAGTGAGATCTTCACAGGAGAAGGAAAATTGAGGGGAAAGGAACCACAAAGTTTCCTAGCAAGATGGAGGGGGAAAAAAAGACATCTTTAAATACAGATGTTACCTGATTGGTCAAGCTGAAAAGGATCCTCATGCTTTGCAGCACTGACAATTCAGAAATGACAAGTCCTCATTAAAGGGACATCTCAAACTCTGTTTTAAAGCTTTTTTAGCCATTTCTGACTAGCAGTGCTTAGATCTTGCTTGGATTCAGTTTAGACAAGCTGTTCTTTATCCAAGAGCAGCTTTTATAGGTATTCTTACTCTGAATTCAGATTGTGGTTGGGTCAATGGAAAACAAGCTATTTGGAGGTGATCAGGAAACCACTTCTCCTACAGGGCCATAAGAATTGAGAACTGTTAAGAGTCTTCCTCAATTTGTAGACATTAGGATCAAGTGTTTCTTTTTTCCAATTTTGTCAAACGGCCTTGGAAGAAAGAAAGGGAAAAAAGGAGAAACAGAGCTAGGTAACACAGTCTACACAGTAACTTTGTGGTTATCTGAAAATCTCATAGTTTTAACTGCACTTCTTTACTGCCATGACAAAAACATGATGCCATAATTTTACTTTCTTTCTCTATATACACCTCATCTATTTAGATGAAACAGACAACAAGTACTGTCCTAAACTGTTTTTTTAGTGTCCAGCACAATCAGCCTCATTTGCGTCTGCGCGTCAGACCTTCCTGTAATAAATATAACACGTCAGCTGAGCATCAGCCATACTATTGGCAGCTGATTCCGCTCCTTTTCTGACATGTATCACTTGGGTACTGAAGAGAAGAAAGGACACTGCACTTGCAGGACTCTGCAGAATAGGGACAGCAGGCGTCCATCACCTTTCAATATTCTGATGTAGAGGAGTGACTTGAGCTACTGTAGTATGATTACTAAGAGCTCTTAGCGCATCTTCTTTGCAATAATTTCTCCTTGTTACATATATCAAACCTATTGTAAAATCAGTTACATGGTTTTCCTGATATTAGATTGTTAACTAAATATATGGTATGACCAGGTAAAGAAAATGTGCTGTTTATGCAGAAGTATCACATCCTGGCACTGGAATGCAGGTTTCCTCTGCAAATAGTTCTGCCTACCACTTTATCAGAGAAAGGGGAAGAGGAGGAGAATTGGAACCACTGACTAGGGCTACAGCAACCGTCTCCACAGAAGCCACATTAAAAGAGCTAAATACGTATAGAATTGTTAAGCAACAACTCGGGAATAGCAGAATGTATGAGGAAAAGGCAACATAAAGCATGAAGGGTGTAGCTAAACCCTTCTTGTGCATGTTTGCATTTAATATTGCACTAAAAATTAATGAGGTAATGGAATGAAGCTAAATGGAAAAGTTTCAAATACTCACTCAACATATCTCCTGACAAAGTGATTTAGTTAGCCGTGAAATAATCCCATCAAATATTTTTGGAAAAATTTAAATTTAAAAAACAAGAGAGAAAATCAGAACACTAAGTGAGGTAAAGAGAACAGTCATGTATTAAAGGTTTTTAAAAATCACTAGTCCAAAACTTTCATTTAATTATCTGGTAAATTGGATTATCTTCTTCCAGTATGATGACACATATCAAATTTTGATCCATAACATCAAAAACAAACAAACAAAAAGCCTCAAAACAACAAAACCCCATCCTGAATCCCCATACACTGTTGAAGAAAAGTTTCATGTAAGGAGTTAGAGATTTCTGAAGACCAAAGTGGAGCAAAACCAAAATATACTACTTAAAGTAAGAGGCAGGAATTAGGAGCATTGCTTAAGACAGCAGAGAAACAGAGGTGTATCAAAAGAAGCAGAATCAACTAAGGATGTTAATTCTTTGCCATGTACTTTAAGTAAATGAATATTAGAAGTAGCAGAGTGATATCTGCAGGGGCATAAAGAATATTCAGTCTCTAAAAGAGCCCAACAGGTTTCACTTCATACTTTTACAATGCCTTTCATAAGGCATTGATGTTATACCAAAAGTTAATGAGGTAATAGAATGAAGCTAAATGAAGTTTAAAGTGAGTTATGCAAAACATTTTTGAAAAAGTGATGCAGCTAGCTGTGAAATACTCTTTGTAAACATACTAGGAAGAAATTTAAAGTTAAATTTGATTAAATTGTTTGTGTTTTAGACTGGAGTGATCAGGCCAAACAAGCAATAGCCATATATTCTCTTATTTCTACTGCCACCTAGTGTAGACCTTATTTTAGTCATCTAGGAAAATATTTACATCTACAATTATACTGAAGTTTTTAATGTGGGGCGGGGGGAAGATATTTATACTCAAAATACAAAACCATCACAGCTTAGATTGAAACAACGTGGTTTTTTTAAAAAAAATAAAAATAAAAAGAGGTTTGAGCATTCTTTCGACAACTTTAAAGAGGTCTCTGGTATATCAAAGATTAATTACACAAAAATACTGAAAACTCAGAAATACATTTGTCTCCAAAAGAAATGCATCATTTCTAGCATATCATGCTACAACTGCACAATTGCATATGCACACTATTTCCAAATTGCTAAAAATATCTTATCTAAGAAAAAGAGGATGATTAGGGTTCATCTCTGCTAAATCCAGACATATTGCTAGACTCCTGCATTTGAGCTAGTCACACAAGATTGCTGCTATGGTCAATGGAGAAAAGTAGGCACCTTCAGGGAGTGAGTCATTTACTTAGATTTCCAAATTGTTTGAATACTTGTAATGGTTATAAGCTTTAAAAAAGTGAAACAGATTCTAGAATACTAGTTATAAGCCTCTACTTACTTGTATATTAAAGAATCACATTGATCAATGCTAGTAGTATTAGCCTACAGAACGAAGTGCAGTTGTAAAGATTTATAAGTCAAGAATATAAAATTCAGTGCTGTAGGTTAAAATTCAGGCTACCGCCAGTCTAAAGAAGAGGAGATATTAGTAAGGCATTTATTGTAAATGATAATTCTGCTTCAGAAAGCAGGCAGAAAGGGTGGAGGGGTGGGCCTTCAGAAGATATCTTAAATATGACTGGTTCTGTGCATAGCTTTGAAGAGTAAGGAAAAGTTTTGAGAAAAGGTGAAAGCCAGCCTCAAGGTCTTTCAGTCATTATCGTGATGGCAGAATACCAGGTGACACCAGTCAACTGTTGCAATTCTTAATTCTTTTGTGCAAACTGTCTTGTTCAGAACAGCATTTTCCAATAGGTGATGCACAAGAACACTAAAAATGTCTTTCCAAAACCAAATGAATAGACTCTGAGCAGAGCCAGCTCAATTTTCCCAGAATGAGGCTCTAAGATAGCAGAGACCTTGTCACATTGAGGAAAGCAGGGACAGGGAAACAGCAACTACTCAAATGCAGTCAGGAACAACTTGAAGAGGCATAAAACATTAGCAATGAAAAGAAAGTGTGGACGGAATTATTTCCCTCGAGTTCTCCCTGTACATCTTTGCAATTTTAGTGTGCTATCATTTAGAATTTTATCTTAAAGCAATCTAACTTCATTTTTGCTACAGAAGCACCTAAGCTTATCCATCTCAGCATAATTTGTGGCAATGCATTTTAATGTATCTTGAGTATCTAGATGACATTGTAGTTGCTTGTAGCAAACCTTAGAAGGTCATCTGTTCTTTTAGTTTCCTGCATTTCAACTATTTCCCTTGTCTGCTTGCTTGTAATACTTGCGTATGCCACGAAGTTTCTTAAGAATACTGTTACTTCAGCTCAGTTAAGGTCAGTCTTCCCCTGCTCCTCATGAACAAGACAATAAATACAAAGCAAGCAACTCTGCATTTTGTCTGGGGCTCAGATCAGATATTCCAAAAAGATGCTTCACTGGAAGGGTTGTGCAGCACTGGAATAGATCACCCAGAGGGATTGTGGTATCTCCATCTTTGTTCAATACCCAACTAGGCAAAGCAACGGCTCACTTTGATCAACCACTGGAAACATTCCCACTGCAAGCAGGAGGTAGGGCTAGGTGACCTCCAGAAACTCCCTTTAATCAACACTTCAGGAAAGGAGGAACTGAATTGCGGGTGTACATGATGAATAACTAGAAGGATAAGGGTGGTATTGCAGTCAGACTGCATAGTGATAACATTCCCTATTTCTTGTTGCAAGAAAAAAGATGGGTTGTTTTAAAAAAAAAGGTGTGTGTTTGTTTTAACTGAAAAGAGGAGCAAGAAATCCAAAGTACAGTAGCACAAAATACAGCGGGGGTGCAAATACTGCATTGTCCAGTTATAAGGAGGCAATATTTAGGAAAGCAGAACACTGTAAAATTGCAAGCATAGTTAGTGTAACTAAAGCATGTCAGTGGTGGTAATAACCTGATACTATTTTGTCTAGATAAGTTACGTCTATATCCAGATAGTGAGGTCCATTCTTCCTTACCCTAACAAACAACGTTCTTTGTTTGGATAGTTAGAAAGGGGCAGTAAAGCTAGGGAAAGGCATATATGAAGCAACTAAACCTGATAACTTCACTTTAGCACTCTCTAAAATTTTACATTTTTTTATTATTAAATTAATTCTGAAAACAAGTTGCAAAAGCGAGCCTAATGATTATTACTTTTTTCAAATTGTTTAATTTACAAATAAAAAAAAAAATCTTACAGTAATATGTGTTACATTAACATTTTATCAGTAACCGAGCATCAGTTTACTAATCAGTAAATATAATATACTTCATGGTGGTTTGAGAACAAGCTATTCTACAGATGAAGTGATGTTAATAGAAAACCAGACACAGCAACCTTATTTTTAAGATCCTTAAATTGGACCAGGAAAGAACTGTAGCAAGATACCATGGGAGTCCCAAACTTTGCAATGACAAAGCCATAGAACTCTTTTGTTAATAGAGAGCAGCTAATCCATATGCTTATAAGCTATTACAAATGTTACAGCCATGCAGAAATGCAAACATTAGTTTAAATGAAATCTTCCAAAGCTGAGTGTGTAAATAACCTGGCATGCAACTACAAAATTCCCTGTGTGTGTGTCCTTTCAGGGTTGGTAATAAATAAGGTGCTAACACGTTTGTTTAGCACATGTTGTAGCTGGGTGCAGTTCGAATGAGTCTTAAAGCAAACTGTTGGTACAGTAAGAATGGTTTAAATCCGATGGCAAATGCTGCGATTGTGTTCCAGTGCTATCTATGCTGAAGGCAGCTACTAAAATTACATTCAGCAGCTTCATTCATTGACCTTAGAACAAATGCAACCTTGTTTGACGGAGAAGTTTGCTAATCAAGCTGTCAAACAACCATACATATGCTAATCATCAGAAAACTTCACATCCAACTTCACAATCAAACCAGACACATGAAAATACTTTCTGATGGATTCTATTAAGGTTTTGTCATTTCCACCCTGCTCCCCTCAAAATATCGTCAATCATTATACTAGTGTTATTGCATATACATGCTTCCTACAGGTGTAAAATACTGCTGCCCTTGCATCCAGGTTTATTCCATGGAGAAGGTCAACCACCCACACAAAATATGCTGAAGTCTCAGTGTTTTAGGACTCTGAGGCAAGAGCCAAATGCCAAGGCAGCGATATTCGCATTTTATATGAATAAACAAAAAGAACCAGAGCAGGTAATGGTGAATTTCTATAGGATACAACTTGTGCATGGCAGAAATCAAAACATTCCTGGGTTCACATCAAATGCAACTCTTAGACGCTAGACCTTTCTAGAAAACGCCAAAGAAGAGATTAAAGTGTAGGCAGTCACCACTCAGAAGCTAGCCAGATCTGTCAAGGGCAGTGACAAACATATCCTTGGGATTTCAGACTAAGGAATGGTCTTGTCCATGACATGGTACTGTTTACTTACTTTAGCATTACAACTTTCAGAGAATCTGACAAATGGGAATTAAACAGAACTTTCCAAATACTAACTGAATATTGGACGTTTCACTTCAATTCCCAGCACTAATACCTTCCATCAGCAAACTTCAGAAGTAAAGTCACTGCAGCATGTACCTATAAGAAAATCAGGGATCAGCCCCTCTATAATGACATAAAAATCACCATAACCATAAAAAGGCTTTCTACAGTTTTAGATTGATGTCAAGCCCTTCTCAAAATAGCCAAGAGTCTTAGATAGAGGGACAACTTGTGATAATCTGAACGGATAAGTTCTTGAATTTTAGTAATAATACCAATGTTCACCTTGCCTGCTGATAGCGATATGTTTTCAGTAGTATCCTATAAGCTCACTGAATGTTTGGATATCTTCTGCAACAGTTTGACAGGTTCTCATTTCAGCAGACACCAGACTACATCTAGTAAAAGTGTCAGTGATAGAGTACACACCTTACACAAGAAGCATGAAAGGAACTGTTGGACAAATCCTGAAGAGCACCAGCTAGCCTAGTAACCTTAATATGAATTCATAAGTTATGGTTGCTTCTGAAATACTATACACAACAAAAAAAGATTCTCTGGTATACATAACCAACATTTAACTATAAATGCTAGACAGAAGGTTTTTACTGTTTTGGGTTTCATATATTAAGAGTACTTACTGCACTCACCTCAACTGACTGACATTTTTCATCATGCGGATGTGGTGACCTTGGGTAAATATCAAGAAGATGAGGAGGGTCATCAGTATGCGTTCTTCTAATATGCTGCTTAAGAACTTCTTTATAATCAAATGAATCAAAGTTGGTTTTCCAAAGAAATACCTATAAAAAGCCATCATATCAGTAGCTTTACCTCAAGCCTAATTAACGCCCAATGCATAACTATTCAATGAGCTCTGTTATTACTACTAGATCATAACATCAGACTAAGCCTGCTGTCATTTAGTCTGATCACTTTTACAACATAAGCACTCCCCCTGTAGTATCTTGTACTTCAAGTCTAATATTTGAAGTCTAATCTCTTTTAGAAAAAAAAATGAAGTCTTACAGATCTCTAAAAGACATTCAAATAATCAAAAAACAAAGCAAAACCCAAAGCAATCCTTTATTTTGCTTTGCCTTTTGCCTCACTAGATTGTGCAAAGCTGTTTTCTGCTATATCTGTCCTCTATAAAGGCTTGCAGGTCATCCCCTCAAACTTTCTCTTTTGATAAGCAAAATGACCAAGTTCCTTGAAACCCTGAAGAATATGCTCCAGTATTTTAGCCATAGGAATCTGTTTTCTAAATCCTTTCCAACTGCACTGTTTTCATTCAAGGCAGAAACATTCACACCATGGCCAAAAGCAGAGGTAAGAGAGTAGAATGCAGAGGTAAGATAGTACAAGTTAGTCTCCCTATTAAGGAGACTATTTATACATTCAGCGTTAGGTAGAGTAAAACTAAGAATGGTAACACACTTAATATTGCTCCATCATGTCATAAAACAACTGCAAGTATCAGACATTTAATTAAATTTACCATAAGTCACCCAATTTGTACTATCCCTGTCACTTTCCTTAAGTGCTTAGCAAACAGTGTTATGAACTTCCTTCTGTCTTCTTTTTAGTAAAAGATAGCAGTTTCAAGCAGACAAACACTTATTTTATAGCTGCTCTTTAAATTAAAGGAAACTTAAGATGAGACCATGTTCTGCTCTTAAGTTGACTTAAAAACTACTTGCCTTTGCCTGTCTAGCAAAAATTATATTTGATGAATTAATAAACTATATATAAACAGTGGAAACTGCAGATTTGTGGGTAGAAATTCCAGATAAGCTAAATTATATTTTTAATATATTCCTAAATAACTAGATTATTACAAGCACATCAAGTTGAACATCTTTCATGACTCTGCTGAGTGGAAGACTAAATATGCAGATGTCAGAGCTAGGAGACGCAGCACACCAAGAAAGACTCATCCAGACCAACTTGAACATTAGTAAGAGTGAAAGTGGGATGCATGGATCTCCGTATAAACTATATAACTACCAGATTCTGAAGCAGGTTTATGATGAATTCATTTAGAGCAGCTCACTGTGCTGAAAAGGGAGCAGAGGTCCTGCTTTCTTCCCTCCTTCCTCTTCTCAGCTTTATAGTCCCACTAACGCCAGCATTCTTAGCTCACCAATCCCACATAAAATTGTTCACATTTTTTTTTATAGTTTTGAGTTTTTTCCTGTTTTCCCCATGCTAATTTTCTGCTGACTTAGCATTTGAATTGGCTCAGCACTGAGTGTAAACATGAATATAGCCACAAAGCAGTAGAAATAGAGCCTTATGCTCCCATCAGCAGCGAGCCGTTTGAGCTGCTCAAGCTCCAAAAAATGCTTTGCCCCACTCTAAACTGGAAATCTGCCACGGCAGCGTTATTGTTACAGATAAAAAAATTAACAAGATTAAAACTAGAAAGGAGTCATCCATGCATGCATTGGGTATCTCACTTGGGATGCAAACAGTATAAAGCAACTTTGCACAAGCTTAGAAAGATGAGTGTTACAGAAGGAAGTATTTTCCTTTATATCTCCAGGCAGTCAGCTGACAATCATTTCCATCCCCACCCCCCCCAAATGGCAAGAATTCAATTAGAAGTCTTCATGCAAGGCAGCACAAGGCAATTTCAAAAGGAACAGGTGTAACTTTGCTCTTTCACTTAAAAGTAACTGTAAAAAGTCTTAAGTTTCTCACTGAAGCAGGTAAGTGAAATAATTGGGCATGTGAATGTATAGTCACAGTATCTGAAGTATCAATCAAAAAAAAAAAAAAAAAGGTTTATGTAAAGGAAACAAAAGGAAAGAAACAAAGGAGTATCCAGTGCTTGCTACATATCCTTAATGTGCTTCTGAATAAAGCTCTCCTCTGTTGGCTGAGCACTGACCAGAAAGAAACTTGAAACTAGAAGCAGAGATACTGGTTTTCCTTGTTTGATGGAGGAAAACCAGATTTTTGTCTGTTTGAAAAATAAAATAGTCTCAAAAGAATGCATACAGAGCAAGCAGTCCATGGTAAATTTGCAATGGATCAGCTGCCCTTAACTCATGCTGCGGGCAGACAGGATCTTTTGGATTCTACACTAGAGAAGGAAGATGGTATTTCTACGGCTAGACTCTGCCGATCTTACCTATGCAAATCCGCCAATAGACCTTTTCAAATACATATTCCTCAAACTGTTTCACTCAAGGTAGACCTGAAAAGATCTGCATTTGCAGTAACTCATATCAAATCCCTCAAAGTAAGTTGAAGAGTACTCCCACAGCTACTCTGCTGGCAGACCTGAAAGGGCTACACGGAGAGGTCAGCAAACAGTGATGTTTGCAGAGTACGTGTATGTATACACCAGCAAATGGAAGCTGAGGAATACATTCATGTTTGCTATAGATAAAGCCATATATATCAGCAGTTATCACAGAACAGCTAACATTGTACATTTTAAAACTAAGATATAAAAATGAAAGTTGTAGCAAAATAAGTAACCCTCTCCCACATGAACATTCACATGAAAAGATGAATTTCAGAATTTCAATCATTAAAAATACATATTTTTTTATATGGAAAATAAAAGACAGGGTTAGCAACTAGACCTGCTATGACCACTTTTTTTATTATACACTTACCTAGAAATCACTCACTTACGAAACTGGATCTTTACTCTCATGCACTGAGCATGAGACCGATGCACCAAACTGCTGAGAAACATAAGTCATCTTACAGATTTTGCAGCACAATATTGCACTCACTCTGTAATCCCATGTGCCACTGACTCTACAGTATGGAGTCAGAGCAGGAGAAAGGCAATGACACCACTGCACCAAATATGCATGCAGTTAGCAGGCCCCAAGTTCAAAGGAATATTGCAATAACATAGGCATTCCTAGAATATGGCAGCATTCAGTCTGGGAGACTGAGTTTGGCTTGATACTATGACTCCTCCCTTATCACAGCTTCTATGATGAATCTGCTATCATGCGACCTAATTTAATACCTCACACACTTCACTTTCCCTCAAGTTAATTTAATGTAAAAATACTCTATACTAGTCCCCATAAACATCAATGAATTTCTCAGGAAAATAAGGTCAACAATTCAGGATTCCCTAAGAATCAAAGTTTCCTTCTGGAACTGAAAAATACTCGTACAAAAACTTGAGCATGAAAACAAAAGACAACAATTGTAGCTCAAGGAATATTCACCTTTCCCCCCCGCCCTCCTTGGTTTTTTTCTTTTTGCAAAATTAATATTGAAAGATTGCTGACATTCTCATTTTTCTCATAATTGCTAGTCTCACCATTGCTTCGCGTTAACAGCTTGTGATGGAAAGCAACTTTTTTTGCCCCCTCATTTCTTTTGAGTGCTTTCAAGACATTTCTAGTAAGGGTACTACTTGAAGCATCAACTGAAAACCAGACAGCAGTATTCGTTTTAACCATATTGATATTTTTGATTCGGAAGAATTTATTTTCAAGACCGTTTCTGTTACTTGTTGAAACTTATTTCAAATTCCATAAAATATATTTACCAGAATATAAACATAGTTTATGGCAAATTCAGAAGATCCCCCTTTCTACAACACTGTTTTCTACACCCATGCTGGGCTCTGGCTTTTTATAACAGGAAACAATGAATACGACAACAAATATTAAGGAACGTTTCGACAGACTGTAAGATTCTAATCCTTGGACTACGTAAGTAGGAAAGAACTTTTATTGTTTTAAGTGCTCAAACAACTCTTCCTTGTATGCAGTTCAATTCTTTGTGGTGTCACTAACACAAATTAGTAAAACATAAGATTTTTTCCCCCTTCTAATTCTAGCCAAACTTTTCCCAGAAGTACATTCTTAAAATTAGAATAGTGACTTCAAAAGAAGCAAAAACCTAATGAAATGTGTATGCAAAAAACCTACTTTCTTGATATTGAATTGCAATGTCTTAAAAGTGTTTATACTTAAAAATCACTTCTGTTACACAAATTACATTAAAGAAGTGACCAGTTTCGTGGTCTTCTCCTCTTCATAACATCCAACTGAAAGTAGTTAAGATCAACTTTTCCAATCATATGTTTAGCATTTTCCTCCCCAAATTTAACTTTATGGTAAATAAAGCCTATATAACACAACACTAGAAGAAATGCAAATGAATCATGTCAGTATACCATAATTAACACGTTACTTTAGCATATTACGTTTAACTCATTCACTGTAACAAACATTGAGGAGACGTTTTATTTAAAAACCCAATACCACAAACCTGAGCATCTGCTCCACCTGAGGCAAATTTTTCACCACCTTTTGAAAAAGCCACAGAAAGGACCGGTCCCTGTAAAATAAACACGTAATTAGTGCACTGTAAAATTATGCTACTACTGAAATTGTAGTATTTTAAGGCAAAGAGAAAAATATTTTCATGCAGTGGTTTAATATATTATTCAATTTTAGCAAGATAAGGAACAATTTTGCAGTGAAATTTTCATGAAACTCAACTTTAATAAAGAGTGAATATTTTATATCGTGATGAGATGCTGCATTATGACTACTATAAGCGAATATGGGAAGGTAGTGGCATTGTCCATAGATTTTAGATAGAATTAAAATAACGAAAAATTGTCTTGAATAATGCCATGTATATTTGATCGTGCGTTTGAGTGATTTGTTATCAAAAGCAGGGTTTGTTTTGCATTAGGAGGTGAAGGAGAAAGTCTATTACTCTTCACAAAAAATATCTTTCAAGAACTCCACCCCCCAACTGGAAGACTATTGCACTATTTTTCAGTCCACAAAGGACTAACATGCCAGGTAATTAGCTCTTGATTTCTAAAATTAATTATTTGTTAATTGATGTAGAACAAGAAATATTACTTAACATTAAGCACGCATACAATATTGACATTGCTGGGGCTAAAGCTGATGCATTAATACAACTTGTCCAAAGTGAAGAAGGAGATGCAACACTCGGCTCTCTGCTAGAAGTTTTTCCACAAGTAGAAAGACATAAGACATGATGGCAAAAAGGTTATTTTCCCTTTGAAAAGATTTTGCAGAACCTATTAAGACCTAAATTTAAATAGAATTACTGTGCATACCTTGTGTCCATGAAGTGTGTAAATAAGCCTTCCTTCTAAGAGGTCCAAAATCTTAAGGGTACCATCAGTAGAAGCAGTGACGAGATAGTTACCAGAAGGATGGAACGACACACAGTTAACTCCTGCTCTGTGAACTAATTTACATAAGGCATTATTCAGATACTATATATTTAAGAAATAAAACATACATTTCCAATAATTATTTCTTTTCTATTTTGCAAAGAAAAACTGACTCCATTAACAGGAAAAAAAAAAAACCCAAAGTGTTGGGTGCATAGGAGAAACATTTACGCAGTTCTATTCTAAAAGTTAAGAGCACCGTTGCAAAGGAATAACCAGGATTCAGTTTGGGTTTTTTAGGCTGCCTAATCTGCAGAAAGAATACTCACAAAATGCCAATATGACCTTTTTCTCCACTTTCCCCAGTAAGAAATGAAATCATAAATTAACATGAGTCATATATCATTGCAAAGTGATCCAATCTAAAGAAAATGCAACAAACTATGTTGTTTTTACCTCTGTAATGCTGTAGTAGCTTGTTTGTTCGAATATCCCACAGTTTCACTGTATGATTGGAACCTGCAGAAGCTATACAGGTACCACTTGGATTGAAATCCACAAAATTTGCAAATCTAAATATAATTCATGAAAATAGATTGATTATTCATTTCCTTAGAAATATTTGATGTTAATACTAAACAGCATAATTTGCCACCTACTTGCGTAGAATCCACCTGCATGGAAACTCAAGTAAGGTATTTCAAACAATTTAAATAAGGATGAAAAAGTAAGATGGGCCTGGCAAACGAGATCGTATAATCTGGCTTTTGCTGAGAAGAAGTACAATCATCCTGGCTCAGATCTTCACAATTTACATTACAGTATAAAGTTCCTGAAAGAAAGTACTGCAAAGCTAGCCCTGAGCATGAAGATATTAGTATAATATCAAGGGTTGCAAGCAATTAGTCAAATAATTTTCTATTTAGTTATGACAACCTTTTTGTTTGAAAAAGGATAGAGAGGGCAGCCACAGAACTAATGAAGCATATGTATAAAATTAATATTCTAGGGCATTTGCAAAATAAAACTTTTATTCTAAGACATAAGAACATTGAAAATAAGTGAAAGCAAGTTTATGTTTTTCATAACTGAACAAAGTAGGTCACTGAAGCTAACAGAATACCTTCTTCATCAACAGCACTAGTGAACATGAAGGTGGAGAACTCCTAAACTTTTCTTCCTGCTAAAGCACCCAGTATTAAATAAAGTGATCCAAACAGAAGGAAAAAATCATGAGGGAAACATGAACAAATTCAAAACCCCCAAAATAATCTGACTTCTCTCTGGGTTATTCCTTGACTATTGGAAAACAATTGGGTAGGTACAGCCAGTTAACCTGTTTAAAAAAAAATGCAAAATAAATATTACAGTTTCCATGGATGGTAGAACTTTGATCTATTTTCAGATATGGTATACAGATGTTAATAACAGAAAATATGAATTTAATCTCATTAAAACTACACATTTTTACTGATTTTTGGTAAATAGTAGCACTTACCCTCCGTAATCTACGAAGCTATCAACACATGTTTTATTTCTTGTATCCCATATTTTAATAGTTTTATCTTCACTGCAAGATGCTATTATTCTTCCATCAGGTGAAAATCTGGAATACGGAAATATGTAGATTTCTATTCTAGGTAGTATCAGATGTTTAGTATTACACATATCAGTAGCAAAATACCAGAATCAAGAAAGTCTGCTTGGAAATAAAAGTTATAATAGCATTTTGAATTTCTCAGTAAGTAATAAAATTGAAGAGAAAAGCTTTTTCCATAAGTGAGGGAAAGAGAGTAACAAGTAGCCTAAGAAAGGCATTTTAGATGCCAGAGAGCTCATCACAGAAATTATAGATGGGGGTGGGGGGAAGACAAAATGGAACTTTACATTCATTTTTAACCTACATACATATTCTCCAGTGAGTTCTCTCTAGACTTTCAAACTGCCAGCAAAACATGCATGATTATGCCTGAATTAGCAGACTAAGATTTTAAATAGACCGATTTGTTTATAATTTCACCATTCCTCATTATTTCTCATCGTGATCAACTGCATAAGAATAATATTGGAACGCTACTCAAGAACTTTCAAATATGATTTCTTAAAAGTTCTTTTTTTTTTTTTCTCCCCTCAGTCATTAGATACTTTAGACCTTTGCAGAGCTCCGCATTTTACCAGTATTAGATTTCCTTCCTGAAATGTTTACTGGACTCTCTTAGCCACATATCTTCTGTTAACATGCATATTTTCTGTTAATATGGAAACAAAACAGTAAAGAAATATCTTTCTTCTTCTTCTTTTGAAAAGCTGCTCTTCCTTTAAATAGGGCACTTAACTTTCCATACAAAGATCTTTTCTTTCACCCTTTCCAATTCTGTAAATTTAACTCATTTCAGCTCATGACCACTCTTTTATGCCCTTACTGTTCTCCAAGAATAGTTGGAAAAACCCCTACCATGGTTTATAAAGAAATCTAGATAAGAGTGAATGCCAAGAAATAAATAGTTAACACAGCACAAAAACGTGTGTGACTGGGGCAGGAGATTGACTGAAAATTATTACAGAAGACCCCACCCCTCCTTTAATATAATGTTTATTCTGATCCATAATTCTTTTAACAGTCAATGACAGATGTTTAAATAAATAAATACATGTAGGGTAATAATAATAGGCTTTCAAACTTCAGTTAGGATATATATATATATATACACACACACACACACATTTTGTTTATATATAAACAAAAGTTTATATATAAAACTTTTATTTATGTGTGTGTATACACACACACACACACACGATTGATAAATCAATAGTAATTTTTTAATCAGTTTTACCATTCACAGATTTCTCCCTTCTCTTAGTTCTGCCTTTGGGCAATAAATATCCTTTGTTAAGAGTTCCGTGCAAGGAATTCACCAAAACTGCTTGCTCACAAAGAGGGTAGAAATAACACTTACTTGGCACAGCGAACCCAGTGAGTGTGCTGGGATATAGAAAAGAAAAGGCGCTGACGGTGAACACTCCATATTTTTATCGATTTATCATTGGATGCTGATACTAGAAAGTGGCCATCCTGTGAGAAGCTCACGCTACGAACAGGTGCTGTATGACCTTTTAGTACTGATGATTCTCCATGACTGGAGGAGGGAGGGGAAAAAAAAAAAAAAAAGTGTTTAATTATTTGGAAGACTACATCTCATCCAAGTTAAAAACAAGGTACGCTGGCTAAACTGTAGTGTTGCCAACAATTTTGCCTATTTGTAGAGCAAATACTAGAATGTAGACATTCAAGGTAATTATACATATTTAGATGACCAATTTTAGAATATAGTACAATTAAGTACCAGCATTTGCCTCCATATACTATTTGAAAAATAATGTAATTAAAGCTTTAAATACAGCAATCTGGGAAACGCGTAAGAGCTAGAGTAGTGCTAATCTTTCTAAGATCATTCTAATAGCTCATGATCACTACTACTTGAGAACAACAGTCTAAACAGAAAATCAAGTCTAATAACTTTTTTCAAGTGTTATTTTTGTTTTCTTGATAACTTGTCTCCCCAGAATGAGACCTAGTCACACAATTCTTATTAAAAGAAATACATCCTTTAAGCCAGAGAAATAGTACCAAGGGGAGTCCTACACATTGATGGAATTATGACCTCTGAATTGCTACACTTTTCCTTGGGAACTGCAGAACAACCTGGAGTAAAGAACTGTGTTGTTAGTGCTCCCCAATCTCTGTTTCTGACAAAGCCCAGTCAGGGATGTGGGAAGGAAACAGAAACATTTAACAAACAGTTCCTCCAATATTCACAGGGCACATAAGAAACAAAAACCCCCCACACAAACACACACACACAATCACACAGACACACACACACCACATAACCAGCACTGCCCAGTTATACTCACATACAAGGAATCCATAGTCTGACAGTACGATCCTGAGAAGCCGAAGCAACTAGTTGCCCATCTGGTGAGAACTGTACACTGGTCACAGCTTCCACGTGCCCTACAAATCTGAACGCTCTGGACTGTGCCTTCAGCTTCCATATCATAAGAAACCTATCCAAAGAAGAGGTAGCTGGCAAGAAATAATTAAAAGATATTATCTATCTATCAAAGCAAATCATTAGCTAAGTGGAAATCATACCATTGGTCCCAGGTATTGAGCAAACTGGCTTATAAAGCACTTTAAAAATAAAAAATAGAATAAAATCAAGAAACTCAACATCATGCACATCATTATGTATCAGTCCAGACCTATTATTACTTAATATTCAGAACAAAACAGAACACAGTTTGCAATAAGTTCAGTGTATCACAATGTTCAGTATTTCACTCTGATCTCCAAGACAGGATATTTTTAAAGCTCCAACTATTTAACTCAAGGAGACGCCGACTCAAAGAACTAATTGAAGATACCATTTCTAATACTTTAGATGCCTGAATTGAAATGAATATCCAAATATGATGACTCTGAAACTCTATTTAAATACCACCTTTTTATTGCTAGTATTTGTCTAGCTCAAAATTAGAATGTGAAGTTTTTTTGCCTGTTAATAGAAAGAACTAGATTAAAAAAAATTTTTTTTTTATTACAGTCAACTTGTAAGATGATAACATCACCTACATTTAAGGTGGCACACATAGCTTTTCACCAGAGCTTGATCATTTTCAAGAAACTATAGGCAGCAAAAGCAATGAGCAGCTGAATTAAACTGATAAGCCAGATATTCCTAAGCTGCTATCATCTTCATCTCTCCTAAGTGCTAGCATGCAGGACACCCCATAAAGGGATGAAAAAAGGGGGGATTCATGCTTCCCACCCCCCTGCATTATAAGATTCCTACTCCTAGTACAAAAAGAGAGGGAAAGAAGAACAGTGACCTCCTAGAAACTGGAAAGGACATGAAGGAAAGGAAAGTAAGTCCTTTTCCCCAACACCTATTCCAGGCACCAGCACAGCACAAACACCAGTAGAAGAAGGAAAGGAGTCTACTTGTTGGTACATACATCATTGCAAGACTCGAACAAAAGATCAGATGTTAAAACTCTCCACAGAGATTTTGCTCAGTTATTTACTTCAAAAAATATTGTTTTCTGCTAAAAGATGGTGGACCAGACTATCCTTACACCCATATCAGTAGGCCTGAATTTGACACACAAATATAGGATATTTCTTCTCCTTCAGCTTTTCAAAGCTGCTTATTTTATAGCAAGCTCTTTCTAATTGTACTTGCATGATTTTTTTCCCCCCTCCGATTCAGAAATACGTGATCTACAGCTGCATAAAACAGATAGAAGGAAAAAGTAAAATAAAAGTCAAAGTAGAATTTGAAGGCATCATCTTATAAAAGTGAAACAGAAAAAGATTGGTGGTTTCTAAAATAAGTAATGCATGAATCACCGATTATCAGTGGAACACAAAGGGGTACCTCGCAAACTGCTGACAGGCCATGCAATACCAGCCCTCTTTGCTTGCTAAAACTGAAGGAAATATTTTAAAAGAAGATAGTGCAGTACATTCAAAGCCTGGGTTTCCTGTAGCTCGCTCTCTCACAGACGGATGATGAGATGCAAGCAATGATCTAAAGGTTTTCATTTCTATTGCCTAAACTCTTACTAGATCCTCCCTCAATCTTTATCTAGGTTGCTCTTCAATTCACCTCTCCATTATCAAGGCACTTAACGGCTGTTGTATTGGATACCACCCTTCAAACCTAGTTAGCAGTAGCTCCTAAGGTCAAAGAGCAGACACTGCCCATGAAAGGGAGAGAGATTGACTGAACAGCAGTGCAATTATTTTCCTAAGGCACGCAGGCTAATGCAAATCTACATTTGAAAAGCAGGGGAGAAACATAAATCCAGGATGCAAAACTCTAGGCCAAAATTCTTCATCTTCCATTTTAGCCCCTATCCCCCAAAAGGAAATTAGGTCTGCTTAAATTTAAGGAGTCTCAACCAAGTAGCCTCTTTCCACTCGAGCAGACTGAAATTAACTTTGGTGTGTATGGACAAGGTCTAAGCACTTTGGTGTAAAGGCAAATATTATTTCAGGCTTTTTCCATTATTTTATCTTATTTCACTACAGGTACACACTCTCTAAATACGAGAGCCCACAGGGTAACATTACTACCAGCTATAATTTCCATTATCGATACTAATTTTTTAAATAGTTTAATACATGAAAAATGCAGTAAGTTACTATTACCAAATAAACTTCTATTTCTCTTTTCATTCCATTTTAAGGGATTTTGTTTTCTTTGTAAGAATGTTTCTCCAATTTACTCAAGCACAATATTTTAAGAATTATTTCTTATTCCTTTTATGCATTTTTTTTAATCTCAAGCTCATATTGTACATGCATGCTGTTCAAAAAGAAAGGAGCAAGAATCTTTCAAGATAAACTACACACTGTGCTCTACATCAATACAGACCAGACCCAGTTATGTTCTGTCAGCACATGATAAACATGCCAGTACCCTGCAGTCTGATTTTTAATTGCCAGGCCACCAGTAAAAGGTCCACAAACAGATCTCCAAAGCTATATTACAGTAGTAGAATTGAAACACAACAGAAATATGGACGTCTTGAATGATTTTTAAAGAAAGCCTATAGCACAGATAGGGCTGTTGCATACAGCCCTCACAGAAAACACAGTATAATTAGAACTGTGCTTAGAAATGAAAGTCAAAACATTTTGTCCATGATGCAACAATAATGGTATTCAACAAACTTCAAAAAAACCACCAGAAAGAAAAACCGAAAATGCACACCAGATTGATTCCAATATGCAACATAGTCCAGTTTTTAATCTCAGTCTCTTCTGTGAACATTCAAGCATAGTTAAGGTATCTCAAAACAGAAAAAGGAAGAATTAAGTGCTGATAAAGTTTATCTGGACAATTTATTTTTCCTTATATAAGTCATAACAGAACTGATCAACAAAAAATGAAGAACATATTATGCAAAGGCTGAGTTTGCGCACTGTTCTGAGCAGTTCTTTAAACAGGTATCTGGGCTTCCTATGCCAAGAAAAAAATGCAGCATTTGTAATGATACAAATTTAGTTTATACTTTTAAATTGTCTATACTGATCATATAAATCATACGTATAACAGACATAAAGCATCGTAATATGGCATTACCGTTACATTCCCATTTCCCAAAACACCACGCTTGTGAATATAACTAAGTTCTGCCAAAGACCAAAAGGTACAGTCATCCAGACTTTAACAGCTAAATGTACGACCACTCGGTCATACATTTCGTCGCAAGTGTTGAAGCATCACCAACATAACTAACTCGCACAGGGCACGAACTACAGGTGAGATGGAATACCAGGATGTGTGCAGGTATGGGTGTGAATATGAAAACAAATAATAAAAAAAAAAAAAATCAAACTTTGATGGAACTTTATAAATCTTACTGTGATAAGCTACAAAGTAACAATGCAAACATATTTGACAATGATTCTGAAGATTTCCTACCAGGAGGAAAAAAAAAAAAAAATTAACTTAACCCCTCCCCCCAGTCAAGGGACATAATCTGGGATTTTAAATATAGTGGACAAATTATGACATATCTTTAATAGGCTTAATGATATTCATGGCAGTTTCACTGTATGCTGTATATACTTATACAAATGGAAGAGAATAAATAATAAAAAACCCAACACAACAGCACTTAGTCAATATTCAGTTATCATTTTGAATTTTATTTTTCAAAAGAAACCCCAAACCCTCCCACATTCATTCAGTGTTGAATGTACATTCAATTTTTTTTAAGTGACTTAAAAAAATCAGTAGTTTAAAATATATACAAATGTTTCCCAAATTCTCTAACACAATATAAAAATATTCCAGAGTTTCAGATTTTCCAGAAATCTTTTACACACTGAAAAACATTTGGATTAAAGTATTTCTGTAGCATTGCTACAATTAAGTTTAATGCTAGCTGAACTTGGAATGGTAGCTTTACTCCCTCCCTCCATCTCTCTCTTTCTCTCTCTCCCCCCCTTCCCCAGCCACCTACCACAATTATTATTTTGTTTAAATTGTTCCTATCGGGAGGAAATAATATATATATTTTTAAGGGTCAGGTGATTTACTTCTGCTCTATATTTTTTTTTTTGCTTTGGTGTTTTTAAACAACCAAAAATAGATTGGGATGTGGTGGGGCAAAGGAGGAAGGGTTCAGAACCATGCAGAGAAGAGGTCTTCAAACTTTAACAGATGGGTTCACCTAGATTCTTTTGCTCATATAGCACTTTGAATGTCATATTTAGCACGTAAGGAGCTCTTTACACAAAATCTAGTTTTTGCCGAGTCTTAAAGAAAATTTAAAATCGTATAAAAAGCTGCATAGTTGATATTCACACTGCTGAATTACTTTCATCTGAGGAAGCATGCATTGCATATACAACTGATGACTGCTATGTAGAAGTACCTGCATCTTTTTCCTCTTGTTTCTATGTAACGTAACAGTTAACAGCAAGCTTTTCACAAAAGCACATACTTGGTATAATTTCCTGCCCCCGTACATAATGGGTGGCCGTCTTTTTAAAGGTTGATAAATGATTCATAACTTGCAGGTCTACACAAGAATTCCTTGTCACAATAGGAAAACTGCATTTTCTGGGAATGCCTCCTTTATAGAGTAAAGGATTTTTCCATTTTTCCTCAAAAATCAGCTTAGAAAAAAAAGTCAAATTGCAAGTAACTCTTTAAATAAGTTATCAAGGCTTAAAACAACCCATGCCACACAGTGGCAAACATTTTTACTGTGATTCAGCACTACATCCCCAGACTCAAATTTTCCTCCTGTGTTCCCCTTCTATTTTAGCCTGTTTTAATTTGCTTGTCAGTAGTCACCCGAATCTTTCGGCTCTTTCCAATCACTTAGATTCAAATGCGTATCTTAATTTACTTTTGCTTTGTCTTTCTGTGGCAAATCCTTACTCATTTCAGGTGTCATTTGCTTCCTTTTAACTCTTTTACCTACCAAGGCCTACAGCAAACTTAAACGTACTTACATTCCTCAAGTGTGCTTATCCACATTCTTATTGCTCACCAGCTCAAGTTCCTGCCTACCAGTCCAATGTCAATATTTACTATATCGTGGCTGCTGAAAACATCTATTACTTCAATGAAAGTAATCAAAAAAAGCTGGAATACCTGAAACATTAAGGTAACTGTTCAACTCAATAATATATGGGCAAAAACATAGATACTAAAACAAGATTTTTTTCAAGTACACAACGTACCGATCACATCTACTGTCTGTAATCACACTCAGACACAAGAAGACGAGTTAGTGACACCGTTCAAGCACCAATATTCTTCAGCACTTAGCATAACGGGATACAGAATACTACTACATGCGTTCAAAATAAGATGTCCTGTGAGCCACCTAACAAACCCTGGTTTCCCAAGATTTGTCTTTTGCCTCTTAAATTTTCCATGCCTCAGTAACTCCAACTTCACCCAAGTCTCCTGTGACACTGCTATGACTAGAAGGAAGCAGCATACGCTGCAATTATTTCAAAGCTCCACCTATGGTATAGGGCCTGCCAGCTGTTGCCAAAATACAGTACGTGTGGAAACATAAGATAGCCTAACTTTTCCTTTGCGTTTCCCTCCTTCACCCCGCTGCCAGTTCAAAACTTGTACAAGTGCTTGCAAGATGTAATCAAAATTTGCTCTGAGCTGGGAAAATTGATACATGGTACAGTCGTATAAGCTCTGTATCCCTAGGAAGCCAAGCTTAACGTGGAAGAGCTTAGACAAAGACTAGGTAAATAATAAATATATAACTAAGAAACAGTAGTAGCTAATGCAAGTCTGCACTCTTTGCTTCACCAGTAACAACAGAACTCCTACTTCTAACCATCCCTATTTCTTTTCACTTATTTTCTGTAGTGTGTCCTTGTTTCCACTGCTGCTACCTTCTCGTTTCTAAACATACGAAGATTCCTGAGTCACCCTTGCCAGATCAGCATTCCCACACAGGGGCAGGACTGCAAGGTATTTGTATGAAAATTCACCAGTAAAATTACATAATATTCCAAGGCCAGAATCCAGAAAGCAGATTCTGCTTTCCGCATCAAAGTCAACTCATCCTCATGCTACCGTAGCATTGTTTAGTGTGTTAGATACACATGTTATAACGCAGCTGCACAACAGGTTGGTTAATATTGCTGCAAGAACCTTAGCTTTTACTTCTGAAGGTATAAATTCTTTACTTTTACAAAATAGATGATCTTGCAGGTTTGGTGCTTAAAAAAAAAAACAAACCCTCTTCAGCCCACTAAACAGGCCTTGTTTTCCCAGAATCAAGGCAGGTCAAAACAAGAAAATAACGAATCAACACTCTACAAAAATAAAAAGCCCTAGATCTGGGCTTAATGTTTTAGAAACTAAACCCCACTATTTACTTTTGTTTTTCCATACAGTTCACTGCACTAAACAGTTTCTACATCACTGCAGGGAAGACACTTCTGAAGACATTCACGATCAAATGTTGCCCTTTGCCCACCATGTATGTAAAAGCCTTGGTGATTATAGTCCATTTGATTCTTACTACCAGTAACCATTACTCTTCAAACTTCCAAATCTGATTTTTATCTGCAGAATTACAAGTTCTCATTTCCACGTCAGGACGCCCCTCAGTTGTACGATAAGCACTAAGGCACTTTCCGGACTGCGGATGATAAATAGTCCCGTCGTCTTTGAAATGCCAAATAATGTTTTCTGGGATAGGAGATTCATCTTTTGGGCAGCTCCTCATACCAACGAGATCTTGGTCAGTGACTTCGGCACATAGTTCAGTTACAGAGTTAAACCTAATCTCCTTATTCGATGTGTATTCGAAAAACTGATTGCCTCCTTGACCATGACATCCAAAGAGAGAAAGGTGAGCCCCTGTAGGATTATGCTCTGGTAAAGCATAGTCTAGGCATTCTGACGAAATGCCTATGCTGCGGATAGCACCATGCCAGCCAGGACGATCTTCCGGTACATGCAACTCTGAAAATATGTTTTTCAAATACCATTTAAAACTCCTGCATTTCAGACGTTCCCTTAGTAGCTTTCTTTCAGATATGTCTCCATAGTTTTCTTTTCTTGCTGAAGGATTTCTGTTGTAAAAGTGTTCTTTATACTCATCCATCCACACCTCAGCAGCACGTGCTGTGTTCTGAAGGAAGTTTGGTCTAGCATACGGTGCACGCTTCGGAAACACATGGCCTACATGGGAGCATGGATGAATCTCCAAAATGCCTCCACACTGCCAAACCCTAAATGACAATTCTAAGTTCTCCCCTCCCCAAACATCCATTCCTGTATCATATGTACCCAGGTACTCAAAATACTTCTTGCTGACAGCAAACAAACCACCAGCCATAGTTGGAGATCTGATGGGGTCAGTTTCAGATTTGCGCCTTAGACGTTCATGCTTCGGCACAGAGTGCCACTGAAACGTCAACCGCCAGTCAAAACCCCCGATCATGGGCTCTGTTGTTTGCATGTAGTATTCAAACGTGTTCCAGTCAATGGTGTCTATAACAGGACAAATAATAACAGTCTCATTCTCAGCAATCCTCTCAAGCAGTGGTTCTAACCAACCTGAGACACACTCACAGTGACAGTCTAGAAATGTAAGGACATCACCAGTAGCAAAGGTTGCTCCAATTAAGCGTGCACGAACTAATCCTTCTCGTTTGTTGGTTCTTATCAAGCGAACTCTTTTCAGGTTGCTTATGTATTTTTCAAGGTCAGCCTTCAAATATACTTTATCACTCAAGTCATCGACTAATATAATTTCTTTCAGAAGCACTGAAGGAGATGTTTCAAGAACACTATGTATTGTCCGCAGCAACGTTGACCACGCTTCATTGTAAAAAGCGATTATGACAGACGTGGTGGGCAGTCTTCTGTAGTTGTAAAATTTGGTCTTACATTCACCCATTCGATTATCCTCAATGTGCCGATGGAAAGAGATTTTATCACTCACATAAATATTAATCGCATACTTTTCAACAAGCTCTGCCTCCTGTTTCTTCTCCTCAGGACTCAGCTGCAGGCGAGTGGGCTTACCCCATTCTCCTGGGGCATGGGAGTCGGGCGGGGATTTGTCATAAACCGGACGAGCCAAATCCACAGCCTCGCTCGCTCTGTCGGAAAAGTGCCTCTCCCATTTCCCGCTGGCGATGCTGCCCCCAGCGAGGGAGGCACCCAAGGAAGAAACGGACAGCTCGACCGCAAAGTAAGCGGCCGTCAAGAGGCCAAGCAAGACGCAGCCTCTGCCGACCCACGTCCACCTTCTGGCCAGACGGATCCTCATCGCAGCCGATTACGAGCAGCCCGCGGCGGAGAGGAGCTCGGTGAGCCGCGGCCGCTGCCCGCCCCACTCCGGGGCCCGCGCCGGCGACGGAGGTGGCGGCCAGTCCCTCCTCGGCGGGGCAGCGCGGCGGCAAGAGCGGCACGGAGCACCCCCGCCCCCGCCGCTCCCCTCGCTTACTTCCTCCTCCTCCTCCTCCTCCCCTCTCGCCGCGGGACAAACCCCTCCCCCCGCCTCGTGGTTTGCTCAAAAAGTTGTCGGTTAAGGAAGGGGCAGAGACTCCTCGGCCCGCCCGGCGCGGCACAGCCCGGCCCCGCCGCCGCCTCCCCGGCCCGACCCCGCGCACTCACCCAGCCCCGTGGCGCCCGCATTGAAGGCGACGCCGGTCACCGCCGCTTTGTGGCCTCGGAAAGGACGGATCAAGACGGGGTCCTCCTGCAAGGGGGGAAGGCGGACGCTGTGAGGCTCCGCGCCGCTGCCGGCGACGGGGAGCGCTGAGGGGCGGCCGCACCCCCGCGGCGCGCCGGGGCTGCCTCGCCCGGGGCAGCTGCCAGGGGCTCCGCAGCTCCCGCCCCTCGCAAGAGGCGACCGGCCCGGCCCGGCCCGGCCTTGGCGGGGGGGGGGGGGGGCAGGGGGGGCGCTCCGCCGGTAGCCCCGCAGCCCGCCGCAGGCCCCGTCGCGCCCGGAGAGACCCTCCGTCGACCCCAGGCGGGGTGAGCCCACCGCCCGGCGCGGCGTCCGCCACCCACCGCCGTCCCGGCGGGGCCGCAGCTCGCCTGCCCCGCCGGAGCGCAGCGCGGCGCGGCCGGGGCCGGGGCCTTACCAACGCGGACGCCATGGGCGCGGGGCGCCGGCTCCCGCGGCGGCGGCTGCCCTGGACGCGCCGTCAAACCCCCCGCGCTCCAGACCCGGCCGGTCGAGCCCCGAGTTCACGCGCGGCGCCAACATTGCGTCTTTCGATCCGCCCATTCTCCGGCTGCCCTCGAGCGGCGGCGAACGCGCCTCCGCCCTCGCCCGGCCCGCTGCGCCCGCCCCATCCATCGTGTAGGTGCTCGACTCCCTCTTAAAGGCGCAGAGCGGCAGCACCCCTTCACAGTTGCCTGGCTACCACGCGAGCGGACAACGCTTCCTCAGCAGGGCGCCCCGCCCACTAGGGGGCGGGGCTCCGCCGCCGCCGAAGCCCCGGGGGCGGGCACTGTGCGGCCGTTAGCTCCGCCCCCACTGCGGAGCCCGGCGCGCGCGGCACGCCCCTCGCGGTGCGCCAGCGGCCATTTGCTCAGTCGCTGGGTTGGCGGCGGCGCTCGGGGGAGCAGCGTTGCGGAGCGGCGGCCCAGAGGTGGGCCGGGCCGGGCCGGGCCGAGTCGGGCCGGGCCGGGGCCTTCCCGGCGCCCGTTGCTCCGCTTTAGGCCCCAGCTCTCCGGCTGCGCGATGGCGAGCGCACGGCAGTCCGCAGTGGTCTGCGTTGGGAGGGGCGGGAGAAAGCGAGGCTGCAGGGCGTGACTTAGAAAGTTGACCTGTGGTATAAAAACAGCAACCCCAAAACACCCACACGCACAAAACTTCCAACTTTTTCTTATGGGGAAACCTCTACATTTTGGGTTGGTTCTCAAATGAAGATATTGTACTCTGAATTTCATTGTTTTTTTCCTTTGATTATCTGAGGAATCTCAGGAAAGCTTAAAGGGGCTTTTGAGTTGCTTAAAATTGTTAGTGCTGCTTGAGAATGCTGTTGCCACGGTTGCAGGTTGAGCTGCTGCTTTCCTCTTTTTGCCTTGACTACTGCGGTCTGACTGCTGGGCCCAGGGCGTGCCCTGAGGTGGAGTAGTGTGGGTCTCCTTTCCCCAGGCCCTGGTCTGTCTGTCAGCTGTATGCATCCAGCACGTTTGGGTGATGACACTTCTTGTCTCAGGAACCTAGGGAGGCTGACTGATCAGCAAGGCTGAGCTTAATACTCAGGAACTTTAAAGTTCAAGGAGTCTAAAACCCAGGAGCGGAGCAGCGGGTATGAAATTATTTTTGGATGGAAGTCTACGGTTTATCTTACCTAAAATAATACAGTAACTGTGGTAAGCATAACGTGTTCAGACACCAGAGTAAGCTATCGTGAGTTGGTTTTTCCATGCACAATTCTACCTCTTTAGTAGAACAAGATTTATTTTTAAGTGTACCAATGCTTTTATTTGCCTATTCTTGAGGGCCTTTTCTTTCAGGTTATGTGGGGAGGAGGCAAAATATTCAAAACTGAGGAGGGTCTGAATAATATTACCTGAACGTTGTTACTTCTAAATTGCTGCTGTAACGCTTCAGGCAGTAATTTCATATTAAGCTAGTTTAGGTACTGTTGTTTCCTTACAGAGTCTGTCTTTTTCCCCATCGGTTCCTGGTCTCCTAGTGCATTCTAGATTTCCAAGCCAGCACTCACTTTTCCACTTTTTAAAAAAGATTGTTTACTAGGGTTTTTTTTTGTTTAGAAACAAAAAATTTGGTGTTACTAGTGCTGTGAATATTTACGCATCTTCGTGGTCAGCTAGATAAGGGAATCAATCTCAATGAATAAAATACTGCTTAGATAGCTGTGCTAACAGAAAAAGAGGTAGCAACAATTAGCAAAACAAAGGGCTGTGTTAGTAAAACTGAGGTTCAGTATTCAAGTGACCACGAAGAAGTAGCTTATGCTGTCGTTACCTCTTTTTTTCTAGCCTGCATTTTACAGAGCTTCATCTGACATTAAACTCATACGTATATCTACAGAATCAGCTCAGTAATTAGGCGAACATGCAAGATTCTTAAGTTGCAGAACAATTCCAAATCAATTATGCTTAACCATGAAATGCAGCTTTAATATAATTTTTTTAAAAAAGAAACCCTATGCTTACAAAAAGCAGGCTTGTAACAAAAAGCATGTAGAGGTTTACACTAAAACCTTCTAGTCACTCCTTACATTGGTGTTTTGCAGACTGATAATTTACCTTTATGGCTTCAGAAAATAAAAGTAGATTAAAAAAAAAGTGGTGGACAGGACACATTGACTTTTACTTGCACCTAAGTAAAGCTAACGTTTTACTTAGTTCTGTCGTTATTGGTTCTTGGATGCTGTTTTTGTTTTTGATTTTTTTTTCCCCCCGTGAGCTCACTCATCCATCCCTTTGTGTTAGCTCATATGCTTTAGTTATCACAAAGTGAAAATGTACCATTTGAAAAAAAAGTTGGTAATGATATGGTGAGTTAGTAATGGTATGGTGAGTGCCCCGTATTCTATCATGTTGCAGAAGTGGTGACTAGTAGTGACTAATAAAACTTAAATTCCGTTGGCTTCCTCACCATTACTGACGTTTTCTACCCATTGTTTTCAACCATTGTTCCAATCGTCCTCTTTCTCTTAGGGTTCATTAATAGTGGCTGATGACCTTGAGCAGGGAGATAGCCAAGCTAGATTTAGATCCAGTAACCTCTGGGATGCAGTATTAGTACCAAACTTGGAATGGTCTAGGTTAGTCTTGTGTTCTCCTTTTCATTTCTCTTGAATGAGCGAAATTATGCAGTGTGCTGTAGTAATTGTATTATATGGTATTTGAGTATTTCAGATATCTATGTTCTGAGGTGCATCATACAGTGCAGCTGTATTCTGGAAGCTCCTCAAAATCCAGTGGATTCTGAAGAATCCTTCAGAAACGCACACAATTTTAGTTACAGTCTGAGCTGGCAATTCCTAACCATACTCAATCTTTCTCCTTTTGCCTTCTTCACTGCCCTTTACTCTGGGTATTGACAATAAACTGAAACGTGTAGCTGCCCATAAAATTCCTGGAGTGTAAGTGCCAGGTGATAAACACAAAGCAAAGGACTATGACTATGGAGGGAAAGACAGGGGCATCCCTCTTCCTATGAAGTGCTGGAAAGTTGTTTTGCTAATTATAGAATTTACAAAGAGAATCTGCTCCTTGCTGTCTGTCCTCACCTGAGAGCGTTTTGAAGACTCCCCAGTAGGAGTAGGAAGCAAAATGTTCCCCTTGTTAAATTACATGTAAAGATATAAAGGTTGCATATAGGGTTATAAAGCTGGCAGGTAATCTTTGTAATTTTTATGGTGACTGTTTTTCCTCATTGGCGTGCGTCTTTTTTTAATTCAAGATAATTGTAACTCCTAATAATTTAATACAATTATGAGTTGACATTGTCTTTTTAAGGTTTAGAATAATTCTGTAATATACTAGTGCCTTCTACTGTATCAAGTTGTGTGCTGTGATGGCAAAGATAAATGGTGCAACAGAAAATATTTTCCAAACATTATACTTCACTGGACTCTTACTTCAGCAGCTGTGAAATTTTTTCACAGGTACTGAGATAAAGCAATATATATGCAATATGTTAGCTTCCATACATTTCACTTTCTAACATGAAAATTTGCTATAAATTAGATTTTTCTTTTTCCTCATGCTCCAAACAATAGTACTATTTTAATACCCAACAATCCAAACAGAAATTGTGTATATGAAGGAAAACTTTAAGGTTATACTGAAAGTTAATGCAGGTTGCATGGTCATAGTAGGAAGGGACATAATTCAAGTATGTATAGAATTCAAGGATACATTGATAAATTTACTACCCCTTGTGCATATATGTTGCAATGCAGGCATAAATTACACCAATCCCATGGTATTTCACAATAATTGAAGTAACATAATGTGCACAAGGGGGCAATTCTAATATACTTGTCCAGCTGAAATTGTCTGATGTGAGAACTTGACTTTATAGCTTTAATATAAGTTTAATACAACTTTAATGTAGAGGTTTAAATGTCTTTTCCTGTTTTAAAAGAGAGCTGAACCCCCCCCCCCCTCCGCCCCCAATTTTATTTTATTGTATTGACTCACATTGGCCACAGCTGTGTTATCAGGACACAGATACTTAGACTGCAAGAGCCGTCTCTGACCCTTGAGCTGTTGGAATGGGGTGGGGCGGAGGGGGAACAGAACTAGGCTATGATGCAGCTTGGGCACTAGAGGGGGATGTGACATATGCTTTGCCAGTGTGAAGTCGGTTATTCATTCACTTACAATCAGTAGAAGACTGTAGTCTACCTATACGTAGATTCTGTTAAAGGTTGTAGACCCGTATTCCCCCAGCATCTTTCCAGCCTCTGGGAGCTCCTGTCTTTTCCTGCTACACTAAAAGAGTTGTGAAAATAGATGTTAAGACCTTGAGTCACCTGTGGAGTATTGTTGGTCTGGAGGAACTTTGTTGTCAAAGTCCCATTGAAGTCTGTTCACCAACAGAAGCAAGGACGTGGAAAATAAAGGATAGTGAGTTCGTATGTACAGATTGAAATGCAAGGATGATTCTAAATAATTTTGATTTCATGTTTAGCCTGGGCACATAATTGAGAGACAGTAGGAAAATGTGTTTTAAAATAGTAGAATCTGTTATTTGAAGAAAGTCCCTTGAGGAAAGTTTCAGAAATGATTCTACTCCAAGGACGACCTATTGAAGATGACCCTTAAATGTTTTTAGTGGGAAAGCTTGAGCTCAGGTATATTTTTTTTTATATTACTTGATCCTGTATAAAATAGCTATATTGTATTGTTTCCATAAGGTTAAGGATTAAATCAGTTTAATATAAAAGAAGTCTAAATTTTATTAAATCACCCATCTGTGGGAAAAAAAGTAAGTTTTACGGTATGTTTTGAGTATCAGAACATGTGTCTGATAAGTTGAGAGAAAGCTCAGGAAGACTTTTCATGTTTATGATGCTATTCATCAAACGCAACAAGGAAGACAGAAAAAATAGCTAAGCCTTATGCATTGTATGTTCAGTCTATTAACTCGTCATAGGACTGCATAAAAACTGATAATAAAAAGTGTCTAGGTAATACTAGATTTGTTTTTGGCCAGTACTCTTTCAGCTAGGAAGTAGCTTCAGCCCTTTTAAAATGCATCGTAGTGCTACTGGCATACCATTTGTCGCCTAAAATAAAAGCTGAAAAACAAAACGCTCCAGCTACAGGAAATGTAAGATCTTGGAACCCTGGAAGGCTTGTGCATACTATATGCAAGAAGGAACAATCATCAGATACATCAGTTTTATGTCACAAGTTTCTTGTATTTGCAAAAAGATGATGGTAAAGGAGGAGATTACTTGTGATTTTTTTTTTTTTAATAAGTGAAGTGCACATAATAGTATGCCATAATTCAATACAAAGTAAAAAGGCCGATGAGGCTGTTATCAAACCAAGGCACACATGACAAATTACCCAGTATTTAATTATTACTAGTTTAAAAAATCTTCCAGTTGCGCTAATGAGGTAGCTCAGGAATTCTATTGAAACAGATAACAGTTAGTAAATGGTCTGTATTCACTAAAGTAAGTGGCAGCCTTAATTAGCTGGTTTTGGAATATTTTATATTTGAAATGTCTATAATATTTTTCTTTCGTTGTTCTGTTTCCAAATACATTACATTATTTCCAATACTAATCCTTTTTACACATGGGATTTTCAACTTCTAGAATTGTATTAATTATAGCTATTGTGTTCTGCAAAACACTGGTTGCATTCTTTTTTCCGGAAACAGACAATTTAGGTATTACATGCCAATCATGCGATTTTCTAAGTAGAAATTAGTAGTAATTAGAGTTGTGTTTTAAAATTATGTAGAGTGAGTTGGGTTAACATGTCAAAAGCTTTCCTTCCTTAAAGAACTGGTTTTATGGTTTATGAACATTGGTAACAAATTTACATTTAGACTCAAATGACTTAATACAGAAGTTATTCATTCTTGAAAAATGCTTAAAAAGCAAGGACATGTAATAGGGAGTTGCTTAAACATGGTAAAGAAATACAGAAATCTAAAAATAGTTTTTAATGTTGGAAGGTGTGCTTGCAGCTGATGGATGTGAGAGAGTTTTCCTTGTTTTATACATAGATTGTATTTCTACTGAAGGATAAATAAGAGATCTTAAAGTGCATCAAGGGAAGCATGTAGAAAGGAAAACTACGTAATTTAAAAGTGGTGCTGTAAGCCAAATAATGTTCTAGATTAGAAGCTGACAGCGACAGTTACTCTGCCAAAGAACTTGTCTTAAATTCATTAGAATTTGTATAAAAATGGCTGTTATTCAAAAAGATTTTTTTGTGTTTAATTAGCTGCTTTTATGGAAAAAAGTCATTTCTAATGACTTCAGATATTAAATTCCAAAGTATTTCTCCCTGATACCCAAACAGCACAGTAAAAATGTCTCATATAGTAATATGCAATTGTAGCATGCAGTGACCTGCATGTAAACCTCTGTTAGTGTTATCTTCAATGCCAGATTATAACTGTATAACAGTTTATATAATTATATATGCATTGTTCAATTCTGTGAGAACATTTGCCACCGCTCATTATTTTCTGGTGATGGGATTTGTCTGACTAATGAACTTTTCTGGGATTTAATATGATATTTTGTAGCAGTGACATCACTACCTGGCTGTACACCCATATGCAATTCTAAATTTTAAGAACCTTTTCCTCTCTCTCCTTTTTTTTTATTTTAATGTTTTAATGAATAGCCAATATCAGTAATGTCAATTGTGTTGCCAGTAGCATGGGTATGTTGATAAATAGGTTTTTATTTGCGTGCTCGCGTCTAACTTCTCTGATAGTAAGTAAAGCAATTGTTTTCTAAATTGATGTGTGATAATGATGTCTGTTTGCTATTTACATGCCATTTTTTAGGGTATTGTATATTTTAAAATGATGCGTTGGAATCAAGTTACTTTAGCAAGATATGTGGTAAAGTGTGTTTAAAATTAGGAGTTTTTATGTGCCTTACGAGGTTTATGAAGTTTAGAACAAGTTGGGAAGAACTTAGTACAATGCAGCAAAGGTTAGACTAAATTTATTCGTGCTTCAGCAGATGCCATATAAAATGGCATTGGTGGAATATCTCCATTTAGTATAGCTGAACAATAGCATCATCTATTATAATGTGGATATTAATTGTAAGACTAAATCAATGAAAGTGAGAAGGAGGTAACTGCAGTACATAGAAGTGTTATTTGGAGATATGTAGCTTGATGAGGTATCTACTTATTTATGTACCACAAGGCAACACTATACATAAACTAATAAAGAGAATAAAGTAGGAAATGGAATAAGCAGGAACAAGAGAAATTAAAATGTCACTAGAAAAAAGACTTCTTGATATCTGAGCTCACTTGATCAATTTTAGAAAAACTAAAGCTTTTCTTGAAGTCCAAATTTTGTGAAATCAAATTCTGACTTAGCAAATTCTAGCTTAACAAATTTAGGAATAAAAGGTGGCAGTAAATCCATTTGCTGGGTGTTAAAGAAAAAACTTGGTATTTGGACATTAGCAGAGTTTGTATTAACATGAACATTTGATAAGTTCATGTTGTTTTAAACCAGACTATACTAAAACTAGAAAAGTTAGGTTTTGAATGATTAAACTGGAGATGTTGGACTCAGCTCTCCAAAGGGAAATATACCTACCTATACGTTAGAGTTAACTAGAAAATACAGAAATGCATCTGTAGAAATGTAGAAAATGCATCTGTTTTTTATCACCTCCAATTACTATTGATCAGTATATTTCAGGAATCCAAAAAGAGGTTAGAAACATTCACAAAATACACAGTCTTTTTCCTTTGTATGTAGATTGACAAACATCGTGTGAGACAGAAACATGAGGAAGTGAATGAAACATGTTCAGATCTTAAAGGAGAGGTAAGGTAGTATAATAATCCAGAGCATAACAGTGAGGTTGGGTGATGATATGCCAATGGAGACGGAAGACAAGCATGTTTTTTATTCTGAACTTGGAGGAACAGAACTTAATATCTCTAAAACAGGAAGGGATGCATAGGTGTTAAACTTTGAGGCTTTGGGGAACTAGTGGGCTTGAATAAAAAATTACCAGATGTGCATATTACAGAAAAAGTAATCGGATACTTTAATATGGTGCTTTTTATGCAGAGACTAAGTATTTTTCTCATTCTGTTAGTGATTTGTTCTACAGGGAGAAAGTTACTTGTTTTCTAAATTTTATACAGATATACACAGAGATAAAGGCTCTGAAGAAAATAATGCTTTAAAAAGTTACAGTCATTTGTGGAAATTTTATGGGGAATTCCAGCAACATCAGAAACAGAATTTGTGCCTGACTCCCAATTCTGATTTCAGGGTATACCTCAAGGGTATTCAGAACAAAATAATTACTTAGCAATAAAATTCAAAGTTCTGTTTTTGAGCAAAGCCACTAGCTAAAATTACATACAGAAGAGCATAACACAATCGTACTTGGCTTGTGACATTTTTTTCACAAGTAATGCTATTATTTCAGACTTGTCCACGGTTTTGTGTCGGATCTTCTTCACATCCTATTTGTTATTGTTCATATTCTTTATGTTATATTAAGACAGAAGTAATCACTTCTGTAACATTAGCTGGTTAAGTTTACATTAGTAACATTGTATTTGAGCATGTGTCTGTAGTTTTTGTTTTATACTAGCTATTCAGATTTTTATGGAATGGTCATTTCAGAGTTTCTCTCATTGCCTTAGATATTCGGTTGGAATTTAAGTAGTCAAAATAATTGAACTCTGGAATTCTCGGCAAGTTGTAGCAAGAGGTATTAGGTGTGTAGGCACTGCCTGGGTTCACAGTGCATCCTAGGCTTGAGTCAGAACCCATATTTTATGTTTTAAATATCTCTTAGGTTGGTAAGTTATAAATTTAGTTTAAGTGGCTCCTAGCGCAGGCTGAAACTTAATGGACGCTCCAGTATCAGCAAGGTGTGTCACGGTTTATGCAGTAACAGTGTGTTAGAATGTGCTAGATTAAGACTAGTTCATTTCAGTTGCTTTTTAAATCAAGTTAACTGGGTTAATTTTGAATATTCTTGCATCCATGTGCTACATTTATACTTAGCTGTAGTACTAAAATAGACCTAAACAAATCTAGTGGTAAGCTGCTGCCAAAAGGAGTAACATTATTCCTTCTTTTCATACTGGCATTAGTGGTCATCTGACATAGGTAAGAACTGGTTTAGAGTGCTAAGCCAGCAAAACTGTTGTGTATTGTTTATGTATGTATTGTTGGTTTGGTGTTATGCTAGTTTATTGCCTTGATTGGAGTCAGATTAATGCTAGAGCTGGCACACAGTAAGCGGTGGGATCTTGTTGCTGAGTGTGGGCCCGCTCCTTTTGGCAATACCTAGCCAATACATTGTTTTAAAGAGACTGTGAAACTACATCCTTAGTTCATTTTCTCCGTTTCATTAGCATACAGCTGCCAGCTCATGCTCAAACAGTAACAACAACAAAGGCTCTGTAATGTTTCAAGCGCTTTAGATAATAATTTTTAGGTTAATTTTCTGCTACCTCTAAAAGTAGGACAATTTACTGATTGCTAGAAGGGTTGGTAACGCTAAACAAGACATTTTCAGTGATCGTTAGAGATACGTTACATTACCCTGTATTTTTAACGTTTCTCACACCAGTTCTCCTTCCTTCCAGTGGTGTTTACAAACTTCACAGTTGTTTACTCATCCGGAACCACTGGCTATATAGTCCCTCTTTTGAACTTATTGAGGAGTTTTAGTTAAAGATGGAAAGATTCCAATGGATGGCAAGGAGAGGCAGGTTTGTAAAGTAACTCTGTGGCATCTCACCAACAGCATTTTTCTGTCCTTGTAAACTGCTTTTGTAGATATGCCTAGTGAATTTGCTAAATTAAGCCTATATCATGACATCTTGATTTCCCTCATCACTTTTTCTATTCTTAAAATGAAAAGTGTTATGAGCTGATGATAAGATCATGCGATTGAATTGTCCTCTAGTAAGTGTGCACAGCAGAGGATAAGTCTTTCAATTTTGAAAGCAACTGTTCATTAGAATACAAAAAAATTAAACTAAAAAATAATATGATAATTGTAGGGACGATTAATTAAAACCCTTGAAATTTCATTGGTTTTTACTACTACAACCTGTGCAGTGTGCTATCGTGGTGGTTGCTTCTTTACAGCAATGTCATCTTCCTGAATTTTTATATAAAACTTTCCTTCACAACCTTGATTTAGTCTTCTTTCTTCTGTTAGGCTTCCTCTCTACGTTCTGCTGAAACCACCTGTCCACTAAGCTTCTTCCTGCTCCCTCCTCCCCTCGACCCTACATTTTGACTAGGTAAGAACACCTTTGAATTAGCAGGTTCTACTGTCCCCATCAATTTTTTCTTCATCTGGCATCCTTTTTCAATCTGAGGTAGGAGACAGGCTTTACTATCTTTCCTGAGATTTAATCACTTTTTAATTTATATTGTTAGTCTTTCAGACTTGCATGTTATAATTTGCAGTTACTAAAGCACGTATTTTGTAGTTATCTCTTATTTGAATTTTGGAGAAGTAGCCCCCCCCCATTTCATATTAGGATGCTCATTTGTGAAGGAAACTCATTTACTGTAAATATGCATGCAAATACAAATACAGTTGTCTATATGGTATTGGAAAGTGCTACTACTTTCCACTACAATCAAGTCTTCATTTCTCATGGGTGGATTATTTAAGTTGTCAGTAATTATATCACAGGAACAGAGATTATGGAGCTGTTTCCACACAGCTCACTACTAGTTCATGTGCAGCTCCCCGCAGGTTTATTTTTAATAGTATATTACTGGCAATGCTCTATTGCTTCCAGAACTAGCTTTGACTCGAAGCAGTGTAACAATGCTGATTCTGTGCTGAGCCAGACCTGAAGTTGTAGAGGAATCAGGTCAAGTGCTATACTGAGCTTTTAGAGGGCTTACATCGTCTGAGTATAGCTATATGACATCTGAACGTGAGCCTTAACATGATACTGCGCTCAAGCTAATGAATAGCAATTCCAGAGACCATGATACAAACACTCTTAAAACAGTTGTTATGACTAATAAGGTTGACTGGATGTTTATTTCTACAAAATAGAAGGCTGAAGTGTTTGAAATGGGTCTTATTTCTTTATTAATCAGAATTTATAGCTTGAAGCCACTTGGATATATGCTTCAGTGGATATGCTTAAATCAGCCTCAGGCATGCTTCTGAGTTACCCCGCCTGAGTGCATGGTTCAGTTACAGCTTGACTTTTGGTGTGTTTCCCTCTCTTTTCCAGTTTGGACATATGTACCAGAAGGGAACTGTCATGGGTTGCAGCCACGTGCTCATTCTGGGTATTCAGGACTGAGCCCCCATTGCATGCTCCAGTGTACAGCTGCAGTCTTAACTTAGGCACTTAAATAGCAACACTGTGCAGATATAAGCCTCAGAAGTATTACTGTCTGAAATTTCTTATTGCCTCGCATCTTTTTTCCTCCAGCTTATCTTGCATTTGGATTGCTGGATGCAGGCCTGTTGCGTTGTGGAATGTGTTTAGATAGGTATGTGATAGTTCTACTTCCTGCCATTTTGACGGAAGCTGCACTGGAGTGTGGCATTGCTGGGTCTCACTGGATTGGTTTGTAGCCTCCTACACAGGCAGCCAGGGTGGAACAGATCTTCTTTAGATGATTCTTGTTGAGCTGTACAAATTTGCAAGCAACACCAGTAGTTTCAAAGTGCTTTTTCTTGGTCATATGTGGCAGGTGGTATTACATGCCTGGATTGTTACTCAGATAAGTCATACTGATGGTCTCATCTTTGGCTGTATTATCCATCCTATACGCTGCCTGAGTATACAAGGAGCAGTGGCTGGAGGTAAAAGTCGGTGAGGCAAACATAGGAAGACGAAGATTGGATGTAGAGCTTCAGGAGGAAGAAGGCAGTCTTAATGTAATCCCCTGAGTACACAGTGATGGAGGAAAGCCAAAGCTCAGCTGGAGCTGGAAGTAAAGAGGGATGTAAAGAGCAACAAGAATTTCTTCAAGTACCGTGGCAGCAAAAGGAAGGCTGTGGAAAGTGTGGGCCCACCACTCAGTGGGGCTCGGGACCTACTGGCAAAGGACATGGACAAGGTTCAGGTGCTTCATGCTTTTCTTTGTCTATATTTTCAATTATAAGGTTTGTGCTCCAACCTCCCAATTCCCTGAGCTTACTAGCAGAGTGTGAGGGGTGAAACGTTATCCCCAGTAGAGGAAGATACAGTTAGCACTTAAACCAATTGCATATATACAAGTCCATGGGACCAGACAAGATATATCAGAGGGCACTGAGGGAGCTGGATAATACCATTGCAAGGCTGCATTCCATCACTTTTGAAATATCACATTGATCCAGAGACATTCCTGATGACTAGAAAAAGGCAAATAGCACACCCAACTTCACAAGAGCAAAAAGGAGATTCTGGGGAATTATGGACTGGTGAGCCTTGCCTCAGTTCCTGGCAAGGTTGTAGAGCAAATCCTCCTCAAAGCCATTTTGAAATGCATGAAGGACAAGATGGTGACTGAGAACAGCCATTATGGATTTAACAAGGGCAAATCATTCATAAGTAACCTGATTGATTGCCTTCTATGATGAGATGAGCGTTTGTATACATCAGGGGAAAACAGTGGATGATATATACCTTGACTTCAGCAAGGCCTATGACATGATCTCCTATAGTATATTTACAGCCAAACTAGTGAGATGTGGTTTGGCTAGGTGGATGATAAATTACTTGGAAAACTGGCTGGACCACCAGGCTAGATGTACAATCGCAAATCCTATGTCCACCTGTCCATCTGACAGCTAGTTTCCAGTAGCATCTCTCAAGCACTGATATTAGGAAAGTACTGTTTAACGTTTGTTTTAATGACCTGGATGTTGGGGTAGAGTGTGCTCTGTGCACGTTTGCAGACAATTGTCAAATTTGGAAGAGCAGTTGATCTGCTGGCAAGCAGGGCTGCTATTCATAATAACCTCAACAGACTGGAAAAATGGGCTGATAGGAACCTCATGAAGTTCTGTAAAGCCAAGTGCATCAAGGCTGGAACAGCTCCATGTAACAGTATATGCTGGTGGCTGACTGGCTGAGGTCAAGGGAAGTGATTCTTCTATGCAGCGCTTGGAAGACAACATCTGGAGCACTGCGTCTAGTTTTATTCTCTGCAAAAGGAGAGACAAGACATTGTTGACTTGAATGAGACCAGTGCAGAGCCAAGATGATTCAGGGACTGGAGTACGTAATGTGGGAGGAGAGGCCGAGAACTGAATTCCTCCAGCCTTAATAAGAGGACGCTAAGGGAAGATCTTACACAACTAATAGTAGAGTATTAGAGAAGGTAGAGCCAAACAGTTCTCAGAGGTACAGTGTGGTAGGATGAGAGGCAATGGGTACAAACTGGAACATGGGAAATTCCAACTAGATACAAGGAAGAAAGTGTTTTACCTAAAAGGTGGTCAAATATATTGCACAAGGAGGTTGTGGAATCTTTGTCTTTGGAGATATTTGAAACTTGACTGAACTAGTTCCTGAGCAACCTGGTATAACTGGATGTCTTTTAAGCAGGGGTTGAATTAGATGACCTCTGGAGTTACCTTACAATATACATAATTTTGTCATTCTGTGAATGGAGATATGTGCTAAACTTCCCCTTGCTTCTTGAAACAGCAGATGAACATGCAAGTCCCCTTGACCGTGGAGAAGAGGGACGCTATGGTTTTCAGAGAGCTGGTGACATTAAGCTTCCATTAAACCTGACTGACTGGCAGAAGAGTGGAGTGCAGAAGACAACAGTCAGTTGTGTGGTAGATAGGTTACATCAGCAATAAGGATAGTGTTTGTCACATGCTACCTCTGTATGATAAACATACAAAAGATCCTAGGTGGCTTTACATGCATGAGCTTCCAAACAATTCTGTGGGATATGCATTCTAGTCTATGCAGCTGAGCCCATCAGCAAGATGATATTTTGTGGTGGTGGGCTCCAGACCGTGGCTTGCTTTGTTGCAACTGGCTGGTTTAAGAGGGTGCATAGAGCCCGTGTTCTGCAGTTCAACTCAGGCTGAAGATAAGATGCAGCTTGTGTGAGAGCTATAGCACCTTTTCTGCTCACGAAACTTGCTTTTTCTTTTCTTGCCCTGTGAAGAGGATTATTTCACTGGCAAGCTGATTTTTATTGCCTGGGAGTCCTTAATTATTGCTTCAGTAGCTGCTGCACATTGCAGAATGCATGTTTGGACCTGTCCTCCTTTCAGATAACCACAAGGCTCAAGCTTCTGATCAGACCAACTAGGTCCTGTCTGTTTATGAGAACTGAATAGAGTACAGCATGTTGTATCCCTTCTTGTTCCATTTGATTTAAGCAGTTGTGGCAGGGCTCATGTCAGAAGAAAGCTCAGGAGAAAACGCAAATAACCTTACTCCCCATCCTTCATAAGCTTACTTGTCTGCATTTATTGAAGCAGGACTAGGGAAAAATACATATGAATATACCAAATATAATTAAGTAGTAAAAGCACATAAAAATGTAACAAAAACCTAAAGTGCTTAAAACCAATGTACAGAACTGCCATGTACAAAGTACAAGAGAAGTGATAACTAATGTAATTATAGAAACAAGTGGGGGAAAAAAATGCCGCTATTATTGGAACCTAAAGGTGCCTAAACATCTGCACCTACAAGTGGAGGAAGGGAGCATGCAGTTGCAAAAATGACAAGGGGAGGACAATGGCCCAACTGATCTTCTGGGTCTATGCTATGATTTGCAGCTCAACAGTCCCCTCTTTTGCCTCTGTACAGAGGAGGAGTATATTGTAGCCAGAGAGATGGAGAAGGGAACAGTCAGGAAAGTACACTGAGTGGGGTAGAGACAGTCTCCAGCAGCATACCTTGGTGCATGTTCCATGATATACCTGTGGCTTTAGTTCTTCCTGCCAAGTTCTTGATGAAGGCCAGGGTCTGCCCCATCATAGACTTTAAGTGCATAGCACATGCCTGTGCATTATATGCGTTTCTTTAGCAATGTCATAATACCATTCTCCCAGATCCACACTACTTATGCTTACTACTCATCCTCTAAATAGGATCTTTGACTGAGCGTCTCATAACAGATCCGGAGGGACTTGGGCATTGAATTAGAAAAGTTCATTGTTCAGGACTGAACTAGACAGACAATTACACTTTTTAGTACAGTTATAAGAACTTGGAGAACCTGGTTCCACCCTTCCCTTGGGTTAGTTTTCAGAGGGACAGAAGTAAGGTGAGGTCAGGTGTTCGTGATCAGCAGTCAGCTGCTTCGGTTTCAGGCTTGTTACAGAGAACAGTGAGTCACAGGAGAGGTAGAAAGCCTTACAAACTCTATTTTTGCCACTTCATCCGCAACCCTAAACGCTAACTGTTATGTATGTCATGCATCATTGCTATCTCAGAACAGGGAAAGGACCTCTTTGCCTAGAGAAAGGAAGACTGCATATGTAACCTTTTTTTTGCTGTTGCAGCACTGGATGCTTGGACAGGAAAAATCTTCCAGCATGTCAGTTGGCAAACCCACAAGTAGATAATGACAGAGTTGTGCAGCTGCTGCACTCAAAAAGATGAAAAGGTGTACTGTGGAACTTCAGATATACAGATGTTTTATAATTAACTACATGGTTCCGTTTGCATACCTGCATCAAATACAAAAGAGCTGCTACCATAAATGAGGCAGCTAGACACTAGCCTGATTCAAGGAGCGAACAGAATAGTTGCATCTTGTCAAATGCTGCTTGTGAAGTGATACATCTAACCAGTGGGACCCATCCCACTGAGGAGGCATGTTAGTATGGTGGATTACTCTGGGGATAGAAAGTCCAAGCTGCAACTGTTCCTCTCTACATCTTTTTTGTTTTGTTTTAAATTCCCCTTTTTCTCCTGCAGGAAGGCCAAATACATGCCTAGCTGGAATTGGGTCAGCATGCTTTACGATTTCTTAGAGGGGCACTAATAAGGCAAGGCATTTTATGCTGATCTCAGCGTTATGACCGCTTTTCTTTCACAGGGGCAGACTTCTGAATCACTTAACAACCCATATATTGTAGAGTGGTGAAAAGTTAGAAGCGGAATGTACCATGTTCTTCTTCTCCACATCTTGCTTTCATTTACAGAAGAGAACCTAATGGGGTCTGTGCTATAGATCTGAATACTTAAATTTGACAACAGAGAAACACAGAAAAATACCCCAAGTTTTCTTTGCTGTCCTGTAAATGTAAACAGTTTTTTGAGAGGACGCTATTCAGATTCCTTGCAACATCTTTCATATCACAGAATTGTCCATTATTTGTTTTTAGTCATTTTGCACATTTCTAATCATAGGGCTGCTGTGCATGGACATAAAATATACAAAATCTCCATCTGGAGCCAGTCTGTTTTCCAGTGGCACTTGGCATACAGGTACAACGTAGACTGGTCCCAGCTGTGGGGAGGGCTGATGGGGCCTCATAGCAGGCAAGATATGCAGCACTTTAAAGTTGTCCTAATCCCTGAGCGCTGCAGAAACGAAAGCAAAAGTCAAGTGGCTCTCCCCTCTCGAAGTTAGGATGGCTATCTGGGCAAAACAGCTTTTGCAGATAAAGTGGCAGGATTCGTGCTCTGATGGTTTCTGCCCATTCAAAAACTGGCAGTCAAATTTTTGAATGGATAGGTTTTGAACCACCGCATTGCAGCTGGCTGCTACAATAATGATTTAGCTGTAGGAGCTCTTCATCTGGTTTTACTTTAGTATAGTGTAAGGCTACCACCTACACAGCGCAGTACCTTTGATGTAGACTAAGTAGCTAAGTAATCACAAGTGGCCTATTAGGGACCATAACACCTAATTTGCTTTGTGCGCCACTCAAATCTTTTGCGCCAAGTCTTAACCTTCAGAAATTAAGTTTGCTGGCTATTTTCATGCTAATTTAAGAGAACCCATCACTAACTAGACTTTGTTTTGAAGATGACAGCTTACTGGTGATATAAACAGCTTGTGCTGGCACCTAAAGAACAGGGTGGATTTTCCAGCTGTTGTTAGAAAAGGATCCTATGTGCTTGCTACAACAGGTTCCTTCACTAAATGGCCCTTATTCATCCCCTCTGTTTCAAGGAAGAGTTTCTTCCTTAGTACTTCATGTGATCATGAAACTTGCATCTTTATCAAAAGCATGGGAACACTTACTTACACATAGGCACATTTTACTGTGACATGCCAGTTTTAGACTAGCCCTTCCAAAGTTAGCCACACTTAATTTTGGTATTTTAAATAAAAAGCTTTAGATAAAAGTTTTTCACATCTATTTACTTAGAACATTCGATATTCTAGTCTTTTACGCTCCTGATAAACGCTGATAGTTATGTGATATGATACCACCAGCCACTTTGGTTGTCCAATGTAAGTATTCAGATTCATAGCACAGACCTCAGTAGGCTCTCTTCTGTAAATGAGAGCAAAAAGTGGAGAAAATAAATGAGATGCTCAAGCAAAGATATGTAGCGATAGAAGGACAGAGTTTGTAGCACTCTTAAGGTTAGTGCCTGTACCTGAAGGATTGTTTTACTAGTTGCATACCTTTCGAGTTGTATCTTTGTTCCTTTTGCTCCTTTCAATCCTATCCTGTCTATATAAGTGTACACCATCAGGTTTTCATTTTGCTTCCTTTGAAGCTTTCAAGCAGCCTCCTTTCTGCTCATGCTTTTCTCCCACCCTCCCCTTTCACCTCCTGCTTGACTTCCTTTGCCCACAGTGTGTTAGCTGTTGTTTCTTCCATCTCTAGGTTACTGGGGTGCCATAGAGGGGAGAAGCTTTCTCCTCAAGTTTTGCTGTCCTGAGAGGAGCCTGTGTACCTCATAGCATCTGACAAGCGTTTCTCACAGTAGCAGCACTAGCTTAGGTAGCAAAGGTTTAACCAGAATTGGTTCCAGTGTGGTTCACCATGCTGTCACAGAAACAGTTGAACTGACACAACTGCCAGGACACTGTATGAAGAAGAGCAGAGGAAGTGACTTGAACCAGTTTCATGGGCTAAGAACACTGCAGGGTGAAAGGATCTGTTGCAGCCAGGCCAGCCCCTGCAACTGGACCAAGCAGCTTGCTCAGAACAGGTAAAAGTTTCAGCAAGTTTTGCTGGACAACTGACAAAGCTGAATACATGGATATTTAACAAGTTGCAACTTGTCCGTGTTTTCTACTGGGATAGCAAAGAGATCCACAACACCAAGAGAGCCTCCTTGACAACTGTCCAAACTTTTTCTAAGGTGAGAAATGACAGAATAGCAGCAAAGTGACAAGCGTTAAAAGAAAAATAACACTTCTCTCTCCCATTTCATTCTTGGGAATGGCTAATCCATTTTACTGAATAACTTTACTTCTTCCCAGAGGTAAAGTTCTTGTGCTATATAGTTGTATTAGGGTGCTCAATGGTAGAATGCATTTCTCAAAAAAGTTTCCTCAGGGGCCCAGCTTTTAAGTTACAGTACAACCATCAAGCTTTGCAATGCTGAAGCAAGGCAAGGAAGCCACAAGAGCGTTTGTCTTGTTTTTGGCAATATCCCAGCTGCAGTCAATTTAGAAATACTTTCTATTGCTTAACTGTTTAACTGACAAAGCAGTGTTTGAAACTGAGCTTACAATAGCATAAAGGAATATATTTCCGTGTCTGAAAATATCAGAGATCAGGTATGTCTTTGGAAGACAAATAGAGGAGTCTTGTCAGCTTTGCTGATTGCCTGTAGGGATAGCAATGAAGAAAGTTAATACAAAACAGTATTACATTCACAAGTGGAATTTTATCAGCTCATGATCCTCATCCAACGATCAAAAAGCCTGTAGCACTTGATTTAAGCACATTAAAAAAAACTGCTGATCATGTTGATTAGGATCAAGCTGCCATGATCATTTAATTGATATTTGGACTTGAACTGCTTGTAGTCCTTTTGAAAAAAAATAAAGTTAATGAGAGCTAAAGCTGTAATAGAATTGTGTTCAGGTACTGATGTATCTAGAGTATGCCTGGCAACCACTCCTATCCCAAGCTCTTAACCTCCTGCTATAGAGTTTACTTCATCCTTTATTGAAACACTAATGCCTTTGAAGTGAAATACATAGCAATATTCTGGCAGTACAGAAGCAAATTAAAGTGTTTCTGCACCATTAAGTCAGATGGCATCCAGATAGATACAGACCCAAAACACAGCATATTAAAGATTTAGTGTTGTAGGCACTCCCACCACATCCTCTCTACATACTTATTTAAAATCTTTCTTAATTGCAAAAGCTTTTTTTTTTTTAAATAAATAACACATTGCTATGACAGCCTATTTTGCAGATATTCAGTTTTTTTTTTCCAATAGCTAGAATACCAAATTTCTGCTTGAATCATCTTACATTACTTTAACATTTGGTCAGCCAGCTAGCTAGTTTTACCATACATCTTGCACTTTGAATAGCTGACAAAGTTTTTCCTGTTACATCTGTTTTAAGATTCAAATGGCAGCTTTATAGCATTAGGCTCTCTGTATTAGCATAACACTATCTGCAAACTACATTAATTTAAAATTGTGTATGCCATTATGTGAAAATAAGTAAAAAGAAACTGAGCCTGATATAACACTAAACTCTCCAAGTGTGATCGTAATGAGGCAAAAGAGGGGGTATTTCTATTTAACAGTGGAACTGATACTTCATTCAATTTAACTGATATTTCCCTCAATTAGATAACAACTCTATGAACTATGGTAAAGAGAAAAGGCAGTTTCTCAATCCAGTTTAAATTGTCTTCCGTTATTATTGAAAATATTATTAAAAATATGTTCCCTATTTGGATCAGTTAAAACTGTAGTCTGCCTTGACTTCAGTAAGGCTTTTGGTGCTGTCTCCCATAACACCCTCATAAACAAACTGATGAACTACAGACTAGTTGAGCAGACAGTAGGTGGACTAAAAACTAGCTGAAGGGCAGAGCTCAGGGTTGTGATCAGTAGCGTGAAGTCTAGTTGGAGGGCTGTAGCTAGCGGTGTCACACCCAGGGGTCAGTACAGGGTCCAGTAATAACTTGAAGCCTTATAGTTGTAACATTTTAGATGAAAAACATGAAGCAAAGTATAGTTGATTATGCTTTAATGATACCATTTTGGAAATACTTTTAAAATGGTATAATCTTCCAGTACTGTCAAGGAGAGCTCTTTTGACAAGAAGTATGGAAAGAACTAGATTTGAACAGAAAAGTTGAAGCTACAAGGACAGCCTTCTTCCATTAGAAAAACAACAATATGAGTATCAACATTCAGAAGGCCCATCATGTTCTCACAGAGCATAACTAACATTGATGCATTTTTAAGACAGACATTCTTGACACACAGACTACCCCCCATCAGCCATCCCTCAGAAAGGCTTACTATAACAGAGGTCAGAGCTCTACAGCAGGAAAATATCAGCAGCCCATTGGTCAGGTCAGTTTAAGACAACAGAAAGACAAGTGGCAGTTCCTTTCTTGTTTTGGTGCAAATTTAATCATTAATTTTATTATTTGGCTCAAAATGATCATTTGATCAGTGATAATTTGCTTGTTGAGTTCCATCTCCACGTCCACATAGCATCCATGAGGCTAATGGAGAAACCCTATAGAGTCTCACCCTCTCTTTTGCTTAAGGATTTTACGGAATCACAGAATGATTGAGGTTGGCAGGAACATCTGGAGACCGTTTAGTCCGATACCCCTGCTCCAAACAGGGCCAGTCACAGCAAGTTGTCCAAGACTATTTTGTCAGGTTTTGAATATCTCCAAGGATAGAGACTTCACAACCTCTGGGCAACCTGTTCCAGCATTTGACCATCTTCACAGTACAAAAGCTTTTTTCCTATGCTTAAATGGAATTTCTTTTGTTTCAGTTTGTGCCCGTTGCCTCTTGTCTGTTCACTGGGCAATGCTGAGAAGAGTCTCTCCACCTTCTTTACTCCTGCCCACTAGGTATGTGTAAACAATTGTGGCAAGTTACACTTAGGGGAAGGATGTAATGCTTTATTTTTTTTTTGGGGCGGGGGGGAATGGAGGGAGGAGAAAGGAAGGGGCTGAAAGGGGAAAGGTGTATTTTATCCAATCCATTGCTGAACCAAGGAGATCATGGCAGGTCTAAGCACTTTGCTTATTATTCTGCTGACTGCCAAAGACAGTGATGAAACTGAACGCTTATCTTCCAAGCTGACAGTCATTACCAGCTCCCAAATTTGTGGATCTCCATTCTTGTCCTTTGATTTGCCAGTCACTCTGTATTTGCCTAATATCATTTAACTGGACTAGCTTTGCCACATTTTTTTTAAATGGGTAAAGTTGATAAACAATAGTAGTCAAAAGAAGCATATATCCTTTAAGAGACTAAATTACTGCTGAAATGCAGACATGAGCAAAGGCTAAGGGTAACACTTCAGAAGTTTAAACTCTTTATTTAAACACTATTTAAATTTGCTCTTAAATAAATGTTCTTTAAATAAGCTTTTTAAAGTTTTGAGCTAAACTAGTATCTGGTAGAGAATCACAAGGAGCATTATAATGTAAATACAAAGCCTCTGCATCCTCAAAGTAAAGCAAGATAGAAGTTCCATTTCCCTTATCAATTATAAGCCACAATGACTGCTTTTTCACCTTTACACAAAATGGTCTCTGGAATGCTTTGTCTAGCTCTAAAGGTTCAACTAAGTTTTTCTTGAAAAACAGAATAAGGAAAGGAAGTTTAAGATGCAATACAACCATTGCTTAGGAATTTCCCAGCAAACTTTGTGTTAATCTTTTCAAGTTGTCCTCTTGTTAAGTTTCTTTTGCTAATCCATAACACAAATTCAGAAGTTGATACCATATCTTCTTTTCCCCTAGTTAATCCATACCCATGTTATCCATGTATACTGTGAACTTCCTCATCGAGGTTTTTTTTTTTTTTTCCCCTCCCTCCCAAGGTTTTTCAGTACCAATTTAGAGAAATAGGATAAAAAGAATGAGATGCTGTCTGCCATGTTATTGCAGACTAAGTTGACAAGGGAGATTAACCAGCGTACACCTTTTTTGCTTTCTTTGCTACCTTCAAGCATGAAGGGAGAACATGAAACACTTGCATAACTGCTTAGTAGTATCTCCACACTCTCTCTGCTTACCAGTATTTGACAGCTTGATATTGGTGTAAGCAGTGATGTACTGCAATCATAACTTCTAGATAGAGTAGGATTCAGCTCCAGATTGTGCAGCCACATGGGTGGCATTGAACAAACAGGGCCACTTCAGATGCCACAGATGACACTGGGCATAGGGGAGAATTGCACTGTTTTAGAATAGTGGTTCTTCCACTAAGTGCTTAAAATGACTCCGGAGACCTGCGTTTAGGCAACCAAATGCTATCTTTAGACCATTAGCTGTTAAAGCCTCCACAGCCGCTCAGTTCATCAAACCAGACACTTAGTGGCAGGTCAGCTGAATCACTCTCCAGGTTCTGAGAACTACAGTGGGAATTTAGACACCTACTTAGTGTCATAACTTGGAGCTGAAATACACACTGTCTTACTAGCATACAAATATCTGTAGCCACTTCTGCTATATGCTGCAGTTAGATTTTAAGCCCTAAAACAGTCAGGTTTTTCCTGCATGTGCTCTTCTACCTTTAAATTTAAGTGGTATATGCTAGAGCAAAGGAGACTAAGTCTTTCCGCTAAAACCACTGTTTTTAGAACTATGGAAGCAGACAGGAAAGGACTGTGTATATTCTACAAAAAAAGTCATAAATCAACAACTCTGCTTCCTGAAATGTCAAATCAAGTGAATTGTATGCAACTGAAATGTTGCATGAAAAAGAGACTGGGTAATGGACTGCAATAGCCTCACTCAGAATACCCTTAGTGCCTCTAAGGGCACTATTTTGCAACCAAAACTGCATTTTAAGTTCAGAATTGTTCACACTATCAATTACGAAAGTGGGGGAGTGTTTGCTTTAAAAAATAAAAACAAACTATCTTCAGACAAAATGAATGCTTCCATTTACCAGAAAGTCTATGCATAAAGTAGATTTGGGTAACTGAACTAGTGGGAATAAATGCAGTCTGAAGGAAGCCTTATTTTAATGTAGTACTACAGGTTGCTGACTAGCTTGAAGGCAAGTCGCTGTTCCTAAACTCTGATTTGTCACAGTCTTCAAGTCTGTTTATAATTTGATTTCAAAATGAAAAAGGATGTATTTATATTTAATACTTAAGTTATCTATTTAGTACTTATTAAATACTGCTTGCATATGGAAAAGCAGTAAACTCAATGGAATTTGATTCATTTTAAATGGATATACTGACTTCAAAAGACATATGCAGATAACTTAAGTGCTTTTGAACAATGTATAAATTCAAATAGAATAGAGCTATAGTGACATGACGGATTGTGCTGAGAACTTTCTTCCAGAGACAGAATTCAGTTAGATCATTTTATTCACTTTGGTACAGTGACTTACTCATTCCCAATGTCTTCCCTCCCTTCTAGATGTGAATGGAAGAATCATCCTCTTAAGGTGTCTTCCAAAACTATGCTATTGCTAGATGCCCATCATGGGGGCTTCAAAAACGCCTGAACAGGAAAAGCCAGCAGTCACTTTGTGCCTTAGCAGTTGTCATACAGCAAAGCTAAGGTTGTGCCTTTACTAAGAAAGCAGCCACAGAAAGTTTTCTGTATAATCGTACTTACGGTCTTCCAGTATACTTCAGCTTCATGCCCTGAAAAAGAGGCATCCTAGGAAAGCAGACAGATGAAGATGTTCAGAGTACTGTTAGATACTGCCTGCTTTGCAATGAATCAAAGGGATACAGAATGAATCAAAGGGATCAAAGGGATACAGAATGAATCAAAGGGATACAGAATGCATACTTAGTTTCACTGAGCAACTGGATCCACAGCTGGATTGACACAGCTGGATTGACATCTGTCTGTACACCAGAATTGACATGTCAGGTGATGTTTCAGTATTATAGAGCTAACATTTACATCAGCCAAAGCTGTTATTTTTCAGAAATCTCTCTGCTAATCATTTTTACAAGCTTGAATTCCCAGCTTCTCCCAGAAGGGGCAAGCCAAGGAACCCTTTTCAGCCTCACATTTTCACTGTTTTTTAGATAACTAGGTTTGTTAGGCACACTCAGTAGCAGTAAGATGTTGAAGAGGAATTCACTAAACCTTAAAGATAATCAGATATGGCTGGAAGCAATGCTTCTATCTTCTGCAATGCTGAACATCCTTCTGGATAACGTCTAGGTATAGATCCAGAAGACTAACAAGCTATAATGTAGTCATGAAGTCTTAAGTGGACAACAGAAGTTTTCTGCCTGCTCTATAGAGGGCAGGAGAAGCCTGCTTGCTTCCTTGCAGCTGTTAATATTTTGGGCAGAATGGACCATATCACTCTTTCCCTGTTACATATAATTTGCTGATAATACTGTCAAGTTATTAAGAAAGCATCAGAGCCACATCCAATTTGCTTCCACTACTGAGGAAGACTCCTTTGCTTCATTAGATTTGCTGTCCTAAGTACTACCTCTAGCTTTATGTGTTGCAACAGAACAGTGCCACTATCCAGGCAGCTACTTATTTCATGCTGTCCTCTTCCAGGTGTTTAAGCCAATCCCATAATTTTCTAACCAAATCACTCTGGACAAAGAAAGGCAATTAGTACCTGTAGGAGGTCTCTGAGTCAGACTGTGTAAGCCATCTCCTTGATAGATGTTGCAGTCGCTTGAAGATGGTGGGTAGATGGTTCTGTATACAGTCCAGAAGAGAAGATAAATGGGAGCAGCTCTCAGGCTCTTGACTCTGGCCCAGGAATTCTCATGATATTGCCCTGAATGAGCAGGCCAGTTAGGTCTGGAGATAAATAAATTGGAGCTGGACCCTCCATGCTGGCCATGCTCAGCCAAAGTTTAGAAATTTCAGTGAGGGCTTGAAATCTGTAAGATGAGAAGACATGCACTGCTGGGGGGAAAGGAGAGGGTGGGTGGAAAAAGCAGGAGCTCTTTAAAGCCAAGCAGTTGCATTAGAAAAGCAATACTGATGTTAAGGCAATCGAATTCATGCAGGGCTTAGATTCTTCTAGGATTCAGCAGAAGCTGGCACTACTAGCAGACACTGAACTTAACAGGCTTTTGGAACAACTTCCCAATAAAGTCAGCCATACATGGGTTATCGTTCCATGAATATTAGATTTTTTTTTGTTTACTTTTAACACATACACTAGATAAGTTGCTATTATTCTAAGTCCCTGAGCGTCATTTCATCATTTTTAGGCTGCTCACACAGTTGCTACAACTCCTATATTTACCCATTGGTTTGGCATTAATGCATGTGTTTCCTTTATTTTCTTCAGACTATTCCATGATTCCATTTTCCTCTTCCTGTTAAGATCAATACAGAAAAAATGAGTCCTCTTATGTAAAAGAATCAAATTCTCACCCCTTCCCCCAAACTGAGATTAGATGTTCAAAGATTTGCTGTTTTATACAAAAAGTATCATAACATTAGACATCCTGCTTCCAAGATACTAAATTATAAGCCACTGTTCAAATGGAATTCAGCCTAGAACAACTGAATTCATGTTAAAAGTTACCACTGCTTGATTGTAATACAATGTACATCTTAATCTTGAAAGGGAACGAGGTTATGGTCACTGTAGTGAGAGCTATTTTAAAGAATTAGCATACATTTCAGATTTAAACGAGTACTGTACTGACATTCAAGAATTTCAGTCCCCATACAGACTGAGATGAACAGCACATTTATTTATTTCAGTTACAACAAAGACAGACAAGTCAACCTTACAACCAGAAAGGCAATGAAGGCCTCATTAGCTTAGTTGATAACCATTTCATAATCTAGGCAACATGTTATGATTTCTTGAGATCACAGAGAAAACATCCCCTTGTTTAAACAAGTTTTCCTTATTTAGGTTTCACTTAAACTTCCTGTAAGAACAGCACTGTTAACAGGATCGAAAGGGACCACTGATGTACAAAGCCTACATCCTCCTCCCAGCCTCCAAAAAGCATAAAAGTGTAGAATTTATTCAAAAAACTTATATATATAATGCAGTCATGATCACAGCTAGTAGAAAGGGAAAAAATTAAGTTTGATTTCCAGATGGGGTTTATGATGCATAAAACTTTCTCATGTGGCAGTGCACTTTTTTTTTTTTTAGTAATGAAACTCTCCTCATTTTAAGCCAAAGCCTACTGCAACTTCTGTAGTAAGGAGAGAGAAAAAAAAAAACAGAGCTCACAATAAAAAGGGATTTCCCTGCACCCCCCCCCACACACACACTCTAGGTAAAAATTCTGAATTAAAGGAAGCGTTAGAAACATGGGAGAACTTACTATATAACAAGTGCCAAGCATAAAACCGCTTTCCTAGACTTCAGTGTGTTTAGAGGCAATAGAAAAGACTGAATTCAGGAGTGGTTGACAGTGGGATACAGTGCTACAGGTTGAACATGACCCACTAACAGACAAACCCAAAAGCATGCATGTATCCCACCACAAAGGAAAGACATGCTTGTCTAGCCTGCTCATTTCTGCAGTTTGCTCTAGTATTATCTCCTCTTTCCTTTTTTACCACGTTATTCCTTCACTCCTTCAAAGGACCACTTAAAGTAAGAGTCTCCATAGTGCTCCTTATTCTCCAAAAGATTCTCTCACTCTGTCTAGGGATACAGAAACAGTAGGAGAAAATGAGTGCAACTCATCTCTTCAGCTGTCCTTCTAAGCTGTATTTAGATCTAGAAAACAACAGAAACTGGCATATCAAGTACTGTCCCATCCTTAGCTGTTTTAACAGTATAATTGAGGCAGACCATAGCTTTTCAGTCAATTGCTAACAGGTCAGTTTTTGGTACATGGAAATACTGATCAACTGAAGAAAAATGTATAAATATATATGTATATACACATACATACTTTCACTGGCCTCACCTCAGTCAACTGATTATACCCCTTACCACCCAAATAAGGGAAATACATTAGATGCTACTCGCAACAAAAATCAGAATCACAGCCAGAACTATTCATTCACGAGGAGTATCTTTTTGGCTCAGTCAAGACTTTTGGATACCTTAGCTTACATTCAATTCTGTGAGGCAGCCACCATGATTTGATTTACCCAAAGTACTATTTTTAATGGGGCTGTTACCATCTTGAAATTGTAGTTTAAAGTTAACCAGTAATACAAAACATGTTTCAGTGTTTCCAGTGAAGGAGCTGAGGAAAAAAAAAAAAAAAAACTGTAAGAAACCATTGCTGCAATTTTATTTTAACAAAAGGGCAGATTTATTCATGTTTACAAACAAATTTCAAAAACAAAAAGGAGAACATGTATGCTATCCACTAACAACCTTTCAAAATGCCAACAGCCCTCATGTTGCATGAAGGATCCTATAGATTAGGGAAAAAAATCCACAGTTCCACTCACAGTTCACCAAGACAGCACTAAACTAACATGTTTAGACAAAAACAAAGGACTAAGATTCTGATGTATTTTGATTTAATCCATTTTGCCCGAGATAACAGAAATATTTCAAGCAAGTTCCATCACATATTGATGTCCTGCATTAAACAATCCTAAGTTCTGAACAAAAGTTATTTAGTAAGTTTCTCAAAATTTTTTAAAAATTAAACAGTTGTTTCAAAACCATTAAGTAGTAAATGTATTTAAGAAACTAATTAGGACAGAGGCCATAACTTCATTAGAACACCACTGCTCATGTTTTTACAAAGCATTAGTGTTATCTATTTGGCTATTAATATCAGCAATTTATCTACAATATTTAACAAGGTAAATTGCAGGCAAAATTTAGTACAGTTTCAATAGAAACACCCTTTTCCTGAAAATACAGCAGTATTTGAAGGACTATTTTTTTGTTTTTTTTTTTTTGTTGTTTTTTTCTCTGCATCATTTATAAGGAAGCTTCCCATCTATGAACAGGAACAAAAAAGTATCTACAAACCTTGTAAACAGATCTGTATCATTTATAAACATAAATAATCCAAATTATTAACAGCCAACAGCAGAATTAAAGTATCATTTCAGTGATCCAGGGCCTCCTTGCCCTTCCCAGCCTTCCCCTCACAAAAGGATCAAGATAAACTAAAGCTCTGCTAACACACTGTTCAGGACCATTCTTAAGTACAACAGATGATCCACAGGTCACTTATGCTGAGTTACTGTTTATCTGTCAGAGTTCATTATTACTCCCACCCCCAGAAAAGCACCCTCCAGTCTGGCAGAAAGCTTTTTTTAAAAAAATAAATCTACATTCGTACAAGTGTGTCTTCTGTTGAAGTCCAAGACAAGAATATCATCTTGTCCATCATAATGTGTGAAGAGACCCAGTTTCAATTTCTTTACAATGCAGCTAGTGTGTTAACATTCAGCTTACAATCAGAGTGATGTTTCCAAACTATGTAGCGGGCTCCCTGGGGATGAAGAGGTAGCAGACTTGTTCGTGTCTGTTGTAAGGTGAATTCCACTGTCAACCGCATTGTTATTTTTATTGGGAGAGGGGGGAGGAGTAGAGTTGCGTTTTGTTGGAGCATCATCTTCAGCATCAGTATCATCAATAAGGGGAATATGAGGCTCGGAATCTTCTATTCTAAACTCAGGATGTGTCATAAAATTGTGAATTGAGCTTCGTGTCTCAGGTTTCTCTAACCCCTCATATAAGGAGCTACGAAATGCATTCACCACTCGGATCTGTAAACAACAGAAAAAAAGGTTGTTAAAATGCTGCAGGCTTACTGGTAATGACATGGTTCTTATGAGTTTGAATCCACAAACAGCTAGACATGAGTGAATCGAATTTGTATGTGATGCAGTGGAACTTGCAATAAACTGTAAAAATGAAGAGCATTTCAGTAGAGCACTGCCAGTCTACAAAAGTAGGAATAAAAATTGTGAGAGTACTGCAAAAAGCTGAAGGGCCTAAAAATTCAGACATGACACTAAAATTCTTCAATTATTTAGCATGGGCTAAGCATTTTTCAAAAGTGAGGCCAACATTTTTTAATCTACTTATTCACAAATTAAACAAATTTCTGTGAGTTTTTTTGAATACCGAGGGGGGTAGAAAGCTGAAAATAAGTTAGAGGATAAAAGGGTTACTAATTCTCATGCTAGGAATTAGGATGTCAACTGACTATGAAAAAGCCAAGCAAGTGTAAGCCAAATGGCGCAATGACTGGACATTTACAAAGTGTCATGCAAAAAAGGATACTGCTATAACAGCTGTAAATATTCGAGTATATTTCCATTTACCACACTAGAGAAAGTTTCTTACTGAATAATGATTTGCAAGTTTAAAACCAGAACCAGGAAACTGAACACGGTACCGTACACTTCAGATGCAGCCATGACAGGCTGCAAGTTTGAAGAATCTAGCACAAAGTATGACAGATGATCAGGCTTAGTTTAATTGAATTTTCAATTTACAGTGAGTTAATGGACAAGTTTCCTTGCCTGAAGATTATTTCAAATCTTTTCATTGTTTGATTAGCTTTTTTTTTTTTTTCAAATCAGAAAGGAAGCTAAAGTTACAGAATTTGTAACTAAATGTTTTGGAATAAAGTTAGATAGAATAAAAGCAATACAACTTCACTTTGTGAACAGTGCAGGTCCCAAGTTGATTTTGGTATAAGCTTTTCAAACTGCAATTTGAAGGCTGAAACCACCTGCTCACATCCCCCTTCTCTGCCCAAACCCCACACAGTTCCCTGACCAACTACAGGTACTGAGGATTCATTAATGAACTGATATAAAGCAAGCAAGGCTAAGTAGGAGTAAATGACTCCTCTGTCCAACACTTTCATCAGGATACAGTTTCCCTTCTGGTACCATCCCATTCAATTCTCAATATCTCTTGAAAGTTCAACTTTTAAGTAACTTGAATAATTCTCTAAGAAGGTATGGTTCCAATCCAAAAGCTCCTCTGTTGTATAAGTGGGGAGAAATTCTAGAGTAAACAACAACAACTGACTGTTACAAAACAGTAAGTCCAGTTTTAAGAGATTTTAACACATTCAAGGCAATATATTTCAAGCTGAGAGAAGCATCTCGTGAGTAGCACTTCCATACAGGATGCACTGAATTCCTTGGTAAGTAAATATAAATGGACTTCCAGGTGAAGGAATGAAGCTGAAAGGTCAAACAGATCTGAAGCACTGACCTCAAAAGAGCTAAGATATACCAAATGCCTCACTAAGTCCACTCACAAAAGCAACACGCTACCAAATTGTTGTAATGTACAGTGCTTGTGTAAGTCCTAGATTCTGACTGTGTTCTTTGACCTCTAGAAATAGCAGGGGATTCCCCTCTACCACCACCTTCAAGAGCACTTTCACAAAAAAGTCAAAGCTACACAAGTCCATATTTTTATAGTACAACTAGATAGCTAGGTCCCATTGACAACAGAAACCATTAAAGTAAGGAGGGGTGTCCTACTGTGACTATCAATACAGAGAGAACAGGAAATAAGTCTTAATGTGTTTGAGAAGATAAGGGTTACAACAGCAGCTAGTGCTTTACTATTCTCATCGCAAGAAAACTGAGCGCACTCTTAAGGAATTGACTTAGTTACATGAGCTCTAAACCAAGTACAGCACATTGCATAAACTGTCCTGGCACTTACTAAAAAAAATTAGTGGTGCCATTGTGCCAAACTGAATGTTTACAATGCCTTCATTGGGCATGTTGCATCTCTCATTCTTCCCACTGTGCCACTGATTTTTGTGGTAAACTGAAATGCAACTGGCTCATGAGACCAGTTTTCTCTTGCTTCCAGATGGTAAGGTATATCATGAGCAGTAACAGAGAATAATTTTTGGCTCAACTAAACAGCTGTGATTATCGCAGGAATATAAGCATATCCACAATAAAGGCTTGATTCATATGCAGACTGCATACTAAACAAATGGTTTGAATCATGACACAGAACACTCGCATGAACTCAAGACTCTGAAGGAGTCCAGCCATGAAGGCAGAAATCAGACCATCTGCATTTTAAGCTATACTTGAAAGGGAAAAGTTAAGTGTTTTGAAGGCTTTATTTTCAACTTCCTAAGATAATCAGACAAGAGAGGTAACTATAAATAAATAGCATAAGCAAGGAGCAAACAAGACAATTTGTTATCTGTAATTTATACTGTCAACAGGCCTTCCTCATATTAGTACCAGAATAGCAAGGAATGCAATAAGCACTCCAAAACCTCCTAGCCAGATGGCTGCTTAAGAGTTGCAACCTCACTTCACAGGAACATCTGAACTATTTCCTTGGAAACAGCTCTCTGAAGAGAGACACAATGAAGTCACATTTGCTTCTCATTAATACATATTAGTCATCAAAAGCTGTTCTCCTGAAGGGTGTAGCAATAGGTAGTGCTTTTTAACAGGGATTGAAAAATAAATCCCTACTATTGCAGCACTGCATCTACATTGGTCATTTGAAGCAATGAGATGTTGTGGTGCCCATTAGATTCTGCTCAAATGGCAGCATGGTATGAAGTTGCTCTCTAGGCGGTCTTGAATGTTTAATGTTCTTCAGCATACTTAAGGATACAGGTTACTCATTAGCATTTTAAGTAGGAGATGCAATCCTGCACATCCTTAGTGTTAAATATACTTTTCATTTAGTGTTCTTGAGGTATGCACATTTGTGAGCTGAGCCTCTCAATACTACTGCAAGGTAGAGAAATATCTTTTTTGCTAACAGAGGAAAAAGTACAAGAGATAGGTGCTTGTGCAAGCTCACAGAGAAATTTCGGCCAAGCCAAAAAATTATCAGAAGAGGACATTTCTTTAAGACAGCTCCTGAAATTAAGGATCTTCATCCATCCAGCAATCTGAAAGTTTAAAGAAAAAAGAAAACAGTCTTCCCACAAGAGAGAATTATTTACAAAAAAAAAATATTTAACCATCCTCTAGTAAGTTAGAGAAGGAGGTTAAACATGTAACGTTTAGGATGTAATGCAATTAGGATGGAAAATTATTTCAACAATAGTTGGATATTGATGGTTAATATCTATAACTGTTCTACATCTTCAGATCCCAGAACTTAAGCCTACATACATGAGTAATTGAATCTCTAGCCTTTAAAGAAAGGAAGGCTGAAACTGAAATGCCACTTAGAGCACAATATAAAGAGGACAGAATTAAGGTGAAACAAAAACTTCGTTCTCACTGATGGCTTATGAACTGCTGCCAGAAGAACCTAGAGAGGAAAAAAATATCATTCAGGTTTGAATGAAAGTTTCACCATTTAATGCATAAGCCTTTTTTCTGTTTATATTAGCTGATTAAATCTTTCTTCTCCCTTGTACACATTCAAGAAGCCTTGATTCGCCACCTGAGTCCTGATGTTGAGAAAGTTGTGTTTAGTAAAAAAGATCCAACAAAGGCAGAGATTCAGAAGTTCCTTGTGGGCTACAAAGAAAATGCATTTAGTGCTCCATGTCCTAAGTACATTCATTTTTTAAAAAATATTTGTTTCCATCTACTTATTTGAAATATCATTTGTTCTTCCACCTACTTATTTTACCTTTTAAAGTATCGTGTGCTGTAGTGCAAGACAGCTACTTTTGCTGGCCTAACCCCATGATTATCAAGTATTCACTTATTTAACATAAGTCATCCTAAGAGGCATATACTCGAAAATTTACAACAGTTTTCCTGTTTTTCCTTTAAACATCCCTCTGCACATGAATGGATGAAGGCACAGGATGTGCAGGCTCACAGCTTTCATGTTAAAATCTTTTGTTGCAACTGTTCCACCTGTTCTCAGCCCTCTAAGAAAAAAGTCTTGAGGACTCCACTTTGTGCAAAAGCTTTATGAAAAGCCTGAACGATGATTTTTGAGTACTAAGGAGAAAGTGAGAAACGTTAGGTATATGAATTAGGAAATGTTAATTTCATGCACTTTAGGAACACACACTCACACCCCACAGTAGTAGAAGCAGTAGTAGAGGAAAACACTACATGTGTAGGGGTAGAAATATTTGTTACATCATGGTGCTGGCTGGCGATGGAGGGTTGCCGCCTTAGAGCCCCCTGAATGGTACTTCCACTCTGGAAAGCATTCACTACATCCATCTGCAAGGAATCAGAGATTGTGACAGCTTGCTCAGCAAGAGAGAGAGAGAACAAGAGAAAGGACCATCTCAACTATAACACACAAAGAAAAAAGGCACTTTTCATAGAGCAGATACACAGGCAAGATTTGCATTTAGAGCTGAAGAAAACAGAGGACCCTAAGGGAATATACATCCATCCATACCCCCTTTTGAGAGTCTCAGCCACACCATCTAGAACGGCCATCTTAGTCAAGGGATTGGGGATGAGGGAAATCTTTTCCTCTCCAGAACACCCAGTGTCCTACCTTTTCCAAGACCATACCTGAGTTTGTATCCTGTTCAGGCCCCTAAACCACAAGATCTGACCACGACGTAATTCTCTCTCAGCATGATCAATCTCTTCTACATCTTCTGCTAATTCTTCTTCAGGAATCTCTTCCTTTTGCGTTCCATGACCAGCTTCTTTAAGGAATTTCAGACGGCTAGTTGGAATTGTTGAAATCAGCTAACAGTGAATGAAAATATGAATCAGGATTTTTTTTTTTGTTTTAAACTTAAAACAAACAGAATACTAGACTTCAGGCTTAACAAAATATCCTGTTCTTGATTAGCAAAGCTGAAAGACAAATGATAAAAATAGAATGAGTGCATTAACATAGAGCAAGCACTTCAACCAAATAGCTGCAAAGCTGGGAGTTTCCTTACCATCTCAACAGTAGTGTGAAGTTAAACTTGGATTACAAACCTAAATAACAAGAGTTTGTACCTGCTAGGTACACAAAATTCCACTGTAGGATTACTTGACTACGCGAGGAAGGAGCAGTGCTAAAGCTAAAAGAACCATTAATTCTGTAGATTGTGTCTGTATCTAGCAGTGCTACTAGACAGTTACTACAGAGCTTTCAGAGCTTCAGTTTGATCAAAGTGTGAACTGCTCCTTAATTGAGAGCTACAGCATTTCATTACAAGTAGCCACAGCTAATTCAGAAATACAGAACGGACACACATTCTTTTGTCACCTGGAAGATATCAATCCTTTTGGAAGATGAGTGATGCTTCCAGAACCATTATCCTAAAATATTAATTTGCTACTTGTTGGACATTCATTCATCTAGCCCAAACTAAACAAAGCTGTATGGCTGTTCCAGCTTTCCCTACCCTCAGGGCTCTTCTGGTGAACTGTGTAGCTAAGAGTCATCTTCTGATACATTCCATCTAGCAGATCCAGTTCAGTTCCAAGCCTGCTTTCCTTGTGCCTCACAAAACTAGAAGGCTGTTTCAGCAGCTGCAGAGGAAAGACTGCTCCAAAAGCAAGAGGAACTGTCCTTCAGGCTGAAACTGCTACTATGCAGTGCTCACACATGAACAGTATCCCAAGAAAGGAGAAACAAGTTTATACTATTCTCAAAAAGCAAAAACTCTTCTACCTTAATGAGATGGTGAAGCAGCATGAACTACATCAGGGAAGCTCTACCCCTGCAAGACACTTTGGGTCAAAGGTGTTTCAAGTCATCTTGATTCTCTTCTGGGCTACCTTTAAACCTCATCAGAATGACTTCATTTGATTTCTTTAAATAATTTATTTTCCAGAGAACCTTACTCCTAAAAAGCTTATACTGACTGTTAGAATATGCATCTATGTGTTACTCTGACTGTTTCATATTGAAAATTGAAGCTTTCTTTGCAAGATGGAAGAGAAGGGAAGGAAGAGAAGTCATACTGGAAATCTCATCATGTGCTATGAAAAGTTTAGACAAATATGCTGTTAAATAAAAACTAGGTACCTCTAAAGTTTTATGTAAAAAGCTTGTGGCTTACAAGCACCATTGTGCATGCAATAGTAATGAAAGCCTGAAGAAAATTCAAATTACAGTTGCCTAATAGTTGGAAGAGCTTTCCAATTATTTCATAATTATGAAAGTGAAGACATTTAAGAAGCTCCAGGAAGAATTCCAAGAAGTTTAAATAAAAATACAACCAAGTAGAACAATTGTGATTCTCAAGGAAAACATTACATATAAGTTAAATATATTTAAACAATAGTACCTTAATTGCATCTGTATTCTTACAGAAGTTTTTCTAATATTTATCTGGCTAAAGATATAATTTCATATTTAAGGGGTAACTACAGCTGTTTCTAGTTAAAAGTTACTAAATATATACCAGCCAGAGCATCCAGTTACAAAATATAACTAATCAATCAAGTCAGAGTAAGGATTATCCAACTAAAGGACTTATTGAACTAGACAATTTTAAGTAGTATTTACTTTTAAGCTCCGTATCTACATATGGTCCGCTTGAAAGAGGAGGTTTTCTGAGAACTGACAAAAACACATTACACAGAAAATACAAACAAAGCAATGCAAGTAAATATTTAGCATTTTGAAAAAAGTAGTTTACCTGGCCCCAGAGTAGTGTTCCCATGCCCAGGAAAATGGACCACAGCCACTGTTCAACCGAGAGTTCTGAGCAACTAAAAGGCTTCCCACCAAACTGCACAATAATTATCTGTGAAGAGGAGCATCATTGTCAACATACAATGAATCAGTGATCTCTTACCAGAAAATTCCTTCATGCTTCAACATCACTGTAGACAGAATTCTAAATAAAATTCATACAATTGTCCATTTTATTAAGCATACTCTACTACTGTCTCAACAGTTCAAGCTACTTCTTAACCAAAACGATATTCTCTTGCTTTTCAGTATTTCAAGAACCATTAAATAGTTTAGTTATTCTTCAAACATTATGTTCAGAAAAGCCTGCTGGCCACCATTCTTCATGCTTACAGTTTTTCCTTCAGTTGACATTTACAGCATGTAATGCAACAAATTTACAGTGATTAGTTATCATACAAATGCCCATCTCAGAACCAAGTTAAGTAATAAACTTCTACTGTTAACGAATCTTAGCTCCACAAGAAATAAAGATTTCTGAAATAGCCCAAAAGAACATTAATATACATTCTGCCAGCGTTAAATGCAAGACTGTAGATGTCATGCTTATGATTGCTTACGTTGCAAGACTTTGGGGAAAAAACAAATCTCAAAAAGTAAATTAAATAAGCTCTTAATACCTTATTTATTACAAGAAGCTGTACAGGCCCTGATGAGCAAGGTATCCCACTGCATAGGAATTATATGCATGAAAGTCTGTGCCCTGAAGAATCAACAATTCAAGTAGCAGGGCAAGTGTGAAAAGAAGACAATATTGACCATTATTAAGTAGGACACCTGTGAGCTGGAAAGCCCAAAAATATCTGTTATTTTGTTAAAACACAATAAATCACTTTAAGACAACTGAAGAGTTACTTGACATTCAGTCAACACAAACCTAGCTGCAGTCAGGAGCAATTTCTGCATATTTGCTTTTGTTGCACAACAACAGCCTGCTATATATGCAATCCTAAAAATAAAAGTAGCTTTTGAGAGAGTATAAGCTAAAGCAAACTACAACTGGGAGAAGAAGAAAGTGAACTAACTTTACAAGAAGCAAAGGTGCATACATCTGCATTGCTTGAATGGTTATGACCTTGGTCAACTTTACGGAATTCCAAACTTTAAGAGGCTTAAGTTGGGATATCTCTTCATAAATCTAGAATAACTTAAGTCAAAATGGGGGAAAAGTTCTGTAAAAAATGCAGTATACTAATTTGTTGGTTATTTCATTGCACCTTTAATGATAAATTAAACTTTAGGGCCAGTTAGAAGGTAAAGCTACCTCATATAAACTATATTTGTTTAGATACAGCTTTGACCTGGTATTTGTAAATATCAGTAGGTTAAATTGATCAATTTCAGATAATTCATCTTGTTAATTAATACTGAGTTAAATAACTAGCTCTTACAAATCTTCCTATATACAAAAAAAGAAGGTCCCTAGATACCAGTGGTTATTCAGATCAAATTAAGAACTAAGGCAGCAGCATCTATATAAATAACTGATTTCTGAAAGAGGACGACAAAAATCAATACCTAAGCTTGAGTTTCTAAAGTTTATTCATGTTTCTAGTCTCATTAAGAAAATAAGAGAAGTTATGCAGTGTGATTTTTCTACAGTTCTGTAGGAAAAAAAAAAAAAAAAAAAAAAAAAATCGGCTTTTGTTCAGATGCACAGGCAGATATTATGGGCCAGAGTCCTAACTTTGAATATGCAACTTCATTACATTCTGCAGTAAGACTAGAACACTAAGATCAGACTGAGGGACTGGAGAATTCTAAGAGACAGACAAGTATTTCTACACTTCTACTGATTTGCGAGGCCTTACCAGAAAGCCCTATCAAGCAGCACTTCCACGTGATTTCTAGGAGTTTAATGTGAAAAATCTTCAGTATCAAACTTACAGAAAAGAAACATCTGACGCTAGTTGTTAGTATTTTGAAGGTAAGCAAGTACAGCAGCATATGAAGCACATTCCCCCGTCTGCCCCCTCCAAAGCCTTCAGTTACTTACCTGCACAACAAATGTCCCCAGAACAATAGTACAGAAGATTGCATTGTTAAAGATTCCTTCAAAAACATTTCTTTCACCATGAATTTTTCGGGCATTAATTTCATTAAAAAGCTGCATCATCACAAATGTGTTAAATACAATAGTATAGTGCTCTGAAGGAGGAGCATGGAGAGGTGCATTTCTTCCACTATCGATATCAAAAATTTTCTCACCTGTGTAAAAGAAACATTTAACAACAGCATAATTGGTAAGATTTTATACACATAGACAGAACAGACATCTCCATAAAGCTATCATCATAACTTTGTACAAACTTCAGTATTCTTACCAGCAAACAGGAGTGTAAAGACCACCACAAGTTGGTAGAACGCGTGTCCCAAAATATTCTTCATCATTGTACGAGAAATCAAAGGTTTGTTTCTACCATAAGGCTTTCGCAACAAGAGAGCTTCAGTGGGTGGTTCTGTTGCCAGGGCAAGAGAAGCTAACGTGTCCATTATGAGATTTACCCACAGCATCTGCACAGCTTTAAGTGGAGAATCCTATAAAGATAGATACAGAAACCCTCCAATCTAAGTGAACAAATTGCAGCTATTAAAGGCATTTATTAAACACGGGCATGTTTTGAAGAGCATTATGTTCTTTGGGCTAGTATTCAACCAGAAGCTTGAATTCAAGAGTTAATCAGTGAAGGCATTTTCAACCTTTACTAGTGGAAACAATCCACACCAGTACGTACTTGTGTTATGCATGCTCCCGTGAAAGCAACAATTACTGCTACTACATTGACAGTAAGCTGGAACTGAAGAAATTTTGAGATACTGTCATATACGTTTCGTCCCCACATAACTGCTTTAACAATACTTGTGAAGTTGTCATCTGTAAGGATAATATCAGAAGCTTCTTTAGCTACATCTGTTCCAGCAATACCCTGGTAGAAAAAGAAAGAAACACACTATGAGATTTAACAGGATGCACTGACTTAGAGAGCAAAAGCTATTATGCTGGCTACCTGACTGTTCCTTGCTACAAAAGGCTATATAACACCTTGCTAGCTGCAAATTTTACATCCAGACTGATAAATCAAATACAATATTGAAAGACTGCTGTCAGCCTTTCAATCATCGTGGTGAGTCTGCTGTATTTTTAAAATCCAAAAGAACTGTAGGCAATGAGATTCACACACCACAAAATATAAACAAGCTGAAGAACCTCATTTGGCATTGAGTAAATCAAAATGCTAGCAGTTCTGAGCACATTAAAGCAAAGTTCTAATCCAGTTAATGTTGGGGAGGAGGGGAGAGTAAAAAAATTCTGAGCATGCCTCCTCTTAGTTTTATTTGAAGAGCCAACATATACCAAGATAATATGGTTTAAAAAGCCCACAGCACCAAGTTCAAAATTTAGAGAAAAGGTGACAGCTCAAGAGATAGCAATTTTTTGGCTTGTTAATAGATATGGGTTAGCAGTACTCTGAAAGGAAGTGCTGGTTGCAAGTGGGTTATAAAACATTTTAGAGCCCTTGTAAAAATCTAGCTCTACAGGTGGCTATTTCTGAGGTTCATCTTTTTAAATTTTTTTAAATCTCCAAGGATCAGGTTTGAGAAGTAAAATGAAGTTTTATATCCTTTAAAGAAAGTAGCAGTAATAAAAGCAGGCAGATTATCTAGACAGCATATGAGCTCTCCCAAAGAAAGGTTACTGAACTCGATCAAACCAACGACCACCAGATGGTGCAGTACTACCGTTTAGTCCATGCCTAAGCAGTCTGCTATATGGATTTCAGCAGTAGAGCAAGATGTGATGCACATCTCCAAACTTTTTTTGCAGAAAAGCTTTGACATTAAACAGTAGACTACGTATGCCATTAAGTTTTAAGCAGCTGTAGCCTCCTACAGTATCTAAACAGTTTGTTATGTCTAGTATGCACTTCTCTAGGATAGCTTTTTGAAATACTGTAAGCAAAATATTTAACTTCAATAATAAATTTAGTGATCTTTATTCTTAATTCATTATTTTGCTAAGAAAATGAGTCACCTGCACAGCTATACGTACAACTTAAAGGTGCATTTATAACATCTACAATATGCTATTTAAGTAATATTAGATAAGCAGTCAGAGAAATGAGCTTCTTACACAGATAAACATAGATGGCATCTGCAGGAAGCACCTACATTCTGGAAGATGAAAATAAATATCCTCTGATAGTGCTAACTACAGCAGCTAATCAACAGCAGAAAACAGGCATTTATTATAACAAGACTGTTACAATCCAAAAAACATTTCATGTGTAGCTGTCAAATTTGGAAGTTACGCTTTTGAAAAAAGCTCCCCAAGAATGGCACAAAAGCTCTTCCTTTCCTCATTTTTTCACTCCAAAGATAAGTATCCGAGTCAGCACATCTGTATGCGTTCTAGGAAGAGTGGAGCTTTTGCTTCTTAAAAAAAAAAAAAAAAAAAAAAGACTTACTAAAAAGCCTGAAAAAGACAAAAGTGACCTGCTGGCACCAAACTATCATAGCACCTTCTCATCTTAAGGCTGAGGAGGAATCTTGAGGCAAGAGGAAATTCTAGAAATATACCTTCAGTGCTTGGAAAGAGACAGAAGATAACCGAAGCCTACATACTTAAGGCATCCCTCCATCTAGTATTAATGCTTTAAAACTGTTTGCTTGAATTGATAGGATCAATCTGTTTCAAGTATGATCATGCCAGGCACTTACTATCACTTATTCTAGGAATCTGCATACCATAAGAAGCCAGTATTGCTAGTTTTTCCTTTATTTTCATAGACATATAGATTTTAAACCAGATTTGAGTAAAAACTTCAGTCTGGTTTACAAACAAATGTTGCAAGCGATCAGGTTTTGTAAGGCACTCGCTTTATAGCTGCTGTTTGCCAAACACTTGTTGAAAAAGCGCGAAGTAGAAGATGATCTTGTCTGTAGAATAAATACAGAATGAAGCAAAGACATTTCTCAAAAAAGCCAGTAAGTGTTGCCTGTAGGAGAGATGTTTATTATTAAAATGTGTGTGTCTTTTTAATAAGAGTTATCTGAAAAGGAATTGAAGTTTTGTCCTCCCATTCCTTCAGGTCAGGCCAGAAAGCACAAAGTAACATTAGATTCCCAAAAATTGCTATACACTGCTTAGGACTTTGCAATAAATTAGTACTTAACACAGTAATGATTAACAACAAGGTAAGCCTAGAATATGCTGTTTATCCCCAGCTATTAATGGGCCCTGTCTAACACCTAAGTTTGGCTACTGTTTCAAAGGTTGTTTGAGAATTTTGAGAAAGCTACATAATCTAAGAAGCCATCCAGGCAAATGCTAGTCTTAGATTGCTGTAAAATCCTCTGACTTCAGAGTTCTATAGGGGGTGTTCCTTAGTGCAGCCTGCAAAAAACATTTTAAACATCAAGTGGTAGTTTCTCTAATGATAATCTCCCTGTCTCATTATTTAATGAGAGACAGACAAATACATACAAGACTTGCATCGGATGCATTTGTAAGTCTTACTGAAAGTCAACGCAGTATGCTTTTTATCACACAGTCATTTTACCATATGCTGATCAGATCTCATTTCTGAAATCTTAGACTACAGTATCAGTATAATCTTGCTACACTTTGCAACAAACCTTTCTATAAAAGGTTTTGATTTACAACTGATTGGGCATCTGTGATTTTAAGTTTTATTCAATGGCAAATGCCACAAACACATTTTTCATCAAATAAAGACAAGATTAAGTTGGAAGACTGAGGAGGGAAAGAGAGCAGTGAGAAGTGAGAGGAACGTTGACTCAATTACATTAAATTAGTTGTATATTAGGCCACTAAAAAAGTAATGTTGTTCAATCTTCTTTTAAGTGATTTGATAATCTGTTTTAGCAAAATAGGGCTTAAACTACTGAAGATAAGTCATATGAGTCATACCATAGCAAATCCAACATCTGCCTTCTTCAGTGCTGGACCATCATTGGTACCATCACCAGTCACTGCTACAACTTGCCTCTGTTCAAAGATCGTGCTGTCAATTATACCTAAAATAAAACAACATCTCAGTGTTATAGTTCAATATTGACAACACAGCACAGATTAAAGCTAAGAAAGCACAGATTAAAGCTAAGAGAAAAGCCTAGTTTCATCTTCCTCAGAGTCACCAAGAAATCACAACAGATAGTTCAGGTTGATTTCATTTCTCAAGTAGTAAAAATTGGTTGCCAAGTGATGACTCCCTCATGGGCGTTTCCCATTGCTAATGATCCTGAATATCTTCTAGGAGCAGAATTTTACCTAGAAGCTCAAATAAGGATAGAAATTTTATATAAGTAGTTTTGAGAGGCAAAAAAAAAAAAAAAGTCTAAGGTTTGTGAAAGAAGATATTTACCTTTTACTAGTGTGTGTTTGTCAGTAGGAGATGATCTTGCAAGAACACGAAGCTTTGGCCAAATTTTATCTATTCGCTCTTGTTCTATCTGCAAAAACAGCAATGGTTATATTTTGCAGTTAGGAGCCTGAATAAAGATATCTGCTCATCTACTTTAAGTAGCCAATGTGCTTACCTCTCCTTTTTCATTGCGTATTCTCCTATTGAAGTCTTTGCCTTCTAAACACAGAAAGTCTTCACCAGGATTCAGAATACCACATTTTAATGCAATAGCACGAGCAGTATTAATGTTATCACCAGTGACCATACGTACAGTTATGCCTGCACGCTGACATTTTTTTATTGCATCGGGTACCTATGTGCAAAAATAAAATAAAATCCCAGGCTTACGATTGCACATTAGCTAAATAAATCTAGATATGTCAGTGAAAGGAAAGTCTTTGGCTCAAACCAAGATCTCCACCCTTCCCCCCTCCCCGCCCCCGCAAGTGTTCTATTTCAAAAATCAGTGTAGTTTGTTATAAGAGTTAAGTAGCTTACCTTAATCCTTCCCATGAAAACCCACAAACTTGTATTCTGACAAGTTTGTTGTTGTTGTTTTTCCTTCCCATCCCCGCCCCCCTTTTTTTCTTTAAATGAAGAGTCATTTTTCAAATACTGCAGTGCTAGAAAATTAATATTACACACCTGCAAGAAGCCTCATGATACATTAGGCTGCAATATTCAAAGGTGTTTTACAGTTATGCCATGAAGTATTGGCTTCTCATTTATGATTATGTGAAATAAGAGGAGCAGTTGTGAGCCATAAGTTCTAGCCTCTCACTCTTAGTATGAAGACATGCTAACATGGATTAGATTGCAGTCCCACCTATATGCATTGCAAAAACTGTCACTGTTCTTAAGAAATACCGCCCTCCAAAGACCTCAACTACAGTCCAAACTCCTTCCCTCAGTTCTTGTACTGAAGAATGACAATCCCTCCTCTCTGTCACTCCCCATGAAAAGCTGGCAACAAGTAAAATGGCTAGTATTATCCTCAACAATAGTCCTAATATTTCTAGTGGTTTAAAAAAAAAAAATGCACTCACCACACAAGCTGTTCCATCTACTCAAGATGCTGCTTAGTAAATGTCTTAAGTCATTAGTTTGTACAGAGCTTCAGTAACCCAGCATAAGTGACATTAAGACGTTTTAATCTGCTTTTATAGCTTCATTAACTTTTCCCCTCCCCTCAGTAAATTAGATTTTCGTTAACTATGCTTTAGACTTAGAATAGCAATTCAGTTTCTTGCACTCTGAGTAACAACATGAATAAAAATCTGCTTAACTCTACCTCAGGTCTCACAGGATCTTCAATCCCAACAACAGCAATGCATGTCAGACCAGTAACAATATCATTTTCGTTGTCCCATTCTGGCTCCGGTTCCCCTGCTGGGAAGTCTCTGAATGCTAGACAGATGGTTCTCAGTCCTTCAGAAGCCATAGGCTCTATTACAGTTTTTACAATATCATCACGGTCCCTAGGTCTGAATGCCTTTGGTTCTCCATTAGCACTCAGTATTTTGAAGCACCTGGAAAAAAAAAAAAAAAAAAAAAAACCAAAAACCCACCAAGGTTTAAGTTGCTATCAGTTTTTTTTTTTTAAACCAGAAGTTCAAACCTGTTGTGGAAAACAGCTTATTAGTCAATCCCAGTAAGTTTCCACAAACTTTGTTTTCACTGTACTCTCCCTAAGAAAGCCAGTAGCAGCAGTTTAAAGGTAATCTTCTGCATATGCACTTACTCACTTCCTAATTGCAAAACACTCCAGCTGTAGAACATTAACTGAGCAAATGGGTCATCCTAGGATGAAAAAACGCCCAATGAACTTAGGAGACAACGTTACTCACCTCCCAAAAGTATCTATTTCTCTATTGCCTGTAAACAGATCTGTGCTGATTGAGTTAGTCAACCTTGTTTCAAGTTCAACAAAATAACCTCACCTTGTTAACAGTTATACAGATCTCAGTACAGCATGTTTCCTAGCACATTAAATACAGTGCATAGATAGCTATAAGTACTGAAAGCAAACTCCGGTACTATGATGAGCCAATGCTATCTTTAAAGTAAAGTTTGCATTAAAAAAAATCTAAGTTTAGACTTTATAACTTCAGAAAGCATTTTAGCATAAAGTTTTCAATGTGAAGCATTAAATGAAAAACAAATATTTTATCTGATGTTAAATAGTTTTATATGAGACTAGAGTCAAGACTCTGTACTCTAGCATTCTAGTACATGCTTCTCTTGTTACACATTTCTTCATATCAGATATCACTGCTTTCACAGAAAACATACATGCTTTATCAATATTGGTGCCATAAGTATGACACTACCAGATATTTTGAACAGTGAATTTGATTTGCCAATCTGTGTCCTTAGCAAAGTTCTTCCATAGAAAATAGCATTTACTTTAAAAATACTATTAATATGGCCCTGAAAAAGATACTCGGCTGTACAGGACAATTTAAACTATCAAGCTCAAATCTTGCAGATCTGCTAGACAACTGCTATTAAATTTAAGTATCTAGTTCAAGGGCTTGAATTCTCAGATGCAACAGCAGATTAAAAAGTTTCTACCTCAGCCAGGAAATGAAGATGAGGCAAGCCCTTAATTAAAAGTTCAGAATTTTCATCATAACTGAAATTTGAAGTCCATCCTAATTTCCTGATTTGGGTCATCTGTTCAGATGTCAGCACCCACTGAGGCTATCCCATGTTACCTCCAATTATAGTGCTCATGATGAATTCAAAGCACTCTAAGATGACTAAATGGAAGTCATAAGCTTTATGTAAAGACTTAATTTAAACTCACTTCAGGTATTTGACTCAAAGCTTGAAGATAAGTCAGAAGAGATTCTTCCCTCTGTTTAATAAGTTTTGCAGCACTTATTGTTAGTTTACCATTAGTGATGCATATACTTTATTCTTGAGCATTGAAAGTCATGCATGTGCTGGTAAAAAAGGGGCAGCCCAGCTGGCAAGCCAAGTTGCAAGCTCTGAGATTAATTTTGCACACTGAATAGGTTGTGGGTAAAGGAAGTGGCTTATGATGCTAAGATGTTTTTCCCAGCTGGTAGAGATTTTTAAGTAGTTTTAGAATTTCAGCTATTCCAATAGTATCCAAGTTCTTCCAGGTTTTCTTGTTCTTTCCCAGGTGCCTTTATTTAATTTGTTTTCTCATCTCAATTGTCAAGCCAAGTGGACCACATGAGTCCAGGCTGAATGAGTTCTAGTATCTTGTACAGTTTTCAGTTGCTCAACAAGAAAATCTGACACAAAATACTTCTTACAGTAGAATTACTGCAAGTGTAGGCATATTTATTCACTGAAGAGACTTCACTTGAAATCTAGCTATGGAAAAAAAAATGCATCTAAATCTAAGTCCTGCATCAGAAAGAACAAGAGTCCTTGAAAGGCTGACTTTTTGCTGTTGACACTAGATCAATGGGAAAAGGAGAACAAGATTTAATCTTTAGTGTATCAGTACTTCCTTCGACAGTGGTTTGGGCAGCTAGTAGCAAGCAAAAGGTACACTGAACTGACAAACATTACCTGAGTGCTACTCATAGACTGGAAATACTCTAACTACAGGACTGAAGACAGACTGGGTACAACCACTAGGCCTAGAAAACATGATGCATGCATGTATGATTTCTCTCTTCACCTGGTTAAGAAGCTGCCAAAGCCTTCTTAACATCTGAAAGTCTGCTGGGACAGATCTCTCCCCTGTCCCAGAGATATTATATCTCTGATAAATGTGCCCGTGTGCAGAAGGTTTATATGGGAACAACTTTCTCACATTAAAATAAAATTAATGTTTCTCAGTTTGTCAAATTCAACATCCTATTAAAATGATGAAGTTGGACATTGACTTGCACTCTTCTGAAGCTGACAGTAACCTGTGTTCATACTCGCTTCTGAAAGGTATAAACTCTTCCTGAGGTTTAACCATATCAGCTGCTCAGAATTCAGTGGAAGATGGGTTAGCATTTTGACCAGCCACACCTAAAACTGAAGTAACCTGGCAGAGAATAGGGCTATTCACAGACACTCTCCTGTATCAAAACAGTTCACAGATTAAAGTCATGACCTGCTTTTTTTGTTGTTTTTAAAACAGTTTTGTTTGTTTGGGGGCAATGGGTGGGGAGGGGGAGTGTTGAATGAAAACAATTGAAATGCTACTTGCCCACTTTACTGCAGCAAGCAGAACAAAATTGAGGGAGACAAACCAGGGAGGTTCCAGCGACCAGAAAGGTATTGGGACTGGTGCACTTGTTTGTGAATAGGATAAAAACTTTATATCATTATTGAAGACTTTGTTTAGCGCAGTCTCCTCAGCTACCACAACATTTAAGCAAGTTAAAGTATCAGAGTAAGACAGTAGTAGTTCTTACTTTTTAAGAACTATCTCAGAGGCACCTTTACTGAATATCCGGAAACTGCCATCAGAATTTTTTAACACAGTACTCATAGATTTTCTAACAGAGTTGAAGGTGTATACTTTGTACAAGTCCTCTTCTGGTATCTCATTTCTTACATCCTGATAATCACGTTTTAAATCCAAGAGCAACCCCAACAAGGCACATTCAGTTTTATTTCCAACATGACGTGGTAGGCCACCTTCTTTTTCAGGAGGCTGCAGAAAGAACAAGAATCTTTGTTGATTACGAGGTAAGCTTATCAAGCACTGAAGTACAGCATCTAGAAAATGTGGAAGTCAAAACTTAGTTCTAGGATAGGGAAGTTTCACTTTTGTAAAGGACTAATCTGTAAACTCCCAAGAGTCACGAGCCAAAGTCATACTGCTGACATTTAAAAGCAACTTCTGCACCTGTTTAGACTTACGATCCCTTTGTCAGACTCAAAAGTCCCCCGCTAACTTTCTATCAAATCCCAAAATGACCTTTCTAAAAGGCATTTTCCATTGTTTGAGATATCTAACTGAATCATTGGAATGTAATGGATCCTTCAGTAATTTTGCAATTTAAAAGTAGGTATAAGTTTGAGAGAATTAAGCATACTAAACTGCTTTATTTCTGCTGAATTAAGGCATCTTCTCCTGTAATAATTCTTCTGCAATGATTTAGACCATGACCACATCACTTGTTAGCCTTCCATTGAATACAGCAAGTCTTTAAGCTTCAAGTCTCACTACAAGTTCTGTTTTCCAGGCCATGGCCTATTTGACTTTTTTCTGAAGTCTTTCCAGTTTCTAAGTCTTTAGAAGCCAATATCAGAACTAGTTCTTGTTTCAGTAATGTGGAATATCCTCCTACTAGTGCTACATGTGATTCAGTATTTTCCAAAGATATTTCTGAGCTTTCATAGCTGTAACATTGCAGTTTGTGGCAAAAAAAAAAAAAAAAGAAAAAGAAAAAAACCAAACTTATTCACAGCCTAACATCCCTGCAAGTATTTTGATCATAACTACATTAATGCTAAGGCAGTCGTCTATGCTGCAAACCACACATTTGGCTGTACTGAATACTTAAACCTTCAAAAGAAAGTACCCAGTTCTGGTCTCCCCAGTACAAGATAGACATGGATATACTGGAGTGAGCCCAGCAAAGGGCCATGAAGATAAGGGATCGGAGCATCTCTCATATGGGGTAAGGCTGAGAGAGCTAGGACTGGGAGGAAAAAAAGGCTCGGGAGATTTTATCAATGTGCATAAATACCCGATGGGAGACCGTAAAGAAGATTGAGCCAGACTCTTCTTGTGGCCTGCCACGTCATGTTGTCCAGTGAAAGGACAATGGGCAATGAGCAGAAAATGAAATACATGACATTTCATTTAAACATAGAGAAAAATCTTTTTTACTCTAAGAGTAGTTGAACGCTGGATCAGGTCCCCTAGAGAGCTTGTGAAATCTCCATCCATGGACATATTCAAAAACCAACGGGACAGAGTCTGGAGCAACACGCTGTAGCTGACCCTGCTTTAAGCAGGACTAGATCTCCACGGGTCCCTGACTACCACAGCAATTGTGCAGTTCCGTAAAACAGACTAACTTAAAACTGCACTGCATTGGATATAATTGGATTAAAATTAAAATTGTAGTAGTAGGGAACCTGGTCAGTTTGTATGCAGCTATGTTTTTTCTTTATAAAAAGTTGTTTTGAGAGGATAGCATGTGAGAAACCTCAGTCTAACTCATTAGTATTTCAATCTTGTTTGAGAAATAGGTGCTTGCGATCTGGAGGTGCCCTTTCAACTCAGCTGTCTTGACAAAATTCTTGCAGAGGTACCATCTTTCCTCCTGGTTGAAAAAAAGCAGCTTTCAGACTGTTGGTTTTACTGCTATTCCTGTAGAAAGCATTCATAGAAGAGGGCTCTACAAACTCTTGAAGTGTGGGGTTTGTTTGTTTGTTTTGTTTTGTTTGTTTTTAAAAGCTTAAACCTAATTATTTTTTATTGTCTTAATTCAAGTTATGCAGTATCTTTGAATAGCAAGGAAGCTATGTTTTGAGTTGCAGAAAATTGATGCACACAAAAGGGAAATTAAGGTGTGTTTCATGAATCAGCCAAAGGGATTAGTGAAGAGCCAGATACAGTATTAAGGAGTCCAGTATTTATAATACATAACAGTCCATCCTATTTTTTCCAAAATATTTTGGAAGGGTCAGCAAGTTATAAGCAAATGTGCTTACAGAATTCTATAATCTACAGACTCACGGAAACATTATCTGCAATAAAAATCCAAAGTCACTACCTGCACTTGCATTCTCTCATTACGTTCTAGGCAACATTACGCTACTCTCACAATTCTACATTGAAATAGTACCCAAAATGAGCTAAGACGCTGTCCGAGTAAGTAGCACCTCCCTGTAAAACACATTTAGACACAACAATTAATTTACCTTTTTATAAGAAAGTTGCTTCCTGAGATCATTTTTAAATCACCAGTTCAAAACAATTCAAACTGATAAGACAGTTTTAAGTTTAGTTCCAAATAAACCATTGAGTAATTTACAGCAGATGCAAAAAATCTTGCACAGCTTTTTGCCACACACTTAAATAACAACTGCCTATCATGTGACCACCAGATAATTTGGATATTTTGAGGAACATGTTTTGATTTCCTCATTTTAATGAATGCATCTACTTACCAGAATTTTGGAAGTATAAGCACAGTTAACAGAAATTCCAGTCACAAGATAAGCCATAGTTTTCTCTGGAATAGCTTCTGGTTCCGGAACTTTTTTATAATGTTTTTCATTGATGTAGGCTTGGACCACTGTCATTCTGTTCATGGTCAATGTTCCAGTTTTATCTGAGCAAATAGCAGTTGCATTACCCATTGTTTCACATGCATCCAGATGCCTCACCAAGTTATTATCTTTCATCATTTTCTAAAAAGATAAAAACAGTCAAACAGCCATGATTTTTAGTTCATGTTTCAGAAATTCTCATTTAGAGTGTCAACTTAAAAGCTATGTGTATTCTGAAACTGGTCTAAAATTTATCTAGCATCTTACAGATTAAGAATTTGTACCCCACTTTGTAAGGATTTCTCCAAGTCTATCATATCACAATAAGCTGCATTTTGAATGAAGTCCCAGATACAGTCTTAATTGCCCATGTTTGCACGTCAGCCAAACTGAGGCCATTAATATTACTCAGACTGTTACGATGAAATAGTTTTTGATGTTCCTTAGAAGTAGAGCAGAGGCACAGATTGAGCTTTACTAGTTACAATGTTAAAACATCTCTAACAAGTGATGTAGGACTCGCCTGAGTAGCAAAAGATCCATCTGTTGTCTGAAGTCCGTTGTTCTTTCCTCTAATAAGGAAAGGCCAAATAAGCTATACCACAGACTTACCAGAGCATCACATGACATATATTTCAAAGATGCTACAGTCAGACTTAACATCAAATACAAACTGGAGACCTAGTGTTTCTACTAAGAGAATGAACACTGCACAAGTTTCACAAGCCTAACATTGCTTTAAAGTCTTTACCTAAGACGTTTAGATAGCATTTTAACCTTGCAGTGGCAAAGTAAGTTCAAACACTACAACAGCAAGGCTATTAAAAGTTAGTACTATAAGTTGGTAAGTTTTAGAACAGAGCATACTTAGCCATTGTCTATATAATGACATTTTCAAACCAGTTTCAAGATTCTGAAGCAGGAAGAAGTGTTAGAAAACAAAGAACATGAGTTTGAAAAAGCATGCTGTATAATAAATAGCAAGCTATGTTCTGCAAAATTCAGAAACAGAATAAGATGTCATTCCCAGCCTTCAAGGAGTAATAATCTAAAAACTTTCAGTAATTGCTTGTTTAACATACTAGTTAGGTGAAAGTCCAGGTTTACAGAAGAGTTTGTAAATAATACAAACTATAATACTCCCATTTATTATATCATTAACATAGCATTTGTTTAGTATCAGAACACTGTATCAGAGGACTAAACACACCTCACACCCCATAAGGAAAGATGAATCCATATAACAAAATCATCATTTTGTTAGTGACAGACTGTCACTGCTTACTATTTATGTTAGTATGAATTCTGAGATTAAGAAAAATACTGTGGTGGATTGCTTGTGCAGTTAAGTGAAGAGAGGAAAGCAAGCTTCCCTTAGCCTGTTAGAAACATGCTGCTTCTGATGCAGTATGTTTCAACTGAGTATAGGGCTGATGAATAAACCTACCTACTTTTAAAGTCTGTTCCCACTTACCTTAACAGAGTAAGCCAGGGATATAGTGACTGCAAGTGGAAGACCTTCTGGTACTGCCACCACCAAGACCGTAACTCCAATAATGAAAAACTTCACAAAGTACTGAATATAAATCGGTGTACATTCAGCAAGCCATGGTCGCTTCTGAACCCAGAAGGTATCAATCACAAAATATAGCACAAGGATAATGACTGTGATCGCAGACATCAGCAAACCTTGTTGAAAAGAAAGAAACCATTTTCAGAAGTTATCTTTAACATTTGTCAGTACAGACTCTGGACAAGTCAAGTGCAAAGACTTTTGCTTTTATGAAAGTTAGTTTACAATTAAGATTTTTTTTAACAGGCAAGTCAGGAAGCACGGGGTAGTGCAGAGCAGTTCTGACTTCCAATACAACTATTTTCCTCGTGCACTTTTTTACCTAAAAAAATTTGTAAAAGTTTGTTTTGCTTTTTACTTAATTTAAAAGTTTAGATCTAATTATGAACAAGAAAGATTAGTATTTAAGGCAAATTGATTAAGCAGAATGAGAACTGAACAAATTCAACTGGTCTTCAGTGACAATACTGGTGCATTACTCAGAAAGCTGTTAACAACCTAGGGAGGGTTGGATATTAAACACAACAGGTAAGCACAGTGTTCAGTGAAATGGAAATAACTGGAGAGTTAAATCAGAGAAACTACTGTTAGTAAGCTGAGTGGCACACTTAAGACACCACAACAAAACAGCAAGAAGAGTCAACCGATGTGTCAGTTCTTCATAGAAGAATACTTCAGTGAGGCACAACCCAAAGAAGCAGGACAGAAAAATGCATGCATAAAGTTGATGATTAACATTAACAGTGTGTAGGAAATTAAAGGAGGTCAAGAGGTACAGAAAGAACAGCAAGAGTTCTTACTTATGAAAGAAATGAAAAAAATTAAGAACATCACTGAACATATCAGAGGTTTTATTCAATATTTGTTAGTACAAGTTTCTCAGTGAAAGAACACTGATATACATAACTATGAAGTACTAAAGCTACAAGCTTTATTGCTTTGTCCTCGCTCCCTATGCTGAAGTTGGCCCTTATGCTGGAGATTGGTCTACAAGACCTCCAGAGGTCCTTTCTAATATGATTCTTTCAACAATTCTACATGCAGCAAAATAAAGCCTGAAAGAATGGAATTAAACCTCTACATGCTAGGTGAAACAGCCTAGAATTTAGTCTCAGTGATTCTTGAACACTGAGCTACGTTGCTATCTTAGTTTATCTTCAATAAGCAACAGTTATCGAATGCTTTGACAGCTGAAAAGTTAGCTGATAGGGAAAGTAAAAGAAAAGAAAAAAATAGGAAAGTCAGTAAAACTGTTATTTACTGGTGGGACATATGTTAAGCTGAAAATCCTAAGCCTCTGGAAGTGTCAGAGAGAACCTGATCGACTCTACTACATTTTCCACATACCTGATTAAGTCAATCTATAGTTCTCTAAATGCATAAGTGCCAAACCTTTCTAAAGATAACACTGGGCAACTGTTATGAAAGGTATGAAGTTGGAATGTTCTGTCCTAGAAGCTGAGACTCTAAACTAAGAATCTGTTTAAATCAAGGAGGGGAGAAAAAAACCACACACACACACAAAATAATGCAGTCTGAGAAACCATCAGCACACTTCATGCATGAAGCATAGTTGCATATGTTGGAACTCTGCACTTAAAATAGTCAAACTGGTCCAGACTAGCTACTGAAATTATCCTCTTATTAGCTATTTATATTCCAACTTTATTCAAGTGTGACATCAAAGGAAGATAGCAGTAGGTAGTGATAAGTCATACCTGCTTTGCCAATCTGAACTGCTAGTTTTGTAAGTTTGCCTTGGAGAACAGATTTTTCTTTCTTTGGCAAATTTGCTCTCTTCTTGTCTTTCTCATCTCCATCTCCACCATCTTCACTCTTCAACGGTTGCATTTCCATGGCTGCACCATCCTGTGCTTTAGCTAGGAGTAACGAGCAAATAAAGTTTAGCTGTTCTGAAGTCACTGAAGTCAAATGGTACTTACAAGGCGCATTAATCCCAGTCTCCACTAAAAATCAGTGTCTTGGTACCTTCTATCCAGTGATGCCATAACTTCCTTGAATATTTACACAAGATAGCGTGAAAATCGTTTACTAGCATTGCTGTTACTTCCATAGTATCCATTTTGAGACTTATGTTCATTTAAGCAATTGTTTTAGGCAGATTCACTTATGCTATCATTAGCATAAATACTTTGTACGTAACTACTGAGTACGTATTTTCATATGAAAGTATATTTATTGTATAAACGCTTAGAAAATAAGGACTTTAAGAAAGGAGCACAAACTGCATTTACCTTTGTTACGGTTCTCAACAGCTCCATCCTGCTTTTTACCTGTCAGGGAAGTGAGAGGGGAACAGGTTATATGTCAGTCAGTCATGCAAAGTCTATTTCTATGAAAAAAAATAAAATAAAAATAAAAATAGCATTAAAAAAGATATTTCTCTAAAACAAACTGGAGACAGAAGACTGACATAACTGAGGCTTTAAATGTTCTTTGGACTTCAGTTTTCCTTTACAAGACTTTCTGCAGTATTATATTTTTACAGTTAAGTCTGCACAGACTACTGATACAGATATTCATAAGCGAGTAAGTGGAAATACAGCAGAAGGCCTGGCTAGAGTGTTGCCCTATTGAAATGTGTTTGATGGGAGGGTGATTGTAGAGGGTAGCAATTTTCCTCTGAGGAAAGCTTTTAAAAGGTTTGCCTAAACTTTTTTCTAGGAAAGAAATTTGCTATGTTAAAGTGATTCCGGTGGCCCAAGTCTCACTCTTCATGCTTCCAACACTTGACAATTTTTCTGACTACTACTATAATTAACTGTAAGATCTCTTTTCCAGAAGCAGTGCTTTTGTACAACACTGTAGAAGCTACTGTAGTATAAAATATTCATAAATCCACACCAAAGCTTAATGGAGGCACGGCACTGGATTACTGGATCTATGCTAACCCTATTTACGCAAGCATGAACATAATCTGTTGGCAGCACACCAACATTAGAGCGTTAATAGAGGAGTTCAAGTTCATAAAATATTGCTCCTACCTCTGTTCAGAAATTGAGTTCAGCAGGAGATCATAAAGAAGGACATTAGAACAATGCATATCGATTCATGAATAAAATGTTAAATGTAACTAGAAGAGCTATGCATCATGTGTAGTTTATTAGGGGTTCACTACCTTTTTTGCTCGAGTTTTCAGGTTAACAAGTTTTAGACACTACCTCGTCTAGAGACGAGGTGACAGCTTTTCTCATAACTAGAGAAAGCAAAGGTTATAGTAACTATTTGTAATAACTTGAAATGAAAACAGGAAGCTGTGGAACTTGGAGCAAAACCCACAATTTGTAGCATCACTAGCAAGTGTCTGACATGTGTAATTCTGATATATTACTCCCTGATAAGTAATGACATCAATTATGTCTTTTGTATAATTTCTACAGATAAGAGACTCCCCCAGCATCCTCACAATAGCTCAGGAGAAAAAAACTGCTCATCTTCTCCAGAAGATGTCACTTCACTCAGTTTAAGTCCTCATTGTTATCTGTTAGCTTAGTATTTGTTCTCTTCCAGTTTTTTTTGGTCTTTCCTACAAGAACAAAACTTTGTACTTGAGATGCTTCTAACTCCCTGTATCTACAATATGCTTTCACTCTGAACCAAGTCACATACAGACAACTAAAAATAGCTGCTTTAATCTCCTTAACATTCACAGAGAAGCCAATTTAGTTTAAGATTCTCCTTGGTAAAATTCAGGTTATCAGGCTTCCAGCTTAAGCAAAAGAGGAAGTTACCCATCTCAGGAGACAAACAAGTATTCAGGCCCTAGAATACACCAAAGCACTATCTTCCAAAAAGATTTCTTCTTATAGAATAATATACAGTGATAGAATACGAGAGCTATGATCTTTCCCCTCTCTTCTGCAGCATCTGGTATATTGCTTGCTTCCTTTTCCTTCCTCTGTAAGGGAAAAGGGAAAGTATTCTATACAAATCCCGCCAGTGCTGCGATTCAACTTTTACTCTTCACTATACCACTTAAGCTTGAAACTAACTATAAACTGGAAGTAAATTTCAAGAAGGATTAGGATTTGAGTATTTATGGATTAGGCCAAACAGACAGAAGCACAGTTCAATCCCAGTTCCTGCACAGAGCACACATTTCAACAACTTCCTTCTTAAGTAGGAGGCCACTATGTTTCCTAAGCACATTTCTGTATGTTTTTAACATTACTGTTTCTGTTACTCCAACAGAGGAGTATATTTTTCTGGCAAGAGTCCTTGTAGGCTCAGTCTCATCCAGTAGACCTCACAACGGTTTCTACAAGAATTTGGCTGTGGTGAAGCTCTGTACTGACCATGCCTTGTAAGGGCTAGCGTCAAAGCATTACTAGTAAACTTTACTAAGCTTTGATTCTCATACAGATGGGATAAAGGCTATGGCCTAGAAAAGTGACCTTGTAGTGCTGGTTACTGATCATGCTCCTCAAAGAAAGATATTCCATTTTTCACTTCACAGAAAGGTTCTAAAATGCTCTGTAGTATAAGCCTCTTCCCTTCCCCTACCAGCCCCGCTGCCCCCCTCCCCCCAAAAAAATTTAGAGAAAAGGTTGCTAGGTTTTTGTCTTATGTAAATCTGAGCATTCAAAGTTTAAATTCAAGGAAAAGTGTTGGCACAAAAAGACTGTCTACTCACCTTTCAAACCAGGTCACGTTTACGTTTAAATTATACACATACTCAGCACCAAGTTATCAATGATTCAGGCTATTCCCCTTCAAGTGGCACATTTGCCATAAAAAACTCACTATACACAACATTTCCCATCTGTTGAAAGCAGAACTAGATACTTATTAGCTTTAATTATTGGTAATAAGCTGTTCACCATAAACAAGTATTTACTGTGAAACATGAATGCACTCTGAAGTTACACAAGATAGCAATGTAACAATTTACATGCTATAAGGCTGGTTACGAGTTACAAACTTTTCAACCTATAATTGATCGAATGACAAGTTCGATTAAAAATCCACCTGACAATAGTTATTAACAGTAGCATACACTCTCAGGTCACTGGATCGTTCATCTGTGAAACCTACAGGAAAGCATGAGGGTAAGAAGTTTTCTGGCTCCAGATAACTAAAACACTTTTGCATCCAGTAACATTCAGTTCACCCCTCCCTTCCCAGCCTTTTAAGATTATGATGCCTACTTTTCTTGTCCTTCTTTTCTTTTTCCTTCTCCTTCTCCTCTTCATCTCCTCCAGCTCCAAGTAAGGTAAAGATGATTCCAGTCTGAGAGTTCACACCTACAGCAGTAACTACCATTCTTCCAGAGCCTTCCATCACATGTGTACCTGAAAGATTGCATCAGGTTTTCCACTGAAACTTCAACAGTTGTACTGCAGAGTATAAAGTAAATAGTTTTTTCAATATGAAGTTTGAGAACCCATAGGACCGTGCATAAATTACTGCATTTTCCAAGAGATTTAATTGCCAAAGTTATCTGGAAAATAGAGGGGGAAAAAAGCAACTGCACAAGCAAGAACTTCTATGAGCTTTAAGAGTCAGCTCACTTTGACAGAGTTTTGTGATAGTTGGGCTAAGGTTTCTGGATACTTCTAGAAGTCACCATAGGTAAGGTCCAGGTTGCTAGATTTTTTTTACCTCAAAATTTTAAATAACCAGTCCCCAAACTTATCACTTGCTTCAAGAATTTTCAAGTGTCACACACCTGAAAGCAGCATAGGATCTCTGTCCAGAGATTTCTTAACATGGTCAGATTCTCCAGTCAGTGAGCTTTCATCAATTTTGAGGTCGTTTCCTTGAATGAGTACACCATCAGCTGGTAAGAGATCACCTAAAACAGACCATTAGGGATTTGAATTCAGTTCCTTACTTCAAAAAAATGAAAATTTAACTTAAAAATATATTTACCATATTTGACTTGTGCAATATCTCCAACGATTATGTCAGCTACTGGTATTTGGATGACTTGGCCACCTCTGATGACTGTGAATTTCTGTTCTTGTTCAATTCGGCTCTGCAGTCCCCGAAATTGTTTCTCTTTACTCCAGTCATTGAAAGCTGTTACTAATACCACACAAACTACAGATAGGAGGATTGCTGCTCCTTCAATCCAACCTGTTTCCCCTTCCTCCTCCTCTTCACCAATATTCACTGATCCACATACTGTAGAAAACAGATTTTACAGATGTAAGTTAACATGAATAGTTACTTTATAAAACAAAAAAAAGTTAGCCAAAGGGAAGAATACTTTATAGCTATCCGTCTTTGCAACTTTAGGTTTAGTTTCAGGGATAATACAACGCAAAGTTAGAGAACCTGAAAGTTAGAGGTGCATGAAGTTATATCACCTAGAATTTATATCCCTGCTGGTCTGAACACAAAAGAAGCCGATACACAAAGCTACACAATCCTTATTATCTTATTAAATTATGGCATAAGAAGGCCAGATTAGAAAACTGGTTATCCACCTTCTGCATTGTGAACATTTCCTACTTCACTTTTATCTTAAGCCAGATCTCATTGCAAAAGTTCAGTTCAATAAAGGCCAGATCTCTCCATCTTTTCTTCAGAACTACAAACAAGGTTTCCTTTTTTATATTGGAAAGTTATCAATGTCAAATTGTAAGTCAAGGAAAATTTAAGATATGCTGACTTTCCACAGAAAGCACACGACAAATTACAAATTGCTTAAATATATTTGAGGCAGAGTTAACAAAACACTTGCACAGAAACATGACAGTCTAAGACAGTATTGTTTCTGCTGCTTTTACTTCACTAAATACTTCTAAGTAGAAGTATTCTTCTACTTACAACACTAACTACTTAATGTAGTAGCACTTCTTTTACTTCGTTCATTAAGCACTTCATGTTTATTATTATTTCAGTCAAACAGCCTGGACGATGACCTGGGAAAACTCATGCTGCCATTTTAAGGCAAATTAGAGTTTTAGTAGTATTCTCTCAATATGGAACAATAAGCTGCTTTTCCAGACTTGCCGCCCCCCATCAGATTTACAGGATAGCTATGTTGGACCAGGAAAGTCAGTAGCATAGTATAGGTAGATAGCTACTTTTTAAAACATTTACTTACATGCTTCATTCCCTCCTGGAGGCTGATAAAAAGAAAGGCCCAAGGATACTATGGCTGCAATTTCTAATATAATTAGTGTAACATCCTGTAGTGCTTCCCATACTAACTGAAGAAATGTTTTTGGCTTTTTAGGAGGTATAAAGTTCTTCCCAAACACTGCTTCTCTCCTTTCTATATCTGCTGGATTTCCACTTAAACCTATTTAATAAGAAGACAAAGTTAGTGATGCTTATTTGCATTTCACCTTCACATTAGAAGTGATTAAGGTCTCCCATTCATGAAGTGGAATCAAGTGCCACTCCACAGAGTTCATATGCAATACTGAAAAGCTATACATTAAACACTATTATGCAAGTATCACTGTTAATCAATTCCACTATAGAGAATAACTATATTTAGTAAATCACACTTTGCCAATGTAAACTAAGCTGAAGGTCTACCTACTTGTGCTCAATATGACACAGCAAGAGAGTACTAGCAACAGGCATACCTCAGAACAAAGTATACAGGTTTGCAAGACAAGATTAATAGAGTAAAAACTATGATGTTCCTCAGTCTTTACAGTAGTAACAAGACCACAGCCTGAGAAGCCAACTCTGGTTCCCACTGTAGGGATTCTATATTCAGAGATAGCATCCTAGGATCCTACAATTAATCTAACATTTATCATAAATCTGGTGAAGTTATCCAGGCCCAAGGATGTGGTGACAGGCAGCTATGTAACAGTGCTGCCACATCCTTCTACCTGGACAGTAGCTGCTTCTTGTTCTGAGGTTTAAGTCTTTATACCTTTTCTCATATAAAGAGAGCTCATATTTTGCACTCTGCAGCAGATCCCGTATGGTTTGTCACCTGAACTTTGCACCAGTCTTACTTATTTGGCATATTTCTTTAAGAATCCTTTTCACTGCCTCAACTCCAGCACCATGCTTAAGGCACAGCTAGCAGTTATGAGTCAGAGATCTTCACTAGAAGGCATTACACACATCAAGAGTTAACTAAGTCCTTAAAGATAAAGCAATACCAAGCATATTCAGCACAAGACCACACTCTCAATGTCTGCCATAAGTACCTCCTGTTTATTTCTTCAGCAGTTTCCAGCTGTCTAACTATTTAGTATTTAAACAACCAGCTCCTTTCTGATGACAAAACGACCACAATTCTTGCTGTGTTCAGATCAGACTTCTAGACACTTCAAACCTCCTGTCCCACAGAGGTTGGGATCAGTTATCTGCTCAAAGACAACAGTTTTCCTAATTGCAATTTTTCAACATTTAACCCAACTGCTTAGTGACATCAAGGCCTTATAAACATGTTAGATAATTAACAAGAATAGTGACCACTGCAACTAATTTTCATAGTGAAAGAGGGGTATTCCTTAATTAACGGACGTCTCCGACAAGCATTTCCTTAAAGCATCATATGATATAACAAGACACTTTGTAAAGCCTACTGAAGCATGAAGCTCAGTTTTAAATGCTAAAACCTGCTAAATAATTGCTTAACTGAAAAGCAAAATGTGTAGATTATTTTAACATCAAAAAGAACCAAATATACTCTTGGCATATGTAAGTTAATTTCTTCTAACTTTCTTAGATTCACCAGCTCTAGAGGTTTAATATAAAGAAGCATTTTTATTGTTTAGCTATAACAATACACTTCTCACTTGAAGTCTACACTTTGACATGCTTACTATTTCTCTCAAACTCAAAGGAGTGCAGCAAGACTCATTTTCAAAATTAAGTCATATCAACAGGTTGGCCATCCTGAAAGACCACAAATATATTGCTATTTTGTATCAGAAGCCATTTGTCTCATCCTTTTAAAATGGCAGAGTTCAAAAGATTAGTTACATAGTGCCTGTGGCACCATTTTCTTCCTTTCTTCACAGGGTACCAGGAAGCAAGAACATCAGAAGTATATAGCAAAGGCTTCTGAAGAACGAAAAGCATTTTCTAACAAATCTAAAGTCTAAGTATTACCAGCACCACTTAAAAGATTAGTGAATAAGCCTAGCAAAGACAAAAAAAAATTGGATTTTCACTATTTACAACAAGCAATCGTGTACTGAGCTTACTACATCTACCACATGGCTAGTAATTTCATAGTTTATAATAGACAGGCCTGAGATCTAACTACTGCTTTGTGTTATTGATTATGTATTTTAATGACAGTCATTTATGTGATTTGGGCTTAAGGTGGAAAAATATTGAGGAAGTGACTAGTAGATGCTTTGTCTAAGAATTATTTAGTGCAAATTTAGAAGTAGATACTACTAGAGAATCAAAATGTAGATCTGTGGAAACACTGATGTCCTGATGGTCCATCTACCCAGAACATCGGGGGGGTTTTACTACTTTGGTATTTGTGAAACAGCTGCATTCATACATATTTGTATATGCACACATTTGTACACATAAAGGACATGAGAATCGTTAAATATTAAGCAGTAAAGTCTGCTCAAAGTGTCTTTTCTTGTAGCACTGGTAAAGGACAATTCCCATTTTTCATTTGGGGTCAGATAGATTTGATCCACCTTTTGGCTGCAAATATGTTGCCTTACACCGTCAACAGCTTCAACGCAAGAAATCGCACAAGCTGTTCTCATCCACTGTACAGTATTTCAGAGCTATCTGTACTTTTGCTATGAAGCCACTACTAGTTATGCAAGTCAGCATTTTGTCATACAGAAAGCTTCCGAATAGGAAGATATGTCGTAAGGCTTTGCATATTTATACACACATTGACAAAACTAGAATTTCTATAATACTGAGCCGTTTTCAGAGTCTTGCATAGGTTTTCTCCATTGGAAATTTCTCCATTTACATCCTTAAAATTTGAATTTGACAATAAAAAAGAGACCTAGTATTCTCCTTACAAAGACTCTACACTGTAATATCGCCAAGAGAATTCATAGCAACTTATCTTATAAAAGGAAAAGTTGGTTCTATAAAAATTCATGTCATGATTTAGAACCAAAACACCACCTTTGTAGAAGAGTCTGTTTTCTGTAACCCATCTTCCTTAACCTTTTTAGAGCTAATTATCAAGTTTGACTGCTGAGTCTGTTGCATTTATGAGCTATTCTCACACTTCAAAAATATCATGCCCTTTTATCAACTTTGTCATTGCACTGTCCTGTGATCATCAGTTAAATACGTGTAAATGTTAAATCTTTTTTAAAAAGGAAAGACCACACAGTTTTCAGTACAGTAGAATAATCACTACAGCTCAAGCCCTGCTGCAGGAACAGGTCCTCTAGCTATTCTAGTTTCAGTACATTCACACTCGTGATTCTCATGTGCTAACTTGATTGTTAAAATTAAGGAATGTGAATTCTGCATTTTCCTAGGTATTTCGTGTCCAGTGCATCAAGGCCACCTACAATCATACATTCAGCTAGCTTGCAGTAACAGTGGTCCTTGAAGAGACATCCTGCAGATTACTGTAAAAACATTTAACCCTTACTTCAGTTCCTGTTTATAGAAGGCAACAGCTCTTTCCACCACTAAAATTTTGTGCTACTCATGTTTTAAAGTTTCTTCAGACTAGCTCTGGTCTAGTTCCATGCACTGAACACTCACTGGCAGGTAAGTCATAATAGCTGATCTAGAGAAATCTTTCTGTTCCGTAAGAAGAATCCAGTTTGCATGCTGACACCATTTCTTGATGTGAACATCAGAAGGGACATCAGGAGTCTGGCTTCGAAAGCAACCTGAGACAAAATTTGCTAAGTGTAGATGCACCCAAAAGTATCTTAAGGCATTAGTAAGCTGTACTTGATGCAAGGTAACAAACCTTTCCGTAGCATTTCTTGAGACTAGAAAGCAATAGTTTTCCAGGATTAAGACAGCAGGTACTTCACTGCCAGCAGCATCAAGCTGCACTGGATGACAGTTACATGAGCACTTAAATACTGAGATACCACAATTTGCCAAAATCTTGATTTTAGATCATCAGAATTACTAGAAACAGCATGACTTACCATTAAGTTTGAGTTATAACGTTACGTAACAATATGCAACAAAACTTTGTACAGGATACTACATCTCAGATAGCTTAAGTGTCATGACTTGAAACTATTTCTTTTATGATGCCTTCAGCTTTCATTTCCGCTGGAGAAGAGCAACATAAGACAAACAGATCTTGAAAAGTGCTGGAAAGCTCTTAGGAGATGAAAATTTATTTTTTCCCCTAACAGTTATACAGTCTATCTTGAAGTAACAATTCTAGAGAAGAGCATTAGATATGATCAGTGGTATTCGATGAAGTGTCACTGAAATGGCAAAGACGTCTTTGACAAGATGCTTTTTCAAGAGACTAAAGATCGTGTGGTCACTCTGCATACTTCTTACCAAAAAGAGTCACAGTACCTCTTAGTGTCTTAAAGCTGTATCAGTAGTTAATTTTGTATAGATAAAGTGAAACCTACAGAAATACTGTGGATTTAAAAGTTGGATCCCAATATTAAGAATTTGATACAGTGAGGATAGAAAATAGATGTCTCCAACTTTAAAAACTGCTGTATTAAGGAACACAAGAACAATACACAAGCATTAACAAGCTCTGCATAAAACTATTAAAACCTTGCGTTCCGTGATAGCATGATCTGAATTATGAACTAAATGTCACATGAGCTGATCACAAGCCTTACATGCTCACACTAAGTTAAACACAGCCTTGTTGCATTGCTACCTCAGATCTGGATTCCCACATCAAAACTGTTTCTTCCAAAGTGCAGCTATGCAACTAATCCAAAATGGCACATGCAGTTAGACCAGTTGAAAACCCTTGCTTACTTATTGAACTATCATACGGCCTTAGAGGAGCAAGAAGCAGTATCTTATTATAATAATTAACTTAATAATTACTTAAATACCTTTATAAACCTTACTACATACAAATACTTAGTTTGCTTGACTAAATTTTTTTTGAAGTGGAATTTCTTCAACATCAGCCTGAAAATTGACTTACCTTCATTTGGGGAAGTTTTCAATCTTGTACAGATGCCATGTACATCTCCATAACATTCTTGTATTTTATGCAGTGCATCTGTAGCTCGAAGTTCCATAAGTGAACGGAGCTCTGAAAGAGTGACTCCAAAATCTCCATGATTAGCTTCTTTTACAGCATTTTTTACGCCACTATATGCAACAGAGTTGTTTGCCATATCACCCATGATGCATGCAGTCTTTAGTGTAGAAAGTTTCCAGTAAGGAATAAGATTTCAATTTAAAATATTTCCAAAATGAAAATAAATCCTTTGGGTATGAAGACAGTCAGGACAGCAGAGATATCACCCAAGTAAAAGTCCCCATCTGGAGATATATCTTTGATGTTGTCCCATGGTGAGTTCTGTTCCCAAGCCAAATGGCATGTACAGTCTAGGAAAAGAATAAATACACATTCAGTTACATAGCAGCTACACTGAAATATATTGTAAGACAATCCTATGCTTTGCATTGAAGTTACAGAACAAATTTTTGCTTAAGGACAAGCTGTTCATATTTCCTATAATATTTTTAATAGGCATTCAGCTGGCAGTGAGTCAAGGTATGAAAGTGATATTTGCGGTCTCAAAACCCACTGCATCATCATACTTTCTTAAATCATTAACTTCTTATAACAGCTGCTGCCTCTAAGTCTTGAATTTTGCTTGGGACATCCATATGGTTCATCATCAACAGGAAACCTTTAAGAGCACCAAGAAGTAAACCAGTCCCAAGGAAAATGGAGTTTGGAACATTTAGCACTGATGGATGTCACACGGGCACAAATATGCTCAAGTTTCAAGTATCAGCTTATCACTAAAGCACCAGGAAACCTTCATCTTAGACTTCAAGCTGAGCAAGCTTTTGTGTATTCCCATGAACTCATTTGTGCAAACCTCCAAAATAAGTTTCAACACTAGGCTAACCCACACGAAGTACTTTCGTAGCACAAGGAGTATGTATCAATGCAGACCTAGGTCTTAATGCATTTTCATGTCCCAACAGCTTTAGCCTCCCTCCAGCCCATCACAGCTCAGGCCTCCTACATCTTCTGCATTTTATTCTTTGAATAGAGCAAAAAAATTGCACAATACCACTTTGAGAGATTAAGATTAGGCCTTCCATTTGATTGCAAGAGCTTTGCAGTTGAGAAATTAGCACCTGCCCATGAGTTTCTCAGCCTGAACAGGCACTTAACATTTGTTAATTCAAGCACAGCTGACATATCTTGTATGAACACAGGCATCTACGTGTGAACATGCATCTACAACAGTGAACACTACATTACGTGTCTGTACATAGATCTGCTGTGCGCAGGAGATACACATCCGATCTATAGATCAGCTTTACTAACATAACATGGCAGGATGAGCACAAATAATCATATATGTCCCCATGAGACACCATGGCTGCCAGCCATATGTCCAATAAGTTGGATGCTTCCAGGTCAACAAGATCTTTAGGTGTCACATGCCCATTTTCCTAGAACCAAGAAAATTAGGCCTCATTAAGAAACACATTCCAAGGTTTAATGAATCTCATCTAGAAACTCTGGTATTGCCATGCCAAATAACCAGTCATGTAAAATTGTTGGTGCCTAACAAAGGCAAACAGTTACCACTTGTTGCACTGCTTTGCAAAGGCCAAGAGTCAAACACAGAAAAGATTACTGGCTGTTGCTCTGTCAGGTCAGAAGACTGTTTGGCTTAAACTACTGTGTCTACATAGAGATCTAGGTACAAGCACTTAATTACCAGAACTTTAAAGACTGCTCCAGGAAAGTCTCAGCCCTCTGCTCATCTCTTTTCTGGAAAGAATTAAGTTATAGTTGATCTATCATTTTAAGCACAGAGCTCCAGTACTGAGTTTGCACTGAAGAATGTTGAAAGACACTGGAGTGACTGTCCCCACTTCCAGCAGTCGTACAACTTTATCACTGCAAGATTCTTTTAAGAGCAGAGTATGTGGTTGTTTTCTGGAGAGATACAAGACATAAAGCAATATTCATACAGAATGTTGAAAGTTTTATGAATAACAGCAAAAAAGTACACCAGTTAAAAATTCGGTTTAAACCTCCATGACTTTTCTCCATAGTAATTGCAAAGAAAAATAGACTACAACATAACGATGGTGTTAACCTGCATGCTAGGGCACACTGTTTTGATCAACACACATTCTTCACAGTTCATTAAATTGACTATAGCATGCTCTGCCAGAGTACCCTTTCAGTGAAGAAACTCATGCAAACTATCTACGAAAGACTGTTCTTTAAAGCCACACCACATCTTTATCTAATGCCCAAAAGCTGGAGGCTGTTGGTCAGCTGATAGCCTAGGAGAATTTATCAGCTGGCATCTGATCATGAGCTGTGGCAGTATAACAAGAAGCAGATTAGGTTAATTAATTTGGTATAGCTATGAAGAAGCTGCAGCAGCTGCTAATGAGGCAAGAACAGACCAAGCAGAATGCCCCACAACTAATTACATCAAGCTTACCTCAATTATGATTAATGCTGACTGGCCATAAGAAAAGTTCAATCAAGCCTCTAACAGAAACTCTGCACTCTTGAGGCCCAAATATACCCAAATCCAACTATAGGCATGAAGTTAGTAAGAAGTACAACTCTAGCAATTGAAAAGCTTTGAGATTAACTACTAAACCATGGCAAGACTTGATATAACTTTCATGTACAAGTTATCACAAGAGTGGTAACACTGCATAATTAATAGTTCATACTGTGCTTTGCATTCCAATCCTACTGTTCTTACGCATCTAGATTTGTGTTAAGATACAATAGTCCAGTGACCAGGTCTTACTAATACTTTAAATGAAAGGAGTTCTCAAGTGTTCTGAATGGTATCTTCACTCACCAACATATCTCCTTAGGGTTCACAGACAAATTCAATAATGTTGCATTAATACTACAAAAGCAGCACAGTTCTGCAGATCAGCCGTAATAGCGTTGCAGATTATTTTGCATATTCATCTAAAAAAAATTCAGAGAAACAATGGAAAGACTCTTCAAATTCTGGATAATGAGCAGTTTTGCTCCAAATCCTGCATACTTTGCTAAACATAGCAATTTTTATACCAAATCAGATCAGAAAGGATCTGCTCCAGTAGCTCATTTCCACCTGGCACTTTTTCAAACAATACAAAAGCCTTTCAGCACACAGGTACAGGATGGACCAATATTAACCTGATCCTTATAGAGGAATTTCACTCCCAACTTCTTAAAAGTAATATCCTTAACTCAGGCTGATGTCAAACCTTGCAAAATTCAATTGCTTCCTGTTACAGCAAGTTCCAACAGTCCACTTCTGTAAGAAGAACTTGGCAATGCATAATGAAATTAAAAGCAGTGAAATTCAAGCATCATAAAAGAAAGCATATTTAACTCACATAAGATCTTGCACTAGTTGAAGTGATAAATATAATTACTGTAGGATCTTGTTTTGATCAGTGCTCCATTTCTGAAGTCAATTTTTGCAACAGCAATTTGAAATAGGTTATTTGAGTAGCATGGACTCTGAAGCATTATCAGTGGTGGTGATTCTAGCCTTCTCTAAATCTATTTGCCTCTTATTACTCACTAATTTTAATAGTGGCACTTTCAACTGTTCTCTAACATGGTTTAATAGTTGAAAGCAATTCACTTCAAACTTCCAGTCTGCTAACATCCCAAATTTTAAATTCAGGTAACAACTACCCTAACTAGAAGTCAATAAATAAAAAACAGAACTTCAGTAATGGTAAAGTTTAATTCAACCAAAAGTGCCTGAGCATTCAGCTCAAAATAAGTGAGCCTAAGATGATTAAGAGGGAGAAACAGGTCTTATTAGGCACACCAACTTTTAGATAATCCTGTGTTTATACTTCATTGAAATTATTAGTAACTTTAAAACTATCAACTGTCACACTCAAGTGACTAAAAAACCTGTACTGAGGGGAGACCTTATGGAAATAGTAAACATCCTTCTAGGCAAAAGGATTCAGAAACTTGTGCAATTATCTCTGGAAAGATTCTGCTGTTCTATGAGTGTAATAGTTTGACTGATGACTCATGTAAATGTGATCATGGCTGCAGATGAAGAATACTGCATCTTAAATTGGTTACCCAAATCAAATTGGTATTTATTACTAGATAAGCATATTTTGTTATCAGATAAAGATAGTAATTCAAGATCATAATCAATGAAACAAGAGTTAGATAATATTTGCTGGTGTTAAAAATTCCAAAATCTCACGAGCCTTCACAGTTGGCTCAGAAGACCAAACTCAAAATAGTTTACATGTAGAGATGTGTACTAAAGCACGAAAAGACTACAGACTTAAGACTAATTTTAGTGCCACCAGAACACACTGTCGATCAAGCTAGAAGCTATAAGCCTTTCTTGAAGTGTTCTTACAACACTGAATAGTCAACGGTTATGAAAAAAAGTTGTTACTTTTCCCTTCCTTGAAAAGTGGCTATGAGACAGCCCTGAAAGTTAAACGTGCTTCAAAAAGGACTTCAGAAATAATCCCTCGTGGGCAGAAGTATTTGTAAGAGTAAACCTTTTATTTGTAAGCTAGCTATAATCTGTGTTTTACTTTTGTAAAATTTAGGGCTAACTTGAAGTAATACTTTGCTGCATCAATGCACTGACAATCAAATGCAATTAGAAACGTTCACAAGTGGCATACTTACTATTGCCCAGATGCACAAGCTCTAGTATACCAAGCTTGGTATACCCTTACTCAAGTCTTTCCTATTGCTTAATTTGCATTTAATAATTGCTTCATAGAGGACACCAGTCTACAGTTAATGTATTTTAATAGTCATAAAAAAAAGTCAACATTTAAGATACTCCAGCCAAAAGTCAAAGCTCCAACAATTACATAACCTGAGCAATTCAATTTCACTTATACATCCACTTGTATCTGTGTATTCAGATATTAAGCGCTGACTAGTACTCCTCTATACAAAGCATTTGACCTTCAACAACACACTAAAGCTGGTTGCTGTAATATAGGAAAAGATTCACAAAGTGATTATCTTAGGAAAGCCTTTGTTTAAGCTAATTAGCTCAGAGATCGAACAGATCTACATACGAACAGCTCACAGTAGCAAGAACTGTCTCTGTGTTTTGGTTCTCATTCCATCTTAATTTATTTTAACGTTTTAAAAAATATATCTTTAAGACATTCTGAAAAATATAATACACTTTTGCATACCTTAGATTGAAATGCACAGTGCAATATATGTTCCATGGCTTCAAACCATCACATGACATGGTGTGGTAAGACTCCCACAGTGCACATATCTTAGCAAAAGAATCAAAGCTGCTTGTAATGTTATTACTTGATAAGGAAAGTAATTTCAACTGAGAAAAGCACTTAAATATGCTGGAAAAAGGTCTTCTGAGGTCTTCCAAAATAAATTTTATCTTACTTTTCAGAGACAGACCCTCATACCTGCTTGGAAGTGTACAGAAACTCACCAACTGTTTCACAAAAAATACAAACAAATGCTAACAAAATAGAAGGTTCATACAGAACAGAGTATGCATTTAGAGGCCATTATCCTATATGTGAAAACGTGCCTAACTGAACAATTAGTGGAGTTGTATCATTTCAGCAGCATGCTGTTGCTTTTTCAGTGTAGGCATCTCTTCTGAGAGAGCCTGGCTTATGAAGAGCCACTGGAATGAACAGTTGAGCATAGACTGAAGAGCTTAAGAGGGGAACATTTAATCATGGAAGATGCTTAGAAACAGAAATAGTTTAATTGATCATCGTGAGCCTCAAACGTGCCCAGGAGTGTTGTATCGACAAGTTTGTTACAATTTCTGGATTCTAAAAGGTAAATTAAAGGTCACAAGTCTTGTTGAGTTTTCAAAGAGAAATTTTATTTCATTGTGAAGCTTATGAGGCAGGGGTAATATGAAGCTTATGTAATCCTTTATGAGGCAGGTGTACTTAACTGAAAAAATAGCTATTATTCCAAAACTCTGCAGTTCATGTATACACTGGTATTTACCAAACTTATCTAAAGTATTGTTGATGACTAACACGACTGCTGCTTTTGTAACAGTGATTTTATCCAACAACAGTGTCTCCCAAGACAAGATCCCAAACTATTTCTTATAGAAATGATGGCTAACAAATTAAGACTTCAATAGTCTGAAGTTCATTCAGTAGTACAAGTTAGCAGTGTTCTTGCACAGGATTTCCCCTTCATTCCTTTCCTATTTTGATAACAGTAAGAAAAAGTTGTGACAGTCTGAAAGTTGAGTTGTTTGGCAATCAGTAAAAACAATTTTGGATCAATTTACCATACACATCAGCCATCTGAAGTTTTCCTTTGCCTTAATGGGAGGTCATGCAAGGCATGAAGAACACTAGCATCTCTCATGAAGCAGCTCATTCTGCAGCCTCTGCAGAAACCCAGCAAGCAATCAGGCCTTGTTTTATACCATTAATCAGAGCAGGCCTTACATTCCCGTGCATGTTCCAAGCCATGGCGTTTCCACACTCATGAAGCAGACCAACTCAGACTGAAATGACAGCTGGATTGAAAAGAGATTGGAAAGTATTGTATAGAATAGTCTTTCCAAATAAAAAAAGCTATTTTCTCAAAAACTTAAACTAATCATGGGCTTTCTGAATTTAAGGTATTTTGACTTGCATATGAGAGAACTAAATAGATATACAAAATAACTGATCAAACATGCAGGGCTTTACAGAAACACAAACATTCTTCAAGGAGCAAACTGTAAGACATGCTGGAAAGCTCTAGAGAATAAACTCCATGCAATCAACAGCTTGTCAAATTGCATTTAAAATATTAAGTTTTAAATTTAAAACATTGGTATTTAAAATATTAGGTTTTCATACCTTCAGATTTCACATTATAAGGCTGAATTCTCTGTAAGTACTCCAACACTTCTTCCCCAGTGGTAACACTTTAAATCAACACATGCAGAAGAGTCAAGTGTTTACTACTTAAATTTTTTTTTAATACAGAAGTTAATCACTTCAAATAACCATTAACAGAGCTATGTTTTGAAGAGTTTACTACAATCTACAGTTCTGACTAATGTTCAGATAGCTTTTTTCCTTTACCACCCACAGGCCCTGAAACTTCCTTCTCAGCATTTCCTCTTACTAATCTCATGTAATGTTTGCTCTGCAATGACATCAAACTCCAGTCAAATTTAGCCTTTTTGTTGGAGAGCTTATAATACCAAGTAATTCCAAGTTGAGAGTATAATCCTAGAAAAAAGTTCTAACCTCCAGATATAACTCTGTCCCATTAGGCATTACTTCTAACATCTTCAGGTACCTAAGCTGCATTTACTATGTGTGTTACACTTCTCTGATAACTTGAGATGAGTGAAGCTGCCAAAATAGGCAGCTAATGATGAAGCCAAGCCTTAGAGATCACAAAATTCTATTCACTGGTGTTTTAAAACAGATAGAGGAAAAAAGTGTTTGTCTACAGCCCAATCTTTTACTTGACTACAGATCCATTGGGTCTTAAAAATAAGTGATTGAGGATTCTGTAAAGTTCTCTTAACCCTGCAAAGTTTAGCCTAAAAAAAAATGTTTGTTCAGGATAATTATGCTGCACTGTATGTTCCATTGCCCAGTCTATCATCTTAATTTAGTACACAGCTTTAAAATTAGTCTCTTTGTACAGTAAAGTCATCCATTGACAAATATTCACATTAAGTCCACGAACAACTTACCATAGGTTTCTCAGTATTTATCAAAATTTTGTATTTTTACATCAGCATCCATTAAGAGAAGTTGTATGCTTTTGATTGTAATCACACTTTGTGCTATTAAAGAGCTGCCAAAAGCTCTCTAGAGTTAGAGGACAAAATAGAGTTAAAGTTTATATCTTTAAGCAATAAAGGGCAGAAATACATCCCTACTCGATTCCTTTTATTTCCAGGAAATGAAGAGTGAAATTTTAAATGAATCCTAAGAATACTAGGAAATATTTACGTCTAATGAGAGCAAGCCTAATTATTTCTGTAAAGTTCCTTTCTGTATGACAGTGAGTCCTGTCTATTACGGTACTAACTTACTGTTATACAGAAATATTATTAAAGAAACAGTCTATATGCTAATTAGTAGAGTGCCAAAATGTAAGAGTACTCAGATCTGTATCCAATCATCCATTTAGTCCAATAGCCTGCTTGAGAGTGAGTAGCAGTTAATCAGATTTTTACCAAGTATCTAGTAGAGGATGGTCCTCTACAGTCATCCTTCCTGCAAGGAGCAGTTTGGAATCTAAACAACATGCAGCTCTGGCCACCAGTCTCAACTAGCACACAGCATGTAGCTAAGCAGACTATTTGTTTTGTCCTCTTGGGGCCCAAGTTTAAGAAACTTTCCTCTTGTCCCATAACACATCAGTTTAAGAGCCTTCATCTTGAGATATTTTTTAAAAGTCTTTTGGAAATGCAACAACACAGTTTATCCTTAGAGTCCGGCTGTTAAAATCTTGCTTGAAAGATTCATAACTTGAAAGCCATGGTAACTTCCCGTGTGCCATATTAATCCTTTCCTGTCAGAAATAGCCAGCTTGCACAGTGTAGAGCAAGCTACACTGTAGCTTGAGTAGCTTGGGGGGGGGAGGGGAGGGGGCAAACTCCTGTATTAAGATTATACCTAGATTTCCCTTCAGTTCTTTTGATGAATATTGAGAATTTAGCTTACTAATCAATTCTAGCAGGCTTCCTCCTTCTGGAATAGTTTAAGAAATACCTAACAAATAAATTGAGCCTTGCAGTATTTATCTGTTATGCTTTGCCATTTGGTGAGGCTACATACCGCTTTATCCTTTAGATGCATTTCCGCTTTCAAAAAGTAGTGTTTCCTCATGACTATAGTTTTTGGTCTTTCTAGAGTCTGGCACACAACGAAAGGCTAAGATTCCATGTTGCCTGCAGTATTACACCCTATCAGCCACTCCTTTTAAGAAACCTTCCCAGTTATGCAAGTTTTTTGTACATAAAATGATGTTGATCAGAGGTAGTTACTGGACAATTACTGGCGCACCACTCAGTACAGAGGCAATAAATATTTCTCTTGGCAAATTGTTTCTCAGCCATAAACAGTGAATGTGTAAGCACTGCTAAGTGTCACAATAGGATGCATAGGCTAAGCTGAGATACCCACCACAGCACTTCATAAGGGCAAACAAGTCAAGCAGCACATCTGCAGTCTGTCACCATCCTCAGATGACTAAGTATAGCTGTACTAAAACAGCTAGGCATAAAACTTTCATCCATATTGTTTCTGAAATAACGGCATTCAACACTAATAACATCACAACTTCCATCTTCTCCAATATTATTTTCTGTCACCTTCTCCTTCTGCAATAGGAGGAGCTACCTACATTAATAGGCATCAGGATTAACGAAGAAGTATCAGATTAAGTGGAAAACCTGCTGTCACAACAGTCATGCAGACAGCCCAGGGTTTGAAACACAACTTCAGATATGCCTGTTTACTCTTTTTCATAGCACCTCAGTCATTTAAGAGAAGCAACATTTTGGTTTCGGTCCTGTTTTAAGTCCATCCCTAATAGGACACTCAGCACTCCAAGCAGTTATAGCACCTCTTCCTTTCCTAATCTTTTTCTATTACTATTTTCCTCTCCCTAAACTAGGAACACCACTTACACAATCTGAAAGAACAGATTTTTGCCAGCAGCAATGGGATCTGCTACCCTGGATCTGGAGACCTAGAAAGCACCATACAGGTTTCCATGTCTCCACCCTCATGCTTGATTGTGATCCTAATCAGGCATTAGAGCACCATATAATTTAAATTTAGGCTATTTGTAGCCCTGATGCAGAGAGCAGTCGTCCAAAAAGCATTCATTCACAGACACAGAATAAAATTAAAAGATGTAAATAACAGGTTTTCTACTGGCTGAACAAGTTGCCACAACAGATCCCCCAAACATTTCTTCCTGGAAAAGCTTAAAGATGCTAAAATAGCTGATTTATTTGTAGAAGCCATAAGGGCAGTATTGATGAGCCAAACTTGGGTGATAAAGCATGACAGCTATCTCCGGACCATTTCTGTGTGTAGTGTTTAATCAACACATTCAGCTATAGTTGAGAGCACCTTCATCATAGAACTATTTTGTTGATGCCACCTTTAAGATACCATTAGTCTCTCTTCAAGGAAAGGTCACTCCTCCCTCTGTTGTATCAGGTAAAGTGACATGAGAATGAACAAGTCATATGATATGTCACTGCCATCATGGCCAGAGACTGAGTTGAATAGCTAATTCAGATGGTCAAACAGCAGCTCAGATTTAGTAATCTTGAATCATATCTCAGTTTTGCTAGGCTATCTAACAGCTGCTGCACAAAACCGTTAACTAACAATTGCAGCTTTATTTCTGAAGTCTTCAGGTGTGAAAATCTGTACTGTGCAGTAATTCTTCAGGTTTCTGAGAGCATAAAGACATCAACTTCATGATCAATTGATTTGGTTGAAAAAAAATGACTGCAGAAAGAGACTGCCAGTGGAGTGGTCTCCTATGATAACATTTAGGAGTCCTACTCCACTCAGTAAAGGAGATACCTGCCTCGGTTTCCTGTAAACCGAGCGTCTAAACTGTTTGCTAGCATCAATGGTGTCTAATATTAATGCAATCTGGATAGTTGTGTTTCCACTCTAAGCAGTAAGAATTCAAATTAAGATTTGCACTAGACGTCCATTTAGCTCTACCACTATGCTCTTTCTTCAAGCAGGAGAAGACCATGCCTTGAAAAGCTTCTTAGCTACCAGTCAGGTCTCTTCAGTGCTGACAACTGGATAATATTTGTTTCTCTTGCTTCCCTGTGCAACTGAAGCGCAGGGCTATCAACGAACACTGTAAAACCACAAACACTCAGGTGCCAAGAGCATAGCTACCATCGGCATAGTGAAATATTAGTTTCACATTAAGGCAGTCTGTGAATCCCCAGCAATGATTTCTAGCAGCTACTTCAATAAGGGTAATATTCCTCTTATCAAAAGGAGACATCTGAATTGTAAGCCTGCTGTGATTAGTTCAGTTGAAACTTACTCAAAAGGCCATAAGTCTATCAGTCTATGTAAACTACAGATCAGCACTCTGACTCAGCTGGGCCAGACCTGAATTACTTCCCACAAGTGTTTATTTTACTTTGGAATGTAGTAATGTTCTCCAACTTTTTCAGTCAGAGTGGTTTTAACAACTGCATACAGTACACCTCTAAAGAAAGGGAATTGGGAAGGACAGGATCCTCCATTCAAGTGAAGCACTTCAAGCAACCAGAAGAACGGTCTAGTTTGTGCATGTTGGCCTAATTCCAACTGGCCACTGTTGCAGGCTCAGATTCTTTTAAGAATCTGGATCTGTGTCCCCAGTTCAGGGTTTCCAATGAACTCCCTCAAAAAGCCTCTGCAATTCCAAGTCGGAATGCAGTGGACCTCAGCTCAGCATGAGCTTCTTCCTTATACAAGGAGTAGGAACTCTGAGACCAGCTCAGAAAAGTATGAAGCTCAATTACATTTTAATCTAGTCCCTATGTGTCAAATTTTCCTTAACTCACTGCAGCATACAGGTAAAGCAAAGTAGAGAAGCATAGAGCTTCTTCTATTCTGAGGTTAGTGACACTCAGGGAAATGACCATTTCCCCATTGGAAGAAAGTAAATAAGAACAGAGTATCACAAAACAAGAGTGGTAGAGTACCATGAAACAAAAGGTATAGGAGTTCCTGATAATCCATCTAGTTAGTGGCTCTATCTTTCCAGAGTTAAGTTTTGCATAACAAATAGAAACCTCCTCTCTGCTTTCAAGAATCAAGAGATTCTTTTGCTTGGAGAACATGGGGCTGTCCATCTCCATTTCTGGCAGAGGGAAGAGAAAACAGGCTGAGAAGCAGCCACACTAAGACTGTTCTCCCAGAAACTGCTTATTATTTCAGTCTCATTAAGAGCGACTTTTCCATTAAGTTGTCAAAGAAAGCATATGAATAAGCCATGTCTGACAACCTTTCTAATTAAGAATCATTTTAGCAGTGTTTCCAAAAAACTTACCTGAGGTAGGCAAGACTTTTTTTTTTTTTTTAACTGATATAAATATGAAGTCTGCTAATCTTCACAATAACAAGTTTCAGACTTTTAAAATAAATTCTAGGCAGACTAGCAAACAGAGATTAGGAAGAATTAGAACTTGCTACAAAAGAGGCCTATACATTGACAAAAAACCAGATGCCTCATTTTACAGCTAGTTTATGAACTTGGCTCATTTAAGTTACATGCATATTTAAGTTTGTACACTGTCAAGAAGGTTTGAAAGCTAAACATTATTGTGGTTTTTAAACTATGTTTAGCTAAAGCCTTAGTTTGATTCTCCTTCCAACATTTTAAAACATGGTTTTTTTGGGAGGAAAGGGATATTTTAAAATAGATATGAATTTATACTGAGATGATCAGGAACATCTTTCATGTTTCACATGTTTATAGGTACAGCAACACAGCTTATAAATAATGCTTCCAGGTCATCATCAGAAGATGTGCTTATACTGAACATTTGTATTTTTTTGTATTTTGCACCTCTAGCCTTGATACTAGCAGCTAATAATAAACATTGTCTTTTCCAGGCTACTAATAGCAAGGTTACTCCCAGTACACAAAGGAATTACTGCTACAGGAGTTAGATTGTAGCAGGTTTATCTCTTCCTGCTGGAATCTTTTTCTTTAAACAAAACCTTATGACTTTGCTGAGGCGGAGAGGGGTGGGAAGCTTTGTTTTGTCAGTATTTGAACACAGTTTAGAGCAGTCATCCAAGTAAAAGGACTTGGCAACATAACCAAACGGTAGTGTATGTTCAGCATCCAGAATCAAAGTGTAAAGGAACATACCAGAATTTTAGACAGTTATACAGCTGTGTCAAAACTAGAATCTAATTTGATGCACATTGCCTTATGCATACAATTAATTCTGATCAGCTTTTGAGACAACTTTCTTCCTTAAAACTCCAAAAGTAGGAACTTACTAAAATGTTACCTTTTTTTAACCTTTTTGTTGAGTGATTTCATTATTAAAACAAGCCCTTAGCTGTCAAAAAATATTTAATTACGTTTTCCCAAGTATTTAATTGCCTCACAGTAAAATTGCTCAAAGAAAGCCTAAAGCAAAGTACACTGATGCTTTCTAAACATTGTAAGATGACAAGTCTCAAACCTCCAAGTTCAGAAGTCAAAAAAATATGCTAGGCTTTCCTAGAAAATAGATGTATTTCCCTACACAGTGAGGATTCTCAGCTGTTCTTGCTTGACTAGAAGACTAGGGTTCAAGGCAGGCATTATTAAGCTAAATTTGATGGCCTATATTATGCAAGTCGGGACATTTTGGTTTTCTTGTTGATTAACATGAACTCTAGTAAAGTACACCTTTGTACATTGAAACAGAAATGATTCAACACAACAGTCATACGCTAAATTCTGATCACACGTGGAGGATATCCAACTCATAGGCTAAACTCTAGGACCTTAAATCCACAATAGCATACGTAATAGGAAAAACTGGATGAACTGGATATTTGGTCGGGTGAACACGCTCACTTGAAGAGAAGATTTATTTTAACTTCTCTGAGAAAGCTTAGGCAGCTGCTCATTTTGATAGAGCCAAGTAGCCAATTTTTAAGTATAACAAGGCCTAAAGATAGCTGAAGGAATCCATGGGTATACCAGAAGAGAAATCTCCTAAGAGAACCACAGAGTATTTGATTGCATAGAATTCTTTAAATCAAATTTTCAAGGTACTCTTACAGTTCCGAAATATTTTTTTGACAGTCATGAATTACACCATCAAACATCTGGACAAAAGCAGCTTTCCAGGAAGTACGCCTCGCAGGCATGAAACGCCAGAAAACACTTTCAGATCTAGCAATAGGGAACCAGACTCTTTACATCATAGGGCTCAGGGGTACCTGTTCAGAGAAATTTTGAACTAACAAATGCTAAATTGGCAATCTGATTTGTCATTCCTCTTATCCAGCTTCAGAATAAGTAATAAGCAGGAAAGCTTATTTTTTCAGTCCTGAGAAACTGTTAGGCCATCCAGCAGTTCCGGAAAGCAAAAGTAACTAGAATAATATAACAACAACAACATCAGAAAGACTGGCACTCACATGTAAAGATGCCTGTTGACTTTCAACAGCAGTTGTTTTGATTATGGACATAACACCTACACTAAGACTTTGTTCAAGGCCTGAACTTCTTCCATTCTGGATGATAATTTTTATAGAAAAAAATCTCTTTACATAGAAAGAAACATATAGTCTAGGAACAAGTAAATTAGTGTACAGGGCACTGTACTTCATAAAAGGACATAAGTTGTTTCTTGATGAGATGCTTCCAAATATCATATCTGTTTGTGCACATATAGCATATAACCCCTATGAGTAGGGTTCTGAGGCATACGAGTACTTGGTTATTTCTCCGTTTGAGTAGCACCTTCCCAATCAATGATACACAAACAACAGACCAGACTACAATTACAGAGGTATATACAACACTAGTGTTTACCATTATAGCAGGATATAGCACGAGGTACCTGATTATCTTTCAGCAGCTATTCGTTGACCCATTTTTCAGGAAAACCCTCTTCCATCCATGAAGTCATTTTTAAGTCAGAATTATACATAGCCATATTTGCAAAAGGTGACAGTGAACTATTTAATCTCATGACAGTTATTTTTGCAGAGCCAGCAGAGGGAGTACAGACATCATTTAACTTATCAGCTGTGGAAAAGATACCTTGTAAGAAAGCGTTACAAGAGCTGAGCCTGCAAACATAACGCAATTGCAGTTTAAAACAAGCCAAGAACTTCCTCAGACTTTCATACACATGTACATCAATGACCAGCAGAAGCTGGTGTTTTGTTTCTATTCCCCCTACCAACCATCAAATATTAAAGTCCTGCATACTGACAATAACAGCAGGATCAACTCTAGCAGTACTAACAAGTACCATAAACTTGACAGCTACATGATATTTTTTGACAAGTGAAGCAACAGTTCAGGTTAGTCAGCAATTTTTATTCCTATGATTCTGATGTTTCTGAATTTCAAAAAAGCAAAAGCTTTTTGACAATTTATTCTTTAAAGAACTGTTCATTTGGATTTCAGAAAGTTGAGAAACTAGGAGTCCAGCCCAAGAAGACTCACTAGTAAAGAGCCAGAAAGTTATGACGCCACTTCAGACCAGAAAGTAATGCAAGGCTAACCTTTCTGCTGGAACACTCAAAAGCAGGTACCTAGCAGCAAACCTGGCTTCACACATGGTCTGAAGCAAGAGCTCTGCTGCTTTATTTGCAATTTCCATTGAACTCTCTGCTTTGGAGTTAGCAATTACGATTGAATAGTGTTGACGCTGGCTGCCCTGGAAACAGTTTGAAACAGAGGAGCAGGCTTTAAGCAGACAGATTGATAGCTTTTTGCCATCTCAAGGAGGTAAATACTAAGCTCTTGGCCAAAATTAGACAAAATACCTTCCAGGCAAAAAGTCTGAAGCAAACATTACTTGCTTGTTTACAGAATACACTGCAAACATTTTAACAAGTTATCTGCAGTGCAAGAGTTTCAAAAGAAAGTCAGTATTTCCCAACTTGCTGTTAAAAGGCTAAGTTAAGATCAAATGCTCTTGCTAATCTTTAAGTATTTATCAAATTATTTTATGGGTTATATGGGTTATTTCTAACTTCCACTATTTGAAAGTTTGTGCCTGAAAAGCTCAAACAAAAGCAATAAACTGTTTTCTGTTAAAGGCATAGTGCCCAAAAGCTTAGTGTCAGAACTTCCTCTAGAAGAACAAACCGCTCCCCACCCCCACAAAAAGATAATTTCAGGGGTTTTTTTGAACTTCATATGAAGTGAGAGGATCCAGAAAGGTTTAGTCATTAAATTTTTCTTTACTGCCTACCCAAGAAGCATGCACCCACAGCTAGGAAATTTAGCATTTACTTATTTCAAGTTTTAAAAACAGAACCACCACCCTTCCTTCGGTGCACTTGATGGCTGTTTCTGTTCCTTTCTTCCTACAGGAAAGCAGTGTTCACTTCGCAGCTTCACGTTCCCCGTTGTAGATGCATTAAATGGGGGCCAAGAGGGGGGCCAAGTTGTTTCCTGTCTTACAATTAAATATCATGTGGTTGACTTAAATTTCTCCTTGAGCATAGGAGAAGATCACCTCATAGTTTTGCTTTCTAAATTCAGGACTCTAGTACCACTGCCTTTTCACTGAAGCGCTGTCATTCTTCCTCAGGCCTGTACTCTGTACCTCCCCAGCTTTCTCTGTCTTGCTCCTGAACTTCGGTCAGATTGCACTGTAAACTTAATGCAGGGAAGGAGTTCTCCTGCCTCTTCCATCAGAAATAGGGTCATGCTCAAATATCAGAACGAATTCCAATAATTCTTTGAATTATTAACACCTCTTGTGACAACAGTAGCATTTGTGCAGATCTGTAAGAAGTCAGATCAGGAAGCTGATCCAGACAGGAAAAAAGGTAATTTTCAGTCAGATTGGTTATCTGATCTGACTCACCACACAAACGCACCAACACTACTGGCAGCTCAGAAAGACAAGGTCAAACTGTACAGTATCTTTTTAAGTTAAGGGAACATGAAACCATATCCCAGGAGAGTTCCTTCTTCTCTTGAAGGATATTAGTGAATTTATTTGACTATGAAGTCATAACCAGGTGGTATAAGTGAGGTACATGTTATAAATTCACATACTTAATTCAACCAGCTATCATACCACTACTCTAATTCATCCTGTAACTGGAGTCTCATTAAGCTCCCTGATTTGGTTTTTCAATTTTACTGCAAACTGGAAAAAGAAAGACTTGGGGCAAACAAAAGAGCTATCTCACTGACAGCTGAATTTAGTTTATCTCATACTTCTGTATTAGTCCTAAAAGAATGGGGACTTTTATATATATATATATGTGTGTGTGTGTATATATATATATATATAAAGATGTTCTATTAAAAATACCCTTCTTTATATTTGAGAGATCATTACACTAAGCTCCTACTCAGGAAGTAAAGGCATGATGATCCATTTATATGAACTAGGGAAAAAGGCATTCAAAAATCCCTTGAAATATTAGTATGTTGTGAGTACTTCATCCTAGACAAATTTCTAAAGCAAATTTTACAGAATTTTACACTTTAAAACTACTAAATCTATATTTAAGGATCTATGGAGTTGTTGCTGTTTTAAACAAAAATGTAAGACCTTATGTTTATTATACAGGTGAACAACCACTGATTTCAGTGTTATTACTCCGTGAGAATTAGTACCTAAATAATTAGAAGTAGACAGATGGTAGGTGTGCAGATTTTACTTTTAGAAATCAATGCTGAAGTTCCGCACTTCTCCATCCCATTTTCCCTTTGCCAGCTGGAGATCCGATTTGAGGTTAACTTGAATCCCATAGTTCCAAAGCTTAATTTCTTACCCCTACAGGTAAATTCATCTAACCAAATGGTAACACCTATACCTAAGCTAGGTACCTTAGGCTTTTTTTTTTTTTTTAAATAGGAAACGGATAAATCAGAATTTCTACCTTAAGATTCAATTTAGATGTGTAGGACATGATCTAAAACAGTCACATGAATCTCATCCTACATGGGCTTACGTTTCTTCAGTAACGAAGGAGGCCTCGAATGACTAGCTTCAGTTTTTAAAATGGTTATCTAAATGGCAAGGATTGCACTACTAAAGTTAACAACAGTCCGCTCAGCTGAATTAGCATATCAAGCAGATATATTACCATGTAAGAGCAGGCACATGCAAGAATAAGGACATTGTTTCACAATTAGTTTAGGACTATCCAAACCTACGTTACTGTCAGAATTTATAGTTTTCTGCTCTGTCTTGTGCCAGCCCTAATGCTCACCTGACCACAAGGTCAGGGAACAGACCAGGCTGAGAACCGGTGACAAGGAAGACAGAAGCAACGTACAAGGCTCCTTCTGAAGGTCAGAGGTGACTGGGACTGTCCATTCCTGTGCTGCACACACTTAATCAGCTCGATCCAACCATGGAAGCCCCCATGCAAAAGGCAGTAATCAAGCTCTGAACACCTGCTAGAACATAACTTATGCAGGTGGTTTTACAGAACTGCTGATGACAATTTTAAGATATTAAGCTGGAAATCTTAGACAATATACCTAGCTGCAGTTTTTGCTTACTATTTATCCGGTTCATACGGTATCATAGACTAATTTAGATCAGAAGGGATCTCTGAAGGTCAGCTAGTCCAACCTGCTGCTCAGAGGAGGTCTAACTTCAAAGTTAAAGGAGGTGCTCTGGGCCTTGTCCGGTTAAGTTCTGAAAATCCACAAAGATGGAGATTCCTCCATCTCTCTGGGCAACCTGTTCCAGAGCTTAACCACCCATGTGGAAAATTCCTCTTATCCAATTGGTATCTCCTTCGCTACAACTTGTGAGCTTTGCCTCTTCTGCTGTTCACTGCTGAAAAAATCCGGCTCCACCTTCTCTGTAAATCCATGCACTGAATACTGCAGCCAGGGTCCTTTCCTTATTCTTCTCCCTTGCAGGTTGAACAAACTCTCTCTGCCTCCCCTCACCTTTCCTAACCACCTTACTGACCCTCTGTAGGACTCTCCTGTTTGTCAGGATATTTTCCATACAGTGTGTGTAGGGGGGGGAGAAGGGGTAGCAAAAACTGGACACAGTATTTCAGATGCAGCCTCATGAGTGCTGAAGGGGATAGTCACTTCCCTTAACCTGCTGCCTATGCTCTTGCTAATGTAACCCAATACTGGTCAGTCTTCATCAGCACAAGAGCACTCTGCCAACTCTCATTCAGTGCGCCCAACAAGATCACCGAGGCCTTTTCCACAGACCTTCTCCCTATGCTGCCAGCCCCTAATCTGCACTATCACATAGGGTAATTATACCCGGGGTGCAGGACTGCACACTTTTCTTTGCTGAATTTCAAAAGACAGAAGAGCGTTACACCAGCAGGAGATGGCCTACTCTGCTGGCATCCCACTGCTCCGCTGTAGCGAGAGAAGCACTGGACAATTAAATCCCAACGCAGCCTCAACCTCCTTGTATATTTTCACCCACAGGGATCAAGATTACCTAGCAGCCCTACTACCACAATCCAGAACTTGCCACATGTCACTATATTTCAAGATACAGACCAAGATCAAGTAAGTTAACTTATTTTAAGTGAGAGCTGCAGTCATTTCATGCATTAGTATAGAACTTCTGAATGCACTGTCAGTGCAAATCAAAGCTTGCTTCCAACTGTTCTGAACAGTAGCAGCTAAGAAAGAAAAACCTTTCAGTAGTGTTTTTAGTCCGTTAGCTCAATAATGCCTGGGAGAGGCCTTTGCTAACACTCATCAGATGCTTGTAACCAGCCTATTTCATTACAACCATCTCAGAGTAAATTGACTTTGCTACACTGTCCAGTTTACAGCATTTTTGCCCAAGATTAGTAAAATATTTTCTCCATATTCATTTGCTTAGCTTTAAATTTGGCACTAGAAGAATAACATGAAGCTTAGAGTCCATGCAAATGTTCAGTGTTTCGGTTTTGGATTGACTAACCCACATATTAAAATACACTACAACATCTTTCCAGAAAACTCAAAAGTAGTCCCTTCAAACATTCATCTATTGTATTTTTCCATTTGGTAAACCGGTTTCCTGTGCTTTGAGATAGCTGAAGTTAGTACGGCAGTTTCAGAATGTCAGATTTTGCATAATCAGACAACCTTTTCCACATGATTTTATAAGGCAGTCCTAGAAGCTCCTGTCAAGCATTTAGCAATACCAGTTCAACAAGAACAAAAAGGCCACATGTAAATTGCTCACTCACAAGCAGATATTATCCTTACGCTATACCGTTACTACTTTGTATGTTGGTATTTAGTTTTCTGAAATGCATGCTTATATTCAGACTGTTTCAAAAGGCTTTCTCAAAGACTGTTTCCTGTAAACTGGTGTGCAGTGTAAGCAGCTGTCTTTGTCTTAAGGATAGCTCCACTACTGGAGTGCCTCCATTAACAAAGACAGACTAACAAGCCAAAAAAAAAATCCAAAAGGCAAGAGGCCATGCTTCTCATGTTCTAGGCAGATAATTTACGGTTTTACTGTTGAATCATTTTCAACTCACTTTAGAAACAGCAAGATTGGTGAAACCAGAACAAAGTCGTCATATGCCTGTTAGATACTGCCTTACTAAGCAGCTAGTCAGCTTCAGTTTAGACACAAGTCCCTGGATTTGCTGTCACCACAGGTGAACTCACCTATTACCAAAATACATTATTCAAATCAAACATCATAAAGAATAGAATAAGCTATATACAAAGCAAGCTTGCTGCAGAATGGAAAATAGCTGTAACTTAACAATATCAATGTAAGGGTTCAAGAAGTAGGTGAACACAAGCAAAAATGATTTGTGCTGTTAATAAAGCAGAAGGAAAACAGGTGGAATCAGTGCAGGTGTTAATAGCAGTAGAGCTCCTTCCCTAGCTGCCAGACCCTCCAGCTTATCAAACTATTCTAAAGCTGTGTAGCACAGATACCGCCAACCTGTTTAAATCATTTCATCTTTTACACTACCTCACTGGAGTAAGGTTGCTAGACCCTGCTCTAATTTAAGTATGAAGTCTATGAAATACACTGCATATCAATAAAGTATTGCACAAGATTCATTCCCAAGTGAAGAAAGGGATGAGCAGACCAAAGTGAAGCAATGTAAGTACAATGTGACTCAATGACAGCAACAGCAATCGCACCTAGATAGAAGTGACAAACTCCTGTTCAGTACGCATATTAGGATTTTCCTTTAGTCTCTGTTATATTTAAATAGCAGCCATAGATTAAGAAATACCACTCTTTCTCAGACAACTTAAGGACTAACCATACCTGTCATCTTTTCTATCCATTTCCTGCTACAATCTCCTTTGCTATCTCCTAAGCAAAGCCTTAGAAAGCAAGTCTGTACACACAATATGACAAGCAGTTTTTCATTTCCTCTCCTTCAGTGTTAGAAGCCACCAAGGTATACAACAAACGGTTGTAATACTCTTAAATATCTTTGCATTAAATAAAATGTTAAAGGATAGACCCAAATCTTTTTTTTTTTCCTGGAAAGCCATTAGTTCAAGGCTGACACTTGAACTATCTTCTGATCTACTTCTCATAGACAAGAAAGTTATTCTGACAGATTAGTACTTTCTAGAGAACAGCTTCATGTGACAGCTGCACAAGGAGGACTACTCCTGCACCACCTACCTGAATGCCACTTCCCTTGTGTGACCCTTGCCTCTCATCTTATACCTTGCCGAACATGCTCACTGCACTAGTCTTGTGCAAATGATCTGGTGGTCTAGTGAGTCAGAGAAGCACAAGTAGCACACAGGAGAAGAAAAAGCATTGAGCAGCTGAGGACAGGGTGGAAATGAAAGTAGCTATTAGGCGACCTCAGTCACCCCATGAAACTTTCCCCTCATAGTGACAAGCCAAAAGACAGAGTAAAGTACAAAAGAACTTGTTCTAACACTTTTGGATTACGCTGATCTAGCACACCAGCTTTGGAAGGCCATGACACAAACGTGCCATAACTTCAGAGTAATAAAAAAAAGCAATCAAGCATCTTGCATGAAATGTTAAACAGAAGATTGGCTAGGTACTTCTGTTAAGAATCAAAAGATACCCTTTTTTAAAAAAAACCGCCATATAAAAATAAAAGTTTTCCAAGCTTTATTTAGAGGCTTACTGTGGCCACTCTCCTACCAATTTATAATGTTCTATAAGTCTTCCAAAAAAAAGTTTGCAGTAGCTGCAAGACTTCACTTCTTCACTGCTAATGGCTAAGCCCCTTATGTCAACCAAACACATCATGACATGGTACTCTACTGTGGAAAAATTCCATCATATACAGCTAACGCCTCTTCTTCCTCCTTTCCCCATAAGAAGCTACTAGTTATTTTGTTTGTTTTGTTTTAAAGCCAGAAAGCTATTTTGACCGAAGTCACAGATGATGTTTACTCTATCACACAGATAATTTTTTGAGAAACCTGATTATCAATAAAACCCAAGAAGTCTCAGATTCCTTAGAAATGTAATAGTTCAGGAGGTCATACCTGATACTGCAGGCAACACATTCTTGCATTTGCATGCACACAGAAGCAATCCCGAAAGAGCCATATGGACAACTAGACAGTTTGTCTAATAACAAGTGCAAAAGGATCTCTCTGCAGGAGCACATTGTTTCATGGAATCATGGAATCAGAAATTGTTTCATGGAATCATGACTAAGATCACCTTGGCTTCAAAAACCTTAAAATGAGTATCAAAATTAGGGTTTCAACGAAGACATAAAACAATCTGAAACAGAACATACCACTGACTCTTACACTGGGCAAGTCCAAAGAAGTTAAATAGCTGCTTAAGGTAAGAGTGGCTGAACCATCTTTTTTGCCTTGAGATAAGGAAGTCTCACTATCATCTGTAAATACAGTTTTCACTATCAACTATTCAAAGTATGGCACATCCAAGGCCTCTTCTTCATAGATCAGACACTGTATACCAAGTGGTCAGAACCTAATAGTGTTGTATTCCCTACTGCCACCTTATCTTTCAGTGAATATAAGGGCACAAGTAAGGGTAGATTACAAGTGATAGGCTCTACAGAAGTGTGTTTTAAGAACGTTTCCTGCGTGCAACGAGAATTAAGGCCGCATCCCACTTGTAGGCCACATTAAAAAATTAAGACATGTAGACCACTGAAGGGAGATCCTCTTGTTCCTACTTCATAGTTACGCATACATGGAAGGCCATGAAGAAACTCACCTAGACCTCTCCTTCTCCGAAGCAGTACATCAGAGAGTAGCCAGCAATATGCCAACACTAGCACTGTGAGACACCAGTTACTTTCAGCAGCAAAATGAATCACACTTAGTGGCCAGCACCAAATCCTGTCAGAAATATCCTTTCATCTTCAAAATTTATGTATGTACTCCCTAACTGCATGGTACAGTTGCCACCAGCATGAGGGTAAACCTTCTTGTACCCTCCATATCCCCCAAAGAGAGGGCGTGAGATTTGTCTTGTAACATATCATTATATCTCATTCACTTTATTGGACCAAAAGAATTTGGATTTACTTTCAGAGTTATTTCCAGCCTTTCTTAAAAAGAAACAAAAAACAAAGAAGACCCACACACTCTCCTACATTTTCTTAACATTTCCTCTCCCACTAGACCTTTCAAATACCGACAGGGAAAGCCTCATGCCTACTTTGCAGTTCACCAAAATTAAGCGAATAACACCTCCTGCTGGCATCTGTCATTTAAAATAAGATTTATAAGTGGCAGCAGAAATCACTTTCATAATGTTTACTAGAATATGAACAGCTTGAGCAGGCAGATCCCCCAAATTTACTGTTCATATTAAGTGAGAGCTGTCATGAAAGCTAGAAACTCATTTTTATAAGCTGTATTTGAAAGCCTGATAACATAGGAATAAAATACAAACTGGACCATTCCATATACTTGTGTTGAGACTATATTCAGGTGTGAAAAGGTACAACTGCTCCAAGATGGGTTATTACAGTTCTTTTTGTCTCGTAATTTAATTGTACAAAGTACCTCTCAGAAATTCCTCCAATACATCTTCCATCCATAGTGCTTATTAATATTGCTTCCATCTTCTGTAGGTACCTGCCCTGCCCCAGATGTACTAAACCCATTTTTGCTCTTTACACATTTGAATGCAAATACTTGGGTTTGTTTCCATAAACTCAGCTCCTTCCTTATTATTTATCATTTCACTGTGTATTTAGTGAACATGATCTTTTCCAATATTTGAAGCCAAAGTTAGGGGAAAATCAACAGTAGTGACAACCATTTAAAAGTGAAGATGACCAAACGTAAAAACAAGCCATTTTCAGTTATATGAATAACTAGCTATTAACACTTCTGGCTAATATCCATCCTTTACCTAAGTCATAATATGGGTTCCCTTCCAGAAGGAAAAAGCAAACCACCACATACGTCACATCTACTCCTCTCCTTGCTTTTCAATCAGTTAACTTTGTAAGGAGAAATAAGTGATGCCTTCAGGAGCAAATTCAACATGTTTGAGTACAGAAAAATGAAACTACTGAGATTGTTGCACCCACTACAGAAGCTAGTAGGAACAGCTAATCTTAACTTTTTAGACACAGTACTGCAACTCCAAGATCTTATCTATTTTTTAATTAAAATACTCTACAAAGATCAGTATCTCCTGAACAGCAGCTTTAATGAGTTTTTTTTTATTATTATTGAAATAGTTGAAAAATATGATTAAATTTTTATTGATCTTTTTGGAAAGAGGTAAGTGTGCATTTCTATAACAAAAATCTACAATAGATTCAAGTACTCTCCCTTATTTGTCAAAAGACGTTTGCATTTATATACCCTGGGCTAATCAAGGTTGTCCATTACTCTGCATTAGGTTAATCTTTGCTAACTGAAAGCTGATTTCAACTCTGAGTAAAACATGCATCCTTGTTGCACTTATGTTATTTTTCCCGTTAAACAGGGAAGAGACGTTTTATATTAAAATAGTTCAAACACTTAAAGACATCACTGAGGTCATGTTTCAGTGGTAAAGAATGCTCAAGTGCCATTAATATTTAGTCTACCTTAATGGAAGAAATTTGAGTTAGAAGATACTTCAGGTTATCTTGTCCACCCCCATGTCAAGGGAGACTTGCTTGCTACGGCATGTTACTGACTGCTTTGCCGAATCCATTTTGAATTGGTTAGTTAATACAGGTCCCAGCTCTTCCTAAAATCTTAAATGCTGGCAAATTTAAGTCTTTTGCGGTGGCTTCAATAGATCCAATCTACATTTATTCTTTCTTAATACCTCCATCTTATAAAAAAACCTGCAAGCTGTTATGTTTCTCTTATTTCCTGAATAATCTTGAACAGATAAAAAAAAGGCTAATTGCTAGATTTTCCTAACTGTGAGCTACAACACATTTACAAGCTTCTCAGTTGCCTGTTAAGCTTCCACAACATGACTTAGAGGTTCTCAGTTGTAATAGCTGACAGAAGTTCTCTACACTGTGGTCCAGTGAAAGAATCACTTCCTAAATGAGATTTTAACATTAAATAAGAGTATTTGAATTACTAGAATCACTAACAATTATTAGCTGATTGGATATTATAAGAATAGGGATCCTTTGCTTATATCGTTAGCTCTAGGTAAAATAACTTTATAAGAAACCAAAATGTATCATCCAATGCTAAACACACAACAGCAGCTACTTAATATGCAATAGTGAGTCACTGTATTTGTGCATACACACAGTACAGCCACGATCCACTTTAAAATTAGCTTTGACTTATATCATTTGAATTACTGACATCATAAGCAGTTATTTTTTTTCTAAATGAGGTAATGTTGCAGTTCAGCACTGAACTAGCAACATTGATTGGGAAAGCCTTCAAGTGTTTGTAAATAACACAGGAACCCTATTTCTTGAGCCCAAATAACCCCTGTCTAGGTGAAAGCTTTCAATGACTAATGAATAAAAAGAGCAGCAATACCCTAAACAACTCAACAACACTGTTCCAGACCAGCAATTTCACCTTTTTTTAAAGTGTACGAGTATTTTTCAGATTGAATTCAGTGACCACTTTTTCCACTGACACTAAAAGAGTTTCCATTCATTATGCCATAAGTATTAAAGTTTAGTACATTGGAAGCTATTCCTGCCAAAAGAGTCAATGGTTCAAAGATACACAAGTTTACTCCTGTCGGAATTTGCTATTGTGATGTTTGGAACAAACCCTTGAAAAGCTCCAACAGTCAAACAAGAAGTCACACGGGCTATAGCTACAGCCATATATTAAGACACTAAGAGGAACCAAGGAGTTGGCAAGCTATCTAATCAAAATCTTTATCATCTAAAAATGCAATTTCGACTCAAATTCAGTAGGACTGACAAGCATTTTAAAGATGCAGCACCTTTTGGACAGGATGCGGTTTTCCAGAGATACACTATACTCCTCCTGCCAACAAGTAAGCCAAGGCTGTAAATTGCTAATGATGCAAGACACATTTCACAGGTACACTTGGCTTGGGACTTCATTTCCAAGAAGGGACATGTTCCAGGACATGACTTGAATATTCACTCAGCTAGCTACCCCTTAACTCACTGTTAAGCCAGATATCACTTTAAATACATTGTTAGAATGACAGTTTAAAACAAGGCATTAGGTATTAACAGTTACTTTTAACCAGTATGCGAGAAAAAAGCCCCACAAAATTAAGTTAAGAATTTAAGAATGCTGCATGTAATAGCTATTTAAGACTTTTTGATTTCGGTGATGGGGAGTTTATAACGACAAGAAAAAAGCCCCTGAAATTTTGTTACTGTGTACCTTTCTTCCCCCCCCCCCCCCCTTCTCATGCAAGGAGGAAAAAATGAAGTGAAACAAAAAAGAAACATTTAAATATTAGCAACAATTTTTGTTGCACGTGGAACACAAATAGCACTATTTAGACTCCTATCGCAGCTGTGCAAATTAATCACTCATCAGGCTGAAAAATCTGGGACAGACTCACCCTTAACTCCCGATTTTCAAGAGCTTTTATGAATTCAGGCTTACATCGCTAGCCACTCCAAGAATCGTCACTTACATTGCTAGAAGTTACATAAAACGAAATGCCTCCACAGATCAGCGAGACCAGCTTTATCGGTTAGGTGTCCGCGAGACCTCCTTTCCCGAAATCCTAAATTCTTCCTTCCGAACCGCTTCTACCCACAGCCAAGGAGAAGGAGCCGCGCTGCAGCCAGCCGGGGCAGCCTTCAGTGCAGCCTCCGCGCTCGCCTCTTCCGCACGCCCCCCCCCCACCCCTCCCGCGCCCGCCCCGTCGGGAAACACACTCCAGCGTGAATAACGAGCGCTCTCTTCTGCAACTGGCAGAAACCATCCCCCGGTGCCCGGGCCCGCTCACGTGGTGCGGCATCCAAAGGTTATATACACCATTTGGCGGCGAGTGACACCGCCAGCGCCGCGGCCGGCCAGGCGCTGCCCTGAGCGCCGGCGGCAGCCCCGCGCCCGCCCCAGGCTCCCTCCTCCCCGGGAGCCGCAGCATCCCTCCACCGCGCTAGCGAGCCGACCGGCAGCCCCCAGTCAGCCCCGCTCAGCCTGCTCCGACGGGCAGCAGCGCACGCCTCGGCCGCCGCCAAAATCAACCGCCCCAGGGAGGCGGCGGCAGCGGTGATGATGATGCCGGGCTGCCGGCGCCGCGCGGCAGCGGCTGCCTCAGCCGGCGGCGAGCGGGGGCTCAGCACCACCTTCATCCGCGGTGTGTGCGCGCCGGGCCGGGGCTCCGCGGGGCCGCGGCGTGCCAGCTCGCCCCGCCGCCGCCGGGGGGGGGGGGGGGGCAGCGCTCGGCGGGAGGCAGAGCCGCGCATCGGCTGCCCTCAAGGTCACGCCGCGCCCGGCTACGCGGCGGCCAGGTGCGCGCTCCGGTTACCTCCGCGGGGAGGACAAAAAGCGGAGAGCCGCCCGCCCGCCCGCCCGCTCGGCGCGGTACAGCGAGCCCCGCCGCAGGGGCGCCCCCCATGCGCCAACCGCGCCGCCGGTGCTGTGCGGCGCAGCGCCGCCCCCCCCCCCCCTCCGGGGGCGCGCCGGCAGCGGCCATGGCCGGCAGCCCCCCGGCGGGCAGCGGCCCCACCGCCGCCTGCACCTGCCGGCGCGCCGCTGCCCGGCCGGCGGCGAAGCGGCGCCCCGAGCCCCGCCGCCGCCGCCGCGCTGCTTACCTCGACGCCGCCGCTTGCAGCCGCCAGCCCGGGGGGGGGCCGCGATGAGGCGCCCGGGAACCTGCCGCCGCCGCCCGCTCGCTCGCTCGCATAAGGTCCCCGCGCTGCCCGCCCTGCCCACGGCCGGCCCCGCCGCGCCGCCCCCGCCCTGCGGCCGGGGAGGAGGGAGGGAGGGAGGGAGGGACGAGGGGGTGGGGGAGCGGCGACCGAATTGGGGAGGGGAGCGGCGGGGAAGGGGCCGCGGGTGAAGGAGGAGGCGGAAGGAGCGGGGGGGGGGGTCACGAACCGCCCGCCCCGCCCCCGCCGCCTCAGCGGGCAGGAACGGCGACTCGCCCTCCCGCCTCACGGGCGCTCCCGCCGCGCCTCAGCGCCCGCCGCTCCCGCCGCACGCACCGGGCAGCGCCGAGCAGCCCCAGCCCCACCGAGTAACCGCTACAGGAGCCGGGCGCCGCAGGGCGGAGCGAGCCGCCGCCGCCACCGCCGCGATCACTCACTTGTTCGCTCCCCGCCGCGCAGCCCCCTCCTCTCCTCTGCCCGCAACCGCCGGTGCCCGCCGCCCCCTCACCGCCTGCCTGCCGTGCCCCGGCCACGTGACAGGGCCCCCCGCCCGGCGGAGGAAAGGGGGGTCCCGACGTGCGGCGTCTTCAATGGGGGAGGGGGAGGGGCCTGCGAGAGGCACGGCGCCGCGGGGGGCGGGGCCCGCGCCGCCCGCCCGCCCCCCGCCGCCGCCGCCGCCACTGGCGGGCGGGCGGCTGACGCGCTTGTTTCCATGACGTCGGTGGGCAGGGCCGCGGCGTTTGATGGAGCCCGGCGGGCTTCGGGGGTCGGTGACTTTGCCACGAGCGGCTCCCGCGGGGGCGGCGGCCGGGGCCGGGGCGGGTGGGCTGCGCCCCTCCCCGCCCGCCAATTCCCGGGGCTCCGCGGCGGGGCCGGCGGCTGCCCTTGCGCCGGGGGCGGTGGCGGCGGCGGCGGCGGGAGGGGCCGGAGTCCCGCGGGGGGAGGGGGCGGGCCGCCGGCGGTACGCGGCGAGCCCCGGGGGGGCGGGGCGCCGCCGGGGGCGGGGGCCGCGGCCATCCCGAGGGCGGCGGGTGGGGGGCGGGGCCGCGCGCGGCCGCCCTAACGGTCCGCCGGGCCCGCCCGCGCGCGGTCCTCCCCCGCCCCGGGGGGGCGCGCGCGCCGCCGGCGGCCGTTGAGGCGTCGTTGCCGGCGGCCGTTGGGGCGCTGCCGCGGAGCGGAGCGGCAGCGCCGTGGCGGAGGGGAGTGCCGGCGGCCCCGCGGCGGGGTAGGTGTGGGTCGGCACCGCGGCCTCCCCCTCTCGCCCCCGGCGGGTGTGCGGTGCTGTCTTCAGAGGGGGGCTGAGGGACGGCGTTAAGCCCCAGATTGGTGACTGTGGAGACAGCGTTTCCTGGGGCGGGGTGGGGGTGGGGAGGAACCAAGACCTTCCTCCCTACCGGTTTATTCATCGTTTATTAAGAGTGAAAATGAGAACCACAGCGTTTTCTAGGTGAAGATCTCAGTACAATTGCGAAAATGAAGCAGTCATCAGCGAGGCTTGCCTCAGTGAGATAGATGTTATGTTCCTTGTTAAATGGGGCCAGCTGAGGTTCAGAGAAGGTAAAGGTTAAACGACAGAAGTGAGTGTGTTGCTCTGAGTGCTGTGGGGTGTGGGATCATCAGGTTTAGCCTCTTCAGGCTTACCTCTCTCTGGGATCACTAGCAGCTTTTGCAGAGGAAATGGAAGCGTACAGAAGCTGCACGTGTTCAGCACCTTTCTGTCCCAAGCCCGAGGACTCTTAGGTTGGACAAAGAAAAATTAACGAGGGTGTCAACATCTGGGCTCAAGTGAGTTGTCAGGATACACTGGAAGTTAATAACAGGTCCGGGAATGGAATTGAGAAAAAAAAAAAAAACCCTTCAAGTCTTTTTTTTCAATGCGGTAAATCAGTCTCTTCAATGAAAAATCCTTGTACACAAAACATACATAATTCTATAATCTTTTTGTTTTAGAGTTTTATTTTGACATACTGTCAACCTCTCTGTTGACCATTTCACTAGAATGCATGGACCAGCTGTGCTATAGGCTGTCAAATTCTTTTAGCCTACCATAAATGCTATTTCTCCATTGTTAGTGTTCAAACCCCACTGCTTTTAGAGTCAATGCTGTGTAAAAGGAACGAAGCTCATGTATCATTATTGTTATAGATCTGAGATGTTACAGAGAATAGGGAGTTAAAGCAACAGATTGAAGTCAGTACGAAACAGCCCACAAGGACTGGCAAATAAATAAATTATCCTAACTACATTATTATCACGGCTTGCTTGAGCTTCATAGTCTCTTTCTTACCTGTATCCCTGTTACATTTTTCTCTTTGTTCAAGTGAGGCAATCAAAAGAGGCTGTGAGCAGTAATTGGCTCCTGCCCGTTTTGGAAGTTGCTAAAAATACTACCTTACCTTTGCATATCTGAAGGTCAAATGAAAAATCAAAATACCGAGGTAGACAAATCCTGCAGACGAATCTATTGAGGTTCTTTCTTGCATTTCTTCCCAGAAGGGGACTATAAAACTATCTGAACACATATCAAACAAATTCTCCTACATTCTACCTGCAATTTAGCACTCGTATCTGCACTGATCACTGTAAGCTTCCCTAGGCACTTGAAAATTACATTTCCAGCTTTATTAGACTGGCAGATGTGTTCTGCACAGTTCTGTCATATCTCCTAGCTCTCAGGCAGACAAAATTAGCTTTGGTTAAGCTAAGAAGAAGATGATATGTTTAAGGCATTGCAATCTGAGTACATGCCTGTACCTGCTTCATTTTGTCTTTGGGGAAGGTAGTCAGTTTGTGCTTCAGTCTTTCATTTATCAAATGTGAATAATTTGTTTCTATTTCCTTTGTGAGAAGGAAGCAGGGATAGAAGTGATAGGTACCAAAATAATTTTGTGAGATACTGTTGTAGCAGTTCATTAAGTGGATATGTTTTTCATAGGAAGGCACAAAATAGTTACTATTTAATGTTCCTCTTACACGAATATACCAGGACAACATAAAAACATGCAGCACAAATTGAGTGAAAGTAAGAAGGAAAAACTCCTTGTAGCTCTAGAGAGTATCCTATGTATTCAAAAAGTTTTTCAGATTAATCCTCCAGCTACAATATTCTTTATGATTTTCGTGAGAAAATAGGCACTCCTCCTATTTCTAAAGGTTAGGCACATCTGATCGAGTAACAAAACCTTCCATGTAATTTAGGTCACCAATCATACAAATCAAGCAAAAATAAAATGCACAAAGGAATATTTCTGGAAATATTTCATTTCATTTTTGAGGAAACATTACCATTTCAGGAAAATTCAGTGTGGTGTGCAGACAGTTTGGAAAGGCCAGATTTGACAAATAATGACAATAGCTCTAACTCATTTTGTGACCAACACTGTAGTGACGGAAGTACCATAGATTTTTACAGAAGCAGAAAATGTGTCACAGAGAATTTAAGTGGGTTGCCTGCATCTGATCCATTTACTATGAGGCTTTTAGCATAAAGAGCATGAATTTGAGTGTTTGGATCATTACAATATTTGGTCAAAAGGGAGTAAGGTGATCAAGGCCTGAGTGACCACCTTCACCATTCTGTATGAACTAGGGGCCTTTCAGCAAACCTGCGTAATGGGCTTGACCCAAGAAGAGAAAATAGCACAGTCTTTTCCTAGTTTGTGCATGGATCAAAACCTCACTAGATTTTGAAACTGGTTTCCTGACTGTGCTGCGAGTGCTAATCCTGTTCAAACTGAGCCAATATAGGAGTAAGTGGAATCAAGGCTTTTTTAAAGTTGATGAAACTGCAGAGCGTGCAGCAAGTGTGAAAAGTTAGGAGAATTTTTGCATGCAAACATGAAGAAACGAATGGCCAAAGATTCCACCAGTTTTGCATGAGAAACTTTTACCAGACTAGCTACATATCTTTCAGTCGACTTTCTCAGTGCAGTACTACTCTGTTCACACGCACTCTACACAGACCATTCTAGGCAAGAGTCCTTTTCCTCCTGTGCTCCTGGCTGGAGCTCTACAGCAACTTTCTGCAATGTCGTTAAGGTGGTGTCTTATGTGACAATATCCTGTATCATAACAGGTTGATCAGTATGTTGACTAAAAGACTGAACAATCTGACTTTGCAGACAATTGACCTCTCTTTTTGTCTTGTAGATGTCATCGTAGCCAGATTGCACTGTCATCCACCCATTCAGTTTAACCAAGGCCCTTGTGAAACAAAGCGAGCTCACCTAATTTATCTTGAAATCAAATTTACCTTTCCCTTAGGAAATAAACTTATCCATAAACATCCACAGATTTATCAGCTCAAAATTCTTTTCTTGACTGTTCAGGAACTCAGGATTTATGCATAGTATGTTTCCATCTGTGAATACATATGATAATCTAAGATATTTGAAATTTCGTTCTCACTTTCATTTCTGTCACAAAACTTTTTTTTAACTATTTTTCTGTTATATTCTTTCACTGTGATAATGCACAGTCAGGAGGGTGAGAAATAAAAAAGAAGTAAGATAAAGAAAGGAACAAGAGAAAGGAATGATTGTTACAAATCACCTTTTTTTCATTTATGTCATACTTGAAATCCACCGAAAATACATACTGGACTTCATATGCTCACTAACTGTTTGTTCTTTTCATGTTCTTTTCAGGCGCTGCCACGGCACACTGTTATTACAGCCCCAGACCAGATAAAAGAGTGCAAAGATACTTCGTGAACAATGGCACAAAGTCTACATTCAAAGAAAAAAATAGCAAAGTATAAAATCCTGGAACTGACAGAATCTGACTCTGTAAGGACTTGGATCAGGCATGAGAGAAACAAGAAAAAGAGAGCAGGGTAGGATAACTATACTTTACACTGCTATAAAGAGCAGAAAATAGCATGTTTGGGAGGCTTCTCAGGAGAAATAGATGAAATAAAAGTAAGTACCACTGCAATGAGGCAGCACTACGATGGCTGCCTCTTAAAAAGTGAGAAATATCTGGTGAATAATATTTGCTATTACTCTGCAAATAGTGGGCTAGTACAGCCCAAAGTGACATACCATGAGCACCCAACTACTCCTACTCCAATGTCTTCCAATGTGACACTTCCCTATTTTTGGAGTGTTCCTCTTTTACTTTCTTCCCCTATAGCTGTTTAGCCTTTTTACTTAATACTTGAATTCCAAAAGGATGGCTAAAAGTCCCAAGCAAGGCTATTTTGGAGGCAATCAGGTCCAGTTCACTAGAAGAGTTTGTTAAAAATAGCACTGCTGTTGCCCATCTCCAAAGAACTGCTGTTAGCCGTCATCCATCTCTGTGCCTCTCTCTGGTATGGATATGTATTTGTCAGGCAGCACAGCTATCACCCCAAGATTCATAATGTGGGAATATCCAGTATACTTACTAAGGTACAAAAGTACTTTTCGGGGGGTTGTGGTATGTAGAATTGGGCAATAAAATACAAAAGGCCAGTTTGTTTGGATTATATTACTGTGGATGACTTCAGATATGTTGCTTTTTGAGACTTCTTAATGCTACACTTCTGTGGAGAAGTTTGTGATCTTACCTTTAAGAGCATATAGTCAGCTAATGTTAATTTGTGAAGCTGCATTGATTTCACTGATTTTGTGGGCCTGTGCCAATTCATGCTGACTGAAAATGTGGTTCATAAAATTTTACGTTGTGATACATTGCTCTGTGATCAAATTATAAGTATTTTGTTTATTTTTTCCTTCCTCCCCTCCCTCTCTAAAAGATAAAAAACATCAAGGACAACCAAGCTTTCTTTCGCTGAGGCTATCAACATCACTGACCAGCCTAAATCACACTACTGACTCACAGAAATTAGTGTTAGCAAGAGTAAATATAGCCCCCTCCCCTCTCTCTTCAGTGCTAACTAATTGTCTTGAGTGGGACAGTAAATTGTCCGTTACTGATGCTACTTCAAAGTCCTTTGGATAAGAAAATAGATAATTCAGTTAAGCCTTAGGTTCCTTAAGCAAACATTAACATTTCTGCCCCTTGGCGATTGTTCAAGATGGTTTTGAAACATTTAAGAGTCATTAGAGCTAATAGCTCCCATTCTGAATTTCCTTCAAGGAAGAATATCAGAAAAAAATGCACTACCTTATTCCCACTCCCTTAGTCAAGAATTAATCATTCAAGTGATAAACAATGATGGTAACATACTTGAATAAATTATTGGTCGTCTTTGTTGATCAGATGCAGATCTAAATCATCTTGGCTGTTTTTAAGATACTAAAGATATAACAAGAAAAAAATCCCAGCTACCTAAAGTAGCATTTTTAAATATTAATAATGACCTATTTTACATGCACAGAGTTTAAAACTCTGGGCTCAGTTGTGCAAGCTTTATTCAGGAATAATTATTTCTTGATTAGGAATTGACGATCTGAAGATTATCTATATAAAGATCTAAATTTGTGTAGCTGTGGAAATGTGTGGATATGCAATCTATAGTATTAAAACATTAATGTAAATCATTATATATAGTAGTATAGAGTATAGAAAAGGTATTACATAAAATGCTTATACCTGTACGTATATAAAATCAAGTATACTTAGAGTGCTTAAGCTTGGATTATGGTCAGCGAAAAGAAGAAAATGTCAACTGGAGAATTGTCTCTATTATCACGTAATACTACAACTATAAATATTCAGGTTAGTAGGAACAATCTTTTTAATATAATTTAGAATGTTCCTGTAAGGTTATTAGCTAGTAAAAATGAAAAAAATTAAAATACTTCTTGTGACATTGACTGTATTCCTATTATGTATTAGCAGAAGAGATCAATAGGATTTTCCTCTGCCTAAGTTTCCTCTTGTCAGTTACATAACATGGCAGCCATGTATTGAACCAGCAGAGTTTGAATATATCATGTTGTGGACATATCTAGTAATAGGACTGCTGCAGGTTGTTTTGAGGCTATATCCTGTTATGCGGCAGTAAAGACAGTTTGGTTTAGGACAGAACTGGATTAAAAGATATAAAAAAACCCTTGTACATAACAGCAGGGCAAACACTGACAACTTTATTATCTTTGTTTCTGAGTGACTTCAGAGAGAGTTGTGCATACTTAGTAATTGCTAAAACTAACACCTCTGTTTCTAAAAATACCTTGGATTAATTAAAGGAGTTTAAAAATTAGTCTTTATAAGGGACTTTTAGATCTACTCAGCTCTAGATATAGATGTAAATCTTAAGTATCTTCATATTTTGAGTTTTTCTCAGCTTGGTGATAAAAATGCCAAGTCTGTTCCGCTGTTATAATCAGTTTCTAGAGTCTTTCAATTTCAAGCCCTCTACCCCTAGCAATGGCTTTCAAACTGGAGGCGGTTATGATAGGTTTCAAATAGCCTACCAAGGTAACATGAAGGGCCCAAAGCTGATCTGTGGGACTGTATTTAGTAGTATGTTCTGCTAAACTCCTAATGTATGAATTTTCCTTGACAGCATATGTAATGATTTGTAAAAATCTCAAGGGCTGGTGATGATCCACTGATCTGAACCATCTGAGAACCACTGCCCTAGCATATTTGTGCCATTGTGTGTGGGTGACTTGAATGAAGCTCAGCTAGAATCATCTCTCTCGGTCCTCTACTCTGGACTAAGAATAATGCAGGAGAGGCTTTTGTTTTATAAGGGGGATGGTACTAGGATCCTAGTGTTCGTAGTTCTCTGCTGTGTGTAGGGAAAAGTGCAGAGGGGACCCAGTCAAGGATTCAGTCAGATACTGTAGTTTCAGGTACGCTCAGATCAGATGTTTGGGATCCTCTAGAGATCTTCTTTTAGGATTTTCCTAGCCTTATCGTGAAGGCTGAACCACACGCATTCTTCCACCCGTCTTTGTTCCTTTGCAAAACTCCCTTTGTCTCTTCTTCTTTTATGTACTCTGTCCTTCACTTTTCTTTCAGTTTAGCTTATTTTTTTCCTCAATAACACCTTTCCCACAATCCCTGCCAAGCAAAACAAAACCCAAGAACATCTTGTGGAACTAATGCATCAGATGATTAACTTGCACAGTTTGTGCTGTTGGTGTGTGATATTCCTCCTCTGCTCTCTGATGGTCTTGTCAGTAGGGTGGGATTGATTTGCCCTAATATAAGGCATCTAAAATGAGCACATCTAAATCTATGCTAGTAATCCTAGGCTCCTTTTATAGTCAACAGTGAGAAACTGGCACCTCCAGTAAGGCAAAATATCATCCTAAGATTAATGTCTAGGGTGATTCTGCAGTTGTCTGTTTTTCTCCATCAATTGCGAAGGGAAACGAGGGTGAGTAGTAGGGATTTAAATGTCTAACTCTTAGAAGGTTAAAAATGGGTGACTGAGGCAAACAGCTCTTTCAGACTACATGTTTTTCTGGACTCTCTTCATCTGTGTGCCCTTGCTTTAAGTGGCCACTGAACTGGACAGTAGATACCAAGAAGCCAAAAATAGGAAAACACTACCTTAAGAGGACCGGCTTTTAAGGCAATCCACTGCTAGTGATTTTTAATTAGTGCATGTGTTTCTCTAATTCACACCGTAATTTCTACTAACAACTTCCGGTAATTAAAGCACTGAAACTTGAACTGAGGTGAATAGTCCTTTTGAAATGTATCACGTGAACTTAAGTCGCCACATGAATGAAGTACCTGAGGTTCCAGTGGAACGATCTGTAAGGAAAGGGATATTCACATTTGGAAGGCATGTGGGTTCTGATTCTTGGCTTGAATTCCACTGAGTTGGTAGTTAGTGGTCCTGGTTGACTCAATTTAGACTAATCTTTTATGAGATTGTGTACTTTTTTGCTAGATCAGCCAGACATGGAGAATAAAATGAGTGTGGATCCCATACAGACTGTAATGCATGGAGTTACTTAAGATTTGAGGTGCAGTGTGGAATTGCCAAGCACTACCGTACCCTATTTTATTGATAGTGAAAAGACTTTTGTACTTCTAAAATTGAAGAAAATAAGAATCAGTGATACAGAGACTTATGCTCTGACCCTTCTAATCCCTATATATTTGTCTGCCTCTAGCCTTATGTGGTTTAATTTAACTCTGTGATGCTCTGCCTAAGTGCAGTGAAATATTAGTGCCCAGAGAAGTGTCCTGAGAATCTTCTTCAAAAATGCAATGTATATATGTGTAAATAAATACATAAGTGTACATACATATAAAGAAAACTTGCTTTAAAAGGAAACTGTAATAAAAAATATGTCCAGCTAAAACTCCAAACTAGTATTGCACAAAATAATAAAACCTTAAAAATAAAAATAACAGTGAAATTTCTATACATTCTGTTGGCATTAGAAAATCCAGCCTATTCCTTAACGTAAAATGATCCTTTCCTTATTACTGTTTATTTCCTTATGCATACCCCATCAATTTTCATTTTGCTAAGAAGACTAGCAAAAGTATCCATTAAAAAAAAAAAAAAACGTTAGCAGTACGCTATCCAATAGTTTTATGTGAGAACCATGGAAAACTTTGTTCTTTTTTTTAAAAGCAAACAGAACTCAAATGGAAAGCAATGAATGTAAAACTGTAAAAAATGAAACCAGTAAGAGTTAATTAAACCCTCTGAAACCAGAAAACAGACAGGGTTGTAAAGAGAAGTTTTTTTCTGGTCTTTTCCTTTTTTCTAAATTAGACCGAAAACTACATTAAATATTTAATTTACAGACAACTAAAACTAAGATAAAGTTCCTGCCTTAAATATAGAATGCCAGGAAACAGAGCTACAACATTGCTCTATCCCATTCTGCAGCACTTTTGGCATGTGGGGTTGTTCATTGGTGAAAGACTATGGTAATATTGAGACAGGTAAGAACAAAGATAAGTTTTAGCCTTCCCTCAAAATTTTGTGTGTTGGGGTATGGGATCTTTTTTTTTACTATCTTACTGTAATATTCATATTTTCTCCTTCAATATGTTTCACCTATTCTTACTTTATTTTTTGTACTTATGATTGAGTACGCAAAAGTACATAGAATGATGTGAGGAGAAGTAGTGAATGTAGTGTACATCTGGTGCCTATATTAGATGAGGATTTTTTATTACTCTTTTGCAAGCTCAAAGTAGGAACACAAATATAGATTAAGTTAAACTTGTGCATGCCTTTGCAGGTTAGGACATAAATTTCCTAAAGAAACTTATGAAAAGGAAATACACTGCTTGCATTGTGTCAGGGAGCATCTCTCTCGGCATATTCATTGTTTTTCATTTTCAATATTAGAAAGCATTTACCAGAACTCCAGTCTGTTCCCTTGAAAATTTAAACATGTACTTGTTTTCCATTGTTTTGAGAGAAAGGAATGTTTTTTTTCTTAATATATTTCATCTTTATTGCACTCCTGAAGTACATCAAAGACGTATCTGATCCAAAGCATCATGATCCAAGTCATTTTCAGCTGAGTTACAAGAATCAGCAAATATTTCAAACAGAAATCACTGGGCAGGTCCATTTTGTTCCTTTGCTCAGCTTTCCCAGATTTTACCTGTGGCCAGTGTGGGGAAAGGAAGAACTACTTTATTTAGTGTTCACCTCTTTCAAGAAGTGGTAGGAGAGAGGGAGGGAGACAGAAAATGAATTAAGTAAGTGCTGGTTCCACACACCCCTACTCAGCTACCACTGGGTATACATTGGCCTATCACAGTAGAAGGATATTTATTAATGCCTCAGAGTAAAGAAAAGTAGAGAGGGGGAATGGATCTTAAACATGTGCCTCTGGGTCATAGTATCTTAGGTATTTAAACATGGAATGGTACAGTTTCCCATCTCCTGTTTTTCAGGGTTTTCTTTAGAGTTACTGTATCAGTCTACAGGAATTAAAAACTAGTTGTGCACAAAAGTACAGATAATTAATCATATGAAACACATTCACTTATATTCCAGTTCCTTTAATCTATATTTTGAACCATCAGTGAAATGTATAATTTCATTCATTTAATTAGGTATAATAAACACAAATTTATTTAAATTATGTTTTAAAGATTTTTTGATGTTTAAATCAAGTATTTCATTTTTACACTATGCTCTATATAAACATCGATGAAATGGTCTGTCTCGTCTTGGCTTTAGTCATGAGTTATTTTTTGTTTTGTTTTGTTTTGTTTTGAAACACTGACTCATGAGGTTTCTCTATACTTCTTATACAATACTTCTTCCTTCCTGAAAAGGCCTATTTGTTCTCTATTTTTGGCTTGCTTTTGCATTGTTATCTCTCAGTTACATACATTTGGCTGATGACTGCAGGATCCGTTTAATTAATACCTCTATATCAGAGTAGTTATTATGTTTTGCTATATAAAAAAGTATATTGTATTTTGCTATATATCTTTGCTTTTTAATACTTTAATAATTTTTAGTATTTGATGCCTTCATTTTGTTCTTCTGCAATGTTCCTATAGTATGATGCATACAATACATTAATTATGATTTATCTCAAAAACCAAAAATATGTTTAAAATATAATCAAGTTTCCCTAAAGAAGGGAAAATGTCATATTACCAGTAGTTCAGATGAATATTTGTTTAAACTGAAGAAGACGTTGGTTCGTGAGAATTCAGTCCGGCAAAAATAATGTTCCTGTACACTGATAAGACAATATGCTAACTTTTTATTGGGGTTAAAAAGAGGACACCCTTCTAATGGGATATCAATACAACAACTTGTAGAAAAATTAATTCACTGAGTGCCAGGTAATACCAGTTTAGTAGGTATAGAAATAAAGCACTTATTTACCCACAATAAGGATAGCAGAGTCAAGCTTCTAACAGTCTAAAGAACAGCTTGGGGAAAGGTAGCCATATTTATTCTTATCTTCTCTGGTACTTGCTTTCCTCTATAGTTAATATTTGTCCTAACAACGGGTTTTATATTGCTTTTAGAAATAGATGATAAAATGGGAGAAAATACGTATCAAGAATGTATAAGATCAGTTTGTGCTCTAGTTTTTAATATTCTAGCTTTCTTAGTAAAGGTTTACAATTCTTAAAATCTAATTATGAACAGATATTAGTTATACTTTAGTACACTCCAAGTTCCATATATTATTCAGTCACTGAATTTCATTTTACAAGATAATAACAGGGTTACGTTTTTATGAATATAGTTTGATATAATATAATTGCTGCTCCCTGTTTAATGATAGTAATACCTTGCAGTTAAACAATTTGCTTTACCTATGCAAAAGGTTTCCAGGATGTGTTATAGCCTTTTCTTTTTGTCCACTGAATTGTTGTCACTTTTTAGGTAAAAATATTTGCATTTTCATCACACTCTTTTATCCTCTTGCTTAATACAGATTTCTGTGTTTTCCTGAACTCTAGATGTTTGATGTCAGGCTTACAAGCTTCAAGACATTTGATTTGTTGAGTGATGTCCTTTGGAAAAGAAGAACATAAGAATAAAAATTGCATTGCTTTTAAAAACTTGAATGGGAAATAAATTGTCTTTCATAGCCAGTGTAAATCTATGAGGACTATGCCTCTACAGGATAACTATGAGAGATTTAAATGGAGAAGAATTCAAGTTTCTAAAAGTAAAATGAGAAACACATTTATTAATTTCATGAATGTAACAATATATATGCTTATCTTTCTTTAATCATACCCAACTTATAAAATATGTTGCACGGTCTGTTACTACATACATACAACTTTTCAAGAATCCTTTCTGTGATAGTGTCTCATCATCAAATCTGTAATCCTGCACCACTTGTATAACAACAGTCTGAAATGCTGTGGGGCAACCGAGTTTTTAAGTCAATATTATAATCTGCCTGGCACATTTTGAATGTGTTTTTCAGAGACACGCTCTCCTGATTTATTGTTGTTGGCACTGCCTTATACATAAAACACCTTTCTCTCAAGTGAATATTCTTGAATATTTTTGAGAGTATTTCCCTTAGAAGAGGAGACTCGCATAAAATGATAATGGCAGCATTGGTCTGCACCTCTTTAGAACAAACTCATAAACTGTAGGAAACACAAAAGTAGAATACTTTCAGGAAATGCTTTCCTAAACATTATCTGGCAGATTTTTTATGCTATTGGGAAATTGGTGGTAAGGAAAAATAAGGCCAGACTTGAGCATAAAGCCCAAAATCTTAGAAATGTGAGTCCGATATATATCTGAGGCATATAAGAGGAGCAATCCACATCTGCTAGAGCCTTATCTCTACTGAAAGCTCTCTGCTGAAGACCTATATGTTTATCTGACCAAACTAATTTGTTTATTTATAAATTCATCACTCTTTTATCTGTACTGATCCATAGTCTTCGTTCTTCTGCAGCTGGCAAGGAATGACCAACATACACAGGAAAGCACACCTTATGTAATCCATCTTAAAATCCTAGATGGTGGCTAAGCCATGTTCTTAACGAAGTTTTTCTACCTTTCGTTCTGTTTTTACATAGCATACTCCATACTACATCCAGCTTAGTAAGACAGCGCTTCAGCCAAATGGGCTCTATGAGTAAGGCAGAAACATTTTTTTTATTTTCTAGGGCATTAATTAGACATCCACACTGTCACTCCCACACTTAAATTAATCTCCATATGTTCAGTTATCATAGGAAAAAAATAAATGAAAGAAAAAGCTGAAGGAAAAACTCATAAACACATCTCTGCAATGCTATTTCAGACGCCCAACTTTCTGTCAGCATATTGGGAATTCATAACTTCATTATTATATACTTAACTGATCGGCATACCTCATAATTTCCGCACAAACAGTGATCCTCTCACTTTGCATCAAATATTTAGGAAAGACAGAACAAAAAAAAAATCTCATTCATGATACTTCATTAGTTATATTAAATATAGTTTAGGACAGTTACTATTTACTTAGGAAATTCTACTTTCAATTAAAATAATGCTTCTCAAGTTATTTGCTTTGTGATGTATTGTCTCAGGTTCATTTCATTTATTATTTCATTTCCTTGCTAATTTGGAAAAATCAATACTTTCTCAGTGACTTTACTAAATTGCCAAGGTTCTAATATGTCTTATTGAAACCCTTTTAGGTTACTTTTTAACTAACTTAAGTGTCTTGTCTTGTGGGTGGCCTCAGGTGAAAAAAAAAAACCTAAAAGTATACCTGAACCGTTCAAGCACTTAAAAATGTAAAATGTTAACAATTTGCAGCTAGTGTGGAAATATATCAATTTATAGCTTATATATCCCTGATGTGGTACAGTTGTTTACTCTATGTAACACCCCTGTGTTCTAAAGAATTAAAAACGTTCACAGCCAAAACCATCACTCCCCACCCCAGCATTTCAAATGCACAAAACGGTCTCATTGCTCAGTAGATACAGGACACTAGAGTCTACCATATAGTTGGTGCACACCAAGCAGCTTTTAGGATGCTTCCTATATAGCTCAGGTGGAGTTTTCCTCTCCTGCCTTTTGGAAGGAGAAGAATAATCAAATCCTTAACTTCAGTTTGATCTAAGTCTTTACTGAGGCTGTTGAACCATGCCAGTACCATTATTTTTTGCTCTACAGCACTTCAAAGCATAGCAGGTACTTAAAAACCCACAGTCTTTGGCAGCTGTCAACCTGCAGCATTTCAGTCTCAGTAAACAAAACCAGACTAAGGAAGAAAGGATACAAGCCTTTATGTAAAGAACTGTTTGATATATTTGGGGTTAGTTCGGTGACCTTCCTGTCTTTAAAACTGTACTTTTTATTTCTATATTTTGTTGAATCTCAGAATCTCTTTACTTACTTGATTCAGTGTTTTTTCCACCCATGCCCGCTTGCTCACTTTTTAATTCCAGCTGGGTTGGCTATTCCCTATACATTGCTTTAAGAGAGAAAAAAATGCTTAGTTACAGTCATACCTGCGCATTTAACTGTCATCCCAAATTTCTCTTCCTCTCTCAAGATGACATGAAGACCTGCAAAACCTCTCCCAAAATGTGAAACTCCTTGGGCACTAATCCTTAGCAAATGGAAATAGCTTCCCTTTCCTATTCACCGCTGTTGCGGGGCCTGCACGTTTCTTTTAAGGAGCTAAGAGGATTCGTAAAGATCTATTACTTTCTCATGGCATATAGCACTTCTGGCATTTCTGGAAGAAGACAGACTGTCTGTGGCTGTTCTCCTGGGCTTATTCTTTCTGTACTTTCTTTTTTCTTTCGAAGAGATTAGAGAAGGGGGTTGGAACTTTATCAGAGGTACTCGGAAGTAAAAGCCCTCCTCTCTCTCTTTTTTCTTCCCTTTCTCCCTCCTTCCCTTCCTCCCTTTCTCCCTTCTTTTTCTCCTTCCGGTTCCACAGAACCACTAGAGATTTCAGTGAGATTCTGAATTCACTGTAACTATATAACTAGACATTAAAAGAATTGTCCTTCTGTTTAAGGGCAACTAAAACAGAAGTTTAGTGGGGAAATTTCCATGGAAACAATAGTTCAGTGACAATGAAAAATATTTCTCACCACAATTCACTAAAAATAACTTCAAAAATAACTTTACAAAATTGGGCAATTTTTTATTGATAGCATGGCAGGCAGACAAAACTATTTCATTCTTCATCTGGAGGATAGTATGTCTCATTCTATGTTCCTAATTCTTGAATAGGATACCTTTACTTTTCTCAACCTGCTTTTTTATACCTGTTCTGAAGGGATATATTCTTACTGAACTAGATACAGGGATTAAAAAGCAAAGGAAGCTACACTGTCCGCCCAATTGCTTCCACTTCCTATATTCTTCTACATCATTGCTATTTCAAGCAATACTAAGATCAGTTCTCTGTGAAAAGAGCCAGCAGCTCGGATGTGCACATTCTTGCTATAGCAAGAAAACTGTCTTCTTTTACCTCACTTGCAATTTTACAAGAGAGCAAAATTGATTGGCAGTTCATCTGCACAATACAATAAAACGGTTAAACTGGATAAGCAGTGCTGCTTTGCAAGAACTGTCACCATATGGTATATGCTGCTTACTTGGTCACCGAGCTTATGAAATTGCCTTTGGGATCTCAGTTTTCTGTTGGTATTGCCAATAGTCATTTATGTCTTTTTTTTTAACAAACTTATTTTTCAAATAAAACTATATGAGCACATCTCTGTGATGATTTAGGTATCCTAGCTATATATAGTTGATGGATACTGGTTGATGTTACAAGGTGCGTATACAAGTTGGCTATGAACTGCAACTCTGTTTTGTCTGTAAGACCATACTTTGTTTTTCAACAGCTTTTCACTTTTTTATTGAACTAAGATTTCAATAGAATTGTCTATATAGAGTTGTTGGTTTAGTTAACTGAAATGTCATAGTTATTGATGAAGGAGTTAGTGGAAGGAGTCCTTTGAAGTGGAGGAAGTCCTTTGAAGTAGGACTGTACAGATCACTTGGTCAGCAGATTTGTCCAGCAGGGTTTTGTGGTCACCTGATGGGGCTTGTCTGCCAGACAGACTGGAAGGTTTGAAAGAGGAGGAGCTAAAGTAAATATGTTGACTTTTTTATTTTTGGCAGTCTAGTTGAGGGGAAATGAAATTGTCTGTGTGAGAAGTTTGAAGGAAGAGGAAATATTCCCTCAAATAACCCTCAAATTAAAAACTAATGCTTGGATTCTGTTCAGATGGTGGAGGACTTAACATGGGAATCAGTAACTGAATCGCCTCACGCTTATGTGAGAGTGTACAGAAGCAAGTTCTTTATTAGATGTTACAACGGTGAGCAATACAGATTATATTCTTGGGGTGTCTTCTCTGCCAAGGACCTGCTCTTGTATGTCTGTTTGTGAACAGCTTCCTAGAAGAAATATGTAAGCAGCTTAAATGCCTGAAGAAATGACTTACAGAAAGTTAAAAGAAACTGTCACAATTCAAATATGTAAACATTTAAACATGAACAAAGCCTTTAGGGGATCAGAGCCAATGTAATGAAACTTCATAGCTTCCTCCAGTCATAGGACAGCAAAGCAAATCTAGTGCACTTTTGAACATGAAATTCTGTAAAAAATAGAGCGGGACATAAAATGGGACGTATAATAACAAAACGATGACAGCTTGTCACGTTGATTAAAAAAAGGATGCTAATGATGAGTGTATTTTTCTTCAAATGTTTTGTCCATCTATGTAGCAAGACTTCTTTAGTTCAGATCAATACCACTTAAAGTTGAATATTTGCAATATATTTATTTACTGCTGGGAAAGAAAAAATAACCCCAGAATTTTGATCCTGAAGAAGAAAGTTAAGAAAGAACTTCCAGACAGAGGTTTAACTGAAGAACAGATTGGAGGGGCAGAACATACTCCTTATTTACAACTTCGAGGTAGAATGGATACAATAGCTGAGATCACTGAATACGGCCAGTCCAGAAATACAGTGAAAATGAAACCTGGTTTAAAGGAAATTTCTAAGTGATGTAAGGACAGCATGAAGCCTTCTTTGCTATTCTGCAGAGAGTTTTGTGGCTGACAAAAAGCATGGGCAGGACCCAGCCACTTAGCAGAAAATGCTTCTAGTCTTAAAATTAGCCGTCTTTTCTGACAGAGCAAACTTTTTAAAACTAGTCTTAATATACAGGTCTTAATATGCAAACAGGTTTTTATTGGGTGACTTGGGTTGGATTGGGTGACTGCGTCACTGTATAATTTCTTTGTGCTTAGAAGTTTTGTGGCTGTTTCTATTTCTGGTGATAATCTCTTTAGTGATCGGGTTAAAACACTTGCTTTGAAAAGACAGTCATCTATCTCTGCACAGTGAGAGCATTTGCAGTCAGAATTCCTTTCAAATTGATTTTAGAATTTGAAGTTGAACATCTCCAGTCTGTGATCTAGGGTAATCACCTATGTGAATGGTTTTCAGCCTCTATTTGTGTTCTTAGCTCCATTGGCAGTGTAGGTACTGTACAGTTCATTTAAGCTGACTATCAATAAGCTTTCTTTTCTTTGTTACCTGTTGAAAATACCGTTGACAATTTATGCAAACTGTACAGACTGTAACTTGAAAACCTTCAACTTCAGTAATTGTTACAGTATTTTTCTTGACATGTTGAACAGTACATAGTGTAACACTATATACTGTTGGCAATTGCTCAATACTTATGCTGAGATGGGTCTGTTTTTACCAGTCGGGTTCCTCAGGTGTGCATAGGTCTGTTTGATGCTCAGCAGCACTGACAGACTCGCAGGGCTGAAAGTGTCATTGGAGTGCACAAATGAGGCATTGGCTTCCAAGTTGTGGAGACTCAGGTAACCCACTGCATGTTCTCAGAGAAAACCACCTGGAGAAAAGCTACCCCAAACTCAAGACTGTGATACTGGAAGAGCTCTAGTTACTCCCTCTAGAGTAACTAGATGGTTAAACGTCACCCATCTAGATGATGGAGCATACAAGTCCGATCTCCTGTGGCTGAGGGGATTTCAACCTGCACCTCCTTGGTGAAAGTCTGAAGATCAACCTATCAGGCATTCTGTGTTGGACTTTTGCAGTCTCTCCTAATGAAAGATGAGAGAAAACTCATTGTGTGGAAACCATGTTCAACTAGGTAAGGTGACATCCAAGATGCTTTGGGCTTCAATGAATACTTGAACACGCATTGTGACCCTCTCTGTCTGTCTGATAGGGGAGGCTCCTTCTGCTTAGGCTGTTTCAGTTCTTTACCTCATCAACTCTTTTCACAAAGGATGTGAGACTGTCCTCATCCTGTAATTCCCATAAGTGCAACTGGACTTCTTCTATTCTTCTAAAGAGAAGAGGAAGAAATTCCTCTCTTTGAAGTATTTCAGTATATAACTCATTGCTTTGGGACAGGTTATTTGTTTCTGTGCTGTTTGTATGAATTAAGTTGTCAGTTGTTTCATTAAAAACAAAAGAAAATTGAAAGATGATGCAGTCTAATCTAAAGGACAGGACTGCAAGCTCTGTTAACTCTTCTCCAGCTTGACAGCAGGTGTTGCTTGAGTGAGACTTAGAGATCTAAGTCTTACTAGCATAGGAAAATACTGAAAACCTTTCCGAGTGCCACTTAAAAGTTGGTTAGCTCTTCAGGTACTGGCACATTTAGAGCCTTGGGGTAAAACAACACTGCCAACGTTTTAAACATTGTTATCTATTTAGAGCAGGCCTAATCAATGCTACTTAAAATGCTAGAGGCAGTCTGTGCTCTGTTTGTGCTGTGGCTCCCAACTTCACTGAAAGTAGGGGAGATGAATCAGTCAAAATTTTAGATATTGCCATAGTCTAGAGGTTTATAATACATTTTTACACAAATCTGCTCCCAGAGTGCAGTGTCCATTCCAATGCCACTGGACAAGCCACAATCTACAAGCTGCCTTTGCAACCTGAAAATGTAGTAACATTTTAGCCACTCCATAAGAGACTGGGACAATGGTAAGAAATACAACATATTCTGCAGGAATGCAAGACGTGTCATGCGATGGGCTGTGGAGAAAACTTACTTGTAATCTTGGTCCAGGAAGGAGACCATCTGAGAAGAATTGCCATCTGTGATATACATGTAACAACATAAATCATCTGTTAACAGAAACAAAACAAAAATTGCAGATAGAAGACTCTTTTTCAGTTAAAAGCCAGATAAACAAACTTTTCTTCTTAACTGTTAAGCTAGATACTGTACCAGCTTCTATCAATATAGTTGGACTTCAGTTGAATCGAAACACAGTTTTACAATATTAAACTGTAGATGATTGTATTATAACCTTTTAATTGCATTCAGCAGGTCCCATTCTTAGCTTCTGTGACATAAATGAGATTTTGATCTTATAAATGCTTACATATGGTGCTTTCCACTATAAGTCACACACATGTTTTTGGAAAGACATCGTACTCCAAAGTACAAAACATCTTTCTGAGGTTCAGAAATGTGAAAAAAGGATGCTATAAAGCACAACTGGAAAACTTCATAGTGTTTTTCAGTATGCCTTACATGACATAAAAATATAGCTGAATGTCCCCCTGATGACAGGGACAGAAAGCTTGATGAAGGCCCTAGGCTATTTTGGTGGCACCTTGACTGTCCATTTTGCTATATTTACTCTGCTTTTGTCTTATCTTTTCTGAATATTTCCTTTTTTCCCCCTATGTATTTATCAATGTTATTTTATTTTTCAGCATCCTGTAAGTTATTTTGGTATATTTACAACTATATTTTGACACGGAAATGTCGGAGCGTAGACTCGGATTAAAGGCTTTGATTGGAATTCATTCCTGGTTATTAAGTGAGATTCTTGGGGAAACCCTCAGTTCATTTCAGCAGGTATTTCTCTTTCAGGTTTTAGGATGGCATTCCTAAAAATGGAGATTTAGTCTACACAGAAATTATTTATCATTGACATTTTATATTACTACTCTGCCAAGTTCAAAGTACTGTAGATTTGTCTTTTTTTCTCTCATTTTTAAATTTTATTTGTTACTAAGTCCCCAGACCACTGGATATTGTGTTGTTGTTTCTTTTATTCTATATATTTTTTTTTCTGACTAGATTTAGTGTGATGATTGAAAACAGAAAAGTTCCAAGAATGCTTTGTGGGATAATAAAGCAATATTTAATTTCTGACAACATATCGTAGGTATTATCTCAGTTATTTTGTAAAAATCCTTAATATAGGTGGGAGGATGGAAGAGAAGGAAGCAAATCTTGCTCTCCCTTACATGGTTGTAGAAGACGGACCAGGGTGTGGAGAGAGCAAATAGCATTTCTTTTACAGTCTGTGTAATGGCTTTGGTAAGACCACAGGGTAGCTGCTCGCAGTTTGTCCATCTTGAAATAGACTTACTGGAAGACAGAATACTGGACCCTAGGGAAAGTGGGGTGAGGGGAGTGGGAAAAAGGTTGCCAGTTGGTCTGGCTGAATGAATGTTGTAGCTGCCAAAATTTGAACTAGCGTATTTCTCTTCTTCTGTTATTGACATAGTCTCATATCTCAGGAAGATACTCTGAGTAGCAGAATATTCCTACAAGAAACCCTCAAACACCTTAGAAGGTTGAAGCTAGAATAATGAGTTTGTTCTTAAATGCTTTGCAAAAAAAGAAACAAAATGTAGTTCCTATCATTAAGACCTTACAGAGGTCAGCTACACACAACGCAAAACATGAAGAGGGTTCAGGAAAGAGCAAGCATGAACAAAAACTGGATAGGTTAGTAAAAATGCAGCAAGGTAGTAGGTTTTAAGTACAGGCTTGAAAGCAAAGAAAGACGCTTGGCTGATAATAAGTGGGAGCCCTTCCAAACATAGGAAGCAACATTAAAGAATGTACAAAACTGAAAGAGGGAGAAGGATAAAAGAAACCAAGAAAGAAGTCAAAACTGAGTGTAAAGACACAAAGGGTCTTGAAGTTTTCCAATTCTACTGGATCTTTTTTTTTAAATCTCCATCTCTTCAGTTATCTGACTTACCTGTGGCTTTCCTTCCTTTCCTGTGGGACTGAGTTATGCACTAAACGTTAATTTCAGTATATTTGTATTTAAAGTCACTGAGCAGTACTGATTTTACTGTCTCTTTTGCCTGTTCTGATAGTGGAAGAGAACTTCAAAATGCTTTTTTTCCTCTCCTCAAGAAGCCAAAATGGATAAGACTGAGATCTGAGACTTGCTACTCAGCACCTGAATAGCAACCCCTTTTTAGCTGGAAAAAAAATACATTGATCTGAGACTTGGCTTGGCAGGTTTTACATTTTCATTAAATATTGATACTTAAACATCATCTTTGTTTACACTGCATGCAGCTTCCTCTAGGTTTTAAACAAGTTGGGTTTTTTGCATATCGTGTTGAAGTCAGGAGTTTGTAACAATTTTCCTTACAGATGTGTGATGAGTGTTTTTCGGTGTGTATTTGAATGATTTGGATATATATATATAGATATTGTGAATGATGCTTAAAAGCGATATTTTTTGTGGTATCAGATTTCTGAGTCCATTTCTCTTTGAGGATGCTTTCAATTGAATCAGTCATAATCTAATAAATAATCTGCATGTAGACCACGTTAGCTCTGATCAACACAGTAGGATGTGATTAGTAAACTTTAAGGACATCAACATTTGAAATCGAATCCATCTTATTCTGCTTGTTTGTATTTACTCTGTCTTCCAGTGAAACATATTCTGGTGATTTAAATGAAAAAATTGTAGGTAAGTTTTTGAAATATTGTGAAGATAAGCAAAGCCTTGCTTGTGTGTTTAGGTTCCCAAATCAGGGCCAGATCCTTCCTTGTGGTCATTACAACACTAAGTAAATAAGACCACTGTTAGCTCTTGCTGCACTGTGGTTGGAAGTACAGGAATTGCACAACTGCACAACCAACAGTCACTTGTAAGATGACTAGAAGCAGATTTCATTTGGGGGTACACTGGAAGGGGGCAGGGCTACATATGTCTTACTTCCTCATATTTCTTCTAATAAAATCACAAGAGAGAAAATTAAATCAGCATTTTCACATGTCCGTGATGTCAATACCCTGCAAGTTCATGGGAACGGGAAGTTCAGGATATCTGCAAAGTCAGCGATGCAAGAAACAGCAGATGTGATACAATGGAAACATTTGTACTTTGCTGCATCAGCCTAGGTTTAAGTCGTCCTAGCTAACACACAGGAGTGAAGGGATGGAGCAATGTAAGACAATACCAAAAAGGTATGTTAGAAGGCATAGAGTAACTCTGTCTTATATCTTCTAATAGCCACCTTTTCAGAGCTTTTCTTGCTTCCAGTCCATGCTTACACTGATTTTGGCTTACCGAAGTACCATTTGTAGCATCAGAGACACCCATTCTCCATTTCTGTCATATCTCTGATCTGTCAAAGGTCATGGCAGATATCATCCACTTGCTGAAAGGAAGCTAGTTGAAAAACAGGCTGAACTACAAAGAAACATTCTGAATAACCGTAATCTTTCTACCATCCTCCTTTTCAGAGGGCACTCTGATTAGTAAAGCAGTCTGTCATCTTTATTCTCCTGGACTGGATTCTCTGTTCTTTCACCTTATACTGTTGTTGATGATCCTCAGAACAGATGTAAAATACACTAGCTCAAAAGGGCAGAAACCATAAGTGTGTCCCAGATAGAGAGATCTGAGCTAGAGACATACATTAAGCAAGCATGATGAACTGTTAGAATAACTCATCGAAGAAAACAATGGATTCTCTACTCAACTCCTAAAATAAAGACTGATTTTCACAGAGATACTATAGTACAAGTAGAAGTTACAGGCTTCCTGCAGAAATTAGTTGGATTAAAGTTGATGGCCTAGATTGCCATTGTGAATATATTTATTCTGCAAGCAAAGTCCATGCAATAATCTGCTTATATCTAGCTGAAAAGAATAGGTAGGCATTAACATAATTTAAGGAAAATGAATCAAGCTTGCACTGATGCAAGCTGGAAAAACAGCCCTGAAGTCAGTGGAGCTATTCTAATGTAAACAAGCGTAGGTTAGCAGTGAATTGGAAGCAATCATAAATAATGTTTTCAAAAGAAAGGAATGCATATGGAATATTAATATCTCAAACAAAGAGTAAAGGTGAGTTACTATCTCCAGCTCATTTTGTTTATCATCATAGTGACAGGCTATGGCATGAGGCAATTATTTCATCATTTTCCATGAGTGAGTTTTTTCCATTATATCTTTTATGCCCATATATAAAAATCAAAGGTGTAATGAGGAGTTGTAAAATAGGTTCTTAAATTGCACACTGCTGCCAAGTTCAGGTTGGAAGTAAATGGGTGTGACTCCCATTGTGTGAAGCTGTACTGTGCCTGCTTTTTGTTGTACTGAATTTATTCCTGGAGGTAAACAGGTACTCCATCATATCAAAAGGTTCTCCATGTCTTTGCAGTAAAGAATGTGTTTTAGGATCCATCACCAGGGTCAAATCTGTTCATCACTGCTAAAAGAAGTCTAACGTTTGAATGCCAATAATGTCAGTAAACAGCTGTGAGAAAATGAAGTGAAAGGCAGAGGACACAGTGTTAGTGAAGCCTAGATTTTCTCTGTCAGGAAAAATGGGCAATAAATGAATTAACTTGAACTAGAGGCATAGCAATCCAAGCTTCCAAACAAAGAGGGAACTCGTTGTTCAGTCACTATTACCACTGGACTACATAACTAATATTGTTAATGCCCTGAAGAGCAGTACCATTACTGCCCCTTCTTGGTGAGTGTGTGCAAGGGGGGAAGGGAAAAGCAGGCTGAGAGCAGGGGTTTTCTACGCTGAACCAGTATTTTGTTTTGTCTATTCATCTTTTTGTGCCTGGTTGTTTGCTAGTTAGTCTTGGGCTCTAGGTTCACTAATTATGTGTCTTTTTTTCATTTTGTTTAACACTTCTGGGAGATATCTTACATTGTTCTCTCAGACTGAATAGTTCTGTGGTGAGCTTTTACCTATCTGACGGTTTGTAACATACAGACTCAGCAGCTCAGCTTCTCTTCTTCTCATGCTTTCCTGAAATGTCAGACAGCAGCATTCATATCCGTGCAATGGCAGGGCAGGAATCAGCCTGAAAACAGTGTTTCAATATTAATGCAGTTCTAGTTTCTGTTCAGCTGGGTGGAAAGCAAGCAAAACAAAAGTCAGTTAAATCATTTTTCTGTATAAGCAGGTGAATTGTGCCACCCTCACAGCAACGAGTTACGGAAATTAATGTAGAAAGCCAGTTTGACCAGTATGCTTCAACAATGTATACAAAACTAGTTGTTTAAACTGGATTTACATTGCTTTGTATTGCCAAGTAAAATAAAGATAGGTTTGTTACAAAATAAATAAATCTAGGACTCTTTCAAAAGCTATAGCCAAGACATATTCTCCTGTCTTAGTTCTGAGGATTTACTCTCTTATTAATGGTCTGCATATTTCCCTGCTCTCAGAAATGCCTCCTAAACCATGTATTGTGATGGCAAAGGGAATTTTGATTATTGTGCACATTGCTCAAGAGATCATGTAATTTCATTTAGACTTGAGAGAAAACTGATCAAAAAGAATTGACAGAGGTTCATAATCAAGAGATTATGAGAAATATATTTATAGCAGTTACATTTGACTGGCATACACTCTTTCTAATTGATCTATACTGGGGAGAGCATTCCTCTTTTCTGGCATAATTTAAATGTCATAATAAAAGCTACAATGAGAAAATTGAGACTTGATCTAATATACAGAATTATGGTTTTGAGTAGTCCCTTAACATTCAGTATGGCTTTGTCTACAACAAAATACAATGAGTCATATTTAATCAAGAATAATTTTTTTATTTTAGTGAGATCTGTAATCTAGAATATCAGACATAACTTTCATGAGTTATGGTCCTCTCCAAGGACAGAATGGAGGAGAGAAGAGAGAGCTGTGTGTATATGTGTGAGGAACAAGATGAAAACTAGACCACACGGCATGTTGATAAGCAAAAAATAAAGATAACTAGGAACGCAAGAGCCTTAATGGTTTCTTTAGTACTGAGCACTGATGCTGGAGAAAATAGAGAAAACACAAATTGACTAAGAATTCATTTTGCAGATGCGTGAATTCTTTTCTGCAAAATGCTGTTTGATCAGTTTTGACCACACCTTTCCTGTCTTCTAAAAAAAGCTAAAAGTATGAATGAGGACTTGCGGTTAGAAACTGACACCATTTATTCTGTTGCATGGTTACAGGTTGTCAGTATATCTGTTAGGATAAATAGATTTATATTATTGCCAACTCCAGATGTTTTGTGAGTTATTTCTGCATGTAGCCCCAGGAACTGCAGTGTAGATCAGCAGAGACTTAAATAACAATTAGCGTTTTGATGAACAAGTGCTGAGTATGATCAAAAAGAGAAGGAACTATTGAAATTATGACAAGTAAAATTCTTTATGCTGGAAATGAGGATAACATTTACAACTTCCTGTAATTTCAGTGGAGGATTAATGGGATTTGGCTCTGCATTTTTGAGGGGAAAAGGGGATGAAAGATGTCTTAAAATAGTAACTACAAAACAGAAATTGTGCAGAACCGCCCCTGAATATTGTAAATATCTTAGAGCTTGTTTACATGGAGGAATTGTTATGTCTTTAGGGCATACCATCACTTTAGGCTAACGTGGTTTAGATGTGCTTGGCATGCAGTAAGCATAATACAGCTGCTTCCACTTACAGGAATTTCAGAATCTGAAAATAAAGAATACCTTTGCACTGGTGGGCACAAAGGGCAATATCAGAAATAAAGGCTTGGCTTTTGAAATGCAGTTTAGACTTAGATCTCTATATTAAGGAGTGCAATCTTTAAAATTAAAAGAAATAGAAATAGAAATAGAAATAGAAATAGAAATAGAAATAGAAATAGAAATAGAAATAGAAATAGAAATAGAAATAGACCTGAATAACCTCTGCAGTGTCCTCAAGTTATTCAGATACCTAAATTTTCTGGCAAAATTCCCTTGCAGTCAGTTTAGTGGTTAAGATGTGAGGGGGAAGGGGTTCCTCAGGCTTCAGGTCCTTCTTGCTATATTACAGAGTAAAAAGTAATGTAAAATTCAGAAATTTTCATGGAAACAGATTGTATAATAATCCTTCAAACAGTGTGCTGTTCATTTAGAAACAAATGGGACAGGAGCTGGAATGGAAAAAAGGGGACAGGACAAAATGGCACAGATGCTGTTGTGGAAATCCTAATAGTATTCACAGATTATTCTTACTCTTATTGAAGTCCCTAAATAAGTTTGCTGGTTGTTCTCAGAAAACTGAATAGAAGTGATCTGGGCATGTAAGTACTGAGCCTGTCCAGCAGAAGTTTACTTCTATGCTGGCTTTGATTTGTGTGGATTTGGGCTACCCACAACCTCACTAGACCCTCTAAATTTGCTTGCTACCACAGAAAACTGCTGACTTTTTATCCAATTGTCATGGCATCTTCAACTGTACAGCCTGTACAGCCGGACCTGAGATGAAGACCTCTGTTCAACTTCTCTATAGAGAGGCAGTAATAATATGGCACTTTGCTAGAACTATCCTTTCATTCTCACTAGCGATGAGCACAGTAAATGAAACATAAGACCTCTGGCAGTCTAAAAACCATATTTTTGCAGCAGGCCCTTATCTAGTGCAAACTGGCATAGCACTCATTGACTCAAATGGAGTCAGGCAGATTCATATGAAAATTGTCATTTAAAAAGAAAAATCTTTCAAAAGTCTATACTACTCTTAAAACTCTGTGGAAAAAATGCAAGCAGGCCAATGGAAAAAACTGACATTTTGAGATTATTACGTTCATTTTACAAAGTATCGATAAACATACTGCTAAAGTGAGTTGTAAAAGATGGGCGAATGACAAAACGGTATATTAGATAATGGAATTAAAGCCATATCCTTGCTACATTAAGAACACTTTATATTTCATTATCTATGTGATTGAGATGCCATGTAATTTGCTCCTGAAAGTATGCTCCTGCAGTCCTTGGGTCTTCAGAAGCCATTAAAACAAATGAGCAACAAAAGTTTAGAGATCAAAGATAGGCTGCCAAATAGCTATGCATAGGTCTTCAAACCCATAGGCATAGTAATACTAGATAAAAATCTTAATGTGTCCCTGCCATTGTATTCCACAGCTAATACCAGGCCTAGCAATGGTTTTTTTGTAACTGCAAATTTTTTTGCCGAAAAATCATGTCCTTAGTATGCATTACACATTAGAGTTCAGTAAATGTATAAATTTTATTAAAAAATGATAGCAAAAGAGATTTTTAAGACAATACAGCTATTCCTGATATTGCTCATAGAAGATGGATGTAGTTATGAAAAGTCTGTCTACTGAATATCACTTTGGTATATATAAGTATGCAGGCTTCATGTCTGGGCAATCTGCAGTATTAGAAACAAGAAAAACATTTGGCAGGCAGTTTTCTGGAAGGGAGGTTACAGACTGCATAATGCTAGTAAAGTAAGCTCACACTGTTTATGGCCACACCATATGGCCTATGTATAAACACAGTGCTTGAATACTTGTCTCATTCTTACCCAACATTCTCTTCCTCTTATTCTTATCTTCACTTCCTTGTTTATTTTTTCTGTTAACATGAACAGCACTGTCTATGGACTAGACAGGCATGAGCACTGCAGTTTCATTTAAAGTCTGAATTTCCATTACTGATCCCCCCGCCCCCACCCCCAGTGGTTAGAATCTTGAGCTATTCAGAAATATCTACTACCCTTATAGATGTGAACAGAAGTTGCTCAAGCTCAATCAATAACTGATTTCATTGGAACTATGCTAAAAGGGAATCTGACCATTCGTATTTAAAGTATGAATCCAGAGCAACGAAGATAATCTGTGGTAGGTTACCACTGGACTGAGTGTTAACTCAGTGATCACACATTAAGGAAAAAATGAAAGTCAAAAATGAAAGTCAATAAAAACATCCTCCAGCAGCAACTGTAACCACAGAGGTGTAGATGGACATTCATTTAACCAAATCATGTTTATTTTAATCACTTTAGAATGATAGAGATCTATGCCTTAAAGCCTGTGTATGGATACTTCTTTTTGTATTTGCATGTACATTTTGGGACCTGTGAGAAAAATACCAGGCTGAGAAATGTGAATACATGTAGCAACTTTAATCCATTAAGAGCTGAACATGAGCCAACAGTGTGTCTGGGCAGCAAAGAAGGCCAGCAGCATCCCAGGAGGTATTTACAGGAGCACAGCCAGTAGATCAAGGGAAGTGATTATCTCCCTTTACTTGAGACTCAAGAGACCACATCTACATACTGCATCTAGTTTTGGGCCTGCCAACACAGGAAAGATGTTAATAAACTGGGCAAGTTCAGCAGAAGACCACCAAGATGGTTGGGCTGGAGCACCTGCTTTGTGAGAAGACGCTGAGGGAACTGGGCTTGTTCAGCCTGGAGAAGAGTTAGCTTCAGGGGGACGCCCGCCCCGTGCCTACAAGGTATCAAGAAAACAGCCAGGCTGTTCATGGTGGTGCATGGTGGGAGGACAAGAAACAACAGGGATAAATGGAAATAAGAGAGGTTCCTATCTGGTAAATAATTTTTCACCATGAGAAGAGTCAATCAGAGGAACAGGTTGCCCTTTAGTCTCCATCCTTAGAGACCTGACTGGATAAAGCTCTGAGCAACCTGGTCTGATCTCTGATCTGACCCTGCTTTGAGCAGGAGGTTGAACTAGAGACCTGCTGAGGTCCCTTCCACCCTGAATTATTCTTGATTCTGAATGATTGGATGATTCTGTGTGGATGAACAGATTTACTGCCTTAGACTTTAAATTTAACTCCATTTAAACAAAAGAAAAATAGGAGACTCTTCTGCTATTCTTCTGCTATTCTTTGTACTATGGTTGTGACTATGAAGTTAGATGTCAAGATATGAAATGCAAAAAAGTGCATTTCAGTTAAATTTAATTTTAGGAAGCCTCTTCCTTATATACCAGATATCATTTTCTTCTGTTCAGTTTGATCTTACATGTTCAGAAACCTCTTAGTACAGTAAATGTGACATAACTGCATGTATGCAAAGGTCTTTATGTCAGACCAGACTTATTGCATACATATACACAGAGAAGATTACATGGCATATTACATGTAATGTGTTAAGCTTCCTGACATTTGCTGGCATTTGGGAGCCATGTAAAGCTAGAAAGCCAAAGGCTGCAACCCTATAAAATGGCTTTGCCTTGTCTTTTTTTGTTAGCTCTGGGAAATTCAAGAAGGTGGTCACATGCCATGTTTTGCCTCGCTCCAGGTATATTTATTGATATTCAAGACTTATATCTTTTAATTTTATAAGCATGTCATGTTTCACAGAATCACAGAATGTTTGAGGTTGGAATGGACCTTTAGAGATCATCTATTCCAAATCCCCTGCTCAAGTAGGGTCACCTAGAGCACATTGCCCAGGACACTGTCCAGACAGTTTTTGAATATCTCCAAGGATGGAGACTCCACAGCCTCTCTGGGCAACCTGTTCCAGTGCTCAGTCACCCTCACAGTGAGAAAGATTTTCCTTAGATTCAGAAGGAACTTCCTGTGTTTGTTTGTGCCTGTTGCCTCTTGTCTTATTGCTGCACACCACGGAGAAGAGTCTGGCCCCATCCTCTTGACACCTTCCCTTCAGATACTTACACACATTGATATCTCTCCTCAGTCTTCTCATCTCCAGGCTGAAAAGTCCCAGCTCTCTCAGCCTTTTCTCAAATGTGAGATGCTCCAGTCCCTTAATCATCTTAGCAGCCCTTTACTGGACTTAATCCAGTAGCTCTATATCTCTCTTGTTTGGCAGAACCCAGAACTGGACCCAGCACTCCAGGTGTGGTCTCACCAGGGCTGAATAGAGGGGAAGGATCACTTCCCTTGAGCTGCTGACTGGTTTTTTGTATTTTAAGGTAGAACTGTGTGAACAAACAATAGCATACTATATAAATAATGATCACATAATAGAGGCAAAGCAACAAAGTCACTATTTTCTTTATCACACATAAACGTTTCCCTTTTTTGAAATTTCACGGGAGTTACTCTGGAATTCTCTCTTCATAACAGAAGAATTAGGCCTATGAGTACGTATAATTTTGGGATAAAGCAAGAGGCAGTGTAAAATGCTATTTTGGAATTGAGAAATACACAAAAGATGTTCAATTTTACTTCATTTTCATTCCCTCATGGTAAAATCTCTCTCCTATGGCAAGGGGAAGAACTGATTTGAATACCATTTATATCAGATCCTTCCAAACAAGTGGAAATACACCAATAAATGAATTGAATCAGATGAGGGAAGATTTAGTTCTATCACAAGCTCCATTTTGCACTTTGAAATGACAGGGTGATGGAGACGCTAGCATTTTCCAAGGACAAACACAAGCTTTAGTTCTGCACATAGTTTACCCAGTGATTTGAAGAGAGCAGTAGTGTATTTAACTGTTCTATAATTCATAACAGTTATTGAAGTAAAGGTGACAGAACAGTCTCCTGATCAAAACACATCTCTGGAAGTGTTTAGTGTAGTAACATTTAGAATGTTATCTAATTTACAATAATGAGCACTTTTTCACTATCCAGAATTTTGTCATGCCTGAGTTTTTGAAGTCTGACTGAACTGTGCAGAACCTGAAGGTGAAATGAAGATGGTAAATGAAGTTTGTACACCTCCTTCATGGCTGCCAGATTCCAGAGTTAATGAAGAACCACTTTGATTGAAGGCTGTAACCACTTGAATCAAAGGTCACTCTGGCAACTGAAAGCATGTAAAGTGTAGAAGTATTCTGGATACACCCATTTTCTCAGAAAAATCTAGGCCTACCATTTTATACAGTCCCTATAGTTCTTTTTATCTGAGGAAATTTCCATCTGATCAAGTGTCTATATTTATGGGCTATTTGCACCATTGAAGAAGGTACAGTGACATTAAGTGCTCAAGGTTGCACAATGAATCTGTGGCAGAGTGACTTAATTCAGATCTCTAGTCTATTTTGAATTTAGCTATGAAGACATTGAACTCAAGACATTGACTGTATTAACAGGTTGTGAATTCTCTTATTCTTTAATACAACATTAGTGTTCAAAGCACCCCTCAAAAAGCAACCATCCATAACTAATTCTGTCGTTTTAAAGGAAAAAGCATTCATTCTAAAAATTTTAAGTCAAAATATATAGTTAGATCAAATATGAAATAGAATATCCCCTGCTGATCAAACCGTATTCTCTTTTAGAGAAGGGCTAACTAACTTTTATTAATCACTCATACGCGCTCATCTGTGATAGCCCTATCACCAAAACAGTGCTTACAGTTTACTGTACCTAAGAGTAGATACAAAGAATCATATATATTTATGGTTAGTATTACAGCAGTACCTGCACTCCAAACAAAATTTGTGTCATTTTATGTAGCCATAAACACATAAAAAAAGATTATTCCACCTGTGAAGAGTTTTCATGATTAACTAAATGTCTAGTTACTAGAGTTGCACAATATCTGTGTTTCAACTAATGCAGGGCTCCAAAATCATTAGCTATCACTCCTTATAAGCAGCATTGCATAGAGGACTTTAGGTTCATACACGCTAACCTCTCTGAGTAGTTTCACAAATGACTGAAAAAAACATTCTTTTCACCTCACAACCTCAGAAAGCTATATGTAAAAAAAAAATGCAAAAATTAGAGTTGTGCAACTCTGTCTTATATTGGATGAGCCTTTTTGTATGAGGAGAACCACCTGTCTCAAGTTTTCTCTTCACTAGAGTTTCAGTAATATTCCAAGTGTCTCTAGGAGCTTTGAATTAATTAGTTTGAATCTTACCTAGTCTTGTAACCTACCCATTGTAGTATGGAGTTGTTTTTCTCTTTCAATTATACTCAAGTTTTAGGTTAATCTCTTGACAGTCCCTCCTAACTCCTATCCATTTTACTTTTACCACAAAAATAACAGATAGTATGCACGTTGACCATTTCTGTTCTAGATGATTCTTTGGAGATCTTCATCTTCCCAAATGGTTAGCCCGTTAAGATGAAGTAAACCGTAGTTTGCAGTTGAGTTTCTTCTTCTCTTTGCAGTTGGTCCATAACACCTTCTATTATGTTGTCCTATATGTTGCTGCAGAATGACTTTTCTTCTATTTGCCTCTTCAGATATTTACTTCTATTCTTTTATAACCCATTATGAAAAGCACAGAGCTCAGAATAATCTTATTACCATATCAAGAGGTCCATATTGAGCTCCATGCTAGTTTCACAGCTAGTTTACTGAGGTGACTACTGGCAACTAAGATAGGTAGTAGAAGGTTAATGCTGGTTTAAATATACCTTTTTCACCTGTGCAATGCAGGTGCTTTGCTAGTATATATCATGTCATTCAAGAGCCAAAACACCAGCTGTGACCTTTCTTTTCTTTCCCGCTTTAAGGAATGGCTGCTGCCCAAACTGAACAGAAATGTAACACAACCAAGACAACAACCAAGACACTTTGTGGCTTCAGCCTTAAAAATACATAAAGCCATTATGGAGTTCTATGCAAAGGAACTTCAAAATGTGCTTTTAAATGTGTTTTCAGTGCCAATTCAGTTCAGGATTACTGTTTCACATGCAAACTGGTTGAGCTGATTAGATTAGCTGCTTGTGCAAACTACTGTTTGGACAAACTAATGCTTACAATTTAGAGAGGTTTTTGTGTATGTATCCTTCTTCACAGCAAGAGAAATAGCTCTCTGAAGAGAGCTATTGTTCTCTTGATTTTGTTACTGAAACCTTTCCTTGAAGCTCAAATTAAATAAAAGATAATTTATAATAGAATCATCTTGTGTTTAAAGATCACTGAAATTAGGAGAAATGGCTAGAATGATCCTGGAGATTACTTTGATCTCCTTGGGAGTCTTTGTTTAAGTGGAATTGCATACATTGCAAATGAACTCCCAATGTAACAACATAGCTAAAAGCACAAATATATTCCTTACCTGTAAACATAAAGCCTATCAGCATGGAGACTCTATCACTTCTGTATTTATGGAAGCAACCTTTCCTGGAATAGCGTGTTCATTTCTTGTGTCCAGAACTTAAGAGGAGTATTGAAAACTAAAAATGGGTGAAAGGAAGAGATACTAGGAGTAAGAGAAATATGATACCTAGCACTCTTCAGTCCAGCAGACAAATACATAACATGACACACTCTCTATGTTTAAAGTAGAACAAGTTCAGTCTTGAATTAAGGAAGACATTTTTTGCAGTAAAGATAATTAAATATCAGAATAATTTAGCAAGGTGGATTCTTCATCAGAAATGCTTAAATCTAACATAGGTTACTTTTTCTTTTCTCCAAAGGCATGCCGTGGTTCAAACAGGAACAAGTTGTAAAGTGTCCAGTAGGCTATTGGAGGTCAAAAATGACAGTCATTACAGTTAGCTGACTGATGTGGTATTGCTAGTCTTTATACCTTCTTATTATACGACAGGAGAAATGTGAGGTCAGAGAGGGATGTTAGTCCTCTTCCTAGCTGTATGTCAGCTCACAAGGCTAATGGAAGTAAAGAATATGTGAGAAGAGACATCAGACGCTAATTACTATAAAAGCAAAGGCAAGTGTAAAATTTCATCCTGGGTCTAAGTGACATTGAATGTTTTTTTCTTAAAAGTGTAATTCTTGAAAACCAATGATATAGGTTTTAAACTTTTCTTTTAAAAAGAAAAAAAAATCTTTCTAACCTTCTCATTTCAAAGAGAAACTTGAAAACAAGACACAGTTTCACCCTGGAGGCTCAGAATGTCAGAGATAAAAGCATGCAAATGTATAATTAAAAAAAAAAAATAAAGCTTCATGATTTTTGGAGAGAGAACTGATTCATAAATTTTACATGTTTGAGGTTGGCAGCACTGTGACCCATACACTTGGGTAATGCACTGATCTGGGAATTCTAGGCATTAATTTCTATCTTTTGCCTTTAGAGAACATGGCAAAGGGCAGATGTGACTTGGTCCAGCTCACATGATAAGGGCATATGCTGTGGCTGGAAAAAGTAGTGTTTAGTCCTGAAATTGCCTAGATTCCTCTTTTCTTAATGCTTGTGGACAAGATTCTATTGCCAGCTACAAAAAATTGCGAGAAGTTCTAAACCATGTTGAGGCAATGAATTGTCAATAGTAGCAGAAGGCAAATGGGGGATGCTAATAGAACAGATACATCCTTTCAGGTACTGTTTGCTTCCTTCTGTCACCTCCTGCCCTTCTTAGTGTTGTTGATTTATCCTAGGACTTGCCAAAACTGGCCAATAGCATTCATTAATTTTGGCCAGGTCCGAAATTCTTCATTACCTATTTGCTTCTCATGCTTCAACCCACACTCATAAATTAATGCTAGGCCTTCATAAGGATATTTAGTAATTTAGCAAGAAGCCAGAGCCTTAGGAGTTGCTAGAAATGTAGGCTTTGTATTTTATTTTATTTTATAAGTATGAATTCACTCATCACCTCAGATGAGTGGGCTTTTTAGGGACCTAAATGGTCTATGCATGCTTGATTAGTAATCAAGAGAAACTAATAATGAATACTGAACTAGAAGTTGCATATTTGGTCCTTTGCTATTGCCATTAGAGAAAATATTCCTTATCTTAATGCATCTAGGTGACAATCCACTGAATTGTGGTGCTTTATGGTTCTTAATGCTAATCTTAGTTTATGTTATTTCCTTTTTTTTCATTATTAGCTTTGAATAGATTTTAAAATGTCCTTTTAGGAAGGGATACAGATTGGAGTGGCTCCCTTTAATTCAATTTTGCCTTTTTGAGCTGCTGATATATTATTTCTGAGTGTTCTGGAGTTAGTTCCCTATAGCTTGTTCTTGTGGTAAACTCCTTTTTTTAGGCTAGTCATCTGTTGTGGGTAAGCTCTGTCTTGTATTCAGTTAGCTGCTCAGAGGTAGCAAAATCTGAGCAAATTAAAGATTTATTTTGTGCAATTATTAAAATATTAATATTAAATTAAATATTTATATTATGAAAATAGTTATTTTTAATTATAAACTAGTTTATACTCCAATGGAAATGTGTGATCCCTAAAAAGAAGACTGGCTGGCAGATAGATGATAGCTTGGGACCAGCAAATGCGCAATGTAAACATGACTTAATCAAAGTGAGTTAATCTGCTTCTGTGGAAGGTACTGTACAATATTTTAAAAATATGTTAAATCACAACAGCTCTTCAGTCAGCCAAACTTGTGAAATAGCTGGGAGAAGAGAAGCAGAGCCATAATTAGCTGATATTCCATTTTACTGAAAGGTCAGGTCCCTAGCCTCATGTCCAGACCCACTAAGCTCTTCAAGCAGTGCAAGACAACTAGAAATCTACTCTTACAATCAAATCCTTGTTATTAGAGACTTCTAGTTCCTTCCCCTTACAGCCATGCAATGTTAAATCAGGATAGATAGTTTCTACAGCATTTATTCCCATACTTTTGCCTAATGAAACTATTTGAATTGTGGAGTAGGGTTGTGAGGAAATTTGAGCCACATCCTTAGGGGCTCATGTGTGCCAGGCAGAGCAGTCTTCCTGAATCTACTGCAGCCAAAACCCTATAGAACCTTGGGCAACCTGGATTATTCCGGAGATGTTAATCCTAAAATGGTCCCAGACTGACAGAGATCAAAAAGGAGGTTTAGAGCTCATTGTTCTGTCAGCCATAATCATAGATAGCTCCAAGTTTCTCGGTAATATGTGAAAATCTGGGTTGTGTCCCCTGAGAACATCCAAACTTGGACATGTCTGCCACATGAAGAAGAGATGCCAGAGGAGAGCTCTAGGGAATTGAGTGTACCTTTGTAAACACAAGGAGATGAGGCTAGTGTCTGGTTCTGCCTGGAAAAGCTGCTTTTTCATTCCTGTTTCTCCTACCCTATCATGGTTGCAGTCACAGCTTGCCAACACTCTCTGTCTCTTCCTTGCTACCAGCAGCTGCAGACCTGGATTTCTAGGATGTGAATAGCCATTTTTCTGTCCCTGGCTCTACTACCACGGACAACTTATTCCTTTACCTATACCTAAAACTCACCCTGACTGTAGTGCCATTGAACACCCAGATTGGTTAGAGCCGATCTAACTCTCTAGCTATTTCTAGTCTGGTTGAGAGAGCAGTTAGCATCCCTCCAGGACACTTTACTCCATTGCTATTGCTTTTTCAGCCTTTTCCTGATGAAGTTCTTAATTTTATGAAAGCAGTAATTGGATATTTTTGATACTAACTGGCTTCAATTTCATCTGAACTAATGTTGCTTCATGCCTCCCTTTTTATACCTATCTCCACATAATTGAAAAAAAAGGTCTGTGCTTATTATTGGTGTAGAACAAAGATCACCCCTTCCTCTATTCACATTGTAAAGGTTAGTCTAATTACTTCATAGCAGAGAGAGAATTTAAATAGCTGTGTGGGAAGAATTGATTCAGAGTGAGACATCTCAGTAAGCTAGAGAAAAAAAGGATTCCTCTTATCCTATCCTGCATAGAATGCTTGTTTAAAGGTGTCTCCCAAGGCAATACTTCACTTCATCACACACATTGTTCCTAGAAATAAATGACTGACTCACCCGGATGAATATGCTCTCACTGCAAGAAATACGTTAAAGGACTATGAGAAACGCCCCTGTTTAGGTTAGTATGTTAACATAATAATATATGTTGTAAATGCAGCTTTTTTAACTAGAGGACTCTTGAGCTTCTATCCAAACACTTAAGAGTTCAGTTTTCAAATGTGGATTTCTCTCCGGTGTTGATGTCACAAATGCTGCATTTGGACATAAGAGTAGCAGATATGTTAATGAATGTGTGTATGTGCAAATGAAGGTATTCGTATACTTCTGTGTGGTCGGTGGAATTAGAAACCTAGATACAGAAGAGTATAACAGAATTCAGTATATCTAAGTATTTATCCAAATGTTCAAGGCAGAGCTTCAAATTTCCAGTAGGAACCCATTTTTTAAAATGAAGTCCTATGTGCTGTTATCTGGCGGTCAATTACACATAGCTAAAGAACTAAAGAAGCAGCCAAGATTTTGAAAAAGGAAGAACGATATTGTTTGTATTTTTGAGGTGCCTAATTTCAGATCATTTAAATAGGCTTGTGTATTCGAGAGTAGATCTTCATCACTTTATGAAAAATTAACCTCCGTAAAACTTCTCAGTCTGGATATCTGAAACTGAGCTATCCCAAAGCATCAGTTTCTTCTTGACTAGAACAAGTGCCCAGAAAATCATTGCAGATAAGGCTGTATACCAATCTTGTTCATGTAGCATTGTAAGTTGCAGTAACAACAAATGTTTCTAAAGCAAATTTTTTACATTCTGCTATTCTACAGCACTTTTTTTACTTGATTCTTTGTAAATATAAAATTGTATTAATTCTAATCTGTCAATTGGATTTAAATCACTTTGTTCATATACCTTTGTTAAAAAATATGCCAACATTCTCAAAGAGGTAAGGCTGTATCAAGGCTGAAGTATTTGCAGAACACTTGACCGGATTAGTTATCCCACCACATTCAATTCTGTTGACTGAGGTGAAGTAAATGGAAAACTCTGCTTCTACATCTGGAATGTTTAAAAGAGCAGAGATTTAAACACTTGGGTTTATTTGTGTTTGACCCATGCTTGGAATTTGCCACTATAATTGAACATGTGATAGTCGTGAAGTGTGCTGACTGACAAATGAAAGCTTCTGTGTATTGATGCTATAATAAGAACTATGCTGCTTCATGGCCAAATTCTCTTTGTCAACATAACGTTTTAAAAGTTTCAAGTGCAAAATTATAACAACTTTTATGTTGGAAAAATTTTAGTAAGATGCTAGTTATAGACAGCTTCATATTTCCTGGCAAGTGAGTAAAGCAGGTTGAAATATTTTTACACAAAAAATGTTCCTCTTGGAAAATGTGGTTTTGCTGAAATAAGAACCTTCTGTGGGAAAATGCCAATTTTAATGAATATTTTTTATTTTACATTTGGAGTAATCAAAACAAATGCCCCTTCATTTCCAAATGACAATTTGAAGCAAAGATACTTTTTATTTCAAAATAACTATTTGAATTTTTTAAAAGTCAGCTTACGATACTCAAGAACTTTTGTCCCAATCACAGGTGTCATAATTTTCACTTTGACAATTTTATTTCAAAAATTCTGAGTTTTTTGCCCTACTTTTGTCACACTACAATTTTTCATTCTGCTTTGGAGTAGAAACTCATTCCTATGCAATAAAATTTTGTTTTGCAACCAAATCTACAAGAGACCAATCAGTGAAAAGTTTCTATAGGAATAAGGAAGTAATACTTTATAAATACATGTGTATCAGTTACAGTTATCTGTCTAATCTCTTAAACTGTTTTCATTCAGCTCACCTAGGAGAAAATGATACTATTATCAGATGTAGCACTCCTCTGAATACCATTAGAAGGGACATAACACATGGGAAGATGTTTTAGATTTTCCTTTGACTTGGTTAGATCCACAAGAACTTCAGAAACTGTATTTTTTGAACCAGCCTCAGAAACTATCCTCAGATCTGTCACTAAAGTCCCTGAGAACTAGGGACAATTTTTCCAGCTAAGAAGGATGTAAAGACTTTACTTCAAAAGAACGACATCCTAAAGGATCTGTACCTGTCTATCTAATTGCCATTTCTTATCCCATGAAATTACATGCATGTTAGCATATGTAATAAAGAGCCTAACAATCTGCAAAATAAAATCTAAGGAATCATCTCCCTTTGATTTCCACTCAGCTCAGTAAATAGTGAGCACCCTCTCTACCATCTTCTATTAACAACCAGTTGCCAAACAAATACTACATAAACTGTATCTGAAGTACATTGCAGATTTTTGTAACTAAAGATAATGGAAAGTTCTGTAAGAAATAAAGTGTTCTCCAAACATAGCCTTTCCTTCTATCTTGGCTTCACTACAGGTCTGCCAGGATGCTGGATTATTCTTTGCTCAAGTTCTAGCCTTTGATGTTTTTAGAATCTAGATGTGCTGAAGGACATGTCTCTCAAGATAACCCATTTTACATATTTTGGGAAGATTAGACAGAAAAATTTCAGAAGTCCACTAATTATATTGTTAAAGATCTTGATTGTGGTAGTAATGGATCAGCAGCACTGTGTATAGGGAACAACATCTAGCAAATATCTCTCTCTTCCAGCAAGAAAGCCACGCTAGGAACAGTAAGCCTAGAATATGCTTAGTGATGTGGAGTGTTGGATGTTAACTGAAGAAGAAAATAAACCTGTCTTTGTTTGTGGAGGCCATACATTTAAAAAGAAGTGTAACACTATGAACAGCTTGATTCAGAACAAGAATTTTCATTGCAGACAAAATGTTGTATTTTCCCCATTCTTTCTGGATTCGTTCCGAGGTGAGACTTCACAGTATCATCTAAAAAGATTGCTATTAGGTGTAAATAATTGTATCCTTCCTTAATCATATTATAAAAGGCAACAGTTTGATTAGCCAGCATGTGTTTAACAGAATGAATTAGAGAGTAAGACAGTTATTTGCAGATAGAACATGCTCTTAAGAAAGGACTTTGGGAACAGCTTGTGGGGCTGAGATTAAATCTCTCTGTCTCTGTCTCTCTCTGTCTCTGTCTCTGTCTCTCTCTCTCTCTCTCTCACACACACACACACACACACACACACACACGCCCATGCACCCTGAATATATCTCAAGTTTCAGGATGTGAGCACTGGAAAATAGTCATCTTTTCCTAGGTGTTACCAGATGGAAGTAGATAAATCCAGTTTCCTGATGGGCAAGGGGAGGAGTGTCACATAAACTTCACAGTTTACAGCACTGTGGATATCAGCGTATGACTGGGCAATAGTTAGTGTGACTGACTCTCAGTGAAAGCATTTACACCTGGACCCAACCCTCCACAGAGTTCAGGGAAGTTTTGCTCCAGTCCTAGTGCTGTTAATGCAGTCTTGTGCTTCAGTACTCTGAGATTTCTCAGACTAGGATGATCAGAAGACTACCTGGGCTCGGATATTTAATGAAAAGATTCTGCAGGAAGTGAGGTATACATCTCTTTGAGACCTTCCTAGTAAGCCATTTATCCATTATGACTTTGTGAGGAAATTGAAACTCAGGTTTTACTTTACTTGGATGCTCTTTTCCATGTTTTCCAAGAAGTGCCAGAGTTCCAAGGGGAGAAGTTATCTATTTTTTTCTATAAATCTTAAAAAGAAAGAAACAGTCTATATAAATTAAACCTCATGTACCAAAGAGGAGCTATAAGGAAAGTACATAACAAAACACTTTTTTTTTCTATCACAGTGGTGACACTACTCAACAAGCAGTTAAAACCACAAGGAAGAAAAAAAACATAATTCCTTGACATAATGCGGCAGGCTATTATCCAATTAAAAATGGTCTGATAAAAACACTTTTTAACATTTTTCTCATTTTTTTGCCTATTTGTAATCCAGCCAAAGAATTTCTATCATTTTCTGAATGCAACCAAGAAGTAACTAACCGTTGCCATACCAATAACTAGCAAGAAAAAGAACCTCCTCCACATGGACTACCCACACAGACTTGATGGGCACAGTTTGTGAAATGCCTTAGGAATAAGATGGTGTGGCGACTGATGCTATGCACATGGCTGTGGCAGTTGAATCTGGCTTTAGAGTTATATGGTGTGCATGTATATGTGCATATGGTATAAACTGTGAGTCACTGGGGCACTGTGTCTGCTCAGGATCCAACTCACATCTTGCACTTCAATCGTTGGCTGCTTCCTTTTCTCGCAGGCTGTTAAACTATCTGTATTGTGTCAGAGCAGCTGTGGGCCTGAGTCTGGCTGTCGCTCTCTAATATAACAGCACAAATCTCATAATCATCACAGCACTTAAATAAATGGGGTTTTTCATATTTTCTTTGCATTGAGTTGGGAAGAATGTTGCCTATGTATCTTCTTCAGTTCTTTGGTGCCAATGTGTTTGTAATACTTGTACTTGTATGTTAAGAGATATTTGTATACATAGTGAGAAAGAGTTTATATGTTACAACTTACACATATTTTCATTTTTAATATGTCTGCTTAATTCGCTTTTAAGCAACTTTTTTTTTTTTCCTTCCTTCTATCTCTATCTTTTTGGCTGTTGAGTGTGAGTATCTTGGAATAACGTTCAGTTATTTCTGGAGGACTGCAGCAGGCTTAGAATATCATGAAAACGAATACATATTTTTTTTTAAAAAGAAAACAATCTGAAGAAGTATCTGAACTACTTATTTCCCATTTATGTTTTAAAACAATAGATAAAAGCTCTATAATCCAGTCTGAAATCCAAGAAAACATTCAATAAGAAAGAAAGAACAGAATATATAATTTTTAATTCCTTAAATCTTTATAGACTCTCAAAGTTACTAAGTTGTTTACTGCTCAGTTATTGTTATGTTGAGATGACAATGTTATGATACGACTTTTTGTCATGAATAAGGAGTATAGTCATTGAACTTCCCAAAGAGAAAAAAATTAGGCTAGTTTAAACGGAAAAAAAAAATCTATGTGAAAAGAAGTGGAGATTTCTGCAAAATTAAAAAGATGAAAATGAAATCCTGTTCTGTTTTATTTTCATGTCAACCCAAAAATGTTACTTGATCTGAAATAAAATTTCATTTAGTTGTGGCCTATTTAAAATTAGACTACTAACTTTTCCTTCCTTATTTTAGTCTAGAATGATCAAATTTTTATTTTGAAAGTGTAGAAAGCAAGAAGTTTGGCTTTTTCAAAATGAAAATTGTTTTGACATTTTAGAAAATCCCATTTTTTATGCTAACATTTTTCATCAAATCCTACCCACATCTGGAGATAGCTTCTGCCATTTGTACCTCTTTCCCCCTGTAAAATGCCGTTAAAATTAGCAATAACTTCACTGATCATCAAAAGCATGTATCCTCATTTTAACAGTGGACCTTTACTGTTGTATTCACTTAAATGTCTTCAAGGTTTCATAAATCATGTTCCATTGGAATATATGAAATCATTGTAAATTCATGTCTTATATTTTTTATTGAACTCAAGCGTTTATCATTCACAAGTCTGTCTTCTCACTTAAGATTATAGGGATTTTTATCCAGTGCTTTTTTAATAACAGGAACATTTTCACTTATGCTTGCTAATGAGAATGTCTTCTAAGATATTTGATAGGAAAACCTCAAAAGTTTATGATGGATCTACTCATTTACATTTCAGTCTCTTGTTTCCTCATTTCCTACTTACTGTTTCTTTCTGTGAGAATGCAAACTGATTTATTGCTTAAATAGCTTTAAGATAGGGCAAGTTCTGGTCCATCTTTGCAAGCAGCACACCCTCTCCTATATTTGTTGAATGCCTTCTTTAGCACTTCTTTAGTGGAAAAGGATTGATTTGTATCTGTCTTCTTAAAAGTTTACATGTAAATGTCTGAAGAATATAGGCTATGGCCAAAGGCAGTACAGGCAATTCATGGATTCCAAGTCCAGAAGGTGTCTTCTAGCATGACCTATATGACAGACTTCATAGTGTTCACCCACTTAGATCTGCAGTGGTTCCAGTAACTTGTGATGAAGAAAACCGCAGAAGGCATTTTATGTCAAATTTAATAGAACTTCAGCTGAAACATCCATCCAAGTGAGCCAGAAGTTTTCGTAGCAAATCTATCAGGTTAGGTCATTTTACTATGGTCATGAACTTTGAAGGATTTATTTTTTGTGGCAGTCAGTAGCTCTGCGCTTCTGGAAAATAAAAGCAGTATTTAGGTAATCGTCCAGCTCTCTTCTAGGACGTATGTATATAGGTTCTTTTGATTTCAGTGGGAGTTGTGTACCCAACGGTTAAATAAGCCTGCTAATAATTAATTGTAAGGAATTTTAGGTTAACCTTAACATGTGCTGCTGTATAATTTGTAGTTTTTTTGGAAAATTGGGTTAGGTAACCTCACCTTTAATTCTACGTTCCAGTTAAAAGTCCCAGTCCAGAACCTATCCTAGCAGCAGATCGAGCAGTAGAAAAAAATCAGTCTCTTTTGTTACTTGATATAATAGTCACAGGTAAATACATAGTAAGTCCTTAGTCTTCTGCTGAGGTTAAGGGAAAAAAGGTATTTAATCTAACTTTCCTGTCTCCTCACTGTTGTGGTTGCAGGACGGTCGCCTTCTCTGGTTCTCTGTAGGTAATGTAAGTTTCAGCTACAGTGGAAGAGTAGACTGATCATGAACCAGTTGGCCCCAAGCATGGATCAACAGGTTGGTTCACCATCCTAAGACTGGTCAAGGGATGAAATATTACCTTACAGAGACAATTTCTTCCTTGCTCCTAGGAATATCAATCTGTTATTCTTCCTTGCTAGCATCTTACTGCATCTCTACAAGGCCTCCAAACATGGATACTAGGGGCCAGGAGCTAAGGGAAAACCTATCCCACATTACACTAGAATGAATGGAGATCAATGAGTGCGCTACCTCTTGCACTATTTCCTGCACCACGGATTGCTACATAATTTCTGTGTGTCTGTTCCTCTGATGTCATGTATAATTGCATAGATTGGACCACATTCTAATCCTGAATTAACTTTACATAGTTAAAAAAAAAAATCACATCTTTCTAGTTATAACAACAGGACATTATTATCAACACATAAGTATCGTCCTTCAAAAAAGTAAACTTCATAAGGGGTTTAGGGTTCCGCAGATGATCCCTCAAATTCTGGTCTTGGGGTTGTATAATGTACTTTAATACTCTTTCATACTGACTTTCCACTTACTTAATAGAAAGTTAATTAGGTTTGGGAACTTTACAGATTTTGGCACAGTGAAAGAAAACCAACCTGCTTTATTAAATTCATGACTGAAGGAAATCACTGTAAGGCTAACAAGATTTACGTGTTTCCATTCAATGTCAACAGGAAGTCAGATTAAATCAAGGCTGAAGGTCTCAGCTGTATACTAGCCCTTGATCAAGCTACTAATGCTTCAGTCTGAGAAGTGTGACAAGATGATTAGATGATTTAAATAGTCCTGTACTTTTCAAAATTGTTGATATCACTAAAGCAATTATTTTTGCAATCAAATTATGGATTTCTTATAGTCAAATTAATGAAATGTGGTTTGTCAAGTTTTTCAGAAGGTGGTTTAATGAAACCATCTATTTTATTTCTTTTGTTTAATACAATTATTTGTAATGCAAGTTGTCTCTTACTAAAGAAAATAACACCTGGCACCTACATAAGGCTGTCCTCAAAGCATTTTACAGAAGAGGTCTGTATAATCATCCTTTTCCACAGATGTGGAACATCTTTAATGCTGCAGTCATTGGATGACCTCCTAGGACTGCAGCTTGTGTGATGATCCAGAGTGACCAGGGATTCATTACCTTTCAAGGTCTTGTCCCATAAATGAAGCTAAAATACATCTAAAAAGAAGGATTCATTTAACCTGCAATGAGTATATGGAAGAATTTTCTTGTACCATTTGAAAATGAAACAGCTTTAGTTGGTATGTCTTCATTAAGGAAGGTCCAAAAGTAGCCCATAAAGTTCTACAACTGAATCTTGTCACCTCACTTCTTGTGTTAACGTGAGGCCAGTTATGGTCTTAATACGTGTTGCTACCCGTAGTATTCATGAGACTTACAGTCAATGATGGGTATTTAAAATTGTCAAAGCCATCTATTGGGTATAGAAAAATATATTCTATTTATTTTAATGGAATTAAAGGCACCTTCAGTCTACTCCAATTTGTGCAAATAGGCTTGGATTTCAGGACTCTAGCAGCTTGCCAAAGCAATCCAGAGACGTGGAGTGAAATCTTGGGGACCTTGTTTTCATGAACTGTATCTGATGAAAATATTGAAATCAATCAATCAGTCAACCTGTGGTTCTGATAAAACATGCACTTTGAGAGCCAAGAAGATTAATGCACATTTTGCTTCAGTGTTTGCAAACCAAAACTGTAATCCTTGACAATCAGTCTGGGAACTACAAACAGTAGATGACTGACCCGTTTGTAATCATCTCCAAAGATAAGCCACATACTAGGTAAGATGATGGGTATTCATGATTACAAACTCAGCTGATATTTATCCAGACTAAATTCTTTTCTAAATCATGCTTTTCTTCCTATATGAGCTAAGTGATCTTTATTAGCTTTGTAGGTTAGCAATGCCATGTAACTTGTTCCAAAAACTTGATTGGTACTGCTTTAAAATGGATGCACAAATCAAATTTGGCTTCAGCAACAAGTTATTTTCTAGTCCTTACTGGGGCTTAGCTAAATGACAATCATATTATGCTCCCTGAGACACTGAAAGCTGGCAGTAAAGCAGTTTTTATGTATTTTATTAAGCATCTTTCTGAAATTTTAGGCAATCTCCAATAGTGGATTTCATGTACAAGCATCAAGCACTTGTACTAGCAAATGGTCAAGGTCTTACACAGTCT